>NW_026067924.1:17552399-17617185 GCF_014885135.2 Alexandromys fortis
ATATATCATAATAGATGCATATTAAACATCTGCACTTCACAGCACAGTGAAGCCAGAAGTGGTTTCTGATCTCAAGTCAGCTTCCTGTAGTAGCACACAACATTTGACTTAATTGCTTGATGATCTGGAGTTGAGCCAAGTGCTCAGCGATTACTGCTGGGAATTGAGAGGGTTGGAGAAAATCTATATTGACCCCAGGAGATACTGGGAATCTCAAATGAAATCTCTCTGATAAAGAACTCACTTTGCCTTCTTCTATGCTTCCTCAGCTTGAAGTTAGAAACAGAAAATACCATTTGCTTAAAGGTGTTCAAGGGAAACCTTTCCCTTTCTCTTCCCTCCCAGAACAAACTTTTCAAAGTGTGCTTCCCCACCCCCGCCATTTGGGTTTAGACAATGAACATTAGCTCTCACAGAGCAACGTGCATATGATTCTGTCATTTTCTCTTACAGCCAGCAACTGCTCATGCATTTGCTATGAAGAAGAAGGCTTTAGGACAGCAGTCCCAAGAGTGTATCTTTCAAAGTGAGTCTCCATCACTGAGTGAGTTCTCTGAAAGAGCGCCTTCTCGGGGCTTGCCCACAAACAACCCACCAGATGAACTGTGGCGAGAACCGGAGGCACACAGGGTTACAGCTGCCCGTGCTGCCCCAGAAAGTCCCAACAGATGCTGTAGCTGAGAACCACTGCTCCCGAGGCTTGCTACGTACATATACTGAATGTGTAGATTCTTGATTCCAGTAATGTTGGCTTTGATTGGATTTCATTATCAGCTCAGTAAGTGACCCAGTTTTCACCCATGAGAACTTAAGTAAAGTAGTAAGAGTGGAAGATGCCACAAAAACCATGCTTTGGGGGCAACTATGGGATCAGACTGAGTTATGAGCATAAGGACACCATTTCTCTGACTTTTTGCCTCCATGCTATTGGAAGGTCTTGGCTATACACAGGCCAGTCGTCTGCCTGGTAGGCACCACTGCACATATACGGCTGCCTGTGTGTCTGGCTCCTTCCCCGAAGTAGAGCATGCCAGAAGGGCTTGGCCTGCTCCTGTCAGGTGTGACCAATATTCCAGTCATTCAGAAGTCTGAATGCTGCTAAAACCATGGTACCTGCACACCCCCTGAAAAATTCTTTGTTCTACCTTAAAATTCTCTTTGAAGAGTCCACAAAGCAAGGGGACTTCACACTCTGGTGGCTTCTGTAAGCTTCTGGTGGAATGTCTCTTTCAGCTTTTCCTCGTAAGCCCCCATCACACACTGGGGCCAGGAGGGCAGAGGTGACTTTCTGGCCAGTGCTACGTAGAGCTTGCAAATTTCTCCTCCCTCCGATGACAAGCTTCAAACTAAGCCATGCTTCCTGGGCCACCTGTATGGCTATTGACATCTGTACTTCCTCAGGAGGTACACCCGTGTTTAGTCCCCCTCCTAAAGTTGAATAAGAAACACCAGGAGGATCAAATACCTGCAGTGAGACCCCCACGAGAGATTCTTTGGATGCCTCTCACTTTTCCTTTCCATGGTCTGTTTTTGTTGCTGCTTTTTGTTCTCTCTCTCTCTCTCTCTCTCTCTCTCTCTCTCTCTCCTACAAATTCAAGAACCTTTTAGTGAAATAACCATAGAAGAAAACACTAAGCAGAAAAAAAACCTTTTCTGTAATATTTTCAAAAGAGCAAATACAGTGGGACTACATAGATTTCACTGAAAACTCAAAATGGCTTAATGCCTTTGAAGTTGAATCACTGCTAAATTTAATGCAGGCTTTACCAGCCCAAAGCTGAAAATCTGCCCTGCTTGTGTTTTCTCTGTAGTAAGAGTGCTGAGACCTTTGTAGAGAAGACAGTGGCCAAGTGTCCTCAGCTGGAGGAGGGCACTGCTCTCTCGCTCAGCCCTCCTCACCAAAACACAGCCTCTTGGACCTGGCCATGTGTGGACATCACTGATTTTAACACTGAAAACATGGCAGCTGTGTAAACACCTATGTTTAAGAAGGAATTTAGGTTCAGCTCCAGGCTCTCTGTAGTGGACGAATGATGTTTTTATTAGTCAGAGCAAACGACAAATTAAATACACGGTGGTTGCTGGTTTGCCAGCTGCTTAGGAAGTGGGTTCACTGGCCCAGACTGTTCTCCTCCCTACACCTCTCTGCACAGTTGCCATCTGGGCCCTCCATAAACCTTCCCAAGGCTTTTGTGTCTCATGAACTTACAAAGTTAAGGCAAATGGAGACCTGGAGGAGCTGCTTAGCTCTTTAAAGACGCCCATTGGCTCTGTGTTGTGTGTCTCTAGCAGCAGACAGGTTCAGGGTTGAAGAGGAATGAAGGGCGTGATTCATAGAAACTCCCTTGTTATAACGTTTTGTTCTCAGTTGGTCAGAGACAATTCATTTCTCTTCAGACAGAAACAGTTGTGTTCCCGTGTCCTGCTCTTGTGTTCACAGGCCTCCCACTTCTTTAACATGGTGGCTCTGTAGAGCCAATGGTCCCCATGAGTTTGAAGAGGAGGCTTCGGGTAATTCCCAGGATGGGGCTAGGAGGACATTGTTTTGCAGGGAATGTGGTTTGGATGGGGCTTCCAAGGCTACAGGCACCAAAGACATTGACACAGGGTTGAGGCGGACCTGAGGGAAACTAGGTGTGGTGAACGCCATGGCTCTTTCAGTGCTGTTCCTTTCCTGCTGTCTGATTTGGGACCCAGTGATGCTCTAAGTCACTCTTCAGATGCCGTAACTTCAGGGCTCTCAAGCTAATGGCTGAGCTATGTTGTGTCTATAGGCTATAAATTGGTGCCCTGGTTCTCTGTAACATATCTTCGCTGCTTGACTTAATTTCTTTTTACTTTTTCCAGTTACCTTCACCTAAGAATTGTCCATCTCGATACAGCAGCTGTAGCTATGAACAAGGACAAGAGGAATAAATATAGATATGGTGAGGGCATCAAATCTAGGACCTCAACCATTCCGGATGGGTTCTGTATTGCTGAGCTATAGCCCAGCCCTGTTATGGTTACCTTTTAGGAATATAAGTCTGATTTCTGGCTAGGAAACATCCATTGGCCTCATTCTTCATGGAAAAAGGGGAACCCCATGCAAGCTTGCTAGCATCTGCTTCGGAGCCTCTCTTCTTTCCTCTCCATCCCACGCACTTCTCTGTTCGAGCTGCACTAAAGTATGTGCATTCTCAGCTTTCTCTAGCTTCAGACTTCTGCTCATGCAGTTTCCAATGCTCGACACACTTCCTGTAGCCTTTCCCCGCCTCTTCATTCCCTTTGTCAGTCATGGTCTTAGCTCTGATGTCACATCCTCCAGATACCCTTTTCTAACATCATCTTCTGCCACCTTCCCAGCTCATCATTCTTGCTTGCACACTTAGTGTTACCACATTAAATGCATTTATTTCTCCAGCTCTCTCCTACTGTATGCTATAATCTTAAACAACGAAAACTGATTTTTCTGTTCATTTTTGAGTTTTGACAGTTGGGCAGGCACTCAACACACACTGCTGGATGGCAAGTTGTCAACCTGGACTTTTCAGCTCAATATGTTTGACAGGTAGGAGGGTTTGATAGGGTTGAGCATGGTGGCCCACTGTTGCCCACTTTAGACATGGGTACGGATACTCGCTCACTCACCACTCACTCACGCATTGTGGAACACACCGTACAGGGATCACGTTAAGACTATGGGACACATTACACATTAGGACTCTGATTTCAATAACCAACTGTATGTAAAGCATACGCACTCCTGCATAGGCTCCCAATTTGGTAGAACGTGAACTTTCAAATTATTTTAAGAGTCAGATAGGGACGGGTTGATATTTGATAATGCAAATATGTCTGTCCTGAGGGACAAGACAAAGCTCTGTGAGCTTTGGGCATCTTCTTTGTGTTTGGTTTCTGGTGACACCATAGCTGGGCATCTTCTTATATCTCTGTCGTCTATGGAATCAGACTTCTGTTGTGCCAAGAGGAGCTCAAGAACTCCTCCCTCAGTGGGAGGAAGTGTCCCAACTGTCTTTAGTTCTAAGGGGGCAGCTGAGGCAGGAAGGGTCATTTGATCCCAGAAACGCACAGAACCTGAGGAAGAGTGTTTTAGAAGGGTACCTCTTCTAAAAAAAAGGGGGTGGAGTTTCACATTATTCTATATATATAAAAAAAAGGAACCATTTTTGTGGAGCCAGATCCCAATTACTAGTTTCTAGCCAATAGCTCTCTGAACAATTCATTTATCTGACACAGAAATTCAATATTCTGAGTGTATTACTAGGATCTTTAAAAATTGGTTGTTTTGAACAGTGAGGTGGATATTTAATCTGCTCCTTCAAGTTTACCATGTATGGACGTCTTCATTGCCTTTCACCCATTAGGCACGCCTTTCTTTTTTCTTTCCTTTTGAGGTAATTTTTTCACCATGCCCATGGACAAACGCTGAGCCCGGGCCTGGCGAAGATGAATTCCATTCAAGTTCTCAAGGGCACCTGACCCTTCCCGCACTCAGCCAGGGGTGGGGGCCTTGCCGTCGCCATACCACACTGACCAAAGCTGGGTCAGGCGCCTGTGGTGACAGAGGACTGCCTGAGGCAGATGGCCATCCCACCCCGTGGAAAGCCTGCTTTCAGGATGTCCAAGTGTCACAAGAGCTCCCTGATGCTTTCTTCTCTTTTTAAAATAGAAATGTCACAAGCGTGTCAAGTATATGGGGCAGATAAAAGTAGAGCTTCGCTGTCCGGATAACAGGAGGGGAGTGGGACAAGCGTGATGTAAAGAAACCAGAGCACAGCCCCTTCCTAGCACTGCTTGAATTCGGAGAGAAGGAACGGCTCTTTCTGCAAGCCACTGCTAAAACATTGTTCTCTCATGGTGTTCGTTCTAGAGAGACTCATACACTGTTTCTCACACAACTCACATTCAGGAATCCTTGCCATTATTACTATTTTAAGTATAATACATTTTTTGAGAATTTCATACATGTGTATGATGTATTTTAATCATATTTTGTAGTCATTTTTTTCCCCTAGGTGTTGACTTTTCTTTTTATGTAAGGCACAGCTGATGGCTCTTTTCTCATTGGCTACTAGGGAGCCCTGAGCGGGTTTTGTAGGTCTCCTGGAGTAGTTCCTCAGGACTGCTCCCCACATATTTTATGAACTGTAGAAACCACATCAGAGACCCTGGTAAATTTTGTACCTTATTTTACTTTCTCACTGATTTTCACATTATTTTACTAAATTTTCTATGTTACATATGTGTTCACACAATCTAAAATTACTTCTAAGAATAAACTAGCATAAACACCAACATATAAATACATGCATATATTTTAGAAAACCAAGCAGATAGCCTCAGCAACACTCACCTCATTGGGGTGGAATCCATCCACGGGCTCAATAAGCTGCCACGGCTGGCCACCTCTTCTCCGCCACTCCTCTATGACTGAAAAACACACAGTTGGAGGGTTACAGACGAGTTTCATGCTGCTAAGGATAAGGAGCTCGTGTGATGTCATCCAGTGTCCCCTGCTCTTTTCGTTAATTCTTGTGTATGGATGTTGTGCCTGCATGCATGTTGGTGTGCTACCTGCATACTTGGTACCCATGGAGACGAGAAGAGGGCATCAGATCCCTGGGTGGGAAACCGTGGTGAGTTGCCTCGTGGGTGCTGGGAATTGAACCCTGGTCTTCTGGAAGAACAGCCAGTACTCTTAACTACTGAGTCATCTTTCCAGCCCTCTAGCCCTTATTTTTACCTCATCATGGCTCCCTCTGAGCTGTTGCCTCGGGCTGGGAGTTTTCAGAACAGCAATAATCTCCCCATGGTGTGATTTTTTTTTTAAGCTAAAAAGAGCATGTGTGAAAATACGGGGTGAATGTGGCTTGAGTGTTAGGGCGGGCAGGGGAAGTCAAGTGAGTGTTAAAATGCGCAGCAACCATTTAAGTCCATCTGATCTTTCTCTCGTGTGGCAGGACAGGCCTCTTTGCAGATGTGAAGATGACATTTTGCTAATATCTCCTCTCACGTGCTGCCATTTGCAGACACTGCCTACGTACGCCAAGCAGTCACCAAGAACAATCATACGGCGTGTCAGAAATATAATTGCATAAAATTATCTCAACACAGCATTTAGAGAGAGCATGGCTACAGAGAAAATATTATGAGCCCCAAAGAGATGAAAAGTAATAAAACTGTCCTTCAACAGGGATAAAAGACTACGCATGTCAGTTCCTCCACGGCGGCAGTACAATTAATTCTACGTTGTAATATCACAGAGCCAATAAGAATTCCTCACAGAAATCGCAGTCCCTGGAGAGCCTTCAGAGGGAACCATCTGAGACTTCTGCTTCCAGCAGAACACCTCACTTTCCCAGCATGCATCAAAATCTGCAGTGCAGTTATGATTCCAGTTGTGCTCTCTGCCCGTTTCTCCAAGTTTCCTCAACCTCAAGGCCAGAGGACTGTGCTCTTTCCTTCTCCTTACCCTGGGGAAGGATGGAGGCACTGTCTGGTGAAGTCACTGGCATGAGGCTGAATCAATCCTCTGTTGCTTTTGCAATGACTACTGAGTTGCCATCCTTTTCCAACCGTTGTCTCCAAGGTGGAAAATAATGTTTCCCTTATCAGAGTTCAGTGGGAAAACCATGCTGATGCCCCACTTAACTTATTCCTGAGCAAGGTGATAGGTGGCTCGTTTTCTTTTTTGTCTATTTTTGAGTCAGGGTGTTAGATAGCTTGGATTGGTTTCCAACTTGCTAGATGTACAAGAATGGCCTTGAACTCCTGATCCTCCTGCCCTTACATCCGGAGCACTAGCATTACCAGCACGTACCAGCATGCCCAGCTCCTTTCACTTTAAGGGTGCACTCCTGGGTTTAATTGGTGGTTCTTAGAAGAAGCTGCTGTTGGTAAGTAGAATTTTCACCTCTTGGAAGACTCTCAATGAGTCTTCCACTGTGCCATTGTGTAGTGTGTTCCCCATATGGAACCTCAAATTACTTTCTTTCTTCCCCCTGAGGACGGGTATGGATTTGTCCTTTGATGGAAAGCTAAGAGTTGCCCTGATGAGGAAGCCACACTCACTATTATGAAGAAGCTCAGTTGTTTCTTCTAAACCAGATTGCACCCCTCAACAGTTTGTTTCCTGCCTTTGGCTGCAGTGTTTATTAAAAAGGAGTGGCCATAGGAAGCTGCCCTGCCTCTGTTTCCAGTTGCCTGCCTGTTTGGACATTTTGGGGCACACAACCTTGGAATCAGGTTTTTAGTTTTTGGTTCAATTCCAATTATTCTAAATTTCTTTGCATGTCATACTGAGGATCCACTAGGCTCCAGGTCCCCTTCCTGACCACAGGGCCAGCTCTACCTGTTCAGGGATGCCCCCTGCCTGCTCATGTGATGTGCAAACTATTCAAGCTTGCTTCAGGCTATTCACTTTCTTCTTGTCCAGTAGGGGATGAGCCAGTGTTCTGCCCCTTCCTGGGAAATGTTTTTCAATTTGCTAGTTTTATGTGATTGTCTATCAAACCCACCTCCACTCTGAATATCCAACAGTTTATGTGCTATGAAGAGCCAGGAATTTTAAGAGTTTCTCTAAATGCAGAGTTGAGGTCACACCTATGGACCCTTGAATGCTGGCTCTTATTTATATGGTATCCATCTCCTCTCTCCTTGCACTCGATCAGAAATTGACAAGGATGGGGTGGGGCAGGGATTCCACCTAGTATGGACCTCAGTCTCTAGTCCTTGAGAACTCAGAAGTGATTTTGCTTCCATTCTCTTGTGTACCTTTCACTTCACTCGTGGCCCCGCAACTTCCTAGACAGAGCCTGCTGGGAAACTGCAAGCGGATGAGGAAAGTCGCCAGTCAGAGCCCTTTGGTATTAAGGAGATACATGGCGAGTCGTGAACTTCACCCAAATCTCCATGACTTCTCTGGTGTGCTGGAGTAGGAAGCCTCACGCAGAACTTCTGGACTTTGCAGAGAAGGTGGGGTGACAAGCTCAGCCAAGATGCGCATCTCCACCCACTACAATGTACGGTCGGATTATACTAATGGAAATATTTGGCACAGAACGAAGCGATGTAACTAAAACTAATGAGACTAATTTTAGTGCAGTTTGTAAGCCAGCTCAGAAAATACCGTCAACAGCTGACATACGAGTCCTTCACAGGTCCCCTTTAACAAGTGTTATTAATGAGTAATTTATGTACAATAAATCACACGTGTTTCAAGCGAAAGACAACAACAACAAACCGTGTGCCTTCAGTGGTCAGAGGAAAACCTACAATAGAATCGCAGTGATTGGGAGGCGAGAAAACTTCACAGTGGAAGGCAAATGTGAGTTAACAAAAATGGTAAAAAGTGTTTAAAAAATGGTTTAAGTCAAGATAGAGTTCCTTGAGAAAGCCATTTGCTAGGATAGAGTTCCCTGAGGGAGCCATTGCTAGGATTCTTGTGTTAAGGGGGTCAGAGTTGCTTATGTAGGAGTTTCCTTCAGCTTGGCTCACTGTTGACTCCAAGGTTTAAAATTGTTCTAAAATATTTCCATTTTAATTTGAGTTTCTGTGGTCCCCAAAGGAATGGAGAGATGTAGATGTATCTCTTCATAGAACAGACAGATAAAATTCAGTCATCAGAACTGATACCTATTTTCAAAATGGTCCCTCTAAGTCACTTTGGAGGCTAAGTAATTCTACACTTGTGGGGTTATGAACAGGAAACACAGCAGTGAAGAATAAAGGAAAGGGAGGAGGATATTTATTCGCTAAGTTTTGCCACAAAGCATGGATGTAATGTGGGGAGGAAGGGGCTGTTTTCTTCTTGTGTGGTAGGCAATGAAGGGACAAGAGCCCAGGGCTCCTGTATATTGGACAAGGGCTTCCGCACTGCATTGCTACTCCAGGCAAGGGCTTCTTCCCATTATCACCATACTCAGACAATTCTAAATGGTATCACTAATAATAATGTATTCCTCCCTGTTGGGAAGCTTATCCATGCTTTCAAACTTGGTCTCAACTTTGCATCATAGTAGACTAGCGTGGCAGAGTTCAGCCTTCAGAATAACTGATTTGCCATATGAAATAATAGTTAATATTAAAAGAACACACCACAGACTCATCAAATATGCAATCAGTCAATCCACAGGGAAAACAATTTTTTTTCATACAATTATTTTTTCTTCCAAAGTACTGGTTGCCACGTAGAAGTGGCCACCAGGGATGTAAAATTTAAGGGTGAGTAACTCACAGGCAAGACTACAGGTTTTATGTGTACCTTGCCTATTACTAGATGGAATGATTCTTTGTGACAGTTTCAGGATAAGATTCTGTTTTTAGGAGAAAGGCAACTGCAGATATGGCATGCATTTCTTCCTCAAGAAGTGGCCTAGTCAAGGGCAACATGGCAGATTAGTCTTTCCCGCTTGTTCTTGTGTGTGTTTATGGATGGGCATCCACACATTCGTGTGTGTGTGTGTGTGTGTGTGTGTGTGTGTGTGTAAGCAAGAGGTAGATGTTAAGCTTTTTCCTCAGTTGCTTGATATATTAGTTTTTGAGACAAGATTTCTCACTGAACCGGGAGCTCATCAACTTGTCCGGGATATCTGGCAAGAGAGTTTCAGGGATCTGCTCAGTGGTAGGATTACAGACATGTGCCACGGTACCCCATTTCTATGTGGAGTCTGGGGATCCAAACTCAGGTCCTCATGCTTGTGTGGCAGGCACTTTACCAACACAGTCGTCTCCCCAGGACCTCCTCTTTGTGTTTTGGAAGAGCTAAATTAAGCTTCTTGAACGATCATGGAACATCTGTTGGGATGTGGTGCACAATATATTTTCTCTATCTGTAAGTCAGAAAAATTCTACTCACGGCCATCTTTTCGGAGAGCCACAGAAGCAGTGGAGGAAGATTTATAGGGCGTGTGGTAGCTCTTGCTTTGATGAATAGTAAAGCTAGCAGCTATTTAAAACAGAAGTCTGCATTCTGGTCAGCACCATGAGGTCACTGGCTGCTTTTGCAGACATACAGAGGAGAGAGCACAAGTTTACTACAGCGGGGCTGTCTTTGAAGCCAGGCTGTCTTTGAAGCCAGGGGCAGCAGGAGGTATGTTTAAGCTGTCAATGTGAAAATGACCTTATCAGTCAAGACGCATTTTCCCTCTTCCACCACTGGGAAGGTGGGGGAGAAAGGAAAAGGATGTCACAGTGCTCAAGTTGACATGTCTTGGAGGCAAATTTCTACTTCTGCTTAGTTCATAAGCGGTTGGAGAATGAGTCAGCAAATGACAGAAGGAGCCATCACCTTTCAGTGCTGGACCCAGGCTGTCAGAGCGGAGAGCAAATAGGCCTTGTGCCTACCTCCAAGTGTCAGGGATGCTCAGCTCCGATTTTCTCTGTCACAGGGATGTGAGATTGTGTGATGAAAAAGGAGGACATTTGCGGTGCGGTACTCAGCTCTAATGCAGTGTGGAGACTAGGGCAATTTTCATAGGGCTCCAGCCTGCAGATTTAATAAACACCTCGACTGGGTTTTTATTTCTGATGAAAGGAGACCTGGGTAATAATGAGCTGCATTTACACCGCAGCTTCCTCGGGGGACTTGTGGAAATATTTCCTCAGGTATGAATGATGATGGGAGGTGCTTGGGCTCTGGAAGAGAATACTTACGTGGAAGAATGTGGGGGGTGCTTTACCCACAATGACGACAAGCCGGCGGATGATGCCAGCTAACGGTTATCCTGTCTTTGCTATTCCACAGTCCTATGATCTATGTCTGAACTGAGATAAGAACGTGCTTATAAATTCTGGGCTCTTCTTATAATAGCAAGTTGTAAGCACTAGGGACAGATTATCAAGTTAATAGGCTGCCATGATATTTAAGACGAGAGGTTATCCCCGGAGATGGGTCTGGAGTAGATGATTGTCCTATGTGTACTATGATAAATGCTAGGATGTCAAGTTTGAAATTTCTTAACTTGGCCACGAGTTGAGATATTATAATAGTCCCCAAAAGGGAGATACAAATTCTGGCCCTTTCAGAGGAAGACATGGAAGTCCATAGCCATTTAAATGCCTTATGAGGCATTGATGCAGGAAAGTCCCAGAACACCACTCCACTCTCCTTTTCCTGTGCCCATGTGTCTTCCCTGCTTGGGTGCTCAGTAACTTCAGATGACCAAGAAGAAGCTGGCAAAACTAAATCTTCACACTTGTTTTTAAGAACTTGGAGAGAAATTATGAAACAGGGAATTTTTCTCATTGTTGACAGGAATTTCCAAGCAAGGGATTTGATATTAAGATGTGGATATGGTTGATCAGACATTTTCTTCACTGTGTAGCCATTGGCACAGTGCATATGCTCCTGAAAAAAATCCCCACACAAGCACCTGTAAATAACCCTAATAAAACACACCGTGCCCTACATAGACCCAGAGATATGAGAGTCAAGAGGGGCTAGCTGGGAAGTGGAAGAGTGTCAATGGGTGTAGGAGGAGGACAAGAGATGGTACCAGGAGGTGAGTATGATTGAAATATATTATGTGCATGTTAAAATGTCAGAATGAAGCTGTTATTATGCATAATTAATATATGCTAATAAAAACATTTAAAAGGGAACCCCCGCTTGGAGGTTTTGGAGTTGGAGAGGCTAGAGATGCCCAGCAAAATGCCTGCATCACCAGAGATAATGAATGGCAGTTGTAGAACTCATTCTGGACAATAAAAAATGTCCCACATGAATGCTAGACATTATTAGATTTTCAATAACTTTACTCACATTCAAGGTTGGTAACGATCAAAGATCACTTGGTGGTGCATTTGTTTACATCAAGAATTCATTAATAAGTCTTTAACCCTGCATTTTAATGAGAGGTTATTTATCAAAGTGTCTCTCCCCGTGAGAGAGCTGAGTGTCATGGAGGCAGGAAATCTAGGAACGCCTGATCAATCTCGTTGAAAGGATGTTCAGAGCTGCAGTCCTCCAGCCTGCAATGCAAACCATGTCAGCTAATGTAATATTCAATAATTCATGACGGCCATCTGCTGCCTTCCAGATGCCTGGGCTGGGGGGCTAGGGTTGAGGGACAGCAATGAGGAATCTTCCCTCTGCTGCACATACTGAAGCCTTACATTAGCATCATCTCAGCTGGCAGTCAATCAACAGGGCCTTTTATCATGCAGAAAAATTGCTTAACAATGAAAATGAATCTTGGGAGGGAAGTAATTGTTTTAAAAAGAGAATCAGGATGCAAAGGATGAATGAGTGAGTCTAGTAAGCAAGCCTGAGTTCGTGTGGTTATTTGTCGGTGGCTCCCATGTTAAGTAAGAATGCTGTCAAAAAATATTCTTTCCAGAGAGTTGGGACATGGTTTACTTCTAGAAGGACTTTTTTTTTTTTCCCCTCTCACTAAGAGCTTCTGCTTAGTTTCAGGTCCAGGCTTATTCTAGGTAGTGAGCACGCTACCGCGGGGGGCGTGGCCTCACTCTTCGCTTCTGTCACATCTATTTCCAGCACACAGGTAAACAAGGCATTGCTAATCTGGCAAGAATTGCTAGCTGAGTCCTTTAGAGTAGGGACTTCCAGCTCCAACTCTCCCCAGCCAGCCACTCACTGGTCCTGTTGATTCAGAGGCTCTAGAACGATGGAGAATTGAAGAGGTAGCATTGATTCTCAACCTGCCAGACAGCACCTCATGCTTTCTCTTTTCTCAGTGCTCAGAGTCATCATGTCAGATACACAGGGGTCGCCCTGCCTAGTCTGCTCCATGCACTGTGTAACACAGCCCCACCCTGCAGCTGCTGGGCTTGCCTCCCGTCAAAATGAAAACAAGCGACTTACTTTCGTGGAAGGCAAAGTCCATGTAGAAAAGATTGAAGTTTGTGAATGTCTCGGTGGCTGCCATTTTTTTCAGTGTATTGGAGAGTTGTTCTGCTCTCTGAATACAAGGGAAACAAAGAATTCCGTGAAAGCTCAGCTTTGACTTTCGTGGGACAATTCAGGCAGAGAAAGAAATTGATCTTCCACACACCACTCCACTTTCCTATCTCCAAGCCATCAGCAGAAAACAGCTCTGCACGTTAAAATATATTCATGTGCAAATGGCCTAGGAACATATGAAAAATGTTACTATTCATTAGGAATCAAACCAGTGTAAATTGAAGTAGTAAGATTCTACTTTTTCTACATGAATTTGACAAAGATGAGATGAACAACCTTGATAATATTGAATGTCAGGGTGAATAAATGAAAACATAGGTTAGTTCCATGGCTCTAGACAAGAGCTTGGCTATACCAATCATATCCTTAACATGAAGAATATATCTTAGAGGAGCTTGACATAGGAAACAGAGACACCACAAAACACATGTCTTGTTATTCATCATGGTGAAAACCTGGAAACAACCATGTGTCCAACTGCACACATGGGTGGATAAATCCTGCCACATTCATATGTTGGACATTGCAAAATAGTTGTGCTATTATAATGTGGAGAAACAATGTAAGAACATTAGAATTTGTATGAGTATTCTCAATCTAGTAGGCAAAACCACAAGATACCTGTGGAAGTGATAATAGACACTCATATACTGATACGTGAATGATTGTCTTCTCTGTATGTGCACATGTGCATGCACGTATGTAGGTATGTGTGCAGATGTGTATACATGTGTATAGATGCCAAAAGATGGCCTCAGACATTACTGCTTGGGATCCATCACCTTGGTTTTGGAGATAGGGACTCTCATTGGCCTGGACTTGCTTATTTGATTAGGTTGTCTGGATAGCCAGTGAATTCCAGGGACGCTCCTGACCACTTCCCCAGCATTCTGCTCTTGCTTTTCACTTGGGTGCTGGGGACTGAACTCTGGCTCATGTGATTACATGGCAAGCACTTTACTGACTGATTGAGCTATCTCCCTAGCCTGAATTTGTGTGTATGTGTGTGTGTGTGTGTGTGCATACAGGTGTTCTTGCACATGTGTGTGCATGTGTCTGTGTCATGCACAGTCATTGAGGTCAGAGAAGAATGGTGAGTCACTCTGTCACTCTCTGTTTTATTACCATGACACGGGTTCTCTTATTGAGCCTGGAGCTGGGCTGGCTGTCTTATCTCTGTCCCCCACAACGCTGTAGTTACAGCCATGTGTGCAGCCGTGACCAGCTTTTTATGTATGTGCTGGCAATTTGAACTCAAGCTCTCAAACGTGTGCAGCAAATGCTCTTAGCTATCAAGTCATCTTCCTGGCCCCAAAAGTTGTATCTCAGTCCTCAACCTTGTTATCTTCCTGCCTCTGCCTCTGTAGCATGATCTCCCAGTGTATACAAGCACAGCTGACTACAGCCCAATTTTTGAGGCTGTTCTTAGTAGATTTTTATACGTTTTATGTTTTCAATTTTTTTTATCAGACTATATATATTTTTTTAAATTTGAAAGTTCTTTACAATAAAGTTATATTAACAAAATTTGTAGCTGGTAGACCATGCCTGCTTTCTCAGTACCTGGAAAACTGAGACAAGAAAGAAACTTTCCTGTTTTCAGAGCAAGCCTGGCTCACATATTCAGGCTTGTCTCAAAAATAAAAAAATAAGTTTCATTAATTCTTATAAAGATAATTTACAATCTATGAGCGAAGTATAAAATACTTTGCTCGGGAAATGAATTCTTACAGACATGTGTGGTGGTCCTCTCTGAGCACCCGGTCACACATAAAGCTTCTTCCTCAGCTCCTCGGTTCACTGCCTCTGATTATTTTACCAGCTGTGTGTGCATATGTGTTCATGCATGAGACACGTATGCCCTCCTGGGGAGGGATGGAGGCAGACAGGACACACAAGTTCTTTTGCCCTCTCTGGCTCCATGACCATGCCAGGCTGGTGACCATTATGCTGTAGATTCCCATCGTGGGGGTAAGTCTACTGCAAACAGAGTACAGGGACAGAGGACTCAGCGGCTCTACCTGTGAAGTGAGAGTCCGGAGGGTCTTGTTGGAAGACATCCATCCACCGCAGGGGCTGACCTGAGTGAAGATTAAAAAGCACTTTGATTAAAGAGGCATAGACACAGTAAGGGGTGTGTATACATACGCTTGTGTGCATTTGAGTGTGTGTGTGTGTGTGTGTGTGTGTGTGTGTGTGTGTGATGAGGTCATGGAGCAGGCCTCTGGGCTTACCTGGAGGCAGCTCAGGAAGGAGAAGAAGTCTGCATAGGTCACATCTTTATTGAGCTGGCCTGGAAAACACAGAGGTCTGATAAGTCATATGCAATCAGATGGCAATGCTCAGGGACATTTGTAGATGACCCTGCCTCCCTTTCAGATGGTGGCATTTATCCTGATTTGATTTGTCAGCCAGCATAGCTTTGAGGAATGCCTGTATTTTATTTCTGTCTAACCCCAAGTTAGGAAGGAGCCCTAAGCAGTTTATGCCCAGCGTTCCTTAGTCTTGGAGAGGAAAGGATTGGAGCGCTGGCCTCATCTCATCTCCAGGGACAGCAGAGTCTCCTATAGCTATAAATGGACCAAAGTGACTTGAGCAAAGCTCATCACCAGGCAACACCTGTTCCTTGGTGATGTCATCAAACTCCAAGCTTCTGTGAGGCTCAGAGAGCCCCATCCCAGGTGGGAATTGACTGAATCCTCCTTTCTGGTCATATGAAACACTTAAGTCTGAGCCAGTTGTTCCATGTTGAGGACTGGCATTCGGAATGCCTGAAATTCTGAACTAAAGCCCTTCAGATATGACTGGGATGACTCCCTTACACTCGGGTGGGATGGGGGGATGTCAGTGGATATTCATCTCTCTTGATGATACTGGATTAAGAGCTTTTCCATAGTTGTCATACTGAGTCCTAGGTAGGAAATGTACCTCACAGGTTTTTGTTGTTGTTGTTGTTTTGTTTGTTTGTTTTACTCAGGTAAAAGAGGTATATAAAAACAAAGGGGAAAGTGTTGCATGAATTATTATAGTTTGCATATGACTCTGTCCCAGTCCATGTCTGAAGCACTCATTTCCCAGCCTGTGACACTGTCTTAAGAAGTTCTGAAAACTTAAAGAGGTGACCCTGGCTGGAGGAAGCAGTTCATTGGGAATGTCTTTAAAGGTTATACTGGTTTCCAGTTCCTCCATTCTGTCTGCTTCCTGTTAGCCATCAGGTACCCCCCCCAACACACACACACACACACACACACACACACACACACACACACACACCTCCACTGCTATTACACCTGCAGGGGTACATTGGGTCAAGCAAGGGGGACTGGGACTGAATCTTTGGCATGATGAGCCCAGATAGACAAGTCTTCCTCTACACCATAGGTCTCGGGTATTATGTCATTGCGGTGAAAAGTCTATCACTCTGGAGTCTACCCAGAAACTGTGGAAGCACTGGCTATAGCCACTGTGATATCTTCTCTCTCCCAGTGCTGCCCATCCCTCTTTATAGTTTATCCACCTCAGAAGCAGTCAGTTTTTGTGCTGTGACTGACATACAAAATCCAGCTCCCCCACCAATCTCCAGGATGAACAGCTGATGCTGGATCCAATTAAACACTTCTCACACTTTCCAAAAATTAAAGAGGATAATAGATGATCTTAGAGCGTCTCCAAGTCAAGAGAAAAACATCAGGTGATGGAACAGGGCCTTGCTTTTTGCTTGTACATTAGATAAGAAACACTGAAAAGTAGATTTGACTTGCTTGTCTTGGAGGGAACATATGTTGATCTTCCAGTGTGGTATAAGGGAAAATCACAACTAGAAGGCCACAAGTGATGACTGTCAGTAAAGTCATAGTGATCTGCTAGTCAAGTCTTGCTCCATTTTGTTTTGCCCTCCCCTTCTGCTATCCTGCCAAGATAACAGCATCTCTCTGGGTGTGGGCCCTGGGTATATCCTGGTTCACCAAGTCTAGGCTCCCTTCCTTTGTTTTCTATTGCTTACTGTTCCAACACTGGCTCCCTCTGAACCTGGTGCACAGAGGGATAGGTCTGCCCAACAGGATAAAGTCTCTGTAATAAGTAGAAGATAGTTGGAAAATGTTCTTAAGTATTTTTCTTTGATCTTGAATTTGCCAATTTGAAGGAAGGATGCCACAGGGAAGGATGCCTCAGGGGTGCTCAAGTAGAAAGGTGCTTGGGGTGTACTTATGACAGACTAATGGCGTAAAGGAAAGGGAGAGGGGGTGTGGGTTCTTCCCTTTGTTGGCACTGAGTCTTTATCATTTGCTTTTTAGATGTTATCTTGATTTGTATTTTATAAACCTAGTCTCTTCCCCACCACAGCTGCCCCTGAATTGAAGAGCCGTAGTGTGAACAGGTTGTGTGTGTCTGTAATTCCTGATCAGAAAGACATCCTAGTTAATCAACAGGGGTCTGAGAATGTAGCTCAGTAGCATAGCTAGAGCATGTGAGACCCTGGCTCTGATGCTAGTACCAAAAAGAAGAAAAAATTCAGCAGTAGACAGCGGTACTATCTATGGTGAATAGTAATCACCAGGATCTGAAAATTTTCTTATACGTGTGTGTGTGTGTGTGTGTGTGTGTGTGTGTGTGTGTGTGTTCATGATCCACTGGGGTGTTCCTATGGATGCCACTGGATCTCTTTAAAGATTAAAGGGCAAGTTTCTATTCCAGATGGCTAAAAAAGACACACATAGTTTGTATCTCAGAAATTTACAAGTTCTTTAGGAGGGTCCCTAATGTTTATTTATATTCACATATCTATATTTATCTTTATCATGTCTATATCTATATCTCTTTCTATACATCTTCTCTCTCTCTCTCCTCTCTCTCTCTCTCTCTCTCTCTCTCTCTCTCTCTCTCTCTCTCTCTCTCTCTCTGTGTTTGTGTGTGTGTGTGTGTGTGTGTGTGTGTGTGAGAGAGAGAGAGAGAGAGAGAGAGAGAGGTGAGACACTGGCTCTTACCTCTACCTCAGTTTGAAATGGCGATACTGCTTCCAGGAATCTCAGAATGAGACTGAGAGCTGTCTAATCCTGTTTTATAATTCCCTCAAGAGCTCGGATTAAAGGCATGCAATGTCCGGTTTTCATGGCAACTAATGTGGCTACTGGGATTAAAGGTGTGTGTTACCATTTCTTGGTCTGTAAGGCTGACCAGTAGGGCTGTTTTACACTCTGATCTTCAGGCAAGCTTTATTTCATAAAATACAAATGAAATGCCCTGCAACATTTTACCTTATTTCTTGGAGAAAGGGTCTCTCCCTGAGTCTGGAGTTTGTTCACTGATTCCTCAAGAATATCTGTCAGTGAGCTACAGGACTGTCCTGTCTCTACTCCTTTCCCCAGTGCTAGGGCTAGAAATATTTCTCTAATCATCTTCTCCCCTTCCTTCTCTCTCAAGTTGCATGGTATCACTGTTACCTACTGCGGTTAAATTAAATGTGCATAGTCAGTTTGATGGAATTTATGTAGCTAGTCTAACCAGAGTTTATGAAATACAATGAATTTAAAATCAGAAAACTTCAAATCATGTTACTACATGGTATGAGGGAAGAACAGTCCCCTTCCCTAAGCTTCTCTTATCACGAGAAATTCAGTGATCTAATGGAATTAATTTTAAAAAAAACTACAGTCTTCATGCCCATGGCTCAAAGAGACTTCCCCAGCCCAAGTGGTTGTCTTTAAACACACACTGTGGTTCAGAAAGAAGTGAAGTTCTGTGTGTTATCACATCTTTATCTATAAGGATAAGAAGTTGTATGAAGGCAGGACAGTGCTTTGCTTGGATAATACTTGTGATACACTTTCATGGAGCAAATGACTTCATCTTAATTGGCGGAGTGTAGATATTTGCTTTTTCCCTCAAGTGAGAAGACTAAAGAGCTGGGTGTTAATTCTTTTCCCATGTAAATGGGGGTGGTTTCTCATTTAAATGGAAGTGGAATTTCTTGAGTGAGGTAGGAAAGTTGGCTTAACCAGGAGGACAAAGAGGTTGGGGAGGTGAGAAAGAAAAGTACATGGAGTTACATACTCAAGGGAAAGCTCTGGCTCATGCTCAAAGAGGAGCCAGCCATGGATAGAAGATTTTACTAACTTATATACACCCTGGCCTCGTCCATTCCACACAGGCTTACATCTCTTTCATGTTGGTCCCCATATTACACTCAGAACAATTTAAACAGAGATAGGAGACAGCAAGTCTGGTGGCTTGGGCAGATGGGAGACATGCCAGCAAAGATATTGGCGGAAATACTTTTTATGTACACCAGTGTTGTTCCTTTTGAATAGCTGTCACCCAGGTTTGTCTTGCCCACCTGGCAGAATTGTGTTTTTCCTGAGAAGAGCATAGGGACTTAATGTCAGACTAGGACTTAATGGTGGTTATGACTCTGTGTTGAGCCCTTGAGCATGGGGATGGGTCTACTGGGTGGCTGTAAGTCAGAACTGTCTAATTTTGTTACAGGAATGGAGCCCAGCTATAGCTAAGCTCAGTGGAGAAACAGAAGCAGGCATTTTCTCAGCATCCCTAAGCATCAGCTATGATACAGAATTTTCTTTCTCAGTTTCGAGCAAGCCTGGTCTACTTACCTTTCAGTTGTGCTGGGGGCAGTGATGTTTTACTTTGTGTAACTTAACATTTCCCAAGCAAGCTTATTAGTGAATCCTTTATGCATGAATTTTACTTCTTTGAGTTTCTCTTGCATTAATATCATATACATATCACACATGTCACACATACATTTCATGTGCATCACACATACACATCATACATATCATAAATACACATCACACACATCATACATACATATCAAACATTGCACTTACACACATCATATATATGCATTGCACACACATCACACATACATCCACACATGCATATGCATGGTGAAAAGAATCTGCAAGCATAATATACCTAGAGGGTGGTATTGGTCGTGCAAACTATCCCAGAGAAAAGTTCCATCTGGCAAACCATATAAAATAACGTGGCTGCCATTGGGCAGGTGGGAATCTAGATACTTCAGTGTCTGCATGACATTGGAGTACATTTGTTCAGGAGTGGTCATTCCTGGTATTGGGTCAGCTCTCCTGAGGTGGAAGAAACAGCAAGTATTTGATTAGCAGGAAGGTCACATACAAAACACTCTGTATCTGCTGGTTATCAGTACTATTTTGCAAACCACTTTTGACTTCCTATGTTTCTGGCACACAGTCAGACTGCATTTACTGACTCCTTTGAAGTTGAGTAAACCATATAGCTGGTGGTGTAAGAGCCTCTGGAATGTTCTCTGACTGTATTGCTGGTATAAATAGTGTTACAGATAGCTATGTCACTTGCTTGAGTCGAGAGAGAGATAGAGAGAGAAAGAGAGAGGCAGACAGACCCATGTTCCTGAAGGGAGCAAGAAGGGAAATTTTGTGGTTTTATACTACTAAGACTTTAGGTTTTTCTTTGTTTGCTTTTCTGTTTTGGACCATAAGCTCATCTACCCTGACTCTTGGAGAGGGTCTGCTATTGCTTAAGATTGATTTGGAGCTTTGGAGCTTCGGGACTTAACAATTGGTTTTTAAAAAATTGCACACAGACCACAATAGGGCGGCAGATATTTCCAAGGGATGATGTTATTTTATGTGTAGACATTCTCTTACCCTTTATTCTCAGTTTCTGTACTAAATTTGGGCTTTCATCATTGTTCTGACAGACAAGTATCCTCTGCATTATTATTAAAACACTGTTTACCAACAATTTTATTTCATACCACTGTCTTTCTATGTCTGGTAGTTGTTGTGGTCTGTAGAGCATATAAAATCATCAAAGAAATCTCAAATAAATAACTTCATGTTTTTCTTAGTATGGTTTTATTGTGTAAGGAGAAACGATAATTATAGCAACTCTTAAAAGGAAAACATTCATTGGTGATGGCTTACAGTCCATTATCATTATGGTGGGAAGCATAATGGCACACAAGCAAACATGGTGCTGGAGAGGTAGCTGAGAATTCTGCATCTTGATCTACAGGCAGCAGGAAGAGACCGCCATACTGGGTGTGGCTTGAGCACCTGAGACCTCAGGAGTCCCTAGGGAGATACTTCCTCCAACAAAGCCACACCTGCTCCAATAAGGTCACATCTCCTAATCACGCTACTCCCTGTGGGTCAAGCATTCAAACACATTAGTTTACAAGGGGCCATTCCTATTCAAACCACCACAGTGCTGTACCTTAAGGCTTTAGAAAAAAAAAAACCAAGCCCAAAACAAATGTATTAGATAGACAGCAATAATTACATCGAGATAGAAATAAGTGAAATGCAAACAAAACTACAAAGAGCCATTGAAACAGAGATTTGGTTCTTTGACAAAACAAACAAGATGAGCAAACACTCAGCCAAACGAACTGAATCAAAGACAGAGAAGATCTAAATTAATAAAACAAAGATGAAAGGGAAGCTATTACAATGAATACCAATAAAATTCAGAGAACCATGAGGATGCAAACCTGAAGAATATATTCTACTAAATTGAAAAATCTAAAAGAAGTGGATGGATATCTGGATACATATGACCTATC
Organism: Alexandromys fortis; assembly: GCF_014885135.2. Taxonomy (NCBI): domain Eukaryota; kingdom Metazoa; phylum Chordata; class Mammalia; order Rodentia; family Cricetidae; genus Alexandromys; species Alexandromys fortis. The sequence goes on from NW_026067924.1 coordinate 17,573,912, forward strand.
TAAGTTAAATCAAGTGAGACAGATTATTTAAACAGATCTATAACCAATACTATTGTAGCAATAGCAGGAAACCACCCCCAAAAGAAAAGTCCAAGATCCTTGAGGATCACCCATCAATACTTCTCAAATTATTCCACCAAATAGTAAAGGAAGACACTTCCAAACTCTTTTTATGAATCCATTACACCTTAGATAAGGCCTCTACAAAAAGAAAATAAAACTACAGCCCAATCCCCATGATTGATATAGATGGAAATATTCTCAACAAAATACTTGAAAACCAAACTCAAGAATACATCAAAGATGTGCTCACCATACTCAAGTTAGTTTCATTCCAGAGATGCATCGGTGGTTTGACAAATGCAAACCAATAAATGTAATAATTACATAACTTGTCAGCCTATGCTTTGAGGTTCTATTTCATCCCAGCTAGATGTCAGTGAGGTGATTTCTCAGAAAATTAGGAAACAACCTTTGACAAGACCCAGCAAACCACTTTTGGGTATATATCCAAAGGATGCTCAATTGTGCCACAAGGACATGTGCTCAACTATGTTCATAGCATCATTATTTGTCATAGCCAGAACCTGGAAACAACCTAAATGCCCCTTGACCGAAGGATGGATAAGGAAAATGTGATACATTTACACAATGGAGTACTACACAGCAGAAAAAAACTCAACATCTTGAATTTTGCAGGAAAATGGATGGAGCTAGAAAACATTATTTTGAGTGGGGTTACCCAGACACAGAAAGACAATTATCACATGTACTCACTCATAGATGAGTTTTAAACATAAAGCAAAGAAAACTAGCCTACAAACCACAATCCCAGAGAACTTAGACAACAATGAGGACACTAAGAGAGACTTACATAGATCTAATCTACATGGGAAGTAGAAAAAGACAAGATTTCCTGAGTAAATTGGGAGCATGGGGACCTTGGGGGAGGACTGAAGGGGGGAAGGAAGAGGCAGGAAGGGGAGCAGAGGAAAATGTAGAGCTCAATAACAATCAATAAAAAACTTCATCCAGAAAAAAATAATGCAATAATCAAGGATACAAATGACAATAGATGTTGGTAAAGATGTGGGAAGGAACTGTTATTTACTTTCTGTGGGTATGCAAAGAGGTCTGGTCACTGTGGAAATTGATATGGAGGCTTCTCAAAAAAAAATTAAACATAAAACTACCACAAGACACAACTTTACCATTTTTGGGCACACACCTAAAGGACTCAGTATACCACTACAGGGGTATTTGTACATGCTTGTCTCTTGATACTCTTTTCATAATAGCAAGGGAATAGGTTCCGCCTAAGTGTTTATTAGCTGAGAAATACAAACTGCTGCACATACACAGTGGGATTTTACTGACCGCCCAAAGTCTCTGCTGCTGTAGCTCACACACATTTGCTCTGTTTCAGGAGTGTTGAACTTTAGTGGCACATTAAAGAGTCTTAAGGACAGTAATGGATAAGCCTAAGGCCACTGAGTCACTTTAGGTAATTAGTGGAAATGCTGGGCTCCTCTACACTGCCCTTCTTCCCAAATTCCTGAGGCTTAAAGTTGTCTTCCAGTCAGGACCTTCTTTCACGTATCAAGTTCTTACTGAGTAGCCACATGCAGTCAGAGAACTGAGAGAGACACGTGGCTGCATTACCTCAATAAGAGTTAGCAACATAATTTAAAAAAAAAATGAAGAAAGAGACAAATCAGATTCCTGAAACTTGTTCCTGGACAGAGCCATTTTGCAACCCTCTGGCTTGGGCATTGGATGGAACCCTTCGCCCACTATGGGTTATCTACTCCACCTCGATGTTCTGTCATCTGTTTTTATTTTTCTAACCTCTCCACAGGACATCACAAAGTGGACACTGCAGGGACATGCCCCACTGCCAGCTCTGTTCCTTCATCCAAATGCTCACTGCGTCTCTGTCCAGATAGATCCCTGGTAGGAGAGAGGCTGGCGTGAGCCTCTAGCTGGTGTGTTTGATTTTTAGCTCTTTGGAAAAAAGAAAGAAGGAGTGGGTTGGAGAGACTCAGGATGGGGAGCGCGTTCTCAGTGATTCTGGCCTTTGATAGGACAGCTTTTCTTCAGGCACTCTATCCAGTTGTTTGCTTTCTATACTCAGGGGACCCTGAGCCAGGGACTGGAGGGACATTATCTGGCTGGAGCAGAGCTTGTTCTCTTTGGCAGTGGAGGTTGGAAGTCACATCTCTGTTTCTCTGTCGTGAGCCCCAGTGGTCTTTTGTTGCCGTTGGATCCCAGAGCCTGGCCTAATACTTGGCCCATTGGTGGTGTTCAACACATGCTTTAAGACAGTGAATGAATAATAGAACATAAAGAAGACCAGAGTGAGCCAGGGAGAGAAGACAAACTTTAATTAGAAATCCTGCCACTCCTGGCTTTGCTATTCAATGGCAGGCGAACAAATTTCTTTACTTTGTGGGCCACAGTTTCCTCGTTTCTAATAAGCCAGCAGTCACACTTGCCTCTCTGGGTTGCTGCGGGATGAAATGATACAGAAAGGAGCACAGACCTTGGACCAGGAACGGGCCTTCAGGGCTATGCACTCTTATTGGAAAGTCCTGGATGGCTCATCACAGAGACAGGGACCTGGGTCCTCAGAATGTAGCTTTGGGGTCCTGGAGGGACCTAAGTATGAATTGGCCCATGAGCAACAATGGATCATGGGGTGGCATGTCCTCCTCCCACCCTTGAACTTTTGTCTGCACTTCATTTAGGGTTCTATGGGAGCAAATGAGCTTTAATCCCATTGGGCTTTGCTCCCATCACAGGCTTGGGAGGCCCAGGAAACGGGTAGAACACGGGGAAGATAAGCATTGAGCTGAGCAGGGAGCCTCCAGCTGGTTAGTAGGTTCTGCTGCCTTGAGCATGTCTTTTACCCCTTCTAGGCTTGTCTTTCACGTTTTCCTAAGGTACTGGGCAGATGGCCACTGGGAGCTGCTCCATATCCTGTCTCACCTTTGGCTTACTTTTTAACCACAACCACAGGGTAGATGCCCACATGCAGCTTACTTTTAGGGGTGTACTTAGATTTTGATACATCTCTTCAAACGCTGAGGGGGGATTAACCCTAATGGTGTAGTGTAGTAAAGGCTTTTTTTTTTTTTTTTTTTTTTTTTTTTTTTTTTTTTTTTACTGTGGGCTATCAGAATAAATGGGATTGAGTACGAGTTACATGCAGTTTCTTCGCCAAATGCAGGTCTATTCTGTTCTTCTGCAGAAGAATGTCAGCATATGAGCGTGGCATGTGTTCCTGTGGGATGACTGGGCTTCTACTGTATGCTATTGCCAATGTTGTGGATTCTAAGTCTTGGATCCTGGTGAAGCGTATTTCCTGTGGTATAATCCACAGTTGCTCCTGGTGTTCCTTGTTATGACGTCAGAACTCAGAGCTAATGGACCAGCTTCATTTCTTTCCACAGGGAGCTTTTCTCACAGGTTGTTCCTTCCTACTGGTGCCACATATCCAGGCTTTCCTTCTGAGATAAGCTTATTTGACACCTGCACACTGTGGCAGAGTAGACTGGGGTGGGGAGTGGAGGACGGGGGGAAGCTAGAGCCGAATCTCAACTGAGCAGGCCCAGTATCGTCTTAGCGTTGTTGGCATCTTTCTCAATGACTTACCCATTACAGACATCGTTTCCAATCATGGCATAAATCACGATGGCCGGTTGGTCCAATGCCTGGTTCCTAGACAAGCTGAGAAAGCACGGAGTCTGAGCAGCATGGTCACCAGCTACACAGGCTGAGCCTGGGAGAATGTCCCACAGTTGTGGTAACCACCCACGAAAAACCAACCAGCTTTTCTGACTTTCTTTAACTTCAGCAAAGCTAGTCAGCCCTGTTCTCCTCTATAATCTCAATTCAACTTACCATTAGGAAATGGCATATCAATCATAATATTGAAGAGTAGGCTAAAATTTCAGCTGAACAGACTCACCGTTATCTTCTTAGCATCGTTCAAACATTACTATAAATAAGGGCAGGTGAGTTATTCATACCCAGTTTCATAGGACATCCCAGAGCTGTGGGGCCCACTTAATTCACAGAGGTAGGGCTGCCTGAGGCTTCTGTTTACGATACTACAAACAGCCTTGCATCTGAATTTTCATTCCCAAATAAAACCCAAAATATTAGCTTGCCAGGCATGGTGTCTCAGCACCTGGGAAGCTATGGAAGGAGAATTACACAAGTTTGAGATGAGTCTGGGTGGCTCTGTCTCAAAATTAGAAACAAAAAATAAAAAAAGATAGGTTTCATATTTATAAAGCCAGACTATGATATAATCAATGTGTTTTTGCAGTTTCGTCTTCAGAGTTGAATTTTATTCAGTTGATATTCATTTTATAGTCCATTGAGAACATAAATGAACCAATCACTTTCCAAGATACTGGCCCAAGAAAAGAAGACCCAGTGGTGCAGATAGCAACTAACCAACTATTGATACTCAGAAGAAATGATATTGGGGTAATAAATGAGAATTTTCCTTCCTTTCAAGATAAGTTAACCATATTTAAAAGTTTCTTAAATGTATCTTCCACTTACCTTTCTATGAAATTCTTCAGATTTCTAGAAGATGCACCTGTAGAATTACAATTAAGAAAATCTCTGTTAAATTTAAATGACAGTGCTGATGTCAGCTGAGTTCACACGGGTGATGTCATTGTTCAGCCACGGGAGGCTGTCCACACCACACTGCTGATGGCAACTGCTTGTTTCTGGAGATTTTCCGTAGTGTTTTATCTTGGCTATCACTTTCAGGGGTTCCTGCTTACTGGGCATTGTACTAGCATAAGCCAAAGGCCTTTGGATGGGGGTTGTCATAGACGAGTAAATGATTTAGTAGATGTAAGGGGAAAGTATGTATCTGTCTCCAGAGACAAGGTATTCCCAAAACTAAGGATCGGTGAGACAGACAATAATTCTCTGGGAGAGACAGCTTCCTGGGAACCCCCATTTAAGGTTCTGTTATTCAGAACACTGAGTTCCGTTGGAAGAGACTCTCTCTGAATAGTAAGTTGCTCTCTGCTGTCTTCAGCCTGCAGCTGCCCGGTGCTCCTGGTATCCTACAGGGCTCACAGGTCTGCTGGACCTTTTGTTCACTTCCACCCCAGCTCTCCTAATCTCTCATTTTTAGAATAATAACGGATGGAGAAGTGTTATTATCATTCTCTGATGTTTTTCATTTTTAAATTTTTATCTATCTATTATGTATACAATGTTCCACCTATATATATGCACGCAGGCCAGAAGAAGGCACTAGATCTCATTATAGATGGTTGTGAGCTACCATGTAGTTGCTGGGAATTGAACTCAAGACCTCTGAAAGAACGACCAGTTCTCTTAACCTCTGAGCCATCTCTCCAGCCCCTTGATAGTTTTCTTAATAATAAACAGAAACCAACAAAAGCACAGACTTTTGTTGTTCTAAAATTATAGGACCGGGTCCAGCCAGCCTCAAGTCCGTTTGGGAATTTGATGTGCAGAGAACCCACAGACCTTAGAAAAACAGAGTAAAGAGTTGTCACAACTTATTAGATGGGGTGTCCTTCCTTATAGGCAATATCTCCTATGTCTTTCTTGACTACTCTGGACCAGGATTGAGGACCAATTGTAAGTAATTGCAGTAGATTTAAAGGAGCAGTCGCAGCTGGGGGTGATGGTTATTTGTAATATATCAGCATCCTGGAGGCTGAAGATGCGGAGCTCAAGTCCAGCCTGGCCTATATAGTAAGATCCTGTCTCAAAGCAATAACAAACAAACAAAACACAAAACAAGTAACCCCAAACAGGATGCAAGGAACCACTTATTCATTACCTAATGCCTGATTTTTTCCATGTACCGAATCCTCTCTGCTGCAAAGTCCTTGTGTTTCCCACCCTTCCCCCCCCCCCATGGACATCTCAGTTTTATAAAGTCACCTAGGTAATTAATATCTCTCCCACTCTCTTCTTTCCTAGTCTTCATTCTTTAATTTAACTCTATTCGTTCTACTAGTCTTCTGTCAGACTCGGCACCACATCTTTCTCCCTCCCAGTCTCTAGTGTCCTCTTCTGTAGGAGTCTCCGCAGCTTCTGAGGGTTGATGTATCTGCCGCTGGAGAAACTACTACAGCAGTGACAGCCGGCAGGGAATAAGCAGCAAGGACAGAGCCTTAGCCTGTGGGACATGGCAGAAAAAGGCAGATATCTGAAGAAGTTACACCTTTTGTACTTTGTGATTTTAGTTTCGCAGAAAAGACAAAGTTTTGCCCTGGAATAGAGAACTTTTATTATTCACTAATGTGGTCTAGTGGAGAACCTTCATGTCCCCTGGTAAGAGTAGAAGAGTCCATACAGGCCTTTAAAAGCGGATCTGTGGTGTCCTTTAACTAGGGTGTATCTATAACAAGAAGAGAAGGTCTCATGACCTCAGCATCAGTTAGCCCTCCCTAGCTGAATTTCAACACATGGTCCCACTGGGCTGGTACTGACCATATCACCAAGTACCTCACATCCTATGTATTCTCTCAATTTAGAAATTAACTTTCGTGATATTCTAAGTGAATCTGTTACTTTCAGTGCCTGACAATAGGCCCCTAGTTTCTTTCCTGGAAAGAGAAGGAGAACATTTAAATATAACTAGAATAAGTCTTCAAAAATTAAATCATGCTGGGTGGTGGTGGTGGTGCACGTCTTTAATCCCACCACTCGGGAGCCGGGGGCAGGCGGATCTCTGTGAGTTTGAGGCCAGCCTGAGCTACAAGAGCTAGTTCCAGGACAGGCTCCCAAAGCTACAGAGAAACCCTGTCTTGAAAAACAAACAAAAAATTAAATCATTACTTTTAGCAAAACATACTGAGTATTTACTATGTCAGGTGTTGTGATTGATTCTGAGTATAGAACAGAGACTAGAAAATACACAATCTTGTTCTTTGGAAGCCCAATGTTACTAAACAAGCTATGGTCATAAAGTGTTGGGGATTCAGAAAGTCCCGAGGGTGGAAACTTAACTGTTTACTGAGGTCCTAAAATAGGAACACATTAATTGGTCCACAATGCTCTGTATGCAGTTCTCAGAAACAGTTACAGCTAAGTGCTGTGTTAGCTGTGACTATCTGCAGTCAACAGAGCAGATCTGAGGTTTTCGAGTTCTGGAGTTTGCATAATTTTGGAGACTCTCCTTAAGGGCAAGAACATAAACACAAAACATCCAGACATTGGGCCGAAAATATAGCGCAGACACAGGAGCCCAGACCAACTGTGGTTAAAATGTTGGAATTTGCAACTTTTATACATAAGTATGGTCAGCAATCAAGTGAGGGGACCCCAAGTTTCAGCAGCATTAGATTCAAAATCTGCCTTTTGACATCCTTTATGTCACGTTACTAGCTCTTGGTCAGGCTGCCAAATTCATAGATAAGGCCCAGAAATGGGAAGAGAAATGCATCTGATCTCTAGTAAGGATAGCCATCATTGTAATGGCTGTTCCTTATAAACAGCAGGGATTTAAAGTGCGTTATTTTAGCTGTTCTATAAGAACCCATGGGGAGGATTAGGAAATACATTTTAGTTTATTAACCACAAATACATTCAAACAAAATACGCAACATCTTCAAACCATGTGCAGGACTTCAAGCTCAGATGCCCACAGAGCCTACAGGTGCAGTGCTGTTGAACCCACCCTATAAAGAGCAGCCATTACTCAGTCCTGATGAATTTGTGTGGTCCATGTCGTTAGACTTGTCTTCAAAATGGAAAAGGGATACCTGGGACTTTTTGCCAAAAATCTCCTGATTTTTTTAGACATTAGCCATGAATCCGGTGATTGTAAAATATTCTTCATTTTATGATACAAACTCCACACAGGTTAGGTTTTAAACAATTCAATCGTTGAGAGACCCACAAGGAAACACTGTATGTCAAAGACAAGATGTTGGGTCTGGAAAGATAGCTCAGTGGTTAAGGGCACTGGCTTCACTTACAGAAGACCCAGGTTTGGTTCCCAGCTCATAAATAGCAGCTCACAACCATCTTTAACTCCAGTGTTCAAGGGGATCTGATGCCTCTTCTGGCCTCTACAGGCACCAGGCACAAATGGTGCGGAGACACATATGCAGGCAAATACTTCCACACACATAAAATAAAAGTTTTTTTTTTAAAAAAAAGCTCCACATGAATATATTATTTCTCTGATTTTGTGTGATGGTGTATACCTTTCTTATATGTGCAGAAACATTTGGATTTCCATTTCTAGAGAATTTTTATGATTTTGCCCATTTTTGTTTGCACTTACATATAGTATATTATGTATGTATCTATAAATATATGTATAAATATGTAATCACAGTATGCATACATACACATAAGTGGTTATCTGAAAGAAAATGGCTTCCAAAGATAGTGGCACTATTAGAACGTGTGGCCTTGTTGGAGAACGTGTGATATTGTAAGAGGAAGTGTGTCACTGTAGAGGCAGGCTTTGAGGTTTCATATATGGTCAAGCCACTCCCAGTGAGACAGTACATTTCCCATAGCCTTTGGATTAAGATTTAGGACTCTCAGATCTAGCACTGTATCTGCCTGCATGCTGCCGTGTCCTACCATGATGATAATGGACTCAACCTCTGAAACTATGAGCTGCCACCTCAATTTAAATGTCTTCCTTTATAAGAGTTGCTGTGGTCATGGTGTCTCTTCACAGCAATAGAAACCCTAATTAAGACAACGTATGGGTTTTATATCTGTAGCAGAGTAAATATTCATGTTGCCCCCCCCTTCCAAAAAAAGGATGTATCATGTACAGAACAAAATGCAGCTATGGGCCTTGTGTGTTCTGCCCCTGTCTGAGCCCTCTTATATACAGGATGATAGCGGATCTACTTGTTTTGAAAAGCTTTATCCCCCTTCATTTTCTGTTTGTGTAATATAACAGCAGACACTACTTATCAAAAACATTTAAGATTAAAATAAGGATCTTTCTTTCTTTTGTTTCTGACAATATGGTCTCCACTTCCATTCTCCATGTGTGCCTGTGTGAGTGAGCAAACACAGGGTCTAACATCAGAAAACAAAAGGGAAGGATTGAGGAAAGCCTTTCTTCTGTATCTTATTCATCACCCCGTGCCTTCTTTGCATGCCCTTTCTTCATCTATGAAGAGGTTACATTTTATGCCATCAAATACAAATCTTCATCCTTTTTTCTCATGCATAGCATTTATTGTATTCTATTTGACTTCTGATTACATTTTCTTAATTAGTGTAAGTCTTTATTTAATTTTTTGTTTATTTTATGTGTGTGGAAGTATGTTTTTCAAGGGTAGGAATTCTTCCTAAAGCAAAAAAAAAAAAAAAAAAAAACCCACTTGATAGCTGCATCAAATGACATACCTGGTCTCTATCAATCAGCTGCAACCATTACTGTGTTTATATTTCCTTTCTGGTCTGTCAATTCTGCCTCATGTATTTTGATGTTCTGTTTGAATGTAATTGGCCCCCATAATTCTGTAGGGAATGCCACTTGTTAGAGTGGGTATGGCATTATTGGAGGAAGTGTACCCCTGTGGGGGTGGGCTTTGAGTTTTCCTACACTCGGGATACCACCCAGTGTCTCAATTGACTTCCTTTTGCCTACAAGATGTAGGGACACTCAGCTACTGCTCCAGCACCATACCTGCCTGCACACCAGCATGCGCTCTGTCACGATGATAATGAACTCACCTTCTGTAAAGAGCCATACCAATTAAAAGTTTTCTTTATAAGTGTTGCCATGGTCATGGTATCTCTTCACAGCAATAAAAACCATAACGAAGATATATATGTAATAGTATTATAGCCTCTCAGTGAATTAATCTTTTTATTGTTAAGATATTCATCTTGGCCACTATAATTTCTTTGAAGTCCAGCTTTCTGACAATCCTATGGTCACTGCAGCTTACTTTGATTAGTACTAGCATGGTGTGTCTTTCCCCACCACTTAGCTCATTCACTTCCCTGTATTTGAAGTGAATTTCTTGTAGACAGTCTCCAGTTTTGTGGGTTATTTTTATTAGGTTTGGTCTTTTGTGCCGGGGCTGAACCCAGAATCTTATACCCACTAAGCATACACTCTGCCATTGAGATACAAGTCTAGCCTAGAGTTGGTGCTTTTAATTTACTCTTTTTATTTTTTAGACAGCATTAAAATAATCTGTTTCAATGTGATATTTTATATTCCAGTCTATTCTAATATTATTTGTTAAAAGATTATGTTCATTCAATGTAATCATTGATACATTTAAATTTTGATCTACCATTTTGTTATTTATTTTATTTTTGTTTTATCCTTTTATTCCTCTGTATTTTAGTTTGTTTAAATTTTGTTTTATTGTTTTAGATAAGGTCTTATTATGTAACCCAAGATAGTCTAAAACTCCAGATCCTTTTCCTTCTAATTCCTGAGTTCTGGGATTATAGATAGGTGTCATTATTCCTGACAAAAATTTTGCTAGTATTCTGTTTGAAAGTCTTGGTGGTTCTTTAGGGGTTGGGGATGCTGTTCTTACTGCTGGATCTTTCTCTGGAGATAAGTTACAGAAAATAATCCCATAGATGTCAGTCCCTCATGGGGGTGCCTCATGTGCTGGTTACACCCAAAGAGCCTAAAAGTTTTCTGATGAACATGATTTACCATATATTGCTGTGACACTTGCTATGAGTTCCCCAAGCATGCGGTTCATGGGGGGTCTTGGGCCGCCGAGACACCCATAAAACAGGGGTCTTTTTTAATATGGCATCCTGTGGCTGTTCCAGTATGATGCAGAATTCTAGCACTATAAGGTTTTCTAGATGTTTCCTTTCAGTGAGGCGTCCACCGCCTTTTGTCCAAACATGTCCTCGTTTCCTGCTCTTTTGTGTATGGTGTACATGTGTGAGGTGTGTCTGTGTGTGCTAGCGTGGAGGCCAGAGGAAGATACTGATGGTTTCCCTCTGCCGTTCTGTGCCAATCGCCTTGAGACAAAGTATCTCACTGAACTGAACCTTGGCCATTTGCACTTGTCTGCCTGACCAACAAGCTCTTGGGATCCATGCGAATCTTCTCTGAATGCTGGGATTACAGGAACAAGCAATCATGTCTAGATTTTACATGAGTGCTTGGGTTTTGAGCATAGGCATTTATGCTTACAGAGCAAATCCTGTTACCTACTGAAGCATCTCCTTAGTCCCCTCCTGTGCTTTAAAATAGCCACCGCTGAAAGCACAGTGCTGATTTTCTGAGCCTGCCTTAAGCCGTGGCTGCTGCCATCTGTTGCCTTTGCTCCCTCTTGCTGCGAATGGGAGCTCCCCAAACCACCCAATTGTTCTTGAATGGACTCTGGTCTTTCCCTACAGTTTTGTGGGGTTTCCCATTTCTCTTTGCTTTGAAAGCTAGAGCTATTCAGGGACCATTTCCCTCTTATGATAGTGTTATCTAGTTTTCTCTGGTTTATTTCATGGGTATCCTAGCAGACTATGCTTGCATATCATCTGACAATTTCTTTTCTCCACATAAACTCAGTTTCAAATGATGTAGATTTTTCTTACACGTCTATAATTCATCAAGCATTTTCAGAAGAAAGAGTTGTTGAGAAAATAAGATTTTTTACATATCTTCTCTTCTAAAAATGTTTGTTTGCAATAAACAGAAGTCTTGAGACTAAGATATTGATCTTGGGCCCCAGATCCCAGGCATTTAACAACTGTTTGTTGTGACAGTTCCTGACAGTGTTTCCACTACTGGGAATACCTCATATCACAAATGTTTCTGTCACAAGCAAGACAAATTCCCTAAAAATGTTTGGATAGGGTAAAATATGCTTCCAATTGTGACTGGACTCTACCTCCCAGTGCCACATCTTCACAAGCACCTTTCTCCTGTGTTGCTAGAAGTTGAGCTCTGCTTCTCCCCAAAGCCATTGCCTCCAGCCCCAACCCTCCCTGCTCAGCACCTCCTTTCACCATTTGGATTCTGCTTAAATCTTAACTTTGTTGTGACATCTTCTACTTCTTCAGAGTTAAGGGTCTCTCACTTCTGAAGGTTGTAACTTACTTTTGCCCCAATAACAGTGACGGAACTGTGATTCCTTTCTTGTTTGTTTCTTTCCTGTTTGGTCATGACCTCCATGAAGGTGAGGCCTTTACCATGCTCATCTTTCCTCATCTTTCTATTTCTAGAACTCATTGTAAAATTGAAGAGCAAGACAATGAAGATGGGAAGGCAAAGCACCTCCATGCTTACATAAACCCCAAGATCATTTAAGCTGTCTGTAGAGAGAGCAGATAGCTTTCCAGTTGATGCCTTTTATCTAAAGCTCTAAACAAAACAGATTATTGAAAGGAGATGCCCTACAACTTCAGCACACTGACAAGTACATTCATTTAAAGCAAAGTATTTGCAATGCAGGTGTGCCGATCCTAGCTTAGTGAAGGAGAATTCTTCACATGGTTGCTGTCAAAAGCCCTGCTCCTACCTGTACAGGTTTGTCTTAGTTTCTTTTTTGTTGAGGTGATAAAATACTCTGACAAAAGCAACTTTGGGGAGAAGGATTTGCTTTAGTTCACAATTCAAAGCATAGCTCATCATGCTAGATAAGGTAGCAAGAGCTTAAAGTCACACTACATCCATAATCAAGAGCAGAGAGAAAATGAATTCATGCATGCTATACAAACCAGGATCCCCTGTCTAGGGAATGGTGTCACCCATAATTCCAATGAATGGAATGAAGACATACCCCAATCCTGGACATGACCAGAGGCCTATCTCCCAGGTGATTCTAGATTTTGTCAAGTTGGCAATTAATATTAATTGTCACAAGGTTGTATGAATAAATCCAAAGAAATAGTTCCAGTTGGATAAAAGCATCTCCATTGTTTAAAGATTTTTTTTGAATTCTAAACTCTTACAAGTATTAAATATGGTGAAAAGTTAATACATAGCAAGAGAGAGATTAGTTCATCTATAATGATATGTGTCATATTGTAATTTTTCTCTTAAAAGTTCCTATTATTGCCGGATGGTGGCGCCACATGCTTTTAATCCCAGCACTCTGGAAGTAGAGGCAGGCAGATCCTTGTGAGTTCAAGGCCAGCATGGTCTACAAGAGGTAGATCTAAGACAGGCTCCAAAAACTACAGGAACACCCTGTCTCGAAAAAAAAGTTTCTATTAATATTAAATATTGTATCTTAGAGATACATTGCATAATTAAGAGAAAAAAATTTGATCTGTAGGCATTGAGTGGTTCTGTGTCATTTTGTTTTCAATTGGAGTATTTAAGAGCTGCATACCAAAGATTCTATTGCTGTGGCCACACTCTCTCAGGCTCCCCAAACAGAAATGGCCTAGATGTTCTGCTATAAATAATCTCTGCCATCTCCTTTCAAGGTTTTGTGTTGTGATCAAATGCTCAGCTCAGTAGTGGTGCTCCCCACATACTTCCTGGAGCCCTATTTCAGTGTGACACTGGCGACATCAGAGCTTCCCTCCAGGGCTGTTCTTGAGGCTTTTGAAGGTATTACAGACATTTTCATTCTGAAACAATTGCTAAAATAATATAAAAATGTAACAATATAAAATAATATAAAAATAGGACAAAGATCTTTACAGATTCTTTACATAGATTTTTCTAAATATACGCACCTGTAATAATTATAATGATCAAACACAAAACCAACATGAGTACAATGCTGTTGTCTAATCTAAATACATAACTTAAATGTCACTGATGACTGCTTCCTGGTCTTGGTCTAATTCACTGTATGTGGCTCTTAGGCCTCTTTAGTCTGGACAGGTTGCTTTGTCTCTGCCTTTATGACCTTGACAAATTTGAATGCTATTGGCCAATTCTTTTAAAGTGGCTTTTAGTTTGGGTTTGTCTTAACATTTCCTCATGACTAAACTCGGGTTATGCAATTATTTTGGCAAAAATACAATACCGGAAGCTCAGTTAGTTTAAGGTCCCAAACCTATTTTGTTCCAGAATAGAGATCATGGGATGTCTAAAAATAAGGAGCCCTGGCGTGTGCAACTGAGTTCAGCTTAGTCTGCAGTATTATTTTTTATAGTTCAATTATAGTTTGTCTCTTTCTTCTTTTTGATTTTATTCTTTCCCAAGGAGACTAAGGGACCTGGCTCAGAAGTGTTGCGTTAAGGTATCTAATGCTGACAACCCAAGACAGAAAGATGACAGTTGTCAGGCCACCGTCTAGAAAGGGAACAGTGTGGCATGGCTGAAAATGTGACCTTGAGTAGGAAACAGGCATGGTTAAAAGTCTGTCACTGAAGAGGTAATGAATCATGATACGTTATGTAACTTCTCTTAGCCCTGTTTTCCTCATCTGCAGACAGAGTGTTGCTTTGTGGATTCACTGAGGACAAAGTATGTAGTTTTGAGCTAGTACTAGATATTTATCAGGATGTGTGCATGTAACAAAGTCACACCCAAACACCAGCCTCTAAGGATGGCCTGAACAGTTGATCCCAGACTAATGGGCTCAGGTTCTGGGTAAAACATGATTATCCAGGCTATGGGAAGAACTGGTCCTGGTCTCCATTGTGTGCAGCATGTTCCGTGTTGTGTTTCTGGGTCTAGAATCAGCCTTCATAGTGCTCTTGCTCACTGTGGAAGCACAGTCTTTCTGTTAGATATGTCTTATCACAAGGTGACTGTTCTGCCTTTTCTTATTAGAACGTGCCCATCCAAAGCCACTGCCCACTTCTGCTGGCCACTCTGTGGTATCCAGGTGAAGAAAAACATCTTTCCTATGCTCAGCTGATATAGGGTCTCATAATAATAAACTGACCAAAGATGGAGTCACAAGAGAAAATAAAGAGATGTTTGTTATCATGTGCTTTCCTCATGCGCAGGCTGAGCGCTCAGAGATGAGCACGCTGAAAGGCTGGCTGGAACTTGGACTTATATATCTTCTTAGACTATAGATAGAGAGATTTGGGATTTTGTTTTAGGAGAAAAAGTTATAGGAAGGTGACTGGGAGAGACACAGTAAGCAGAGGTCCTTGCTCTGCTTTGTCATGAGCCAGTCTTAGATACTATGGTGGGAGAAGATTGAAACTAGAATGGCTGCAGAGACAGAGAGCTGATCTACCTGTGATGGAGCATAGGGCGCTCCACAGTGTACTGTCCTAGGGACCAGTTCCTTAGCTCCGACTGAGGACAGCAGACACAGTGCCACAACTGCGCATCTGCCAAGAGGAAAAGGAAGATGGATTTTTTTTTCTTTTTTAAAGCATAAATCCCCTTGAGTTTTAAGTGTCAGTGACAAATAAGATTGAAACATGAGTTTCTGGGTGGGCGATGCTTGCCAAGGTAAAGGGATCATGAATCAGAGGTGAGCCAGGGCTGCTTAGTGAGACCCCATCTCTGAAAAACAAAACAAACAAAAAATAACAACCCCCAAGTAAAAAACAAAAACAAAAACAAGAATGTATTTTGAAAAACAGAACATTCTAATTTATAATTTCAGAATCTTAGAATGTGGATGAAGTTGAGATTAGTCTCATTGAATGCCCTAACTTTGCAGATAAAAATGGGGGCTTAAATTGAAGAAGTGACTCATTACAAAATTAGATGACGATGGGTTAGGACTGAGGTCAAATCATCTATCAATCTGCATCACACAAAGGCCTTGTTAAGTCTTCTGGATTTGCTTCCGAGAATGGTGTTCAAACATTAGAGTTAATGAAGGCCAGGAGATCATTGCTTTAAATTTAGGGTTTACCTCTGCCCTGGATTTTCTCTGGAGGGGAGAGGAGAGTGTGTTGTCTTGTGTGTGGTTTATAGACATGGTCCTGTGACCTATACTGATGGACACCTTATCTGATGGTGATGTGTCCTTGGAAGCAGGAGTAACAGCTCACTGTTGCCAGCTGTTCAATCTGAGGGTGTTTTGTCAGAGACAGCTCCCCAGGGAAAGCCAGGATGTAGACTAATCCCACAGAGAAGAATTTCAAGATGGTCAGTATTAAGAAAAAAATGGATATTGTTGTTGTTTTATTTAAGAAAAGGACAGAAGTGCACACCCAAAAGTAGATCCAGGTGTCTGTGAGAGAGTGGTGCTAAATGTCCTAAAAAATGCCGAAACAGTATATGTGACCCTTGAAGTTACATTGTTCGAAGTATAGAATGGCTATTTGAATAGAAAAGACTAAGTAAAAACATCTTGAGATACTTATTCTTAGCTAATGATTTTTTTTTAATTTTAAAATAAAAATGTTTATTTTTTGTTTTTACATCTCAATGTTTTCCTCCTTCCCCTCCTCAGAGCTGGGATGGGGAGGGACTTCTCCTTCACTGTTTCTCTTCAGACACAGGCAAGCCTCCTTAATAATTTCTCTTTAATAAGGTAAATTATAAAGTAGTTAGTGAGGTGTCCCTGTACAGGTTTATAGAAAGGAGTGCTAATATATAAAAACGTAAGTCAGGAAGGTCTAAGAAATTCTTAGGGTTCATAGGTCACACGAAGTCAATACACATGTTTTGACTGACAATGTGGCTCATAATTTGTGTGTGTGTGTATGTGTGTGTGTGTGTGTGTGTGTGTGTGTGAGTGAGAGAGAGAGAGAGAGAGAGAGAGAGAGAGAGAGAGAGAGAGAGAGAAGACAGAGTTTCCTCAATAGGTCTTGACTGTTAGCCAGTCAGACAGTCACACCAGAGACACCTGGTCTCTCTCCTGTGTCCTGTTCCTCTCATTTTCCCTGTATTTCACCTCAAGGACAGTGGTGTGTCAGGGGAACACCGTTCAGTGGCCACTCAATGGCTGCTGAGCTGTCCCCATCACCTAGCTGCCAAGGACAGTTTCTCATTCTATGGGAAATCACCTCTGTTGCCTCTCACCCCCACCCTATTCATCTGAACGCAGGGCCTCCTTCCTCATACTCTCTGAGGAATTCTCCCTTCTATAGATGGACTTTTCTTTGGGCTGCCAGCCCCCCAAAATGGGGGATATTGTAGACTATTCCTTTACACTCTGTGAAGATGTTTAGTAAACCAAATAAACCACACCACTCTTTACCTTTCCTGCTCTAGACTCCCGTCTCTAGACTGTTTACCCAGTCTTCCCAGCACTTTCTTTTTCCTAAGTACATTTTATCTTAACCTTTTTCTGGTGTGTGTGTGTGTGTGTGTGTGTTGTGTGTAAGTAGGTGTGTCCTACCGTGTGTGTGGAGATCTCTGCTTCCACTGTTGGTTCCTGGGACTGAACTGAGATTATCAGGCTCCCATGCCAAGTGCTTATGTTGATGACCCTAGTCCGGGTTTCCCAGGCTGGCCTGACTATTGCCTTTTCCTCTAGCTTCTCTAGGTCTCTTCCACTCTCTCCCATTCTCCTAAGAGGGAGGAACAGGCCAAGTGAAGTTTGTTCAGTGTGGAGCTTGTGGTGTTGGCAGAGAACATGAGAGGGGCATGACCAAATTAGTTTTGCAGCAAGGATCTCAGTGGGTGTGGGAGGCAGGTGAAGCTGCAAAAGCACACTTTGGCAGTTACAGTCCTCAGTAGCTAATCTAGGCTCTTCCCAGGTATTCTGCCCTCCACTTTGTCTGTAGTGGGTGCCCAGGGAGGGAGCCCCCTTCACTCTGTGGTGCGAAGCTTTATCCCACGACAAAACGTGCCTTAAATATTTTAGCATTTCTGCAAACAAAACCTTCCAATCCAAGTGTTTACACAAAAGTTTTGCTAGATTTGCAAAACAAAATGAGGAAGATGGTCAGTGCAAAGAGTATGTAAAATCTAGCTGAGCTTGTAAAATCTCGCTTGGCATTCATAGCGGGGTCCAGGAGCATCCCATAAACTCACGTCTTTTCCTCTGTGGCCTGTGAGCTATAGTAGTAGGCAATTGAGGGTCAGGACTAGGGTTTGTTTTGTAAGGCAATGGAGTCTTATTTATTTCAGAAGGTGGCTTATGGATTTTTATTTACTTAAAATTATGCTTTATATCACCCCCATTAGTCCCTGCTAATTGCCAAATTGCTCTGTGTTTTTCTAAGTCTGCCTAGTTTAGATGCTTCATAGAAGACTCTGCTTTGAGGTTCATTTTGTTGTTGGGTTAGACAGGGTTTTCTTCTCCCTAAAGGGGGAATAGTGTTCAGTTGCAATTATACATCACATTTTCTCTATCCATTTCCATGTTGGTGGACATTTAGCCTTGTTCCACATCTTGACTGTTACGGATGGTGATGTAACACCAGCATCTCTTTGAAATCCTGCTCTTAATTATCTCAGATAAATATTTATATGTGGGATTGATCAATCATACAGTAATTCAAGTTTTCATATTTAGAGGAATTATCATGCTACCTTCTAAAATAGATAGAAGATTCTACATTTTCTCCAATAATACATGATTCTAATTTCTTCATGTCCTAGCCAATACTTGTCATCAGATTTTTTTGACAATGGTCATCTTAGCAAGTATGAGGTGTTATCTCAGAATGGTTCCTGTCGTTGATATTAAAACAGTAAGTCACAACTGCTTTGGCATTCTAAGACCCTTGGAAAACATAGATATTTACAGCATAATTCATAACAATAGCAAAATTACAGTTCTGAAGTAGCAATGAAATTAATGTTATGGTTGGGGGTCATCACAACAAGAGGAAATGTATTTAAGGGCTGCAGCACTGAGAATGCTGAGAACCACTGTGTTAAAGGAAAGAAATGATGGTATTTTAGTTGTCAAAGCCCACTATCCATGCTGTAGTCCTCCTTAAAGGTTAAAATTAACTTGAGTGCTTTCAGGTTAAAGAAAAAGTATTGGATAGGCAAGTCCCTGCTTAGCGATGCTAACTAAGGTCAATGTTAAACTTTTGTCATGGATCTCACAAGCCTTCTGATTCCTGTCCATCTGGGAGCTAGACTTAAAGCAGTGACCCAACCCTAAGCCCATGAATGCTCCACTTCAGCACGGACAAAGAACCTGTGTGAAGGAGCAGTTGGCTCTCTTGGGTGTGGGTGATGGCATG
This sequence comes from Alexandromys fortis, assembly GCF_014885135.2. Classification (NCBI taxonomy): domain Eukaryota; kingdom Metazoa; phylum Chordata; class Mammalia; order Rodentia; family Cricetidae; genus Alexandromys; species Alexandromys fortis. The sequence goes on from NW_026067924.1 coordinate 17,592,914, forward strand.
ACATCAGACAAGGAGACAGAGGGCCAGATCTACTTTCTGCATCCTCCCTGAGTCCTGATGACTAATGAACACCCAGGTTTGAAGAGTGGACTATTGTAGCACGGGTATGGCAGGTGGTTTGGGATACCACAGTTTCCATGACAGCCTCCACAGCTGGGTACCAATTACCTCCCTGATGGTTTAGTCTTTGAGAGATGGGCTCTTTACTGAAAACAGAGTGACATCTCAAGCTCAATTCTCCTCCAGTTTATGAAGTGTCAGCCCTCAGCACGATCCTGAGCTCAAGCAGCGAAGGCTGTTCCCCAGCCCCACCCCTGGCCTCACGATGCTCTGGGACCCAGTGCTTATTTCTCCAGTCTGACTCCAGTGCCTGCAGAATGCTGAGGAATAACTCTTTCTTCCGAGCCCTGGCAGGGTGCAATCTAAGGTCTTCCCACCCCAAGGACTCCTTTTCTTGTCTGGCTCATCTCTCTATTCTGAACCTTAGCTCCTGTTCTCAGTCTTAGACTTGCCATTGTTATTTTCTGTCATTTCTCGATCCTCTTCCCCTCTGAGTCTCTTCTTCATAGAGGGAGCCACTTCTGTTTCCAGGTTCATCTGCTGCCCCACTGCATCGCTGTTCCCTCCTGCCTGTCACTGTCTGTAGGGACCTGAGTGCCTATTTCAAGCATTGCTATCCCATCTCTGAGAAGCCCAGCTCTTATCACTGATATGTATCTTTTACATTTATTTGCTATGTTTGTTTGAGAATCTTTGACATTGAAAATGGGACTGATTTAAAACTACTGAATAAAGAATAGTACAGATGATGCTGGGAGCACCTGTTTCAGCGGTGTGCTGCTGATGGATGTTTAGGAAACTGTGTTTCTTGATCCTCCTGTGCTTACCTCTCCACACCAAACCCCGTGGCACTCAAATATGCTTATAGTATCTCTTTTATGTATGGTGGCCTGTCTGGGTCAAAAAGGCCCAAGGCTTTATGACGTTTGCACAGTAATAACATGGCGGGAGGCTAGGGTTGCAGACGTCAAGCCAAGTCCTTACTCCTACCACAGGGACGACTTTGAGTGTGATGTCTGTGCAAGAAAGAATGGAGTGAAGATGACCCATTCAAGCTAGCTTGTCATCCAGGCCATCCCAAGTAAGATTCTAGTATCACTTCCCGGGTCTAGTCCCATTCTATCCTTCAAGGAAAGATTTTGTAAGGTAACCAAAGGTGGATCTGCTCTTCCTTCCCTGGATCTCATTTCCCATCTCTGACAGGTAAGGCAAACGACGAGTCAACACACAGCACTATGACCCTGCCCCTTCTGGTGCATTGACCACCTCTGTCCCTGTCTGTTTCAGAAGGTCGGAGTTAAAAGGGCCATTGCAGACCATCTCCCTTTCTGATTATGAGAAGATAGGGTGGGTCTGCTACTTCCTAAGCCTCATATCACAGCATTATTCCCAGAATCATAGTGACCCCCGCATTCACGCTCTAAAAGGCTCTGTACGCATTGGCAGACACTGAAAGGATCTTTTTATATGACAGCCAAGATGAAAATAGGAGCTGTTTCTTTAATTTTTACTATACAATTTAAAAGAAACTCTTTAATATTCTATTCAACTGTTTCTTCCCCCTTTTTATCTTTCTTGCTGGTTCTGAAAAGTAAATGCAGCCATAAATATGCAGAATGTGGAAAACTGACTTTTCCTATATCTAATAAAAACCTCGGGGAGTAATTGAAATAACTTGGTGTGGGCAGTCAGGTTACATGCTGCATAATATCAAAAGAAAATGCACAGCAAGGAAAAGCAACAGAACATTAGAAGAGGAGCTGGAGAATAAAACCAGGACTTTAGATAACAGGTGACTATAGGAAACTAAAAATACCCTTTTAGAATTCTGTTCTTAGAAGATCTGATGAGAAGCGTTATTCAAAGAAGCAATAATGTTAGACAAGGTGAACATTTGTATAATTCTGAGGATTGCAAATGGAAGAAAGAGAAATCTCTCCAGCTCCTATTCACTGGACTGACGGAAGCGGAGGCATTGCACTGACTTCACGTGCATTTCTTTGTGATGACTCCCTCCTCTCACCTCCCTTTGCCTTTTGCTGCGGACAGCCTGGATTTTAAAGAAATGTATGTTGATAAGACAGCAGAACGCACAAGGAGAACCGGCTACTCTTTGTTGCCAGGGACACTCTGGAGTATCTCTCTCTCTGGTCTTCATGGTTTTTAGAAAAGATCATCAGATTTGGGGTGGGAAAGTAATGTGATGTTGACACATCTGGGTCTTGAGAAAGAGAGGAATGTTGACTCTGAAGTCACACACACACACACACACACACACACAGGACAATTGTACTGTGCATGTCTGGAGAGTCTGACTGCTTATCACTGTAAGAACCAAAGTTTACCTGTGAGCCCCACTTGCCCAAGGATGACAAGGTAGCTTCCTGGAATGTAGTGATTGGAAATAACAAGACACACGATTTCACTCCTAAACAAGTTTGTCTGAACCAACTATACCGGATGTGCGTGATCACATGTAGACAGGAGGCACATAGGCAGGGAATATATCAGGATGTATGCTTGCCCTTGATTGGACCTGATGGAAAATGCAGTAAATTATGGGTTTTGTATTTTTAAACTTCTGTAAAATGTGGCTCATGGTCCTTCTCTAAGAACCAGGGGTGGGCCTGGCCAGAGTCCATCTTCCTAGCCAGTATTTAATTACAGTTTGCTTCAAATTTGGATAAGAATTGTATAAATATTTTCTCTCTTATAGATTTTGGGATTAACAACCACCCTGCCTTAACTGCATGCCTTTATCCCATTATTCTTTCTATATTCGATTTCTTTCTAGGCTTTTTGTTTTATTTAAAAAAAATAGAACTTTTCAGAAAACTAGAGTTGGAAGGAAGAAAACAGTAATTATTCAAAATTTCTCAAACAGCAGTCTTCGGGCATGTTCTACCAATCTTTCTTCTTAGATACAGTGTTTTCCCATTTATTTTTAAAATGTGGTAAAAATTGAACTATAATATCCAATTTCATGGTACAATTTTCTTTTTATCTTTTCAGTTTAAAAACCAGACTATTAGACATAATTTTTTAAAAATGCAAAATATACCATAGAAATGAGTTTCTGCTTTTTCCCAGACTGTATTGGAAGCAGTGTAGAAAGCTTCATACCTTCCCCATTCTGAGAAGAATGTTTTCACATGTTGGGTAATTAAGTTGAGTGCTGTAGTCAATGAGTACATTGTAAGTTTTCTTCCCCATCTCTAACATAGCACCCCCAGAGTGATGGCAATCAATGCTATCTTAGTTCTGAGGAAATATAATAATACTTGCTGACAGTGTTTATTGTGGAACAGATTTACTGAATGTATATATATATATATATATATATATACACACACTGAAATATGTTTTTCGGCATTTGGTGGGAGCTCAGTAAATGCCAGCTACTATTAAGCAGTTAAAACATCTTTGTTATTCTTAGAAAAGTAGTATATTCATTTCATGTAGAATACTTATTTTAGCAAATACATCATTTGTAGATAACACAGTGAGTTAACATTGTGCTTCTTGGACACATTCTCCACATCTTTCTCCAATGAGAGGTGGTAACTCATGGCATTTTAGCTAGGCTGTGGCTTATTAAGTAAGGGTATTATGGACATCGTGAAGCGGTATGCCACCTCTTAGTCCATGTGGAGAGTAGAGAGTAAAGCTTAAAACTCAGCACTCTGAGGAAATGTGGGAGAATGCTTGACTGGGCAGAGCAGAGCTTTTGCCGTGACCTTGATTTGCCCTTGCTTAACTAAGGCTCAATTAGCTCACACTTCTTGAGCTGTATATCCCTGCATTTGGCTGAGAATTACTAGAACTATCTTCACTGTTTGGTGACTGATCTGACCTTCATATTCTCTTGTCTTCAACCTGTTCTTTTGTGTTTGCAAATGGCTGAAAGACCAAAAAACTGAGGTCAGAGAGGCCAGTGTTGGCAGAAGGGAGGCTCACTGTGTTCAGGCTGTCTAATGCTAAGTTTTGTGATACTCCCCAAATAAAGGCAATTCTTAGAGGTGCTTTGTGAAGGTACGAGTGACAGCTACGCACCATTTCTCGAGATACTCTGGTAGTCCCTGTGATTACAATGGTTTCTTTTCCTCAAACGATGGTAAATGGATTTTTCTTCAATTCTGAAACAAACACATAAGCATATATTTCATATTAAGATACTCCACGGCATTCAAAGGAGCATGCTTCTGTGGTGATTTTAGAAGAACAATAAAAACGGACTCAGCAAATTCAAGCATCACTGACGCAGCGAATGTATTGTTTACACTGTGAATGTACTGACACAAGGCACACCTGTATGGGAAGGGTGTTGATGACATCAAAATTTTGCTTTCATATGGAGCCTGGCAAGGCCACACCTTTCTAGTCTTTCTACCAAGAGTTGCTGCAATTTCTTCAGCAGTCATTGGTCTTTACCATTCTGTTATTTAAAAATGGAGCAATTTTCTTTCTTGGCTGCTGCAAGGCTGTGGAAGCAGCTTATACCTGGAGGTCTGCTCTTTTCTATACATGTGTGTGTGTTGCAGAGCTTGTGGGAGCCCTTGTGTGCACATGAAATGACGACTCTATTCCCTGCTTCCCTTGTGCCCACACTGTCTGTCACCAGTGCCTCGATGATGCAACAGAGCTAGAAGTGTACAGTGGCAATTTCTAGTAACCTTTGTCAATGGACACCTGCAAGGTAACTCTCGCTCTTTCTTTCTTTATTCCCTACCTCCATTCTGCTGCTCAGAATAGGAATATCACAGTCTTGGACTGTGGAGTCAAAGATCCATCTTGAAAAGGTAGAGGGGTGAGCTGGGGGAGCCTGTTTCCCCAGGAAGCCTGGGTGGAGCTGAGCTTCAATACCAGTCCTAGACTGCATGTCTCTGAGCTTTTCTGTGTGAGGAAAGTAAACTCATGATTTATTTTCAAGCCATATGTTAAGTCTCTCTAACTGGGAGCTAAATCTAATATTAATGGACACATGGCTTGGAGACAAATTTGACACCAGTATTGGGTTATAATTATAGACATTTCAAGCAATTTTCTTGGCTCCCTTTTGTACTATCTTTGACTTTCTATTTTATTTTGCCAAGATTTTAATTTAATTTGAACATAATTTAATGTTATGTTGCCTGTACTTTTATAGACTTTCTAAAATTCTTCTTGAAACAAGACTATATAAACTAATGAATGATAATTTAACTGATAAATATTCGATTACTCTTAAAAATGCATCTTCATTTTCATAAATTCATATTTAACAGCCTTATATACAATCACCCTTTATTTTCAATCATTATGGAAATTATATTCATTGTATTACACTCCTTGACAACTGCCTCAGATCCTTCAGAAATGTAAGTATGAATCATGTTTGGGCTTTCAGGATGCATTGGAAGTATCACTTGGGAAGACCTACAAACAATACTACTTGAACTACTCAAAGAAAGGAAGGGAGGAAGGAAGGAAGAAAAAAAGAAAGGAAAAACAGAATGAGCAGTCTCAAACTCTTATGAAGCCAGTTTTATACTAACACACACACACACACACACACAAACAGATAAAGACACTGCCTCATCTCCCATAAAAAATCAAAACAAAACAAAAAACAAAGAACAACAGTAACAAAAATCAATCACTACCACCACCACCACCAGCAGCAACAACAAAAAACTCAAAACAACAACAACAGAAAGCCCTCTCCAAATTACAGGTCAATATCTCTGATGAACATTTATTAAACAATGCTCAAGAGAAACTTGCACAAACATATATCAGATAAAACATGACCAAGCCAGTTTTATCCTGGAGTTGCAGGGATGGTTCAACATACTAAAATCATTAAATGTAATAAACTTCAAAGTGGACAGAAAGACAAAAAGCATATGATCATCTCAACAGCTGTAGAAAAAGCCTTTGACATGTCGGTGGTGGTGGCACATGCCTTTAATCTCAGCACTCGGGAGGCAGAGGCAGGCAGATCTCTGTGGGTTCGAGGCCAGCCTGGTCTACAAGAGTTAGTTCCAGGACAAGCTCCAAAAGCTATAGAGAAATCCTGTCTCAAAAACCAAAAAATAAAAAATATTTAGATTAATATCAGACAGAGATCTAATTTCCAAAATATATAAAGAACTCAAGAAATTTGTCACCAAAAGAACACATAATCCAATTAAAAAAAATGGAGTACAGACCTAAACAGAGAACTCTCAACAGAGGAATCTAAAATGGCTGAATGACACTTAAGGAAATGTTCAACATCCATAGTCATCAGAGAAATGCAAATCAAAACAATTCTGAGATTCCATCTTATACCTGTAAGAATGGACAAGATCAAAAACACTGATGACAACTTATGCAGGAGAGGCTGTGGAGAGAAGGGAACACTTCTGCATTCATGGTGGGAATGCAAGCTGGTACAACACCTTTGGATGTCAGTGTGGTGATCTCTCAGAAAATCAGGAAACAACCTTCCTCAAGACCCAGTAATACCACTTTTGGGTATATATCAAAAGGATGTTCAATCGTGCCACAAGGACATGTGCTCAACTATGTTCATAGCAGCATTGTTTGCCATAGCCAAAACCTGGAAACAACCTAAATGCCCCTCGACCAAAGAATGGATAAGGAAAATGTGGTACATTTACACAATGGAGTACTATACAACAGAAAAAAATAGCGACATCTTGAATTTTGCAGGAAAATTGATGGAGCTAGAAAACATTATTTTGAGTGAGGTAACCCAGACACAGAAAGACAATTATAACATGTACTCACTCATAGGTGTTTTTTTAAACATAAAGCAAAGAAAGCCAGCCTACAAACCACAATTCTAGAGAACTTAGACAACAATGAGGACCCTAAGAGAGATTTACATAGATCTAATCTACGTGGGAAGTAGAAAAAGACAAGATCTCCTGAGTAAATTGGGAGCATGGGGACCTTGGGGCAGGATTGGAGGGGGGAGGGGAGAGCTCAAGAAACAGGAAAAAAAAAAAAAAAAGAAAAAGCCTTTGACAAAATCCAATATGTCTTCACGATAAGAATCCTAGAGAGAGTAGGACTGGAGGGAAATATTCTTCAACATAGCAAAAGATATATGTGACAAGCCTATAGCCAATATCATCCTTAATGGCGAAACACTCAAGCAATCTCACTGAAATCAGAAAACAGACAGCTGTTCACTATGCTGGACGTTTTCAATATTGTCCTCAAAGCACTAGCTGGAGCAAAAGAACAAGTGAAGAAAATTCAAGGAATGCAAGTGGAAGAAGTCACACTGTCCCCCTCTTAGATGACATGATATTCCTAAGAAATCACAAAAATTTTACCAGAAAGGTTCTACAAAATGTACCCATTTTCTTAACCTAGTAAGGCACAGAATTCACTTACACAAATCAACAGTTTTTCTATACCAACAACAAATGTACAGAGAATGAGATCATGGACTTGGTTTAATCACAATACCCTCATATATCTAGGAATGAACCTAATGAGGAAGGCAAAAGACCTCTCCAATGACGACTTTAATTATCTGATAAGGATGGAGAAAGACACTAGAAAATGGAAAGACATCCTATGCTCAGGGATTGGTAGAATTAATATTGTGGAAATTACCATTCTACCAAAGTTCATTTATAAATTCAATGAAATGCCAATAAAAATCCCAATTTCATTTTTCATAGAAAGAGAAAAAAATCTGTACTAAAATTTATTTGGAATCATAAAAGACAACAGATAGCAAAAATCATCCCGAGTCAAAGGAATGATGCTACAGGGTTTCCAATTCTATATCTCAAGATACATTACAGTGCCTTTATTAACAAAACAAAACAAGAAACAATATGGTACTGGCACCAAAGCAGACATATAGACAATGAGGCAAAAATAAAAGATCTAAACAAGAGTATGCATAACTGCAGGTTCTTAATATGGAGAAAAGACGGCATCTTCAGAAAATTGTGATGGGAAAGATGGATGTCCACATGACAAGAATGAAATCAGACCCATATCTATCACCTTGTATAAAAAAAAACAACACCAAATAGATCAAAATCTTAAATGAGAAAACCGAAACTTTGAAGCTGCTAAATGATAAATATAGGCAGGCCAGGTGGTGGTGGATCATGCCCTTAATCCTAGAACACGGGAGGCAGAGGCATGTGGATCTTTGTGAGTTAGAGGTCAACCTGGTCTACAGAGTGAGTTCCAGGGCCAGCTCCAAATCTACACAAAGAAACCCTGTCTCAAAAAAACCACAAACCCAAACAAACCATAGGCAGTACCCTTCAGGAGACAGGTATAGGAAAAGAATTTCTGAATAAGACCTCATTAACTCAGAAATTGAGGTCAAGAATTGACAAATGAATTCTCTTAAAACTAAAAAACTTTAGGAGAACCAAGGCAACAATCAATTGAGTGAAAAAGAAGCCCAGAGAATTGGATACAAGCTATGAGCTGTGCATTGGACAGAGAATTAATAATAAGAATATACATGGAATTGGGGTAAACAAACAAATAAATAAAACAACCTAAACCAGAATGAGCTATTCATAAAATGGGCTTGTAATCTGAACACAGAGTTTTGAAAAGAAGTCATAAAAATGTCTAAGAAATACCTTTGAATTTTTCACTGTTCTTAGCAATTAGGGAAATGCAAATCAAAACAACTTTGAGAGGTCATCTTACATCAGTCAAAATGACAAAGACCAACCAAGTAACAGACAGTAAGTGCTAGAGAAGATGCGGGGGAAGTGATGGACGGCAGACTGGTCCACCCACTCAGGAAAGCAATGTGAAGAGCTTTCAAAAACTTAAAATAAACCTACTATATAACCCAGTTATACAACCCCTCAGTATATTCCTAGGGGACTTGATATCTTATTCCACACATACTTGCCCAGCTATGTTTGTTGCTGCTCTATTCACAAAAAACTTGGAAGTAGAAACAACTAAAACGCCCTTCAGTTGATGAATGGTTAATGAAAATGTGGTACATCAACACCATGAAATATTATTTATTTGTAAAGAAAACTGAAAAGTTTAGGCAAATGGATGAAACTAGAAAAAAAATCACATTTGAATGAGGTGACCAGAAAGACAAACATTGCTTATTCTCTTTCATCCAAGGGAGTATACATCCTGAAGTGACTTCAGACACCCGAAAAGTATAAGGGAACCATGTACTGGGAGAGTGATATGAAGGGAAATAGCAAGGTTCAGCTGATTTGAAAGAGGAATTAGGGGGCAGTGCTTTAGTTGGGGGAGGGGAGGGAGATGAATACAGAAGAAAAATAAAATAACAGTAAGGATATCTAAAAAAGTCATATTACTATCCATCTAGAATTAGATATAAAGCATATAAATCTGTTTATACATATATAACATGTATAAACAGATTTGTGTGTGTGTGTGTGTGTGTGTGTGTATTAAATGAAATATTCCATCATGGCTGACAATTCTCCCCCTAACCCAAACACTAGGCAGAAGATCTCTTTTGAGTTATATGTCAAGGTTGTCCAAGAGACTCCCAAAATATTGTAGGGTATTACTGTGGCCTTTGGTTACATCCCAGAGGTCAAAGATAAGTCCTTATTGATGAAGACACATATTTTTCAGACATTGGACCCAGATGACCTGAGTCAGATCTGACTTTAAAGTCTCCTCCATGAATATCAGCTTTTGTGGTACCAGATGTTGCCCTATAATCTTCCAAGTGAGAGAATCGACCAGTACTTCTACCCAGATATGATGGATATGAGCCACAACAGTGACCAGCATGACATGACAACTTTAAGGGAAAAATAGTGGCATGTATAACTTGGTGGTAACCACATTCTCTAAGGTCTTTTAATATCTCCTTAACATGAGAGAATCCGTACCTGGTATAAAAACACAGGATAGTGAAATCATAGATCTTGGAAGAGAACCTATAATCTATAATCACCACTTTCCTAAAAACAGCATAATTCCTAACTATGTTTCAAATATTTATTCTTTTTTTAATTTATTTATTTCTTTATTTCAAATATTTATTCTTATACCCACATATAGGTTTTCACCCTTCATCAAAGAAATTTCTCTTTTTAGCAGACGGAGACTTAAAGCCACAACTGATCAAAATTAAGAGAACAATAATTCACATGGTATTCGGTTCCTAGTGATGCATCTGTAGCATAATTTCTGCACCTGATGCTCAGGAAACACTGTAGAAGCGGGGTAGAAAAATTCCAAGAGCAAGAAAAATAGGAAATTTGCTGTGAGATTGTGTCTCCTAAAAATGTCAGAGAGCTTCATCAACATGGCAGCCTAAACAGGACCTGATCAACAGTGACACCAATGGACATGCTAACACAGCTGGAAGAAATCTCATGGGACCTCAACTCTAGACAAAGAGCTACAGGCACCTGGGGAATACTGAGCTGAAGATAAATAATCTTCCCCAAGAATGAGCACCCCAAATGGTTATCCAATACCAAGTAGTAAGCCATGAGACCATATGCATGCAGGTAGTCTTACACAGACTGAACAGGCTGTATTTATTTACATATTAGGTAAATATGTAATAATAATTGAAGAAAAAGAGACCATATATTTAAAAGAGAGCAAGGTGGGGTACCTGAGAGGGGTTTGCAGGAGGAAATAGAAGAGAAGAATTTTGTAATCATAATTTTAAAAAATATTATAAAAATACAGTCTATAAAAAGAACTTTATGTTGGAAACAGGGTGCACCCAGTTGAACTTGGGTCATACGTGAAGCTCTCTTGGATCTTTTTCCCCAGCATAACCATTTGGTTGGTATCTTACTAAGCATCCAAGGTCATTGTATGGAGGCAAAAACTGGCCAGCTAAGTTCTACCTGAATTCCTAACCCTCTACATTGTGAGTCTAGAGCAGTTTGTTGTGTGATAGATACTTAGAACAGATGATAATAAGGTCCTAGATTATGATAACTTTCCTTAGACGATTGCAGGAATTTACTTATGAGTTTCTGGCCTACTAGCATAGAGTTGAAACCATTGTGCTTTGGTGTTTTAGAAACTTGGAATGTCGCTTTGTCCTAACTGTTTTGAAGTCTTTGGACATCAAGTTTGGTGAAGATTTCTTTATGTTTACAGTGTCAGACATAAAAAAGACCTTTCAACCTAGAGATTCATGTTTGCAGTCTGAGATATATTCTTGAATTACTTCAAAGATGATATTCCCATCTTCTTTTGTCCCTCCCTACAATTATCATTTAGATAATAGCTCATCTGAATTGTTCTTCTAATTGCCCTAGTTTTTTCTGCCCTATTTTTATCTCTTTGCTTTTTTTTTTCATTTTCTTAGGGACAATATTCTTAACTTCATCTTTCATCCCTACTATAAAATAATGTTACTGGCATACTTTAGAAGTAGTTTGGTCACTGAATAGTTCTTTAATTTTATATGTCCTCCTTTTAGTATTGTAGCATCTTATCTTTCTGAAGATGCTAATTGTCATTATTAATTATAGTTATTTTTCTAAGTATGCTAGTAAAGTTCTTTTTCTGAAACAAACAAAAGAGAGAGTGGATCTCAGGGAGAGAGGGGGCAGGGGGATAGCTGGGAGGAATGGAGGGAGAGAAAACTGTGGTCAGAATGTATTGTATGAGAGAAGAATCTATTGCTAATTAAAAAAGGGTTTCTAGCGTTAGAAATATGGCTTTGTATATAAGAGCACTGCTTGCTTTTCTAGAGTACCTGGGTTCAGTTTCTAGTATGCACATGGTACCGTACAACCTTTTGTAATTCCAGTTCCAGGGGATCTGATGCCCTTTTCTGGCCTCCCTAGGCACTGCCATTACGCAGCGCACAGACATATATGCAAGCAAAACACCCACAGACGATATAAAAATTTAAGGCCCCTCTTCTCTTTCCTTCCACGTCTGAAGTTTTGTCAGATGTCTGATGATCTTGGGTTGTTTAGTTATATTGGTACATTGGAGCCTCCTGCATACTGGTCAACTGGGAACAGCTGCCAAAAGTGCTGACTCTGGTTTTTGGTTGTAGGATGAACTGGCTTGGTCTGAGGAACTGTCTGTATTAGCCTGGCCTGTGCATATATCTGTGAGGTATTGTCTTAAGTTAACTGATGTAGGAAGACTCAGGCACCTCAGCCACTGTGGGTGGCACTATTCTCTAGACAGAAGGTCGCGAACTGTTTGAGAGAAAATAAACAAGGCCCGCCCTGCAGGCATTAGTTTCTCTCTGCTCTTGACTGTAAGTGTGATGTAACAAACCTCTCCGAGTTCTTGTCGCCCAGTTTTTCCCACATTGGGGGACAGTAACCTGGAACTGTCAGTAAACCCTTTCTCCTCTTAAGTGCCTTGTTGCTGGGGTCCTTGATCACAGCACCAGAGATGAAACTAGAATGCTGGCTCTTAGTGGCTTTGGGTCTGTCCTCTCGCATTGCTTGGGAAGGTTTGCCGGGCGTGTAGACGTGAGATTATAGGCTAGACTGCAGAGACCGGGGTAGAGTGGAGAAGGATTCTCCCAGTCCAGAGGCCTTTGACCATAGCCTCTCTGAAGGACAAACCTCCGGTCTTCTCCCGACTAGCACCTGTGTAGAGTTAAGGACTTAGGAAAGCTGCATTTACAGTCACCTGAACACCAATATTGCTGCTTTTAGCTTTCACCTCCCTTTTTACAGGCACCCTGTCCAGTCCCGAGGAGTTTTACAGTGCAAACCGAGGTTGCTGGCTGACATTCCTTCTCACCACCTTGGGACACAAGGCTTCCGAGTCAGCTCCCTATTTGTTGCATTTCTTTCTGGTTGCCAACAGTCTCTGGCTGTTGATTCTCCCCCCTCTCTTTGTCCTTGTGGATGAATTCATTTACTGTTCGTGGTGTAAAGCTTCTCCGGGAGAGAAGAAGTGCTTGTTTACGAGCTGCTCGCTCAGCCAGAAGCCTGAAATGAAGACTGTGTGGTTAGTGCCCTCTGCTTGGACTCCTTTATTATATTTTGTGGAAACATATGCGAAGTGGACATTAGATGTGAGTTCAATGCTAAAATAATTTCACGGTCAATAAAGAGTGCTTATTTTCTTCAGGAAAGTAATTGTTACCAACATTTAGTCATAAATATATTTTTAATAATTCTAAAAATGAAATTTATGTACCGAAATATTGTTTTCTTCGTGGCATGTCAGCTCATGGAGAGTAAATAATGTGTCTATAAGTCTCAGAGATACAGTCATCTGAACTGTTCATTATAAGAATATAGATATTTTTGCCAATCATTGATAGATTCATTAACATTTTTTTGTCTAAAAGCAGCATCCATAATTTTAGGACTAAAGTCTTACACTAAGTGCTGCGAGTATTTTAAATAACTAGTGTTACCGTCTTCTTCCATAGCCATTCTAGTAAATAAATTCCCTCATAAATTTTAGGAATTGAATTCCCCAAGACTCTTGACAGTATAGGATATGTGTGAAAGCAATATTCTGAGATGCTTACAAGTTAAGATTGCTGAGGGGGGAGTTTTCTTTATGCAGGGAGAGTTGAACTTGCATTAGTGAGACAATTGAAGAATACTAGGGCACTAACCATGATGAGGCTAGAGTACAATGACTCTTCTGGGTATACCAACCACAGTCCAGGGCAGTTCCAATGCCCAGGAGAAGCTGACCAATACAAAACAAACTCTATAGCATTTTTGTGGACTTCCTGCTTCACTTTGATTTGTTTTGGAATTTTTTTTTGTCTTTTTGGGCTTTTGCCTATTAATTTTTTTATGCCTATTAATTTTGATTTTCAGTTTTGTGGAGGTTTTTTTGTTTTGTTTTGTTGCAGTTTCTTTCTTTCTCAGTTTTTTCTTATTTTTAAGAGAGAGCAGGATAGACAGAATACATATAAAGTTGAGTAAGGAGATGGGAAGAATATGATCAAAATATATTGCATATGAAACATTTTAATGAAAAAAATCAAGCAAAACAAACTAAAGTCAAGAATGAGCTCAAGAATAATGTAGATAGGATAGATTTATATATGAAAAATGATCTTCTATTGACTTGAGTATAACTACTTAGAGCAGGGCAAGAGCTTTCATCAGAGGGCATCATGATGAACCAGATTGCTGAGTTTCCAACAACAGTCGTTTGTTGGGTCTTGGTAAACTTTTTTATGCATTATATTTTTGTTTCTGAGAAATTCACATATGAGCACTGCATCTACATCACTCCTGCCTCTTCCCACGGCCCCTGCCTCCCCCTCTCAAGTTCATGATCTCGTCTTTAATTATTATTATAATGTAAAAAATAATGTAAAATACATAATGCAATACTATATACATATGGATAAATATATATGCGTATGCACACATGTATATGTAACACCCTGAGTCCATTTGGCATTGCTTGTATGTACATATGTCCATCACTGAGCACTTTGAGACTGGACAGTGTATATGATGGCTTATCCCTGGAGGAAACTAACTGTTGCTCTCTTGGAAGCCATTCATCACCTGTAGTTTTTTAATGAGAGGGTAGAACTATCTGAAATTTCCCATTTATGGAGATTTTATAATTTTCATAATTATGTAGTTTGGAGGCTTAACAGCTGGGCAAAATCAAAAGCTATGCATTCTAACAAACCTGCCAGTCACAGGCATGTGAAACCTCCCACTGAGGTTGTTGTTCAGAGGAATACAAGAGTCTCCCATAACAACACAGGCTATTGCTATTGCCCATGGTTACTTCTCAGAACTGGAAGGCAGACCCTATTGCTGAAGACACCACGCACTTTGGACACAGGGCTTGGATGAATTGAGCTGAAACTGACTAGAAGCCTCCTGCCTGAGGACTGGCTCTCATGGGGAATGTGGGAGCTCTACAGCTGCCAAGACACAGGTAGTCTCTTTTATTTTATTATTGTGTTTCTCGCCAGAAACACAAATAGTTTAAATCAAAAATTTGAGACCATATTAAATTAAATCATGGGGATATGTCCCAGAAATGACAGAGAAGGCTAGGAAGAGGCTCGGGAAGAGATAGAGGGCGATGTTTGATGAGAAGACTAGGGCAGAGGAGTGAATTACAATAAAACTCGGGACTTGGAGAAAACACTGGCTGTATCATGGGGAGCAGCTTTTCTACTAGGAAATTTTGGAGGAAAGGGTGGATAATTTTCTTAAGAAGTAAGAATGCATGCCTTTAACCCCAGCATTCAGAAGGCCAGGGCAAGTGGATCTTCATGAGTTCAAGGCCAGTCTGGTCTACATAGCAAGTTCTGGGACAGCCCTGGCTATGTAGCAAGAACTTATGTGGAAAAAACAAAAAACAAAAACAACAAAAACCATGTGATGTTGGATTGAAAGAAAATGGCCGCCGGGCGGTGGTGGCGCATGCCTTTAATCCCAGCACTTGGGAGGCAGAGGCAGGCGGATCTCTGTGAGTTCGAGACCAGCCTGGTCTACAGAGCTAGTTCCAGGACAGGCTCCAAAGCCACAGAGAAACCCTGTCTCGAAAAACAAAAAAAAAAACAAAAAAAAAAAAAAAAAAAAAAAAAAGAAAAGAAAATGGCCTTTAAAGGGAGTGTCACTATTAGGAGGTATGATGTTATTGGAGGAAGTGAATCACTGTAGGCTTTGAGGTCTTTTATGTTCAAGCTATGCCCAGTGTTCACATTCTGTTTACTTTCTGTTGCCTGCGGACCAAAATGTTTCCCACCCTGATGATAATAGACTAAACCTCTGAAACAGTAAGCCACCCGAATTAAATGTTTTCCCATATAAACATTGCTATGGTCATGGTGTCTCTTCACAGCAATAAAAACCCTACTAAGATACATGTAAAAACCTTTGTCATCTTGTAGATTTAGGGTTTCATAGAATAGTTTTTTAAAGAAAATTGGTAGATTTTGTATTTGAACATTGTGTGCCCTGGAAGCTTTCATATCCTGTTGGCTATGAAAATTCTATTAGGGGGTGGAGAGATGGCTCAGCCATTAAAGACTAGGCTCAAAACCAACAATATATGAGAATTCTATTACAAAGTTTAGATGATGTTAATTTGTCTTGATTACTGTAGTACGAAAAAGTACACCATTCTCTACAGAATTTCAAAGAGAGGCTTATTTGCCTGATGTTGACCAAATTCACCCCTTAACTAGTATGCTCTTTACTGTTTATATTTGATTATTGAATTAGTAATTGCCTTTTAAACTAATCTCCTCCAATTTGTTGGTAACTATTTTCATCCTGATTGTGTGATCTAGTAGTTGACTAAATGTTGCCAATTCTTGCACAACATTATTGTAAGAGGTTGCTTGTTCGTCGAAGCCACCCATAACCAAAATAACCACACAGAAACTGTATTAATTAATTAAACCATTGTTTGGCCCAATTAAGTTTAGCTTCTTATTGGCTAACTCTTACATATAAATTTAACCCATCTCTGTTAATCTGTGTATCACCACATGGCAGTGGCTTACCCAGTAAAGTTTTAATATCTGTCTCTGGTGGGTCTACATGGCTTCTCCCTGATTCTGTCCTCCTTTCTTCCAGCATTCAGCTTAGTTTTCTCTTCCTAGCTAAGTTCTGCCCTGCTATAGGTCCAAAGCAGTTTCTTTATTCATTAATGGTAACCACAGCATACAGAGGGGAATCCTACATCACAGCATTGTTTATAGTACACACGTGGAAGTCCAGAGGTTAAAGAGATGCTGATTGACTTGGGCAGGGCTCTTATTATGCAGCTGGTGATTCAATTCAGCCTGTTTATGCTTTTCTAGCCTTGCCCTATCATTTTGACTGAGATGTTAATTCTTGCAAATCTGGCTTGATTTGGACATCTGAGAAAACACATATGAAGGAGCTCTGTGACTGTAAAACACTCTGCAGCTGTTTAGTGATATCATGAACTGGGTTGACGATTCTTTTTAAGCTTTATTTTTATAATTAATTTCAATTATGTGTATGTGTTTATGTCTGTGTGTAAGTATGGGCATGTGAGGGAAGGTGCCTCCAAATCCAGAAGAGGGCACTGGGTCTTCTGGAGCTGGAGTTAAAGGTCACCACCATGAGCTGCCTAATGTTGGGTCTGGAAGTAAAGTTAAGTTCTCTGCAAAAGCTGGCCTCCACTATTAACCACTAGCCCATCTCTCTATCCCTAGGTTGGGATTTCTTTCACTGAGTACCCCCTATATGCTGAATACTGTGCCAGGTGCTAAGGCTGTGATGGTTGTATGAAGGCTGTGTGAGGTTGTGATTTCAGCCTTTGAGATGCTCTGTCTGGGTGCAGGGTGGATGGTAACAGCTATAGTGAGTCGCGTGGTGTGACATTGAGCACACGATAGAAGCTCAGTGAGAACCATCCAGTCAAACAGGAGGAGGGGACCTGGAGATGCAGATTGCAGAGCAGTGTGGGTTGATGCACAGCAGGGAATAACAAATGGGGGTAGTTACTCAGTTGGTGGGTGTGACACCCAAAGTGGGGCAGATGTTTATGGAGATGTGTGTAAGCTCCCTCATAACCGGAAAATTGAAAATTAGAACAGCAGTGAAATGTTAGATCAGAAGAAAACTTAAAAAGTAAACAATAGCCGGGCGATGGTGGCGCACGCCTTTAATCCCAGCACTCGGGAGGCAGAGACAGGCGGATCTCTGTGAGTTCGAGACCAGCCTGGTCTACAGAGCTAGTTCCAGGACAGGCTCCAAAGCTACAGAGAAACCCTGTCTCGAAAATCCAAAAAAAAAAAAAAAAAAAAAAGTAGACAATATTCTGTATTGTCAGAATGTGGGGAAACATGTTCTCATTAGTTCTGGGAATATCAATTGGTAAAGCCCAATTTGGAAAGCTCATGCAACTAATAATGTATACAGATTGATTTGACAATATTCCCTATAGAAATCTTTGCATGCATGTATGAATTGGCAGTACAGAGGGTTTCTGCATTATTATTGGAAATGAGACTCTGAAAATAAGTTGAATGCCTGCAGGAAGGAACCATGCGATGAAACACTATGTACTTTAAAAAGGATAAAAGAGGTTCAAAGTATTATTAAAGTAAAACATAACTTTTAGTATATTATACACAACATATCATTATGGGGAAATTGCCACAGCACACTTACTTAGTTAAGTACAAATATCAGCATGGGAAGACCAAGAAAGCATATGGATGAAATTGCACTATCCCAATTGATCTCAGCACTTTCTTCTGGGAAGAAATATAATTGGAACACATGAGGGGGGACTTTTAATTTTTTTTTTACTATCAGTGACTTTTTGCAAATCAGAATGTATTCATATTCTGAATAATTGAGAAGTAAAAATTTGCAAATAAGTGGAGGTTAAGGAAAGTGTTTGTTTCTATGATGTGGTAGGGACAGTCCCTTCAGGTGGAACCATGGATTCTACAGGCGACTCTTCCAGCCCAAAGCTGGGGCCTCAGTGTGCCTGGATTCTGACTCTTCTTGTCTTTGTTAGGGTTTCATTTCTAGCTTTGTTCTTTCTTCCTATCAGATCATGCTATCACTGCAAGGATGCTTCAGAATTTCTAGTTAAAAAAAAAACTTCCTGATTTATGATTTCCATCCAGTGCTCACTCACTTTGTTCTGTAGCAAAATTCAATGCACCTGCATTCAGTTGATCACTTCCTGAACCCACTCTCCAAGCAGCCTGGCCTCCCACCTCAACCTGCTGCAATGGCAGGGCCCTGTGGCTCTCAGCACCCACTGTCATGCTCACTCTGATCTTCCTCCATCCTCGCCTTCCTCTTCCTGTAACACCACTTGGCTGATGGTCACTTTCTCAGAAGCACTTTCTTTATCCCTTTCCAGTCTGGTAGGCTGTCCCTTCTCACTCCCCTGCTCCTAGATGACAAAGGGGGTCTTGTCTCAACCTCTGTCCTCACTGTTTCCTTGTTTCACTGCTGCTTTAGAGCAGAGTTCTCCAAGTTTTGACATCAGAATCACTCTTAAAAATTATTGAGGACCCTGCAGAGAGTTGTTGGTATGAATGCATTAGACTAGTCATTATTTATGAAGACATTTGAATGAACATTTATTTACCTATTAATTCTGCTTAAATAGCAATAATGATTATATTGCTATTTATAATATACATTATAATAATAATTGATTATATATAATTATTTATAATTATATAATTGATTATATATAATTGATTATATATAATGATATATATAAATGATTATAATAATAATACATGTTGGTGTAACTTCTGTTTGTTTCATGTTTGCAAATGTCTCTCATGACTAGCTTAGTAGAAAATAGTCTGGATTCATTACTTCCACATCAAGTCATTATAGGCTGTTGTTCTGGGGAAGTATATGGAGAAACTCTGGTCTCTTGTACTTGTAGCTGAAGACTAGAGTTACATTTAAATACGCATTTTACATAACTGTAGATAAATGTTTTAGATTTTACACCAACACTTAAGAAGTGGTACTTTCTTACTGGTTGGTCAAGATAAATATGTAACCAGTGAATCTTTTGTACCTTGTCACATTAAAGTGTATTGGCATATCTTGTACTTTCAGTGAGTCTTTTACCCATGATAAGATTTTAGACATTTTACCCTGGTAATTTGAAGAAAATACTGGCTCACTGAGTTGCAAGAATATTCTAAATATTAGTACATCTCATGATAGAAGATTGAGTAATTTTATTTCTTAGTATTATTGTGTATATCATTAGAGAAAATATGAAGAGTGGGTCTTGGCCAAGCTCATAGAAGGAAATACAAATTTTCTGTAATTAAGTTTTTTCTTTGAAGTTTAAATTTTATTATTTGCAGCTAATAATGTTAGATATTTTCCTTGAAGTGACCTGCTCATTTAAATCATTTTAGATAAAATATTTGCCATATAACAAAGTCTGAAAAATATACTTTATTATATAGTTATTTTATTTTCTTTTTTCCTTCCTTTTTTGAGACAGGATTTCTTTATGTAGCTCTGGCTGTCCTGTAACTCACTATGCAGACCAGGCTGGCCTTGAACACACAGAGATTTACTTATCTCTGATTCTTGAGTTCTAGGATTAAAGGCATGTGCCACACACCCAGCAATATATATACTCATTTTCCAAAATAAATAGGGTTCTATGAAAAACAAATTTAGCTCTCAGCCTACCTACATGTAGAACCAACATCCTGCTAATACTTCATTATACAGCAGAAGTCCTCACCCATATTGGTATTTTTATCAAATTAAATGGTAAAAGTAATAAAATAATATTACATTTTTACTACTGTGTCGGTGCTTCTGTTTTTGCCTTGGTGACAGGGTCTCATGTTTCCCAGGATGATCTTTAAGTGGCTGTGAGGCCAAGGAGGACTTTGAACTTCTGATCCTCTTGATGCCACAATCCTGAGTGCTGGAATTATGAGTGTGTGCCACCATGCCCAGTTGGTATGGTGCAGGAGATCAAATCCAGGGCTTTGTGATTGCTAAGCAAGCACTTTACCAACCAAGCCACATTTCCAGCCCCGCAGGTGACAGTTTTAAGGGAAGACGAGCCCCTTGTGTTTTAAGCAGGGAGTAGTGGAAATGTAGAACACAGTGAACTTCGAAAGCAATTGGCTAGTGAAGGGTTTCACCCTTACATGTTGCCAGCATTAGCCCCCATTGCTTTTGATAGACTGGTGCAATGACTACATGATAGAGGCAAATTCTGTCTAAGACTGGTATGAAGATAGATTTTTGCCTTGAGGGTCCCCTAAAAGGTCCTAGCAACCACGGGGCACAGTTGCAGAACTGCTGGCTGCTTCTGTCACACTCCCATCAATCACACACAAATCAAATGGCCAGCTCTGTAGTTAATTATTTGTTTATAGATATGAGCATAATAATAGCAGGGATAATCGCTTGCAAGATATCACGCGTAATTTGTGAATAATAGATTTAATAAGGTTATTAAGCCCACTAACGTTTAGTGCCTACCTGTCTTTTTTATAAAACATGAAATTAGGTTAACAAGTCTTGGCTGCAAATCCTTGTACTCCAATTTGCTTCTCCAAGTGACTGGGTTCAGAGAATGTACCACTTTTCACAATTGTTCTTTCCTTTAATATCCATGGGATGGAGAGAATAGATAACCTTTAACTCCAAAATTCTGGGACATCTCTGATAAAAGAAAAATGTCCTTGAAAGGCATGAGTGTGCCACTTTTAACAATGGCTCTGTCTAAGTATTTTCCATGTCTCTAGTCCAATATAGTACCTTTAAATCAGAGGACAGCATTTAAACTAGAGAATTCATTCTGGTTTGATTCGTTTATACTGATCTACTGACCTCATTTGATGTGACAGAGTCCTGCTATGGTCTCAGATGTGCCATCCTTCTGCCTCCACCTCCCCAGTGCTGGGATTAAGAGTGCCCACAATCACACCTGGTCTCTGGATTTTATTTTTACCACTCTAGCTTGAGTTTGATATGGTAACTTTGCTAACTGCTTTTTTTTTTTTAATTTTGACTCTTGTGACTTTTTATAGCTAACTTTTAGCTCGCTAAAAGAGAGAGAGAGAGAGAGAGAGAGAGAGAGAGAGAGAGAGAGAGCACTTTGAGAGAAGATCTCTCATTGGAACCTGGGGCTCATCAATTAGGCTAAGCTGGCTATTGTAGGGTATTATTTTAAAATGTGATGCACTTGTTTTTGCTGTGGAACATTTGTTTTAGTGATGCAAAGATGTATTGCATTCTTTTATGCTGCATTCGTTTAACACTTTGAAGCTGCATTATTTTGCCTATCTAAAACACCTGATTGGTCTCATAAAGAGCTAAATGGCCAATATCCAGGCAGAGAAAAACTTAGGAGGGGCTGGCAGGCAGAGAGAATACATAGAGTGAGCAAGAATATTAAGGAACAAGAACCAGAAAGATTAAGGAGCAAAAGAGATCAAGTAGTGAGAAAAGAAGGGGCCAGCCATCTAGCCACACCGCCAGCCACAGAGTAAGAGTGAAAGTAAGATACACAGAAGTAAGAAAAGGAAAAAGCCCAGAGGCGAAGGGCAGGTGGGATAATTTAAGTTAAGTTGGGATAATTTAAGTTAAGGAAAGCTGGCTAGAAACAAGCCAAGCTAAGGCTTAATATTTATGAGTAATAATAAGCTTCTATGTGTGTTTATTTGGAAACGGTGGCAGACCCCAAAAGATCAAAGAGAAAAATAAAAACACAACTACAGTTGACTGGCCAGTGAGCTTCAGTAATCCGCCTGTCACTGCCTTCCCCAGAACTGGAATTATAAGCATATACCACCACGCCTTGCTCTTTACACAGGTGCTGGGATTTGGATTCTGGCCCTCAGATGGCTCATCAGGCACTTTACCCTGAGCTATCCATCTTCCTGGACTCACACCTTGTACCCTCTCTCTTTTTTATCTAGCTCTGAAGGCTACCCTACTCCATCCCTGCGCTCTCACCCCCAGCTTCCAAGACTGTCATTTAGCCCTGGCTTGCAGAGCACACCTTTGGATGTGATTCATATAGTCATTGACAGGCTCAGGTGGTTCTTTATTTATTTCAATGAAAGAAAGATTTATTTTAGCTTGTGGCCCATTTTGGTAGGAAGACATGGGCACATGTGTGTGGTCACATCGAGTCTACAGTCAGAAAGCAGAGTGGACAAGGAGTGAGGTCTGGCTATAAACCTCCATCTGCTCTCTGTGACTCACTTCCTCCAGCAAGACTTCACCTTCTAAAGGTGCCATGACCTTACAAAACTGTACCACCAGCTGGGGCCCAAGTGTTTTTCACATTAAACAGCAACAAACACTAAATTTAATGAAATTACTTTAATGTTTTTAAATGATTTGTAGTTTTAGGTTTTGATGTGGGATTCTCCCCCTCTATGCTGAGAATACTATTGGTTAATAAAGAAAATGTCTTGGTTCTGCACAGAGCAGAATAGCAGTAGGCAGGGAAAACTAAACTGAATGCTGGGAGAAAAAAGGCCGAGTCAGAGAGGAGACATGGAGCTGCTGCCAGAGACGGACATGCTAAAACCTTGCTGGTAGGCCACGATCCTCATGGTAAAATATAAAATAATGGAGATGGGTTAATTCTAGATGTAAGAGCTAGCTAACAATATGCTTAAGTGATTGGCCAAGCCGTGATTTAATTAATATAGTTTCTGTGTGGTTATTTAGGGAGTCTGGGCAGTTGGAAAATGAACAGGTGGACCCTCTTACAACAAAGTTTATTTTTGCATTTCATTAACAAATAAATAGAAAAACATTTTAATATTTTCAAAAATATTTAATTTTTTTCACACTCCTCAATCTAAAATTTAGGAAGCATCATGGAAGAGTGGGCAGAGAGCTTAAGAAGCAGGACTGGGGAAGAGAGCTGTGAAATGCCACCCTCTGCCATGACCGGGCTATCACACACACAAACTCACAGCAGCTGGGCTACCTACATAACATCTGCATGGAGGTCAAGCCAGTTAAAACTCCAACAGTGATTTGGGGAGGCGGGCACTAGGAGCTACCAGCAGTTACTGATGGCTGTTGTGGGACAGACAGCAACTTTTCTTTCAGGAAATGGCTATTGGCAGGTTGCTCGTGCCCCATGGCTGACATTACACCCATGCACGCACATATGGGCAGCACTGATTGGACTCAGTGGGTTCTAAAAAAGAATGAATGCTTTTGATAGGAATTTGGGTTCACTTGTTTTCCTGCTTGGGGTTTGCTGTGGAGGAAGGGTATATACCCAAAGAAAGTAGTCATGACAGTAATGCAAGAGGGTGTTTTTGTTGACATTTTTATAGGCATTGAGTACCAAACAGTAGAGAACTTACTGTGTGGGAGTCTGTCCTTTACTACTGACAAGCCTGCCTTTGTCAACACGGGTCTGAGATGGTTCAGATTATCTCCATTTTATCTTCAAGAACAGGCTGCTTCTCAAAGAACCTGAATTATAGGCTCAATGTCCTTTATTTATGGCTAGAAACCAAATATGAGTGAGTACATCCCATGTTCCTCTTTTTGGGTCTGGCTAACCTCACTCAGGATGGTGTTTTCTATTTCCATCCATTTGCCTGCAAACTTCAAGAATTCCTTGTTTTTTACTGCTGAGTAGTACTCTAATATGTATATATTCCATACTTTTTTCATCCATTCTTCAATTGAAGGGCATCTAGGTTGTTTCCAGGTTCTGGCTATTACAAACAATGCTGCTATAAACATAGTAGAGCATATACTTTTGTTGTGTGATAAGGCCTCTCT
>NW_026067924.1:17617249-17657504 GCF_014885135.2 Alexandromys fortis
GAACTCACCAAGGCCAACTGGCCTGGGTCTGAAAAAGCCCGGGTTAAAACCGGTCTCGCTGAACATAGTGGACAATGAGGATTACTGAGACCTCAAGAACAATGGCAATGGGTTTTTGATCCTACTGTACCTATTGGTTTCGTAGGAGCCTAGGCAGTTTCGTGGATGCTCACCTTACTAGACCTGGATGGAGGTGGGTGGTCCTTGGACTTCCCACAGGGCAGGGAACCCTGACTGGTCTTTGGGCTGACGAGGGAGGGAGACTTGATTGGGGGAGGGGGAGGGAAAGGGGAGGCGGCGGTGGGGAAGAGACAGAAATCTTTAATAAATAAATAAATAAAAATTAAAAAAAAAAAAAGAACAGGCTGCTTAAGATGTGAAGATGTGTGTGGAGGAGAATGCGAAGTCTCTCTCCTCCAGAATTATCAGAAAAGTGGTTAAAGTCCCATCATACAGCAGGATCCCATCTCCCTAGGACCACTAAACTGGAATGCTGGGGCACCTTCAGCCCAACTCGGCTTTATCATGTAAAAGAGGCCAAGAGGCTGGCATTCTATCCTGGGTGTGAGACAGACAGAGCATCCTATAGCAGGGAAGGAGGTTTTGCATTGTACTGTGGGGGAGTGTGGGATTTTAGATGTTGCTTTTATATGAGAGCCACACCCTACTAGTACATGTTTTGGTGTTGTTTCTCATCCTAAAGATAGGATGGTTTTCATTAGACAAACCTGCTTTGGAAAGTCACCTGGACACAGGTACTCTTTTACCTTGTCAAGACGCTTTTCATTTTCCCTTTTAATTCTCCTTTCCACAGTCAAGCTGCCCCCTCCCACAGCTGCTTTATTCTCCTAACTCATTCTTGACTCACAATGGAGAAAAAAGAAAATCACATTATTCTAAGGTCAAGGGAAAAGATATCGTTAATAGCCACACAATTAAAGGAACTCAAAATTTATATAAGTGCCAGTTGTGGTAGTACACGCCTTTAATCTCAGCACTTTGGAGGCAGAGGCAGGCGGATCACTGTGAGGTTGCAGGACAGCCAGAGCTGTTTCACAGAGAAACCCTGACCGCTCCCCCGCAACCCAACCCAACCCAACCCAACCCAACCCAAAACAAAACAAAAAACCAAACCAAACCAAACCAAAACAAAACAAGAAAACAAACAAACACAAATTCATTTAAGTGAGCGGTCATGTTTGGATTTTGAGATATGTCTGGGATTTCATTTGTTTTCAGCTATGCCCGAGAGACTGCATTCTGAGAGGGTAAAGCAATTGACAGAGAGGGGAAGGATAGGAGCCAGCTTCTCTTATGAACTACATGCTTGCACTTGTATGAGGTATATATCTAAAAATTATTGTTAATACCCATGCTGCAAGGCTGGTCACAGACACCAGGGGGCACATTCCCAAGGTCTAGCCGAATGGAGAACTCCATTGGGTCAGTCCTATGTGCTCAAAACATATCTCCCACTGGTCTATACTACTTTTGCTCTTGAAATTTTTTGTGTGGTTAGGTATCAGACTCAGTGTCTCTGTCTACTTTCTATTGCTGTGATTAAACTCTGACCTAATGAAGCTTGGGGAATAAAGAGTCACAGTCCATCCACAGAAGCCAGGGTAGGAACTCAAGGCAGGAACCTGGATGCAGGAACTGAAATAGAGGCTATGGAAGAATGCTATTTACTGACCCCCCCCCACCCCCCATGACTTGCTCAGCCTTCTTAAGCAACTCAGAAGCATCTGCCCTGAAATGGCACTACACCCCAGTGCCCCCGCAGTGGGTTGAGGTCTTTCCATATCAATCAAGAAAATGTCCTACAGGCTTGCTTATAGGCAATCTTATGGAGGCATTTTGTCAATTAGATTTTTATCAACTGAGATTCCCTCTTCCTAGCTTGTATCAAGATGAAAAAATTCCAGCCAGGACACTCAGGAACTCACACATTTCTAGTTAAGTGAGTGACCTCAACATTTCTTTTATTTTCCTCTTTCTATCAGAAGAGAACCTCAACCATTTGTTAATCTCTTTTGGTTATTTTGTATGCCTTTAAAACCTTTTATTCTTTTAATGAAAAGAATAGTCTCTCATAGATTATCTGCATGTGCAATTTACATGATAGTATAATAAGATGATTTAATAGTAGCACCATTCATGCAGAGTGTATTGAGAAGTGATACAGAGAATGTCACCTCCCAGTGCTTCCCCTTAATGGATGAATCCATTGCAACTGAGATGCCAGAGGATTTTCTCTTCCGTAAATAGGAGTTAAGATTGCCTGTTTATCATTCTAGCTGAGTGGCAGGCAGGAAACACAGGTGTAGTGAAAAGAAACAGCTGGTGAAAAGATAGCCAGAGGTCCCACAGTGCCCATAGGCACATGTTTAAACATGAGAATCGCCAGCTGTGTGGTGCACCTTCCACCTCCTTAGAAATCTTACAGACAACTTGTAGAGCCACACCGAGCAAGCTGCACAAACAGACAGGTTTTTTCGGATAATGATACAGAACTGACTAGCCCAGAACAGAGGTAACTTCCACATAAGTCACAGCTGGATGGCCACTTCTGGTTTGAAATGTTGCTATGGTTTAAATGTGTTCTCAGAAAGTTCATGGACTGGAAACTTCATTTGTTGATGGCACTTGGAGGAGGGGCTTCAGGGAGAAAACTAAGGTGGGATAAGGTCATGAGAATGGAGCCTCTGTGGTGATATCAATGGTTTTATAAGAGGAAGAGAGACTTGAGCTAAGAGGCTGCCTGGGACTTGTGGTGTGATGCCCTTGTCACATGAGGACACAGTAAAGAAGGCCCACCACTAAAACTGGCACCTTCACCTTGGACTTACTGGCCTCCTAAATGATGAGAAATAAGTGTATTTTCAAATGGATGGACGAATGGGGAATTGGAATGAGAGGACTAAGTCAGGAGGGAGAAGGAAGAACGAGACGAAGGAGGGAAAGAGTATAAAGAAAAGCAGCTAAAATTAAGGGCCATTTGAAGGGATAGTATGGAACCCTAATACACTAGAACCTTCATAAAATAAGTACATAATTGAAATGGCCAAATAACTAGGAGATAGAGCCCCAACTGGTCATCTCTTGTCCTCAGATGAAGCTTTCAGTACCAGGATTGAGTTATATTCATTTGGGTTGTTGGCCAAAGAAGTCCTATGGGAATCCCCAACCAACACAGGCCATTACCAAGACATAGGTTGATATTCAGAAACTGACAGCAAGATTACATTGAATATGGAGAATTAGAGCTAGTGCCTACATAGAGCTTCCACTACTATATTCTAGCATCTTTGGTATAGAAAGATACTTTGCTCACTACCATTGGGGAAACATAAATACCGAACCAGCCACAAACCATTTAATCTACAATGTTGTCCTGCCTGTAAGGTGTACTAGTGCAATGATGGCACAAACTTGCATGAGTAACCAACCAATGTCTGATTTGACTTATTCACCCCCCACAAAAAAGTAGCAATAAAATGACTCCTAACTAAATTCAGCTATCATCAGAGAAGCTTCCTCCTGCAGCAGTTGGGAACAAATATAGAGACCCAAATCCAGACATTATACAGAGAATGAGAAACCTTGGAACATTCAGCCCTAAACAAAATGTCTCCATCAAATCCCTCTCATTGGGACTCAGGGAATCCTATAGAAGAAGAGACAGAAAGAGTGTAAGAGCCAAAGGGGATGGAGGACAGCAAGAAAACATGTACTTCTAAAGTAACATGATCATATGAACTCACAGAAACTAAAGAAGCATGCACAGGGCCTGCATGGATACAACCAAATGGGGTCCTAGAGCTGAAAGGGGAAGTAGATACAAACACCCAACCCTAACCTAAAACCCATCTCCAACTAATAACCATTTGCAAATGGAAATGTATTATTCTTCAAGGAAGTCTCACCAGGGAAACTATGTTCTTAACTACATTCTTATGGAGAGGCTGTATTCCTAGAAGTAGATGGCCAACAGAAATGACTCAATGGCCTCTTTCTTTTCTTTCTTTCTTTCTTTCTTTCTTTCTTTCTTTCTTTCTTTCTTTCTTCCTTTATAAATTTTATCATCTTTTTATTTTGCTCATATATTTTCTCTTAGACATCAGACACTCCATTAGCCCATATTCAGTGACTAAGCGCTAGCAGCTTGATCATCATCACTTACCAAATGCCCTTTAAGAGGTCCTCTCTGTCACAGACCATGCTCTTTTTCTCTTGTTCTGTTTCCCTGCCTGTCTGTCTGTCTCTCTTGTCCCTGCTCCAAGAAGGCCTTTCATTCCTTCCTCCTCAATAAGTCCCTTGTGTAAGATCTGTTGCATGTTGTGATCTCTGCATCACTCTTTGGCTCTAAAACCACCAAGGTATTTCCACAGCTTAATCCTAACAGTTACTTCTTACTAACCCCACTTGCTAATTGTTAGTAAATTTTACATGGGTCACAATAACTAACTTAAAAAATAGTTAAGTTTGACATTGAAACATAATTTGAAAACATAGCTCTGCTTTCTTTATATTGATAGACAGGTCCTACAAAATTATCAGTCTGTTTTCTTAAAAGTTGGTTGTATTTCCTGGCTTCTTTTCTACCCATTTTGTGAGCCTAGTGTCTTTTGGAGTCTGGGCCCCTTGCCCTTCATCCCAAAAGTCTATGGATAACTTTCATGAGCATTTTCACTCTGAGCCTGGTGGCTCTGTGCCAAACCTACCATTGGCACATCTACTTTGTGTTGTCATTATATTTTCTTTGTCTTACCTATATTGTTGGTTGCAAGTGACTGCAGGAAAGGACACATCTTATTCATCACAAATCTCCTACGGTGTCCATGTCTAATTTATGATAAGTATTAAATGAGTATTTTTAAAGTGAATGAGTATAGGCAATAAACACATTATTTATGGGATGTGATGTTCTTTGTCAAGCACAAAGAAGTATCCATTAAAATTATAAATTGTAAGCTCTTGGGTGTTTTGCTGTTTGCAGCTTTGGAAACCAGGCCTGTTCAATATCCATTACTCGCAGGAATCTGATTTATTGAGTCATGACCTGTGTCCAAATCCAGAGCACTAAAGCCAGGAAAATCAACAGATCCCACAACTTGCAAATTTATTTTATCTATTATTTTTGTTACTGTTAGTTTCTTGAATCAAATGTGCAATCAGAAAAATTCACTGATGTGTTTGAGTATTTTCCATCAGATACAAATTGTAGCCACCACTAAGAACATCCCCTCTTCAGTGTAGACCATACCCTGTTGCAATGGCAGGACCATGTCAGTGGTATGTTTTGTGTATGTCATTCATGGTCTAAAAGCAACTCAAAATGATTCTCATTTCAACACTGTGGGAGCAAACTCCATCTCTTATTCTCTCCTTATGCAGGTAAGCTGCCATGTGTTGAGTGTATAGTATATGAGTATGCACACAGTGTGTAAGTGTGAAAACATACCTGCTAGTGGAGTCCAGAAATCCAGTAACACCAGAGAGCTGGGGCCAGTCGAGCTCGTCAGTCAGAGCTGCAGGCAAGTTGAAGAAGGATTTCTAGAGGAAAGCAATGATAAAGTAGTAATTATCAAATGGTCACTTGTTTTGTGCTGGTGCTGAGAATACCCACAGTGCATAAGTCAGGTTTTCCATCTGTCTGTCTTCTTGAGCCTTTGGTATCTAAAAAGGATGGCTCATCTTTGACTATCACTTGAGAATTCACAGTAGTCAGAATCCCTGGCTTCCTTTAGTCCTGTGGAGCAAGAGGAACGCATGGAGTCTCACACATTTGAGAAGGATGCATTGGGACAGGAAATCTCCAATCCTGAAATATTCTGAGATCTCCTACATCTTTCAGTTGAGAACATCAGAAGGTTGACTACTTAAAAAAGTAATTGTACTAAAAAATAATGTTGAAAGTTAAGCAAGAATGCCCTTAGTCAGTAAGTTGATGCCTTTGACTTTGGGAGCCTGAAGCACTTCTGAGAATCAAACTATGGCTCCCCCGCACTCCCCACAACACACACACACACAAATATGCAGCTATATTGAATATGGCCTACTGTGGGAATGTTCTGCCTTTTCCATCAAAGGGTTAAATAAGACAAAACTTCACTTTACAAATTACACAGCAGCCACCCAGCAAACTCCTCCAGAGTTAGCACATTTTTTAATCAAAACACGTGTTCAAGATTGCAAGCCATTCTCAAGAGCTGTTCTTGGCTTGTGAACTCCACTACTTTGAGTTGGCCAATCACATAAGAGTGTGAGGCCAAGTTCTGATCACCACAGTGAGGCATAAAAGCCCAGTGGGCCCAATGCTGGGTGTGCTTGCCTTGTTGATTTGGCATAGCCACATACCTTAGGCAAAAATAAAACTTTTCCCTTGCCAAAGTACTTTGGATTTTATAGTCATTTTTCTAGGGACCCAAGAGCTGTTCTATTACTACCATCTAGAAGATTTGCACACCTGCTGTGGTGTGAATACGGAATGTGACCTCTGAAACCCCTATTAGAATTTAATCCCTAGTGTGAGGCATTCAGAGAACAAACATGACCAGACTATGTATAGAGGTAGAGTTTTGAGGAGGTAATTAGGGCTAGATTGGGCCGCTAGGGTGGAAATCCATGATTGAATGCTCTTGTCTTTATAAGTCAAGGCACAGACACATATGGTCACAGTCACCATGTGATGTTTCACAGGGGATGCTACTACATGCAACCTCTAGACCTTGAACCTGCAGAGCTGGAAGCTAAAGTGAACTTCTTTATACTTTACCCAGCCTGTAGTATATTGTCACTAACAAGAGAAAATAGACTTATGTCTCCTTATGGCTATGGCAGAATGTCGAGAGCCTATGGCCTGGACTGTTGTTCCAGGAATGATCATTTCAGTCACATTCTATGGCTGATATGAAGTTGTGGAAGAAAACTGTATCTATCTATGATTGCTTACTATTCCTTTAAAACATGGATCCTAGCACAAATCCTTCTAGGGGCCTAATTTCTAGAAGGAGCATACCTAAACAGATGTATTTGGAAGCCCTCTACTGTGTTAATCTAGTTAAAATTAGCCACTTAACTAACAGGTATTCAAGTATGGCCATGATTCCTCCCTCCATGTTTTGTATCTTTCCCAGGGGACTGGGAGATGGGGATGGGGGGCATGGTCAGGAAGGTAGTTTCCTGAGGTAAACCTGCTCTATTACTTCCTTCAGAGGAACAGAAATGGACACTTTGAAAAGAGGCTCCTAGAATATCTTAACAGAGCATGAAATCCCTGACTGAAGCTTTGTCATCCTCGGTGCTTCCCCTTCAGACGTTCTGCTCTGAACCCTTCTGCTACAAGGGCTCAGCTACTCTACATTATGGCCTCTGTTTCTTCTACCACTGTGAGTCAAGTCTTCCTCTGTCTGTTCTGCTCTCCCCGCCTCCCCCCCCCCCGTATCTTTTTGCTTCCAATGCATGTTTGCTGTAGGATCTGAGAATATTCAACTATGCTAGCGAAGGCAGGGAAAGCAAATAGAATGGATAAAATGTATAAGCCATATTAAGCAGATCTATGAGTAAGCAGATGGCTTGTGAGATGTAGGCAGAATTTATGAGCTGGTTCCCTGTAAAACGTGTTGAAAGTGAAGAGAAGGATACATTCCTCCCCCCCTCCCCCTCCCCCTTCCCTCTTTCCTCTGTCCATAAAGTGGTGACTCTAATTTGGAAACCCAGATGGAACTAGATTTTGGGGTCCGGTGGTACTGCTTTCTTCTACAGGAAGAATGAGACAAGAACTCTGTTAGCATGGGGAGACCTGTCTTAAAATAATAGTGGAGGAGAGGAGAGGAGCATTCTGAAAAATATCAGCAAGGGAAGAGCTTCCCTCTAAAAATCAGATCTGTATCCAGCTCTACAAGGGAAACACACACTCTGTGATTTGAATGGTTCCACACTCTATGCAGCCAGTGTTCACTGTTTTCCCCAATATGTCAAGTGACTGAGGAAGAGGACATGTTGAGGGGAAGTATAGGACAGGTGGGGAAATGGCAGGTAATAGTGTCTTTGGAGTTGTGATCTTCAATGCTCATTCCTTTAGCTCATTTCTCTGGAGGACTAATTGGTTCCCATTTCCTTGGGTAGTTTCTGAAATCCTTACTAATATCTTAGAAGCCCAAGCTGCTCTGGCGCCGTCTCTACTAACTAGGATTTAAGCTGTGGTGAACAGCAGCTGGTGCTGAATTGCAAGTAGTACCCCAGTGAGTTCACATTCCAAGGCTGTAGCCCTGGAAGCCTTGGGCAACCAGATGCATACAGTTAACCCAGGTGATTTGAATAATTTCAAAATAATGCAGAGCCGTGTTTCCCTCATTCAGTGTTTTAGATTTCACTTGTATTTTGGCAAAGCCTGACTGTTTCTGGGAGAAGCTCGTCAGGGAAGACACAGTTCTAGCGGTTCCTTGGTTTCAGTATTGTCGGACACAGCAGGGCTTTGGGAAAGATCTGAAGACATAGTGAGGAATAGGGTAGCTGGTTGAAAGACCAATGTGGTTCAAAGCTTGTGCTTAGGATGGACCGCACCTCTCTAAGAGGATCGTCCCAGGCTTCCAGGGCTATAGTTTACTGTCAGATAGCAGAAATGGCTTAAGTAGTCCCACAGCAGCATGCACAGATCCCCTGCCTCACCTTCCTTAGTAAACTTTGTAAATAAAAAGCTACAGCCATTAATAACAAATGTGTAAAAATCCTTGACAAAAGGAGATCATTTAAAGCATATTAAGTACTAAAAGCCACACTCATGCACATTATACCAAAGGCATTTCCAGCAGGAGAAACACGCATGAAGATTTCCTTCATCAACTACTGCGTATTCCTCTTGAGCATTCACCCATGATCTCAAAAGTGTCCTAAATGCATCTTAAATGCACATACGTGGAAAGACCATATTTACCAAGAAAATGTCCAGTCAAAAGAACACATGCTGCTCAGCGAGGCTCCACCAACTAGCACATCGTTTGGAGTTTCCCTCTGGGTTTTCTAACGACTTGGGTAAATTTCTATGATGTAACTGACATGCTTACACTACTTTATGCAGTAGTTGAATTTAACATTGTTTTGTGTGATTTCATATATTGAGAAAAATCAGGTTTTTAATTTCTGATAACCACTAAGAAAATACAATAATTTGGATTCAGGACTATTTTTTAAAGAGTAATTTTTACTTGTCCTTTGACAGTTTCATAAGTGTATATATGCATGCCAACAAGCAGCTATTAAGGTCCTGGAAGTTTTGTTAAGTGAGAGAAAGAACAATGACATCAGCCATGACTCCATAGTCCTCCGACTACAAAGGAAGCTCTTTGATGGCGTTTGGTTTGTCCTCCCATCCCGAAAGACTGTAGGCAATTCTCACAAAGTATTCTCTTCCCTAACATGCATAACTGGCTAAGAACTGAACTGTTTTCAAACAGTACCATATCCTTTGAAGGTATATGGGTAACCATTATCAGAAAAAAAAAGGGATATGAAAAATATCAGTTAAATGGACCAATTATATTTAATCCAGGGATAG
Source organism: Alexandromys fortis (assembly GCF_014885135.2). NCBI lineage: Eukaryota > Metazoa > Chordata > Mammalia > Rodentia > Cricetidae > Alexandromys > Alexandromys fortis. The sequence continues at coordinate 17,626,809 of NW_026067924.1, forward strand.
AACTGCTGAAGAATATAGAGCTGGAATTGTTGGTTTAGAAATAAAGAAGAAGCTGTTGAATTGGTTCCTCAAGGCTGAAGAATCAGAAACAAAAACATGGTTGGAATCATGATTTCCCAGCTCCACTGGCCTGCAGTTCCTTCATCAGGCTGCAGGTGGTGCATGTGAGCTGCTTCTCTTGTCAAAGGCTTTTCAGGTCCTGAGTATTACCACATTGCCAGCTCAGTTCAAGTCCTCCATCCACGTCACTACCCAAATGTCTTTTCTTACACAAACATCAAATTATTCAACTTAAAGAGCTCCCTTGAATTTCTTGCACACTTCCCTGCCCTGGCCCCATTCCTCTGGGCTTTGCTACATCAATGCATTCTGTAACCAAATGGTTCTCATCGGTGATGGTGCTAAAATGTGCTGGCTTTTGGGTGATGTTTGCATTTTCAGACAAAGTAAGTAACTAACATTGAATTCCTCTTCCATGCCGGGCACGGAGATAGAATAAAAGGACTTAATAACAGAGCATTGTGGAACAAGAATTTCCCTTCTTCTGTTTCTGCCATCTCCGAGAACTCAGCAGGATCTGTTGGTGCATAGTTGTGACTCAGGCTTGAGGACTGCGAGTCTGAGGCCAGCCTGGGCTACACCACCATGTGCCTGGTGCTCAATACTCCCTTCTGAAAAGGAGCTGAGCAATCACCTTCAACCAAACAGCAGTAAATTGATGTCCTACCACTAACCAGGGATGTGTGGGAAGCCCAGATCCTAAGGCTGCTAATGTGCTTCTTGGAGGGCACACACACACACACACACACACACATATATATGTATATATATACATATATATACATATATATATTATATATATATATGGAAAATCCTTTATACCATGTGGTCTAGGTCCTGAAAGGGCTCAGCTAAACATGACTCAGAGGAAGTTTGGATGCTATACCCAGGCAACACAGCTGATAAGTAACAGGGCTGGATTTGAACCTAGCTTGATGGAACTAGGAAGAGAAAGGCTTGGAGTACAGCCTTTTTTTCTGTGTGTATGTCCAGTCTTAGCACTTACGTGTCTATGTATAGTCCTTGATTTCCTCACAAGCTTTAAAAATCCTATGAAATCAAAATTGGCTGAATTGGAGTGCTAATTGTTGAAAATAGTCTTAGTTGCCTTAGTTGGCCTGTCAGTCTCTGAACAGGACTAAAGTTCACAAATTTTCAGCTTACCTCTTTCATCTCTATTTCTTTGTATGGAGGCTACGTCTAAAAGAGTACAGAATGAGTATTTTGGGAGGGTAAGTACCAAAACATTATGTGGCTCCAAACAGATACAGACAGACCCCCTTTCTGCTCAGGATCTGCTCTGGCTTCTGATGGGGACAGGAAGTCCTGTGGACAATGAACATGTAATCGTGGAGGTCTATAGTTCTGGGAGAATAGAAAGTGAGTAAGCAGATCACCAGATTCTTTTCCCTGTGTTCTCAGGCTAGATTCTGCATCACAGTTGTCATAAAATTTAGTTTTGTAAGCTTTATACTCCAAGATGAATAAGATTAAAGGAAGATCCCTGTAGAGTTAGGATTCACTACACACGCACACACACACACACATGGCAGGGGGAGGAGATGGGGAGAGACACCTCAAGTATCACACCAGAGTTGCTACTTTAAGGAATTCATTGTTTAAGGGATGCCAATGAGTGATTCCATCTTTGAAGGCGTTCCTTCACCTCTCTGTACCACACCTTTATATAAAACTATATTTAATAATGGTGCCTACTGGTTAATTGAAACATTGAGAAAAGATAAATGTGCATGAAGTTTGCTTTGCAAATGTTCACTGACAAAAAGGGGAATCCAGGACAGTGTGGCAGTCCATACAAAGTAGGCTTCTGTTACATGTGACTTGTGAAGAATGAATCGTGGATGCGTGTCTAGTGTGAATGCTAAGGTCTAAGTGATCTCAAGATTCACATGTTAAATGCACACCTGATGCTAAGAGTGTTAAGAAGTGGAGCCTTTGGAAAGTGAGCAAGTCACTGGATCTCCACCATTGTGAACGGAACTAGTGCCTTAGAAGAAAAGCTGCCAAATTCTACTTTGTCCTCTTTCACCAACTGAGAAGCAGCTAAAAGCTCTATCTATGAAATAGACAGCAAATTCTCAGCAGACGCTAAACATCTGGGACTTCTCAGTGTCCATAATTGTAGATAATAAGCTGCTATTATGCACAAATTATCCAGTGTAAGACAGTTTGTTACAATGGCTAGAAGAAACAGATGAAAACAGGGAGTCCTATACGGCTAGAAAGAGAGTGCAAAGAGGGAAGGGACAAAGAAGTTCAAGCACTGGTAATGCCAGATGCAAACCACAAGATTAAACTCATGGTACTATGTGCAAAGAAAACCAACAAACCTAGTGCAACAAACTGTCCTCACATTTATTAGCTTAAGACATGCTATAGGTAAGCAGACCGATAGCAGCAGCAGCTCTGCATTCATCACGATGTTCATTAAAACTTGAACTGTGGGTCATCTCTCATGCGGTGCCCACGAAAATTTCAGCTGGGTCATCATCTATCACGGTGCCCACGGAAACTTCAACTGTAGGCCATTTATCACAGTGCCCACTAAAACTTCAACTGTAGACCATCTATCACAGTGCCCACGGAAACTTCAACTGTGGGTCATCTACCACAGTGCCCACGAAAATTTCAACTGTGGGTCATCTACCACAGTGCTCACTAAAACTTCAACTGTGGGTCATCTATCACAGTGTCCACTAAAACTTCAACTGTGGGTCATCTATCATGGTGCCCATGAAAACTTCAACTGTGGGTTATCTATCACAGTGCCTACAGAAACTTCAACTGTGGCTCATCGATCATTAAAGCTTCAACTGTGGAGTCTTCTTTCTGACCCCATGACCTGAGAGGGCAGTAAAAACATCATCTGATGAGCAATAAGAAGAACATAGAATGGCGGGGAGCATTTAATCTTTCAATATTTTGCCTAATTGCTTTTTTACCTTGTCAAATCCTTGAATCATCTCTTTCCCCTTTCCTTCTACTTATCATTTAAACTCTAACCCTATGTTTTATTTGTCCAATTAATGAGGTGAAGGATTAATTTACATAACTGCTTTACACTAAGTAAGAACACCGTACCACTGGACTCGGCCCAACTCCTTTTCTTCCATCAGCTTTGTATTTTATTTTATCTTCCATTGTATTTTTTTATGGGTGATTGGAAAATTCTATCCAGACTCATAAAAATAAGAAAACACGAGTGTAAAAATTTTCTAATTTTATGAAAAAAATCAGAACTCAGTTATTTTATGGGGGACAGTGTTTTTTCATAATTAGAAAAATAGATTCTTCAAGGGCCAGAAAAAAACCCAAAATTGTTTATTGTAAATTTTCACTTTTTGATCTTTGTAAAAGTTTGGTTATCTAATTTTTCCTAGATGTGTTATTTTCTGTATATGAGTGTGTGCCTGGTGCCAGCAGAAGTCCAAAGAGGACATTAGATATGCTGGAACTAAAGTTATAGATGGTCGTGAGCCACCCAGGGGTGTCCTCCAAAAAAATAAGAAGCAGTCTTAACCTGTGAGTCAGCTCTGCAGTCCCAGGGTTGGTAATTTCTAAAGCAGCTTCACTTAAATTGTTTGGGGTATCAAAATACCTCCCCAGTTCCCCAGATAGCATCTGGAATTTGATGCCAGATGAAGTCCAAATTTTCATTCAAGTTAGAGATGTAAGGATAGAGAGGTCTTTCTAGGCCCACCTAATAACCATGTCCACCTGGGCTGGGCTTTCTCTCTCTCCACCATGCTGATCATAAGCAATGCTCTCATTCCCTTCTATTACCTTGTAGTGATATGCTGGCATAATACACCATTGCACACGGTGGTGCTTGGTTTTTGACAACTCAGTATAAACCCAGACATATCTGGGAAGAGGAACCTCACTTGAGAAAAAGCCTCCACCAGACTGCTTATAGACAAGTGTGGAGAGCATTTTCTTGATTAATAATTGACACGGAGAGCCCAGAGCACTTGGGGTAGTGCCACCACTAGGCAGCTGGCCCTGGGTGGTATAAGAAAGCAGGATGAGCAAGCTTTGTGGAGCAAGCTAGTAAGCAGCATTCCTTCAGGGTTCTGCTTTAGTTCTTGACTCTAGGTTCTTGCCTTGAGTTTTTGCATTAGCTTCCCTCAGTGCACTGTGATCTGGGATATGCTAGTCAAAGTCTTTCCTCCCTGGGTTGATTGTGGCCATAGTCTTTTTTGCCAACAGTAGAAAATACACTAAGTCACACATTCTTCATGAACTTTGGTCATTGCCTTAGCTCCTAACCAGACTTTGGCCAGGGGCCCTGCTTCTCCCTATTCCTCCTACTCTTTTAAGTCATTATGTGCCAGAATCTTATAGGAGCTTATTTTAAAAATATTTATTTATTATTTGACAATTTCATAATATATAACATTTTTCTTGACCATATATTCACCTAAACTAGCCTCCTCCCCTCCCTCTGGATGTCCCAACATGTTTCTCTTCACTTGAATGCCTTTTCTTTTTAAAGAATTATTGAGCCCAATTAGTGATGCTTGCAGGCATATTTTCAATCCATGAGTGGACATATCCCTAAAGAAAAATGGCTGCTTCTCCTTCAGCAGCAATCAGTTGCCAATAGTTCCTCTGCTAGGGCTGGAGCCTTATGAATCCGTTCTCTATCTATGCTGGGATTTTTGATCGGCTTGACCTTGCACAGGCCTTGTGCAGATAACCAGAGCTGCAGCCGTATTGTGTCTAGAAGACAGCATTTCACCGCACTCTTTCTCATCCTCCAGCCTTTGTGTTCTTTCTGTCTCACACAATGTTTCCTAAGCCTTAAAGGGGTTGGCATTGTCAGTCTATTTACGGCTGAGCATTCAACTGTCACTTATTTTCAGACTTTGGCCAGTTTTGACTCTGCATTGACTGTCCCCCACTACAAAAGAAGTTGTTTTTCTGCCCAAGAGTGAGAACATCACTAATATTTCAGTAAAGCATAAATATTTAGATGGCAGGTTGGCATGTCTCTTTAGCAAAATAGCAAGTAATATGTTTCTCCTCATATCCCTAGAGCCTACAACTTCCCAAGCCAAAGGCTTTTGAACCTGTTTACAGTATCTAGCATGAATTATCTCCTGTGCACCAGGCCTTAAATGCAATCATAAAGGGACTGGTTATCCCACAAAGATCGTACCGCTATCACACCAGGGGCATATTTTGCCAGCAAGTAGCATGCAGGGTTCACTGTGGAGTAAGTTCATTGATGACTTTTCTCCTCTGGTATCCTTTATAACACTTTTTGGCAATATAAAAACTAGCCAACATGGAGACACATTTCAGGTCAATTTCAGCTCGATTTTCCTATGTTCTGTATCCAAAGTGTGTTGTATCTTCAACAGTTTGGTCTTACCATCTAGTTGTGACAGGCAACCATGAGCAATGGCAATAGCAAGTGTTGTTTTGGGGGCTTCTGAGGCATCCTTGTAGGGAGCTATTCAATACCTGCCATTGATGTTTTTATTTGGTGATCCATATCCTCTGTCTGCCCATGCAGGGTCCCTCCATTCAAACTACTTATTATACATTATATTTTTAAATTAGTATATCAAATACTGAGTTTCCATAAGAGCTCTTCATAAATCCTTAGTTTTGGTAAACCTTTCACCACAACCCCCTTTATTGCCCATCTCCCTGCATTTTGTGGGAGTGGGCAGACTTATGATGGGACCCTAGAACCTTATATTTTAAGTGTACCAAATGACTATGGTGATTGACCAAGTTTGATAAATGCTGGTCAATGGGTAACTATTGTTATTCCATATAGCTTTTTTCATTTTCCTAGCACCTTCTTTGTCCCTTTTTTTGGCCCTATTCAGTCACCTGCAGTGCCCTGAGCTGACACTGCCCCTTCATAATACTGAACCTTGTCCTCAAATCTTCCTCCATCTCTGTTGGCCAGTTGCTGCTTCTGGAGCAGAAGTTAACTAAATCCTAGGTTCCGCTTAGAGTCCTACCTGGACTTCCCACTTTCCTCCTTTGCAGATCCTTTTCCATGTTATCATCCACTTTGTGAATACTTATCTAATTGGACCCAACTTGCTAGTGATACGGCAAAGCCGGCCAAACCTTTCTCAGAAAGACCAGATAGTGGGTACTGTAAGCTTCATATGACCATCTGGTCTCCATCATGGCTACTCAGTTTGGTTACAATGTAAATATAACCTTTCGCAGTTTAAAAAATGAACAAACATGACTATATTCAAATAAAACCTAATTTTAAGCAACTGGTGAGTGGCAACACTGTGCCCAGGGCCTGGAGTATGCTAACTTAAGTTCTACGTTGAATCAATCAGCTAGTCCTAACTCTCAGATAGCTTTTAGATCCTATTTTAGTTCACTAAGCTGTTATAACAATATACCTTTAGACTGGGTACCATATAAACAACAGAAATTTATTCTGGAGGAAGTCCAGGATGATGGTAGTCCATGTTGTGTTTGCTGAGAGTTCAATCTGTTTCACCCCTGATTCTTCATTGCTGGGTTCTGACTTGGCAAAAAGAACAAGGACAAAGAACATCTTACACTTTTATAAGGTAGTTACTCCCACTTCTGGTGGTGGAACCTTGATATTTTGGTCATTGGTGTATCACTGTCATCTTTGGGTTTTGAGACTGACCAAAAAGACCATGTGAGGCCACACACATCCCTTGGGGAGATCTTGCCTCGCTCTGCCTTCACCCCTTACCATTGTCTATAACTTAGTACGATGACCTCCCCAGGCTACAATAGAAACTGCGTACAGACTGTGAATAAGAAGACATGTGCCATGATTTCATTATTAACGATGAAGAAAAATAGGTAAGGAGGGATGACTGGAGCTCTAGGAGTGAAAACCAGTCTCAGGGAGCTTAAAAATCTAACTGGGAAGATACATTTTTAACTTTAATAATAATATAAACACATACCACTGTGCTTTATATCTCATTTTTATGTCTGCTATGATATGACTTTTGGTGTCCCCCTCCAAATTCATATTTGAAACCTGACACCCAGTGCCAACAATTTTAGATGAAGGCATTGGGGGATTTTTTAATCATCAAGGCTCACACCAGGTTTGGTGCCACAAACTCAGGGGGCTGAGAAAGTAGTGCTATAGTCGCATGGGAGTTATACTGTAGTTCTGTTAACTGCTTGGGGAACTACCACACCAACTCTCACAATGCCTGTACCAGTTTTCTGTCCTGTTAAAAGAGCATCAGGTTCCTCTTCATCCTCATCCTTGGCAGCACTTGTCACTGGTTTTTTTGATGATAGACATTCTGATTTGGGTAACATGAAGTCTCAAAGCAGTTTTTACTTTTATTTCCTTCATGGATAAGAAGGTCAAACACTTTTTCAAATACCAAATTATTTTTTAATTACTTTAATTGCTTATTATTTATTTTATGTGCATTGGTGTTTTGCCTGCATGTATGTCTGTGTGAAAGTATCAGATCCCTTAGAACGGGAGTTACAAGCAGATGTGAGCTGCCATATGGGTGCTGGGAATTGAACCTGTGTCCTCTGGAAGAGCAGCCAGTGCTCTTAACTGCAGTCATCTCTCCAATCCCTTTCTATGACCCAATGGATTTGACATTCTTGGAGTTTTCCTTGAGATGCAGTAGTTAAATGAGATCCATTTAGTGGTTAATTTGGAAGTGAAATGAAGTCAAGTGTAATGAAGTCAAGTGTAGATATGAACCACCTGAGGATAAAGAACTGTTCTCTAGTTTTAGTAGCTCACTGGGTAGCACAGGAATGGCCTGGCACACTGGTTTCCTGTGAAAATCACCACCTACTGGTTGGGTGAGCAGGAATGTGGGCTCTTTCAGAGGTATGGGATTGTGGTCATTTGAAAGAAAATGATGCTCAAAAGGAGTGGTACTGTTAGGAGATGTGGCCTTGTTGAAATAGGTGTGGACTTGTTGGAGGAAGTATGTCACTGTAGGGGTGGGCTTTGAGGTCTCTTTTGCTCAAGCTTCCCTCAGTGTGATACTGAGACCACTTTCTGTTGCCTGCAAGCTAGAAGACTCTCAGTTACTTTTCCAGCATCTTGTTTGCCTGCACAGTCATGTCCCACCATGGTGACAATGGACTGAACCTCGGAACTATAAGCGAAACATCCCAATTAAATGTTTCCATTTATAAGAGTTGCCATGATCATGGTGTCTCTTCATGACAACAGAAACCCTAACTAAGACAGGATTTTAAATAATTATATCTTGAAGATTTTCATAACCATGGGCACTTGGCAAAATTCTCTCAGAAGGCAGTAGTGGTTGAAATGATGAGTCTAGATTTGCACCCATTTTAGAAAGAAAAGAACCACTGGCTTGCTCCCCCTGAGCGCAGTGAGAACACAAAAGCCAGGAACAGGCCAGGTCACCCACATTCAAGAATAGGGCAAGGGAGTGAAGAAGGCTTTTTATCTTGTGATCTGATGGCTGCTGGAGAAAGGAACGCTCCATGGCTAACACAATTGTCTTTCTCTGACAGAATAAATGAGTGCTAACTAGAATTGAAGAATTACTTCTCACCATTTCGCATCTCTCTTCTGCTGCCCTGCAAGATGTCAGACAAGCAGGAAATGTAATTTTGTTCAGTTTTTATCACACAACAGCTTTTTCTCATCTTAAAAAAATAATTTAAAAAGTACTCAAAATGCTCAGATATTTAAGGAGTGGACATGAAGTCATCTCATATTGAATTTCCATATTTTATGGGCACCATGAAAATCTGCTTTTATGCATGGTGGAAGCTTTTTAAATGCCTGATAAATCCAGAATATGGGAAGCAAGGGGAGTGAGGAAGTGAGGTAGAAGCCCTGATCCTTCCTGTCTGTGTTGTTTGTGGGCTAATAAAGAGTCACCGAGCTGACAGACAGAATCATCTCAAAGAGGAATGAAGTACATGGGGCTTAAATACCGAGCTGCCTGCTCTCAGGTCAATATGCATTTTCTGCAACCAGATTAAGAATTTCTTTTGCCCTTGACACAGCATGAAATTCAATCTGTGCTCCTTGCCCTACAGAAAACAGCCGTCAGGGGTCACGCTAAGATGTTATAACAGGACAAGCAACAGTTTCACAAGCTGAACAAACGTTTGAGAAATTGATGTTTTCAGAATCTCTTCCTCCACTTTCGTCCCCAGCCCATCATGCAATTCCGGTTCAATAAGAGGCAGCATTTAATATTTTGAAAATAACATGCAAGCAGATGGGCAAGCAAGCAGGAGGGTGGTGCCTACTGTTGGCCTCTTTGATCTTCCAACCTTGCCTTCTTTTCTGATAAAGTAACCCAAGCTGTTATTGTTTTTACTTTGAAAGGAAAAACAAAAACAAAAAAAAATCCACCACAATAGCATCCACGTTTTTTGATTGTCTCTGTCTTTCTTCGGAACCTTTCTAAATTGAGGTCTTCCTTCCAAGACAGGCAATTTGATTTGCACCTGATCACTAAGGTCTAGATATGCTGAAGAGAAGCCACGGCTGTTTATCAAGGGAGGAAGGGGCAGAACTATTCTATGGCCCTCAGAAGAATGAAGCTGGGAACCATAAGGGTGACACTTGTCACTCTCTCCTTACTGACCCACAAATATCTTTCTATCTATCTTCTAACCTAATTTCCCATGAACATGCCTCCGGGGTGCCAACTGCCTAAGCAGAGGGTGGCAGGTCAGAGTAGAAAGGTTGATGCAGGAAAGCACTCAGCGGATACTTCCTTTCCAGGGGAGAGACAGGGGCAGGATGTTTTCTGTCTTATTGGAAAGCAAAGGCAAGGCATGCTGGGGGCTCTCATACGGGACAGAATGGCTTGCTTTCTCACTGCCCTAAACATGTGTGCTCATCAATTCATTTTATAGGAAGCTATTATTGGACAGAGCATTTCAGTCCATGGGTTATATCCTGTCAACATCCTGTTTTGGAAATATATTTTCCTGGACCACAGCCACATCATTTGACTTACATATTGTCTGTGGCTGTTTTCACATAACAGTAAAGCCGCATAGTTGTGATAGAGAATGCACTATCGCAAAATACTAAATAGTACTTTACCCAGCCTTTATATAATTGTCAACTTTTGTCAAAGTATTTTTTCAAGTATATTATTAGTGTCAAATATATATTTAATTAAAACAGAATTACAACAATTTCCCACCTCCATTTTTCCCCTGGAGACCACACCCCAATGGGCAGCTATTGGCTGAAGGAGCAGAAGGAGCCCCCGCAACACTGCCCTGTGCTTCCCTTCCCCACTTTCAAATTAATAGCCTCTCATCCTTTGATTATTAATGTTACATAGACATATATTTTTGCATATGTATTCACAAACATAACACGAATTGCAGAGTCCTTTTTATGTTGTTTGTGTGTATATGGTCTCAAGAGAAGGAGGGACAAGAAAAAAGTAACACAAAGTTGTTTGATAAAAAGTCTCAAGGAATCATATTATCTTATATTTACCTAAAATTATGCACAATACCCATAAGGATGAATAGCTATCTATTTCTATCTATCCCTATCTCATCTACATCTATATCTAGCTATAGCTATATTATCTATATAAAAGTAAATACACTTTGGTTGACAAGAACCATAGACTAACAAAACCCCCAGTACCAAGCATGAAAAAACTCCATTCAAATGATGGGTCAGGGCAGTTCAAGGGACTCCCAAAGCTATATAACTATTGATGACTGTTGATGTAGCCTTGGTTGCCTCTCAGGAGTTGAGCAACGGCTCCTATTGCTGAAGACACCACACATGTATGTGCATGTTCCCTAAAGGTCTATGTGTTAAATGCTGAGCCCTCAATCAAGTGCTGTTGGGAGACAGTAGACTCTAGGAGAAGAGGCACTAACAAGACGTGCCTAGGACTCTGATAGTATGCCCCTAAAGGGTACTGTGAGGAGGACCTCTGACTACTTGCTTCCTGAAGTAGACAGTTTTGCTCTGTGACATGGTCTCACTATGCTGTCTAAGCAGTCTTGATGCCATCAGGTTAATCAATCTTGAACTGGAAACTCCAAAACTAACTAAAACCTTTTCTCTTAAAAAAAAAAAAGTTAATTAGTTCAGGCATTTTGTTACAGTGATGGAAACTGATTAACACGGTGACCTCTTAGCAACGGTCATTAGGATGCATGCCTTCTCTGATTTTAGTTTGTTATACTTTGCTACAATTCTACAACTCACTAGACTGAGTTTCCTTTGTTTGAGTTTACATCTAAACTAATGTGTCCTAACCATTGAAATCACAATGAATTTTCCGCAATTCAAATCTGATGAGTGCATCTCTCAGCTTTAAGACATCTGGATGAGCTATAAATCCCTCAGTGCAGCTCCCCCACACCGTCCGAGCGATGATTGGCTTTCCTTCTGTGCTTTGTGAGTTTCAGTTAAAGTTCACCGAACTTCTTAATTCAGAGCCTTTGTCCACGTGGTCTTTCCACCATTGAGACACTTCTTCCTAGTTCTGTGAGCATATATATGACTGCCCCAATACATTCTTCCATTTAAAATATGTGTTTCTTCCTCTGTGAAGGCTTCTCTTCATTCCTTAATTGTGGAGGCAGGTGCACATCCCAGCATGGACTGCTCTGGAATTGCCATTGCTAGTGTATGTTTTCTCATGAGCAAGCTCAATGAGGACCTGGCTTCTTTCCATCATAGGGCTTAGGGCATGGGAGGCTCAACGATGCTGCTTGTTGATTTGATCAATGCACAGATTGTGCTCTGAGGCTGGGCCTGCCTAGCATGACTCTAGAAATATTGCTTGAGGTGTAGTTTATACTGTTTACACATGCCACAATCACTAACAGTCAAACCACAGAAGTCTAAGACTGCTGAGCTCAACACACTTCATGAATATCAACTGGACATAATTTTCATACCCAGGCTGACTTCTTTTATAAATGATGAGATTCTGTACATAATAATTCTTCAAAATAGGAAGTGATTTTTTTTAAGGAAGCATAATTCATTATAGTCCCAAAGCAAAGCGTGAAGCAGCTCAACATCCAGTTCCGGGTCAATGGTTTAGCACATCACAGCGTGCTCATTGAAAAGGGCACTGTGGAGCATCAATAAAAGTAAAATCAGCTCCAGACTAAATAGAAACACGGAGAAGGGCAACGATGAGTGCTAACTGACAACCTGGCAATTTCCAGTGACTGAGCACATACATGTGCACAGACGCAGATCGCTGTGCAGTGAGGATGCCCTGGAGAAGAGGGAAGAAGTGCCAAGGAGCCTGAGACGTGGGGTGTGAGAGATTTCATAAAATTAGTCCTATTGCCACTATGTCTTCTTTTCTGATGCAATATTTAAAAATATTTGAGAACCGTTTTGATATTTAAATGTTAGGATAATTTTCTCTAGCTGGCAGAATGATGGAGTTTTTTTAAAGCAAATTCTTAGGAATTTCTGTATTTTTACCTTTTTATTCAATACACATTTGACATTCATAATTAAAAATTAGTCTTTACTCATTTTAATTTTTACGAATATATGTATTTTTGCTTGTATGTCTGTGCATCCATCAGACGTGTTCAGTGCCCTCAGAGACCACAAGAGGGCATCAAATCCCTGGAAGTTGGAGTTACAGGCAGCTGTGAACCACCATGTGGACTGGGAATAAAACCAGGGTCTTTTGGAAGAGTAGCCTGTGCTCTCAACAGTAGAGTCATGTCTCCAGCTCAATGCTTGTAATTCATAAAAGCAACAAAGCAAACCTTGCCCCTTTCCATCTCCCACTTTAGGCAGATATGCTTCCTTCTCCTTTGAGCTGGACCACTGTCATGGGAATGTGACTTACGCTCAGGGCTGGTTTGGTGGAGGATATGATATAGTAAGTGTGCTGGTGTATATTATATTGCCCTGTCCTCTTGCATTTTGCCGTACTTTTGAGAAAAAAAAAATTGGACGGCTTCACTAAGTATGCTGACTTAGAATCCTTCAGGTATGTACCAACCAGTAAGAGAACACGTTCATACAGTAGTGTTATTTTCAGACTCTTGAAGCCCTTCCACACTCATTTCCATGGTGGCTACATCAGCTGTGAATAAGGATTCATTTTTCTCCACATCCTTGCCAGCAACTGTTTTCCTGACAATAGTCACTCTGACTACGGAGAAATGAAATCTTTTTTTTTTAAAAAAAATTAGTTCTTTGACATTTCCGGTGAGATGGAATCTTAAGTCAATTTTTAATTCACATTTCCTCAATGGCTAAGGATACTGAATGCTTTAAAAATATTTACTGTTATTTTTATTTCTTCTTCTGGAAACTGTTTATTTGGTTCATTAATGCATTTTGATAGCATGATTATTTTTAGATGTTTTATTTTTGTAGTTCTTTATGTCTCCAATATTAATCTCTCAGCTGATGTATAGTTGGCAAAGTTTTTATCCCATTCTGTGACTGTCTCTTCACTCTTTGGTTTCCTTTGATATAAAGAAGCCTCTTAATTCCATGTGATTCCATTTCATAGTTCTTGATATTAATTTCCATGCTATTGGAATCCAGTTCAAAAAAATCATTGCCTGTGCATATATCTTGAAGTGTTTTCTCCTAGCAATTTTAAATTTTCACATCTTATGTTAATGTTTTTGATGTCCTTTACATTAATTTTATGCACTATGACAGATAATAGACCTAGTTTCGGTCTACTGTACATGGAAATTTAGTTTTCCCAGCACTATTTATTAAAGAGAGGCTGCCTTTTCTCTAGTGTATGCTTTTGATAGTTTGGTCACAAATTAGGTCATTGTAACTATCTGTATTTATTTCTGGGTTCTCTATTCTATTTTTCTGGTTCATATGTCTGTCTTTGTGGCAGTAGCAGGCTATTTGTGTTGCTATAGCTTTTTGATATAATTTGAGATTATGAAAACTATGGCTTTTATTTTAAAAATTGATGCCATTTTTGTGTCCATATAAATTTTAAGGGTTTTTTCCTGGTCCTTTGAAGAACATCTTTGGAATTTTGACGGGAATTACATTCATTATGGGGTTGCTTTTGGTAGTACAGCCGTTCTCACAACTTTAATTCTGCCTATTAATAAAAAGAAGGTTTTTCAGTAATTTTTTGTAATTGCAAACATTAAAAATCTATAGAATTAGGTTTAGAATTTTTTGGGCTTCATAATATAGTACAATGATAAAGAGACTGGTGTACTTCTTAAAACATCCCAACTCCTGGTGGTTTGTGTCTGATGCATTTTCTAAGTCTAGATTACTGAGAACAAAGTTCCACAGCTTTGTACGAAAACAATCTTACAGAGTGTTTCAGTTACATATTCTTTCCTCCCAGAGCACTGTGGAGGCGGCATTGCTGTGTTTTGAAATTTAGTGTTGAAACTGAAATCTGAAGCCGAAAGGTTTGTTCCTATGGTATACCTGCTTTCTTTTTCTTTCCTCCTCATCTTTTGGGGAGAACACCTGCAAAATATTTTACATGATCCTTGTGAAATAAAAGAAAAGCAGGATATGATGAGTAAGAACTTTGTTTTATACTTTGGCCTCAGTGGAGGTCTTGATTGAAGACAAGGGCTTTCATTACTAGTTGAATCACAGCTTCCTCTCTGCTCTCTCTCTCTGCTCTCTCTCTCTCTCTCTCTCTCTCTCTCTTTCTCTCTCTCTCTCTCTCTCTGGGTTTCTTATCCAACACCCAGGACCATCTGGCATGCCTTTCATCTCAAGCACTTCATTTTTCCTGAGAGAACCAGTTTCCCAAGTCAACTGACCTGTTTGGATATTCTGCTTTTGGTGCATTCCAGCTTGTTGGTCGGCATTGGTGCCCTAATTGTTTCTCTAGCAAGAGTGGTCTTTCTCGATCCTACATTGTCTTGGGCACCATCTCGTGCCAATTATGGTTAAGACTTGGAATTTACTGTTTTATACACACACTTTCTCTCCTCTAGTCATTTTTCCAAAGAATACTTATATATCTCTTTTAGATGTCTTTATTCTATTTTATGTGTATGAATATTTTATCTGTGTGTATGTATTTGCACCACATGTGTGCCTAGGGCTTGATGAGGTCAGGAGAAAGTGTCACATCCTCTGGAACTGGAGTTACAGATGGTGATGAAGTACCATGTGACTGCCAGGAATTGAATCCAGAGTCTCTGCAAGAGCATCAAGTGCTCTTAACTACTCAGTCATTGCTCCAGCACCCTGACCCCCCTTTTTCCTCACACAATGGAGCATTTTGTATATTCAGATGTGCCTTCTCATTGCTCAACTTTTTAGAGGGACTTGGGGAGGGTTTTCAATTTGAAAGTGTTAGAATTAATTTGGGTTAGTGTTTAATCTACTTAATTTGGGGAGAAGTGATCAGGGAAAATTTATAATTTCTGAAGTTTGATTTCTTAGAATTGTTTTTAGTGTCCTGGGAGACAGAAGAACCTCATTCAGAGATGGTTACATGACAAGAGCTTTCACTCTGCCTAGATCCCCTATCCATGAGCAGATATGCCTCCTCCTGCTATAATAGACAGGGTGGCTCTCGTCATGACCTGTTATGTCAGTAAACCTCATGTTTCTTATTGCACTCAGAAGAGACAACCATGAGGGGCTTCTTGCAGTGCTCTGGGCCAAATACATGCAGGGCTTCAGGTGTATGGAAGCACCTCTAAGCCCTGTGCTCAGAAGGAACCAGTGCCTGGCTTTATGCTTGACCATTCTACCTAGAGTTTATGAGTCGTCTATTTGCATGAAAGTGTTAAGAAAATGTGTATCAAGGAGGTAGCTGGAAATTGAACCCATACTGGATCTTGTCTTCTGTCACCTCCCAATCCGACTCCTTCCTCTGCAGGTGATACGTCCTCCAACTAAGTAGTGACCAGGTAGTATAAGTGTGAGAAGCCTGTGTTCTGATGCTATCCCCTGGCCCTTGTGGGAAGCTAGGTACAAGGGAGGTAAGAGTTTGGATCTGGCATGGTGCCACAAGCCATTCTACATTGTCTGCATTTTTCCTCAACACCTTTTTCTTCCAAGCTCCCCACATTTGTCTTTTAAGTTTCCACTATAGCTCATTAATCTCTAAACACTCAATGGCTTTTCTAGCCCAAAGTTCTTCCATAATCCTCCCAAAAGCCCATGGTCAGGTCTGTCAAAGCGATACCACATGAGCTGGTACCAATTTCTGTCTTAGTAGGGTTTCTATTGCTGTTATAAAACACTATAACCAAAATCAACTTGGGAAGAAAAAGGTTTGCT
Source organism: Alexandromys fortis (assembly GCF_014885135.2). Taxonomy (NCBI): domain Eukaryota; kingdom Metazoa; phylum Chordata; class Mammalia; order Rodentia; family Cricetidae; genus Alexandromys; species Alexandromys fortis. Next base: position 17,643,118 of record NW_026067924.1, read on the forward strand.
TCCCCTTACAGTCCACCATTCAGGGAAGTCAAAGCAGGAACCTGGAGGCAGAATCTGATGCGGAGGCCATAAAGGAGTGCTGTTTACTGACTTTCTTCCCATGCTTTCCTTACCCTGCTTTCTTATGTCATCAAGGACCACTTGCTCAGGGATGGTACTGCCCACAATGAGCTGGGCCCTCCCACATCAATCATCTATCAATGAGATGATCTACAGACTTTTCCACAGGTAAATCTGATTTGGGCATTTTGTAGACTGAGGTTTCTTCTTCCCAGATGACTCTAGCTTGTGTTGTCATAAGCCTAGCCAGCACAGCATCTTTAATGAAACTTTTAAAAACATGTTTTATGTAGCCCAGGCTGCCTCCAAATTCAATATGTAGCTAAGGCCAGTCTTTAATTACTGATGTGCTCCCCCAAGTGATTAGATTATAGGCATGCACTACCATACACACCTCTATTTTGCATTTTAATTACTTTGCCTTGTTCTTATCCTGACAGTTACACAGATGCTTCCAGTACAGGAATCCAGCACATCCTCTCATGACAGCTCTCACCTTAGGAAGCTGAAGCTGAAGAGTGCACAGCCCCCTTTGTTTAGGTGTGTGCCATTCAGACTGCCCTGCATCCTTTGTGGGCTAAGTCCTAGGTGTTTGCACAGTTTGACTGCGGAAGACATTGGCTCTTCTGATCATCTGGTAGGTGTGAGAACTCGAGAAAATACAGTTGTCATTCTCTTTCACAACACAGTGTAGTCCCTTGGGATTTGTGACAGATGGTTTCAGAGTCTCCTTGAATGCCAAAATCTCTTCTATAGAATGGAACAGTGTTTACATATGACCTATACACATCTTCCAGATACTTTTAAATACCCCTGGATTACTTATAACGCCAAATACAATAGGAGTTCCATGTCATCAGTTAATGCGCTGTGCTGTTTAAGGAATAATAACAAGAAAAACTCTGTGTATATCTGCAGAAACACAGTCAAAAGGGTGGCGGATAGTGAATGATGCCTTAGGGAACTGTGAGAGAGGCTCCAGGAAACCAAGGCAGAGGGCCTTCGCCTCCCTCATGTTCATTTCCTTCACTGGATTGCTCTTGGATGTGATTTCATGCCTCCTGTGTTAAACATTTATATTCAATTTATAGGACATGCTTATTCTTGTTGGAGATTGGAAGATAGCTGTAGAGCCCGATCTCTTGAAAGGATATGCTGAATGCTGTCCTTACTGTACCCTGAATCTGGATATGGCCTTCTGCCTTGTTTCTGTGTTTTTCTAGGTATAAGATGCACTGCATGTCAGACAGTTGTATTTACATTGTTCTTCCCTGAGAAAGTTCTGGGGAAGGGCTGCTCTGTTAGTAGGTGCTTGCTGGCGATTATTTACATGTTTTTCTGAACTCAAACACCCTTCCTTGGATCATTGCTTTCTTTGTTTCTTTGTGTGTAAAAGTACACTGAAGCTAAGAAAAACTGTCTACACTATTAGACTGTAGTCGGTCCTATTCTTTCAGGTCCCTGACCTATGCAGGTCTCACAGACACAGATTTGTAGAGGTCCACAAACGCCGACACATGTCCATTACAAATGCTGTTGGCACACCCGCCCTACGGCTTCTGTCTACGGTGGGCTGATTCTGTGGGTGTGGGACCTGCAGACCTGTACTCCTGATCTGATCACCTAAGAGATGAAAACCCCTCTCACAATGCCCAGTGTTGGTTTGGTAGGGTAAGTGATTATTGGTGTCTTCCTCCTTTCCTTGTTGTCTGTGAGTCTCTCATTATTTATGATAGCTGTCTTTGTTATTATCTTCACTTAAAAATAAAAAAACCTCTTTCAGGATTGTTCTGTTCTTCAGATGAGGTGGGGGTGGAGGGCATTCTGTGTCCCCCGCAGTTCTCCTGTGGAGCACAAGAATGGCTCTCAGGAGCCCAGCAGTCTGCTCTGCCCAGCCTCCTCATGCTTATAGACAGCATGCATGCTGGAAGTACTCCCCACGGTCCTGACTTCCAGGGGAAGGCAACACATGACTGCTCCTTGCGCGCATCAGCCACTGTCTTGATCTCAGCTGCCATCTTTGCCTTCTCTGACAGGAGCTGGGCTGAAGCTGAGAAGGTGAGGAGGGGAAACCGATGCATTTGCCTAGGACTGAAATGGCAGTGGATGTCCCTTGCAAAGGGAAATTTGCACCTGTTTAGAGTTGGCTTCACTTGGAGAGCGTGGGGAACAAACGTTAAGGCCAGCCCATTCAGAATGAGGACTGCCCAAATTACTTACGGAAGACATCTGCGAAGCCGTCAGCCATTCAGGAGGGATATGAAAATGAGCCCCAGCTGAGTCTCCCAGCAAAATGATTCCCCTGGGCTGTGAACCTAGGAAGCACAATTTATTTACATTATTTATACACCCAGGCAGTGAGCAGCCTCCAGAGTGAGTAGCTATTTGAGCAGATAGCCTGGTGTGTATCAAATGCACAGTCCATCCTAACAGTGATACATGGCCACTTTTCATGTGTTGGGGAGTGTGAGGGGAGCGTTTAGGAGCTGAATGAAATTTCTCAGCCCTTGGAACTGCTAGCTAAGCTTCACAAACACAGGTGTGCTTCCTGGCTCAGTGTAAAAGCAGCTGCTGTACAGCATCCAGAACGAGTGATGGATGAACACAAGAAGCAGGCTTGATCTGAGTTCAGAAATATGCCCTAAATTTTGGTTCTGGAAATGGCTTTTTTTAGAGAATATACCAATTCTGTTTAAGAGTGAATGCCCTCATGGAGCAATTTTGATAGTTTAAAGATGTGATAGTCTCTTTAAAGTCTTTAAATCCGCATACACAAAGGCACTAGATGGACAATTCTGGCTGATTAACAGAGAGAAGGAGCTAGGAAGGTTTCTGTGCAGCCTGCATGTCTGGATGTAAGAATCACTTAATCAAATTCAGAGACACATCTTCACAAATCACTTAGTGGGGAGTACACCCTCTAGCCACTTAAGGGCTTGGAAAAATCAAATGATTCCTCTAGAGTCAGAGACGTCTCCTTTCTCCAATGCCAAACCACTGGAGTGAGGCAGAGGATGGCCCAGCCTTACTGTAGTGGTTCCCTAGCCTTGGCTTCTATGGAAACTGCCACTGGGCCACAAGGGTGGAGACTAAGTAGGTCTGGGACATTTAAGAGGATGTGGGATGCTAGGATGTGGAGATTCAAGAGTCTTCCTTCCTGGGATCACTAGCCTGGAAGGCTTAGAGTTTCATCTAAATCTGCATTTGTTGTTGTTGTTATTGTTGTTTTACAGTCTTGGAGATTGAACATTGTTCCTCATGCACACTAAACTAGTGCTTTAGCACAGAGCTACTCCCCATGCTCCAGATTTTGTCCCAATTTTCTCTGTTCTTTTCATATTGTAGTACTGAGCATTGAACTTAAGACTCGGCACACGCCAAGAAGAAACTCTACCACTATGCTCTAGTCCCAACCAGCTTTTCACATTTTATTTGGAGACAGGGTCTCATTAACTTGCTCAAGCCAGCTGGAAATCACCTGTAGCCCAAACAAGACTTGAACATTCAATCTCCTGCCTCAACCTTTGACTGTATGAGATTGCAGGCCTGTGCCGCCAGGTTTGGTTCTAAACTTATTTGTTCTTTGTATTACTCACCAAACATTTCTAATTTCATTAGCTTTTCAGCGGGCCTTTCCATTTCCTGCTCTCCCCTTTGCCCCTCTGAAAGCTCACAGAACCTAGACTTTAGGCTTGTCAAGGATACTCTGATCAAGGTAGCTCAAATCAAAATTTGAGTGGTTACCTGGAAAGCCCCCGTTGAATGAGTGCATGACCAAAATCATCCCCAAGGGAGCAGAGAAACATTGACCAGCAGAACAGGGACAACGCCTTAGTTTTGGTCTACCCCTGAAGTGGATTCTTAGCATTGGTGGCCCAGGCACCCAGGCATTTGTGCTTTTAGAATAGGAAGCATTAGTTATTTCTGTACGCGTCTGCAACCTGAAGGTTGGCTTCTCTCTTAAGTCATCCAGATATTCACCATGAGAGATGGGAGGCTAACCTGAATGTATGTCGAAAAGGACATGCAAATGATTAAGTATTAGTTCCTGTGTCATTCATTATTTGGAAAAGTCCCAGCTTTTGATTACTCTGTTATCTGCCCTGCACTCTTCCCTAATGTTATCATTAAGGTTTCTCATCCCCGAGTGGAAGAGCCAATTAAACAAATTACATTCTTCATCTTCCAGGTTTGCCTCTTCTCTGCCTGTCTTTTTCCGATCAGAAAGCCAATCTAACTGGGCACTTCAATCTTACCCTCAGACTCCGCCTCACAAAGGTGATTCCTTTCTCTTCAGTTTGACTCAACTAGAAAAGAAGCACCCACTGTAGTAGGACACTGACTTTTTTAGTTCGTACCTTCGCAGAATTTCTTCTCATATGGAATTCCATCTTTTGGATCAATACCCTTTAGAAGAGGAATAAAGAGATTAGCAGTGTGGTTTTAAATGTATGAGGCACATACACTAAATCCTTCCCAACTGAATTTAACATGCAAAGGCAAATCAATAGATAAAACCCTTTGAAGCCTTTTGGGCTCCTAATCCAACTTAGTGATACTCCCTGTAATGAGCTGGGTTTAAGAGGAATTGAGGATAGAACAGGAGGATAATAAGAAATGAGGCTCATTCGCTCAGAGCAATCTGGGGCAACCATTTAGAAGAGGAGAAGGAACAGGAATGACTCTCCTTGGAGCACTGAGGGCTGACTGAGTCTTGGGGGTGTAGTAGATCAATGGTATGTTCTACATTCTCTAAGCTGGAAATCAAAGCATCCAGACATCTCAGAAACATCAATTTTCATCCGTTTCACCCTTTCATCCCACATTCAATCCAGGGGACATTGATGAAGTAGGGAGACACTTGTGGTTGTCACAGTGAATGGGGATGCTCTTGACATCTTGTGGACAGAGGCATAGGAGGCTGTCACACACCTTACAGTTTATAAGATGATGCATCTAACTCAAATGTCAACAACCCCAGGATTAAGAAACCCAAAAAGGGCAGTTGGTCCGGAGTGTGACTGGGTCATCACAGTCAAACCTCCAAACCAAAGCGAGATAGCGGAGCACCTGTCCCTTGGTGACATCAGTGTTATTTTAAGACAAAAGTGGTTGGTGGCCTTAAATATGATAGGAACAGTGAGTTCTTGTTCCTGATCTTGAAGACTCCAAATACACATAGAAACTTTATGCTGGGAAATGAGGAAGGAAACAGAAGCGTCGCACCTTCTTTGCCCTTGTGACTCCTGTAATTAACCAACGACCAGAGCCACCCCTCAGCACACATACACCTATTCACACCACAGTCAACAATGGAGCCAGGCGACACTGTACGGCAATGGCAATGCAGGTCTTGATGGCTGCAGGCTCCTTGTTTTTGACTTTGTGGTTCTGGGTAATTTTTCCTCTGCAGAAAGGAGCAGGTGTTACTACATGAAGCTGCTGAGACTCTCTAGTTAGTGGTGATGAGCTTCACATTTTGCCCTCTGAGCCCATGGTGGATTTTCTTTTAGTCTTTGCTTGGCCACTTCTTTATGGAGGTGGGATATCATGTCACAAACATGGTAAGGGGACCATCTTTGTGGGGACCATGGAACAAAGAAAGCATTCCCACATATTAATCCTTTGTCCTGAGATAAGACAACCAAACTTGGATTTATCACAAAAGGAGCTAACTTGGGGTTCTCTACACCTTAAGGCTCTAATGCAGATTTTCTGCCCCATAAAGAGAAAGCATGACTGAGGGTAAAATGTTTGAGGTTGACACAGTTATCTGTCTTGTTGTCTATATACAGAAGCCACAGATCCTGACGCACACCATAGAGATTGCTGGCGCAAGCCTGAGCTACTGGTTTCCTGGGGAGAGAAAAAGACCTAAGCTGCAAAATGAAGCAGTGATTTCTTTCAAAGTCAGGAATCTTCATCTTCAAGGCTCCTTGTTTGCATAGCTCCTGCCTGTGGCGGGGCTGAGAATGGCTGGGAGCTCCAGGACATTCTAGGTCAGCTGTTCTCAATTTTTGGGTTAAGACCCTCTTGGGACTCATGTATCAGATATCCTGCATACCAGATATTTACAGTATGACTCATAAAAATATCAAAATTACAGTTATGAAGTAGTAATAAAATAATTTTGTGGGTAAAAATTCCACAGCATGAGGACCCATATTAAAGGGTTACAGCATTAGGAAGGTTGAGAACCACTATTCTAGGAAGAACAGAGAGCCACACTGTCATTGATAAGATATAAGTGTTTCTATTTAAGCACTTCAGGCTTGTGAGAAAGAAGACCCCCAAAGAAATGGACCAGACTTTGCAAGACTGATGATTCATTAGGATTGCCTTCATTTTTTCTAAATAATTATTTACTTTCATACTTGAATTTGTGTTTGTAAGTTGGTTCTCCACAAGGACCCTCAAATCATGTAAATATAAGACGACTGTAACACATGAATCTGCAGCCATTGCTTATCACAGGTAAGTATTGGGGTGGCTTCCTGTTTTCTTTCCTTTTCCCTCCCTGAAAGCTATAAACCCATTATGTTTAGAGAATTGGAGCAGCACAAATTAGAAACTTTGGGGTGTGAGTGGTATATGTAGGGTAATTTCTATGGCACCAGAAAAGGCTTATGAAAGAAAACAAATGGCCGTAACAAAATGGCAACACCCTCTGGCTCCTCCCAACAGCTGTGTGGGTGCTGTAAAGGTGCTAACATCGACTCCTCTTTCATCACACTGCTCAAACAGAATAAAAGAATTAGGGGAGACCACGGTATAGATTAAAACAGCTGTCTAAGGTAGCCTCAGTTCTGACAATGCCACTGATGACCTTCCTATGTGATGGAAAATCTTGATCCTCATACAAGGAGCAGGGGAAGTTTCCTGGGTTCTCACTTTCCAGTGTGGCCTAAGAAAATACACACCGGGGAGGGCAGGAAGTAAGAGACGATATTCAACTTTAACTCAGTGCTTACCCAAATGCCATTACAGTTGGTGTCCTGATGGGCATCCCAGTTGTCTGGCCTATGAAGAAAGCATCAGCCTTAGTCTTTGGCATATACGGGATGTTCAGTGAATGCTAGTTCCATGAACGGGTGTCACAGGAAATGCCACCGTAAGATAACAGTATTCTTCAAGGAAGAGCACCCCATATGTGCTGTGACATACAAAAGCTGCCACTTAGCATCTGCAGTCTGGATTTGGAGCGTTTCTGGAACCTAGGCTTGAAGCCAGCCTTTCCAGTGACGGAGGGGAGGGGGGGTCCTGTGGCCTGTGTTGTTGTGGGATGGCGTGCATAAGGAGTAAGTCTGCAGTCCATTTTCTTCAGTAAGGGGCAGCTGCAACCGCTGCCTGTGAGCTGAGCAGCACCTGGGAACCTTGCTGCTGCAGCACTGCAACCCTGTGACTGCAAAGGGCGGCACAGCTGGGTTTTGAAGGCAGAGCTATGGTTGCTTTCCATCAGTCCATGGCTTAAGCAGGATATGTGTCACGTTATTTGGAGTCCATACCTTGCTCTAAGGGTACAGGAACAGCTTCTGGGTCCACCTTACTGGGAGAACTCCCTTGGGGGTTGGGTCGATGTCTACGGTCATTTTTGTATAGCTAGTTTCTCTCAATAGAATGCCATGTCGTTGAAGGGGCAACTTTGTTTTGTTTGGTGCCTAACTCTATGCCAAATGCTTTGCCAGTATCAGGTTTGTGGTAAGCGTGTTTGGCTAAACAACTGTGTCCATGAATAAATGCAGGACCCTTCTTTCTGCAACTAGGGCTCCCCAGGTTGGGGAAAGCCCTGGTGTCTCACACCTCCAATGAAAGTTACCTTCTGCCTGGGTACACGGTCTTGTTGCGGTCATTGCAGTCTCTCCCTCGCCAGTGGTAGCCCCGCAATGTCTGAAATTGAAGAGCGCGCACAGAAGGGGGTTAGTCCAGTTTTGACACCGACCACGGTGAAGGCTAATCAGGCTATCTAAGGGATATTGACATCTGCAGTTTCTCACTCAAGTATTGAAGATCAGTAGGGAAATTAAGATTAATATAAGATAAGCTATGTGAGGTAAAATATAATTTGACACCAAACCCAGAAATAGGTGGGAGTGTACGTATAAATAAATGAGTGTATGTTTATGGGTGATAGTGAGTGTATGCCTGATTGTGACGATGTTAGGGTATGAGTTTATGTATGCATATACATGCATGTACATATATGTGTGCGTCCTTACATGTATGAATGTGACGTGTGTGTGTTTGTGTGTGTGTGTGTGTGTTTGTGTCTGTATGGGCATCCATGTATACTCCTAGAAACATCAGGACTGTCCAACTTCTTAAGTTGTTTTGTTAGCCACCAGTCTTCACAGGGTATATAATATTTCAACTATTTGGTCAGTGATGGATCTTTTCATTGGATAATTCAAAAAAATAATGTATGACAATTTTAAATCCTTTCGATTTGTACATTACTGAAGAGCTTAAAACAATCGGGAGTCAAAATTCCATCGGACAGTGTTCTTCCTTGTGGCCTCTCACCCTGTGGTGAGTTCAGAACAGGCCGCTTGCTTGTTTCCCCAGAAACCTCGCTGGCATCCTAACAGCTCTAAACCAATCCATGTACATACTCGAAAAAGCAAGCTCAGGCAGATTTATGAATTTCCAAAATCATAGACACCACCCTGGTAACACTAGCCCCATGGAGCACTGTAGTTGGGAACGATGTCAGGGAGGAGGAAACAGAACTGGGCCTATGGTTTGCTTTGATGGCTAATATTTTTATGAAGTCGAAAAGCCCATAAAATTGTGAATTGATGTATGTTCATCAAATGAAGTTCAGTCTTGCCTTATTGATAGAAAGAAATGTGTAGATGAGACACCATATGGAGCCCACGCCTATTCCTCCCCAGTGGTACTCACTGGGGAAACACTGTATTTGTCGGAATCGCCATCTTTGAATGGCACAGCCTTCTTTATAGATCTAGGAAGGAAAACAAACACCCTGTGAGCTAAGGAAAAAACGATGCCTGTGAAAATAAACATGTTCAGATACTGGCTGTTTATATGACTGTCACTGATCTAAAAATAAAACCCAGCGTCTGCGTGAAAATGTCAGGCACACTCGGCCAGTCAGTCATTCTCTTTATTCAACCCACAGTTTCTCTGTATTTAACGTGGGCCATTTGAGGAGGTGGAATAAACGACTTGGACTTGTAGGAGACATGGGGTTTATGCTATGGTACCCAGCAAATGGCAGACTACATCTTGGATCTAGTCAATTGAATCCCAGCACTCCTGTGGTGGTTAGAACAGGAGTGGCCCCCAGAGGCTCATATCTTTGAATGCTTGGTCATTAGGGAGTGGAAGTACTTGGCAGAGATTAGGAGGTGTGGTATTGTTAGAGGAAGTGTGTCTCTGGGGTCTGGGCTTTGGGGTTTTAAATGATCAAGACAGGCCTAGTAGTGTCTTTCTCTCTTCCCGCTGCCTGTGCCCTGATGTTGAACTTTCAACTTCTCCAGCACCATATCTGCCTACATGCCACCACTCCCCCACCATGTGACCTCTGAATGATAAGCCAGCCCCAATTAAATCCTTTCCTTTATAGAGTTGCCATGGTCATGGAGACTCTTCACAGCAATAGAACAGTGACTGAGAGAACTCCAAATTGTCTCTGTACCCTTCGCACACTCTGTTAAGGAAAATGTCCATTTTAACCACTCACTCTCAGAATCTTGGGTATTTAATGGTCATTATCTGGGAATGACTTAATGGGACTGGGTAGCCAAGGACACAGGCATGATAGCTGACATAAATCAGACCAAAGTTATGGATACTCTGAGAGGGAGGCCACCTCCACACCTTACTACCAGACTCTTCCTGTTTCAAAATCACTGCCCCGCTTCCCCTCCATCTGGGGGAAATCAGATAAAGGACAGCAGAAGATTGCAGTCCTGCCGCAGGGCAAAGCTGTGCCGGGAACCTAAACTGTGTGGGATTTTGTAATGGTCTTTTGAATCAAGAGCATCCAAGCAGATCAAATAAATGGAGCTCAGAACAGGTGTAGAGGACATTTACAACCCATTTGCTCAGCTAAAGAAGAGGGCTGAGAGTCTAGAGGGTCAATGAGAGCAGAGGCTGGTCTGTGGCTACCAGATCTGTGGCCACTGGAGGGTAACATTACCTGTTTGAAAGGGGACAATAATAGTGCCTGCCTCCACATACGCAATGGTCCTCCATGCATAGAAAGCACCAGCTAATTTGTTATCTTGATGATTACTACACCACGGGTTGGTATAAAGGGCAAACAAGGCTGCATTTATGTGTTCTCTGTAAGTCATAAATCACCAAATACGTGTATGGTGTGGAACAAATTATAAGTGGAGCACAGTGACTTAAAAAAAAAAAAGAACAAAACATGCGGGCTTTGCTTTTATCATAAAGGAATAAATTTTCTTTTAAGTTGGGCCAAAAAAATCCATGGCCCTAGATGCTCCTGAATTCAAATTTTAAAGGTGGTTCAATTAAAGTATTGTCACTTGGATATCATTGGAAACTTCAATGGTACCATTAAAGAGAGGGGGTTCCCAATTCAGTTCAAACCCGGCATGATTGGACACCCGGGGAGCCGGCCGTACCTCAGCCTTGAAGCATCTTCTTTCATGTCTGACAGTCCCTTCTCCTCATAACCTGAGGCTCTCTGCACCTAACCCTAGCCACAGAAAGGGCGAAGCTGCTGGCTTCTGGGATTCAGGCCAACTGGCTGCGGGGCTCTTGTTGGCAGATGAGCTAGGAAAAGTTTGTAACTCTTTGGTTCTTCAGAGACTCTGGATGTGGGTCAGAATCATCGCTGCCTCCTCCTTCCTCGGGCTATCTTACTAGCAGCCTAAAGATCTTCAGCAAGTGTAGTCCCCATGAAGCTCAAGAGATAATGAGTGGTGGATCACAGGAAAACTTTTAACATGACTTAAATTATGTTCCTCTCCCAGTAGCTGTGAACCTGGCCTTAACACAGGTAGGTCTTTGCAGATGTAATTAGGTTAATTTGCAGTCCTTAAAATGACCTTCATCAAATATGACTGGTAGGCTGTAAGAGGTAAAACAACACCCACCCCCCTTACAGGTAGAAGAGGTGGAGGAAATGATTGAATAAAAAGTGGAGGTGGGGATCAGAGGGATGCAGCTGAAAGGATTGATGGGTACCACAGCATCCAGAAAGAGGCAATGAACGATTCTATCGAGAGCATCTGTTAGAGGAGCACAGTCCTGCTGTCTTTGGTTTTGAATTTCTAGTTTCCAGGACTGAGAGAGCATAGATTGTGCCATTTTGTCACAGCAGCAGCAGGAACTTAGCTCCTCAGAGCATACCTGTAGCCTGTCTCTTGCACTTGTAAGCATTCTCAAGCCTCTCCTTCTCTTCCTAAGACAGCCAGGCTGGGGCAGAATGGAATAAAGTCTCGGGACTCCCACAGGAAAGCAAGAGAAAATAGGCAGCAGAGCAGATGCTGCTGTGGTCCTACAAGAATATCTCACATCATTAAACTATTAAAGCATCACTTGTGCGTGTATTAGTTTAGCTTCGTCTCCTGACATGCAGGTAATCATTAAACATAGATAGCCAGGAGTCAGATTTGAGGACAAATCATCCAAGACTTACCTAGAGAATGTTTGGGGAAAATGTAGTGCTCTTTTACTAGGTCTAGGGTCAAGGAATCTGGTGTTCAAATTTCTCAGATGATTCTGAGGGAAAAAGGACTCAATTTACAGTTTGATTTTAGGTGAGGGGAAACAGGCCTTAAGACATTAAGTGACTCAAGTTCTTTAAATCAACTCAAGATTAAAAATGAATAAATAAACCACCAAATAAAACAAAACAAAAAATAAAAGGGGTATAAAAGTTGCTTGGAACTAAATATACCCAGGGGTGAGGGGGTTGGGTCCTCAATGGCCTGGGGAATTACTTTTTTTAAGGCTTGGAGTTGTGCTTTAGAGAGGAAACATCCCTAGATGCTTCTGTGTAGAGGTCTTGGTTGCTAGGTGGTGGCACTGTTGAAGGGGATGGGGCCTCATTAAAGGGTTGAAGAGAGAGGGAGGGAGGGAGGAAGAGAGAGACAGAGATAGAGAGAATGTGTATGTGCATGTGTGTGTTTCGTTACAGCTGTCCTCTCTTACTAACACAGAGAGCAAGAAAAAAGCTGGACTATTTTGCTTCATAAGTCATCATTTGTCTTGCTGTTTGTAATATTAATTCTATGATATTTAGTTTAAGCTCAGACATAGGGTGAAGCTAAGATCTGGGATAGTTTTGCAGTTGTTTACAACACTGGGGACTGAACCAAGTGCCCTGTGCTTGCTGGGCTGATGGTCAACTGTTGAACTTCGTCTTTCAGCCTTGGAAGTTACATTGACGTGAGTGTGTGCTGGTGGAAGGTGAGGGTAGAGGGTGGTGGTAGAAAATTTTGGGCAGTGTCTTTCTGTGGTTATAGCCATGCCCAGGGCTGATGGTGAGAAGTGGAGGAAGCCCTGAGTGAGAGGGTTCCTGAGCTAATGTCTGCTGCTGACATGGCATAGCCATGTAAAGGACCATACAGACTCATGGGAAAATGGCAAAGCCTTCTCCTTAGGGTGAGGCTCAGAGAGTAAATCCTCCCTCTGGCCATGTATATATGTTGGTAATGTGCACGGAAGATGTCCACTACCTCCCCTCTTTCATAGTTACTGCCAGAAGACTACTCCCTACCAACCCTGCTCCTACAGAGATTAAACCTGCCTCTTTGGTCCAGCTGTATGCCATAAACCCTGCCTCCTCGTTTAGTGATGTGATAACCCCTCTTCCTTGTTCAGGTGTGTGCACTAAGCCTGCCTCTCTGTTCAACTCTATATAATAAACACACTGAGCTTTAGGGGTCCTGAGGCTTCTCCATCAGAAACCGGGTTCACCCAACCCCAGCCTCTCTTTCTATCTCTCTGTGTGCTTGCTTTTCCTTCATTCCCTCACCACCCAAGTCAGACACAGCTCTAGAAGCTGTGCAGAATGTTGCAGCCAACCTCATCCATACATTATGTGTCAAGAAGAGGCTTTCCCAAGTGTTAAACCATGATTGCCTGAAACCCTCACGTGGACACTGCTCACTGGGGCGAAGGATGCCTGTGATACATTTCTAAAAATTGTTTTGTTCAAAGTAAGTTTGTCTGTTTGTTTCTATACAAGCCATGTTTTGAACAAGAAACATGACCAATTTCAGGAGGATGCCTTTTAATTATGAACATCAGTTTAGCCCGCAGAACACAAAGACAAGCAAGGAGATGTCCTAACTATGCTGACAGTAGAAACAGTATACATACAATTCAATTTTCTGGCAGATCTTGGCCAAAAATGGTAGTGAACAAATATTGGAGCCACTTCTAGGATATTTCTGGGGAGATAAAAAAGACAACAAGAAGAGTTGATTATGTCAAGGAATGGTTCCCACAGAAGACCCCTCTGTTGTCTGGATGACTGGACCCAAATCCGGTTCCACTGTGTTTACCCAGATGTACTTCTTGCTCTTGTCTCCGTGTCCCATGTTCATTCTGTCTCCTGTGTAGGGGCTTGTGCTGGTTCCTGGAATTGGAGCCCAGCCGTCTGCTCCGTCCTCATCGCCACCCTCACGCTGTGCTTTTCCCAAATATGTCTTGCTTGTTTTTGTCAGCTATTCAAATATTTCCTTCTGGAATGCTTTGAAAGCAATCTTCAAAATGCTTTCAAACAAAACAATTCTATTCTACTTGAATAGTTAAGGAGATGCTGATAGGGAGACACAGTTGCTTTCCACCAGCCCTGAGTGTGTATGAGGTGTACTTGTGGGCATTAATGTCACTTCCACCCTGGCCTAGAACTGACAATATTTTCAGACTATAAAGGAGGTATTGTGTGGATCTCTGGGATACTTTCCCAACATCCTATGACTAGAGGAGCAACCCCCATGTCTGAGGCATAGGGTTGTCCTCAGCTCATCCCAGCTTTCAGCATTACTTGTGGAGTCCAAAGTATAGGATTAATAGGGCTTTTTAGGAACCCTGTAGGGAATGATGATAACTCAGACATTTGGCAGAAAGATGGTCGAAAGTAAGGTAGGAATATGGGAGGCTTTCTAACTCAAGATACAGTACATAGCTTTTTTGAGATGCAAATATTCATACTAGATGTACTTAATTGGGCACCACAGGATGGGTTCTGGAAACCTGTCCTTCCTCGTTTGTTTTTCATATCATTTTCATGCTCAGTCTCTTGGGTCATTCTGCTGTCCTCCAACACTTGAGAAACACTATTCTAGCTCCTAGCCAACACTATTCAAGGTATATATATA
>NW_026067924.1:17657533-17710821 GCF_014885135.2 Alexandromys fortis
ATTATGGTTATACCAAAGTATCATTATAGCGCCAGTGCCACCTGGGAGCCTCAAGAAACGCATGGCCCTGCCCACCACACATCACAAGACAGTCTGCATTTCAACGAGATCCTTAATGTGCATACCAAAGTGAAAAAGTCACAATCCTGACTCGGGGATCCTGCTGGCACATGTTATGGACATATATAAAGGATGGGCATATTAGGGGATGATAAACATTTCAGTCTTGCTGGAGCACTGAGATCTACAGAACCCCATGAACCATGCAAGAAGCAAGATATTATGACAGCTTAGGATTCATCTTCCTATTACCCTGAGGACAGTAGAGAATTCTTGAATGGGTCAGATAGGGGACTATATATCTGAAAAGGATAGCTAGAGATGGATTTGCTAGAGGAGGAGAAGGGGAAGATCTCATTGGAGATGCAAGTTTGGGCTTTGTAGCCTTAAGCTACCTTGTATACCGTGTGACAGCCTCTACTTGCTAGATGTGAGCAGCACAAATCAGTTTCTAGACTGTACCAGGTGTCTCATATCCTGGGCTGGAGGTGAGGAACCAAACTGTACCTGTTAGAAAATGCACTGATTTGACATAAGGTACAGGGCAGTGACAGTGGGAGAAGGGATGCTTTAGTAGGTTAAAGTCAAAGACGTGGGGTCTGATTGAGGTCAGAATAAAGCAACGTTAGCATGACCTCATACAAAACACTGGTTTCAGTTTGCCAGCACAGACACATTCTGAGACTTAAGTCAGCTGCATTCAGGTGTTGGAGCTGCTTCTCTTAGTATTTACCTTAGTCTGAAAGCCCGTCTGATTATTCTAATGACAACGTAGAGTTCAACAATGATGATAACCAACACATGAAATTACACGAACAGTCTTATAATTACTCCACAAGAGGTACAATAGAATAGAATTTTATAATTGCACAACTGTTCATTGTCAAAATCCAGCTGGAAGGCTGCAGCTGCCTTTGCTATTCGTTGCACCGATACGGAGGGCAGGAAGTATGCAGTCGTCAGTGCAGCGTGTCCAGAGTCCTTCTGCTTCTTCTATCCAGACAGGGTTATTCTCCTCTGATCTTTGTGTCACACAAAGAGACAGAGACGGTTGTTCCCAAGCCACCTTTCTAACTCCAGACAGTGTACTTGCAAAGACAAACGGAGATGGACATGCAAGCCACACAGTAGTCCTTGCCTGTGCACCTGCCAGATCCCACCTTTCAGTGTGAACTTTGCTAGACAGAGACAGCTGGTCTGTGAATGATGCAGAAGTGGATTTAAAATTCTGAATTTGGCTGCATCTCAACTCATCTGAAAGAAAGGTGTAGAGTCTAGTTAATCCCTGGGGACAGTGCACTCTTACCAGCTTCCCTCATCAGATGGGAAGTGATGCGGAGCAACAAACGGGTCTTGAATAAAGAACATGGGCTGAATGACATAAATGAAAGGTCAAAGTGTGTGTGGGGGGGGGGTTGAACCGTTTTCCTATACACAGCAAACCTGAAATTAAATTTCCAATTCAATTGCTTTTCGACTCTGTGTGTATTATAATACCTGGATTTAATTGTTCCGGGCTGGGATGTGAACACACTTGAACACAGGCATGTGTTCGCTTCTCAGGTGACTATATTTGCCAGGTAGACCTGTGCTTAGTGTTTTGTGTACCGAGGCACAGGCTGTCCCCAGCATACTTCCATATCCACAGATAGCAGTACAAAGGTTCTCCGTCAGGTTCATCACTGAGGAGGCCTGGTCAGAGAGCTGTCCGCACAGTAAACAGAGTGGATTTGGAGATCTAAGTGATGCATTGCCCATGTACTAGCGACATACAGAAAGTGACTGAGTCTCAGCCTTCTCATCTCTAATGTGAGACTGAGAAAAACTATCCAATTTGTGGAGGTGGAGGAGAGAACTAAGAAAGATATCCACACTTCAGATATTCTAAACAATTGGCTTATATGCTCTCGTCTAAATACTCAAAAAAATCTCCCAAGGAGCCTCCTTGACACTTCCTGAAATCCATTCCTTTTTGAAGCTTTTGATTCCTTCCACAGTACAAAACTTTTCTACAGTTCATATTTTTAAAAAGATAATTTTTTTTTGTTTTGTTTTGTTTTTTGAGACAGGGTTTCTCTGCAGCTATGGAGCCTGTCCTGGAACTAGCTCTTGTAGACCAGGGTGGCCTTGAACTCACAGAGATCTGTCTGCCTCTGCCTCCCAAGTGCTAGGATTAAAGGTGTGAGCCACCACCACCCAGCAAAAAGATAATTCTTAATTCTTTTATCAAAGATTAATTCTTATTCTTTAGTTAAGTCTCTCTCTCACCCCCCCCCCGTGTGTGTGTGTGTGTGTGTGTGTGTGTGTGTGTGTGTCTATGTGTGGGTATGTTCTTAAGAGTAAAATGCTCTCAGAGGCCAGAAGAGGTTGTCAGATTCACTGGAGCTGGAGTTACAGGAGGTTATATGTTATCTGATGTGGATGCTGGGAACCAAATTGCAATCCTCTGCAAAAGCAGGAGATGCTCTTAACCTTCAAGCCTTCTCCCACTCCTGCTGGTCCAGACTTTTGTAGGAGAAGGCCGAGAGGAAGAGCTCGCTGGGTCTTGGCTAGTAGTTCTGCAGTTATACTTGCCATTAGGCAAAATTGATTACAGCCAATATTCCCTGAGCAGATTGTCAAAGACAATTTTTTTTTCCTGATGATTTCAGTCTGGAGTAAACACATTGAGAGAAACTTTGGGGAAGTTTTCTTTCTTAATTGTTGAACAGTCAATAGATTTTTTTTTATTTTGAAATTGGAATCCTGCCTCAACAATTATGTTTTCAAGTCTGGTGACAAAAAAAAAAATTTGTAAAATCCTAATTAGTCTTTGAGGTTGTGCCAAGGCAGTTTGTGCCAGTAAAATAAACAATGCCCTAAAATAAGTCTTAAACCTGTACTGAGAAGAACAAAAGACAATTGCATTGTCCTCCATTCTGCTCAGATTTTTGAAGGTGCTGGTCATGGAGATTTCGTGGTGTTTCTGCTTATTATTCAACATATTAACCCGACTAGATGAACTGGCCACTACTGACCTTTAATTATTCTGTGAATGAAGCAATGAGTGCTGAAGCTGACATTGTGATTGATTAACCAATTCTGTAGGAATATCTCTTCTGCTACCACTTAACTTGGGTCAGCCTTGTTCATCGAAACTCATAGGACCTTTTCAGATTGCCATCTGAAAATATTGTATAGGGTGCACAGAATAAAACTGCTTTTTTTTTATTTAAATACATTTGGATGCCCTTTACTTGCTGCGCCTGATCAGCCTTGACGTGAGTGATTTCCCTCCCCTTTGTTTCTTTGTTTCTAAATCAATACTATGAGACAAGTTGCCAGAGAGTGAATGATGAGGGAAGCTGGCAGGGAGGAGCCTATGACAATGCCTGTGCACCCTCCCTGCTGTGGAATGCATCCTCACTGTCACCATGCACCTTCTTTGCTGTGCAATGCATTCTCACTGCTGTGAAATGTGTCCTCACTGTTGTTGTGCACCCTCTCTGTTGTGCAATGCATTCTCACTGCTGTGCAATGCATCCTCACTGTCTCCATGCACCCTCCCTGCTGTGCAATGCATCCTCACTGTCTCCATGTACAGCATTCAGCCTACTTTCCAGCTTCCCTTTCAACTGGGACTGACTTGCCCCACTTACAAGAATTGAAAGTGTAATTGCTGAGGCAGGATTCCAACAATTCCTTAGAAAGGAGCCTAAGTCAAACCCTTAGCTGGCTGGTTCGAGCTAAGCATTCTGTCTGTTGAGAAAGAATCATTATGAAGAGGGCAAATGGAGCTGAGCAGTGGTTGGGGTGGCTTCCCCATTCTTGGGTGCTAAGTCCTCTGCAGGGAAGCGGGTGCTTTGCCTATCTATTAATCCATTTGCAGAAGATATTGTCTTAATCCCACAGCCGGGAGACCAGAGGCTCAGTGAAGTGAAACACTGCCTGATATCGTGCTTTACAAAGAGGAAGAGAGGAGGCCACAGCTCTCTCTAGAATGGTCTGTCAGAGGGCAGGAGTTCCTAGCTTGGGGATCTCATGAGAGTATTACAGTAGGGGGTGATGGATGGGGCTGCTGGCAGGCAGGGGGTAAATGACAGAGACGGTGTTTGATGTCACAAAGCACATGACAGCTCCTACAGAGGAGACAGCCCTAAATGTCAGAGTACCGGGGCTGGTACCGCCTGCCACAGAGTGAAGGGCAAGACCAAAGCATGGAAATGAGCTCATGCTCCTGTCTCACTGTGAAGTTACTGTCGTGTTGCTGGGCTTTGTCCAGAGAAGCCTCTGGCTTTTCGAGTGTGAGAACAGGGCCCATGAGAGGAGAGCAGGCCAAGGAAAAGGCTGGCCTGCTACCAGCTGATTGCTTACCGTGGTTGAGGACCTCTTGAGGATGTGTTTCGCCTTCTCCAGTGTAAATTTCCAGGCCTCCTATGGAAGCAAAATGAGATGGCACCATAACTCCTCTTTCACCCGTGGCTTACATGTCTTTTCGACAGTTAAAATCAAAGTCTACAAATCTGCAATAAGTGAACTGTTCCACTATTGTTTGATAAAATAATTTACAGAAAGGCAATTATTGTTACTAGATGCCCTCATTAAGGCTTTGTACCATGTGCGATGCTAATTACCTTTCAAGCGTCACTTCATGCAGTCTTTACAACAGCCCTGAGAGACATCACCACTGCATTAGATGACGAAGGCAAATGTACTAAAGCGAAGAAGCTGGCTCCAGGTCAGTAAGCAGGGCTGGCAGACAGTATCCTGGACCTCTGTTTCCTGACAGCCGTGCACACTGGCGTCCCTGAGTGAGTGGCCCCTCAGTAAATTCTGTCCCAAGCAGGTTATCGACAGTTCTGCAGAATCCTCCAGAACGGCAGGTGCAACCACTGTCAGATGAACTCAAACCATGTGTCATTTACTTTCTCCTCTCCTGGTTCTATATCTGCTCTTCTCTTGCATCCATTTCTACAGCATTTAACCACACCTCTGAAGTATACATACATCGCAAATACAAAGAGTTAACTCACTGCTAGTGAAGGCAGTAATGAAATTCCAAGGACCATTGTATTTGTAGGAGGCAGACAGGCACAACTTGAGGTTTGGGGAGAGGTGACGTCACACACTGCTTCCCACTGCTGGTATCCCAGACTCAGCATATATGTGCCAGTCCCACTGTCCCTTCCTTGGCCTGTCTCCCAGCTGCTCTAACATGTCCTGCTCAGTGACTGGCCTATTCAGTGGAAGAGTTCATTTCCTACTCTTGTATCGCATCTGAAGCTGGAGTTGGGGGTAACGCCCACCCTAGGTCTCTGAAAAAGCCATCTTTGTGTTGAAGCTGTGAATGTATTTGGAGGAAGGAGACCTCTGAGATGGAAACAACAGCAAGCCTCATGAGAGAGATGGGCCTTGGCTTGGCTTTTTAGCAGATATTTAGGAATTGGGTGACTGTTAACTTTTGTATATTGTTTGGTGAGTTCCTTTTCTTCACTTCAGGCCTGTGGTTAGGGTGGTGAGAGAGGAGGAGTGGAATGACCTCCCACTCTGAGCTGGAGTCAGAGTGAACCTTATAGAAGACGCTCCCACAAAGAAGGGTAGACACTGAAATCACACCCCAGTGTCTGCCTGAGATCCGGCTCCTTTGGCTCAAGGTCAGAGGACAGCAAGCAAGTGTCTTAGGTCAAAGGCATAGGCTGGTGGGTAGCTAAGAGGGCACAGCAATAACCTGAGCAAAGATGACGTTCTCCAACTGGTCTTGGTGTCCAGGGAACCTGGGGACAAGGCATGCTTCTTAGAAAACTAAAACGCCACTGTGCAAAAAAAATCAAATCAAATCAAATCAAAACCTGTGGCAGTGCTAAGGCTTAGTGTGACGGTGCCATCCGATATTCTCTATGCAGCATGCCAATGCCACACCCAGTGTCCATTTCTGTCTACTGGCATCAGGGGCGACAGAATTAATGACAGTACTTACTTTTAAAACATGGCTCTCTCTGACAAGAAGACTGATTAGAGAGTGGCCCACTACAATTAACCTTAGTGAATTACCTTGGGCTTTTCCTAAGAATTCAGGAAAACCTGGAAATTACATACTTGTTTAAATTAATCTCCTCTGATGTGTCCAGTATGGTAGACACCAGATCTGCATGCTGATTTATTTTTTGGCCACTCTTGTTAGCCTCCAGCTCATTCTCTCCATGTGAATCTTCCAGGCCATGTCCTACCTTCTCCATGTGCCCAGCTTTCAGCTGGGATGGATCCCCTTGCATGCTGAGGCCCATTTCAACATCTGCAGGGCCCAACACAGTATCTCACCCACATGGCAGGTGCTCAAGAGATATTGAAATAAAAGCCAAGGAAAACATTTATATTTACTGTACTCTTAGTAATAAAGAGATGGTGGAAAGGGGAGGAAGAAGAAGAGAGGGAGACAGAAAGGGACATAGAGAGGAAAAGAGAGGAAGAGGTAAAGGAGAAGAGAGAGGCAAAGAGAGATGGAAAGAGAGAGGGAGAGTAAGGAAGATGGAGCAAAGTGGGAGGGATAGGGAAGGAGAGAGAGGGAAGTAGAGAGATGGGGAATTGCTACTTTCGGTAGCTACAGAGGAAAGAAAGAGGCCTCTGAAAAACCCTTAGCATGTGGCCAGAGCAGCCTTAAGACACCATGTTATTTGAACTAAAGTTCTTTATTGTTTGATAACTTCATACTTTTATATAGTAACTTTTATTCCTTTTCATCCCCATTTCCTTCTTTCACCCCTCCCTTCCTTACTGGGTCTTTTCTTCCCAATAAGTCCCTTCTTATCTTCACTTTGTCTTCTTGTGTATGATCCTGATATGGGAGTCCCCTCTGTATGCCGTGAATACCATTGGCTAATAAAGAAGCTATATTTCTGTGTATAATAGGGCAAGTCAGGAATTCCAAGCATATAGGGGATGAGAGAGTAGGCAGAATCAAGGAGAAGCCATGTAGCCGCCACAGGAGACAAACATTGGACGGAGGATGGAACCTTACTGTTAGGCCATAACCATGTGGTGGTATGCAGGTTAACAGAAACGGGTTAATTTAAGATGTAAGAGCTAGCTAGGAATATACTACAGTCATTGACCAAGCCGTGTTGCAATTAATATAGTATCAGTGTGATTATTTCAGGTCTGGGTGGCTGGAAAATGAACAAGCAGCCTCTGTCTGCATGACCCACTTAGTTTAATTAGAGTTTCTTGACTGCACAAGGGTGAGAATTTATTGACTGAAGCAACAGTCACTGATCAGTGGCTAAAGCACTGAAAAACATTACTCCTTCACCCCCAGTAGTCATCAACACATCATGGCCCTTCTCAGGACCTTCTGGTTCTTTTATTATTTCTACTTCCTGTCTAACAAAGTAAGAGAAAGACCTTTATAAAAAAAACTTTAAATTATCAAAGAAAACACAGAAAACACCAGAAGAAGGAAAGGCTTCCCTGATTATAGATTAGAATAATTAATATTATGAAAATTGTTTAATTGCTAAAAAGTCTATAGGTTCAATGCAATCTCCATCGAAATCTCAATGTCATTATCAACAAAAAGGAAGAAAATATGGAAACACAAAGATCCCAGATTGTAAAGTGATTGTGAGCAAAAATAGTACCACTAGAGGTATCAGCATACCTGATCTCAAGTTATTCTGCAAGGAAAATAGAATGCAGAATGGTTCTGGCAAAAAAAAAAAAAAAAAAAAAAAAAAAAAAAAAAAAAAAAAAAAAAAAAAAAAAAAAAAAAAAAAAAAAAGTAGTTGAATAGAAGTCTCTGACACAAACCTATATAAATTTAAGCCTGATTTTGAAAAAAGATGCCAAAAATTGAAGAAAATACTGCTTCATCAGTAAATGGTTCTGGGGCAATTGTCTACATGTAGAAACATGTAAAAGAATTAAACTAGATCCACATCTCTCGCCCTGTACAAATGTCATCTACATATGGGCCAAAGACCTTAGTGTAGTAGTGGAAACCTTTATTTAAACTGTTAGAGAAAAAAGCAGGTAAAAGTCTTCAAGATACAGACATGGGCAAGGACTTCCTGAATGGAGTCTAGTTGCTTAGAAAATAAGGTCAATAATCGATAAACAATTCTTTATAAAATTGAAAAGCTTCTGTACAGCAAAGGAAATAGTTAACTGAGTGGAGAGAAAGCCTGAAGGATTTGAGAAAATATTTTCTAGCTTTACACATAATAGAGCATAGGTAGAATATATGGAGAACTCAAAAACCCAAGCAATGTAATGTATACATTTACTCGCTAGGCTAACTGGATAAATTGGGAGTTCAAAGGAAAAGAAAAACACAAATGGTCAATCAATACTTTTAACAGTGCTCAATATACCTAACGACTGGGGAAATGCAAATTAAAACTACATTGATATCCTGTCTCATTGGTGTCAAAATGACAGTCATTAAGAAAACAAGTGACAGGCATGGGCAAGGATCTGGGCACAAGGAATCCCTCCTACACTGCCGGTGGATGACAACAGCCAGTCCTGCTACCTTGGAGCTCTGTATGGCCGGGCCCAGTCTGGGTTCCTAGCAAAAGGACTCCAAGTCAACACATCACAGAGATTCTTGAGCATGCACTGCAACAATGTCCACAACAGCTAAGCTATAGAAACAGCCTCGCTGACCATCAGAGGGATGGATAGAAAATATACATATTATTCTTACAGCCCTAAAAAGAACAATGGATACATTAAGTGGTTCCTAGATTTTAAGTAGTCAATAAATCATATAGAGATGGCATGACAATAGAAGTTAGACTATGTAGGAGAACAAAGAGGACTATGGAAAGGGGGAGGGAGAGTAAGGGAAAGGCACAGGACCATAACAGGGAAAATGTGTCCAACACACAATGCATACTTGTGTTAAAATACACTTAGTTTACATATTTTCTTGTACAGTTAATATATACAATTATGAGATTTTTAATGAAAAAACATCATTATTATGTTAAGCAAGAAAAATAGGGTTCCTTATTTTATATATCAAGAAAATTAAAGAAATATACCACAGTAACTGTGGGGGTGATATTCTCCCTTTTGCTCCTCTCAGTGCATTCTAATTTTAAGAATGAGGACCACTCCATTAATACCTGTGTATTATTGTTGTTGTTTCATGTTTGTCCTAACACCGTGTCAAAGATCCCCAGCTCCAGAGAAACCTGTGCGGATTCTATGGTTCTCCCAGGAGGCCAAGGCAGGTAAATCAAAGTGCTGCTGCATGGGGAGTGCCAGGGGAGGTGGGATGAGGGTCAGTCTAAGGAGGGAGTGAGAACATCTAAGGACAGACAGATGTGGACTCTAACTTGACCACTTGCTCAGTACCCACCTCAAAATTCAATCTACATGAACCAGAAGGAAAGTCCACAATTTCCTGAAAATTGGAAAAGGGTAGGATCCTGAAATTAGACATTTGAAGCATTTCTTTGAGATATGGTTTGGATGACACCATATTGAAGCAAAGAGGGAGGAGCCTGATTTTTTAACCTGTTTATGGGGAATACGGGAAGGAACCTAGGCTTGAAATCCCATAGGCACAAGTTTCAGAAGATGCCCTAGATCCCACCCTGGCATCACCCCAGGACAGAGAAGGCTCCCTATTAACTATATAAGGCACAGATATGGGCCCTAAATAAGATCATGATTTTGAAGGCGTATACGGGTGAGTAAATCTGCCTTTGATTTCAAGGTTAGTACAGCTGTGTGTGATGCTGAAGTATTTAGGGGAGTGCAGAGATTATTTATTATTGATTACTACACTATGGACTTGAGAAAGTGTGAGAAGGCTTATCAGTGGTCTTGCAGCTCTTGCTCAAATCTCTCATCATTCCCAGGAAGTGCAAGCATTCCTGCTTTACAATGTAGTACACTCAAAAGGCAGGCAACTGTTCTAGGATTAAAAAGCGCGTTTGGGGTCTGTCTGCTGTGGGATAACCCTTCTGTGTGCCCTGAATATATGTTGCTCTCATTGTTTGATAAAAAAATGCTGTTCTGGCCTATAGCAAGGCAGAGTGTATCTAGGCAAGAAAGTCAAACTGAATACAGCTCATTGTTCCTCTTTTCCCAAGTAATGGCACACATACCTTAGAGGTAGTTAACACCTCTCTAGTCTAAAGATCCACTCAGCAGGAGGGAGACCATGTCTGGTGCTGAAAACCTAAGTGCTAATGAAATCATGGCCAATGAGGAGAATCTACAGCCACTGATTTACTCAATTAGCATAATCCCTAAAAACAATATGTAAACATTTGTCATGATGCCCACATAAGTGTAGTCTCCACCCCCATCAAGGAAACATCTCTTTGCAACAAAAATCATTACAGACTACAATCAATTAAAAATAAAGATCAAAGTGTCAAATCTAATACTTAATAAATTCAAACTGAACTTTTGCCAAAATACAGCAGATAATCTATATAAGACATTACTATTTTTCTAGCAAAAAAAATGTTGTGAAAAGTCAGAGACACTTCAGAAAGTAGCTTGGCTTACTTGTCCTAATGACAAAAGAGCTGTAAGTAAAAATTTTAAAAAGTGGTATTTTTCCTTGGTAACCCTTGAATGTTGGATATTTGATCTCCATCTTTGTTTATAAAGGAGAAAGACTGCTCTTCCTTATTCTAAAAAGTTATACTTTAAATTGGAATATGTAGTCTTATGAGCACTTGAGCGAAAGGCAGGGCATGGAAAGTGGCCAGATAGGAAAACTGTGGAAGGGAGACAGGATGCTACTTCCCACTCAGCTATAGCATCTATCAGACAATGTAAGCAGATTCCTCACCAGCAACAAAAGATTTGGTCTTCCATTTGAACATTCACTTGATTCAAGGGTTAGGCAAGGCTAGATCTTTTCAGATCCTCTTATTTTCTTCAGCTGGTTATCAGGTTTTCTTATTCCAACCTCAAACCCTCTTTATCTATTTAGCATCCTTATGAGTGGGTTCCTAAGGAAAGCATCACACAGACTCACAAAGTAATAAGCCTTCAGCCTGAACACATTGTTCAAAGAGTGGATGGTGCTTGTGAGTTTGAGTCTCATCATTGGCCAGTTGTGGAACCTTGGGCAAGTAACTTTAGCATCTTGTCCTGCAGTTTTTTCCTCTATCAAATGTAGATATTAATAACAAAATAGTAAACATAACATTAGTTTGGCATCAGTGCCAATGACAACAACTCTGGCTTTTATATTGGGTTGTTATACCAATAGACAACTGAAAGAATGGCAATGGTTGTGCTAACCCATGTAAACTCATGTTTTTTTTCAATGATCGTGAACCTTAGAAAAACAGTATTATAGTTTGTGCTTTACAAATGAAAAAGAGACACAAAGATTTCACAATTGAATGAGTGTCTTTCTGAAGGCAGAAGCAAGACTGACTCGGGTTTCTAAGCCAGCATCTTTTCCACCACTATCGTCCCGGTTTCCAAGAATGAAATTTTAATGGATATTTTAATTCCAGCAAGAAAATCGGACCTGTGAGGTTTCACCTAAACATGGTGAATGCCAAGTACAATGTCAGATAGTCAAGCGAGAAGCTTGGTTTCCTTTGTCAAGAAGTCATGTACCTGGGTAGAAATTCAGGTAATCAGGATGCGGGTGTGCACATGGATGAGCGTGAAACGCAGACAGCTTCCTTTCCACCAGTCATTTCTCATGCAGCCATTCAGTCCATTCACCCATCTCATAGATACTTGCTGAATATCTAAGCTATGTTGTTTCACGAACTGTTTACTAGTGCCGTAATGAGACACTGAAGATTCTACAATATGGGCAGAGCTTGGCAGTAAAGTGCCGTTAGAATACACTATGGAAAATAATGGGTATTTCTATTGTATAGATGAGATAAGCTGAGGCTTAGAGCGAATGAAAACTTTATCCAAAGCCACAGAAATGATGAATAGCACAGTCCAAATTTAATTCAGATTTGCTTTGGGCATGACCAGTGCTTTTCACTTTGCTCTGGGAGATGTTAATAGGTGAGGTAAAACAGAAAATAAAAGGAAGTTTGGGAACTCTGGGAACTAAATCCTTTTGCTAGAGAGTCACGGAATGTGTCAACATGTTCATGGTTTTGCAGTGCTTTGTGGGGACTGGTATTATATAAATTGAGTGTTCTCCAACTGAAATGCTTTAGCCATAAGCACTGGGCCACATCAACTATGACCGGGAAATATGGAAAAACGACAGTAAACAGGGGTTCTTAGGCATCTATATTGTGCTCCTTGACACTGTAAAAGATTGGTGAATTGGATAAGACACAGTCTCTAACTCATCTTCCTTGTGTTCCAAGATGTTAAAGAACTAGATTCTGGGGTGTGGGAATGAAGGAAGTAAAGATAAATGGTGTTGTTGGGCTCACGTTTCTACAGTGACAATTTTGTGATGGAGTTCTATGCAATCAATTAGAGCAGCAGTAGATTTGAAAAGTACCCAAAGTGTCTTTGTTCACTCCCTGCTTTTGACAGCAGTGACAGATCTCCACAAAGGAGAAAGCCCCTGGGAAAGGAAGCGATGATGATTGAGATGGATGGAGTATTCTAATTGTCAAGAGCATGCGGGAAAGAAGAGGTTTGGGGGTGGGGAAGGATAGCTCATTTACTCTAATGTTTTTCTATAAGTTTATGAGAACAGGTTTTCCCTTACACCCAAATTAAGAGTACAAGTTTACCTTTAAAATGATGCAACATTTAGAAGTTGCTGTATCCAAGGTCATCACTGTTCCATCAAGGAGATAAGAACATAGATGACTATAGCATAAGGCAGCTCAGTAGACTGAGTGCTTGTGCATGTGCTTTCTCTCTTAATCCACAGGTTGAAGCTCTTATTCCAGTTTAGAGGTGGGACTCTGGGGGTGTGATTATGTCATGAGAGCTCAGCTGATACAGGGGATTTGTGACCTAAGAAGAAGGCATTCAG
The DNA here is from genome assembly GCF_014885135.2 of Alexandromys fortis. Taxonomy (NCBI): domain Eukaryota; kingdom Metazoa; phylum Chordata; class Mammalia; order Rodentia; family Cricetidae; genus Alexandromys; species Alexandromys fortis. The sequence goes on from NW_026067924.1 coordinate 17,670,522, forward strand.
ATGTGGTGGCTCACACATGTAATCCTAGCACCTATGTGGTAGATGTAGGAGGATCATGAGTTTCAGGCCAGCCTGGGCTAAATGGGGAGACCCTGTCTTGAAAGAACAATATCAAATAAACAAAACTGAAGAGGCTCTCACCAAGAAATCCTCTTTCTTCTCCACTTGATGCTATAACAAGAATCTGTATTCACTGGGGGGGATGAATGGCATCCTGATATTGGATGTCCAGATCTCACAACTGAGAAACAAATTTCAGTTATTTGTAATGTATGATACTTTTAAATGATAGTTTTCATTCATTATTTGAAGACCTTATACTTATATATAATCATACTTTTTATTGATTTTTATTGAGCTCTCCATTTATCGCTGCCCCCTCCCTACCTCTATAATTATACTTTTTTTTAATAGCATCTCAAAATGACTAAGCATACTAGAAACAGCCAGTCAAAAAGCACAGCAAAGGACTTTGAGGTGATTTCCAGTAAGTAGAAATACCAAGGCAATATATTTCATGCTTGTGAGTGTCCACCTCATTCGGGCAGCCTGGCCTTTGGGTGGAATTTGCAGGTGTATTTCTATCTGTGTGCTATGGTATCACACAGTGACTATTTGCCAATACCCAGGATTTAGCTTCAGCAAAGCCTAGTTTCTTTCACGGTCTGACATTTTCCAGCTCTGATAGGCATTTTTAACTTTAAGATAAATAGAAAAATAAAGTCAAATTCATGTTGTTTTCTTTCAGAATAAAGTATTAGGAAAGTGGGAGAAAATGCCACTCCTTTGAAAAATGCCTTCTCTTCATTACTTACTGCCTCATCTTCAAACAGATCGCACTGACAGCTGCATTCACGTCTTTCCTGCTCATGCTGTATGACACAGATAGCTACAAGTACTGTTGGCCTCATGGCTATCACTTTCTTTCCTTAAGCAATGCCTTAAAAAGTAATTTACTCAGCACTTTATCTGCCCTACTCCTTTCCAATCATTCATTGACTTTATCGGTATCACCACTGTGCTGGTTAAGGTATATCATCAACCTGACTGCATTGAGGATCACCTAGCAGACACATATCTGGGTTTGTGAGGGCTCTTATACAGAGGTTTGACTATGGGGTGATGGTGTACCATCCTATAGACTAAATAAAATAAGGAAAAGGAAAACCTGTTGAGCAACAGCATCTGACTCTCTCTGCTTCCCGACCGCTGACATGACTTCCGGGACTGCCTCAGGCTTCCACCGCCATGCCTTCCCTGCCGTGATGGGCTATAACCTCTCAAACCATGAACCTTCCTTCCTTATGGAGGAGCATAGCAATGAGAAAAGTAAGCAAATAAGCACCAGGACCATTGCAACCTATATTACCATGAATTTTCTTCTCTGCTTTCTTGGCTTTTAAAAAATGTTTACATTTATTAATTATACCACATGTATGTGTGCAGGGTGTTTGTGTGCACACGTGCGTGTGTGTGTGCTTTATGTATGAGTGTGGGCCTATATGTACTCTGTGCACATGTGGATATTGTAGATAATTTCGGGAGTCATTGTTTTCCTTTCACCATGAATTCTATGAATCCAGCTCAGGTCATTGGGTCTGCACAGCAAATACTCTTAACCATGGAGCCATCCTGCAGGTTCTGCTTCTAGTTCTGTAACAAACATGATATATACTTTATCTCTATACTTTATATTCATTTTGCAAAGTCAGAAGAAACAATTCTCAACCCCACTTTTGTAGATGAGACCATGAAGACCCAGTGCTGCCAAGGGGGTTGTCAAAGGCTTTGCCAACTGTCACCTGTTCCCTTTGACTCCCTCTGCCTTAATGTCTGGGCATGCAGACAGTTCTCCAGTGTGACTCCGAGGTCTAGTTGTATTTATAAGATGCTGGTACATCCCCCAAACAAATGATTTTTGGTAAACAATCAGATCAGTCAGATTGTATGCTCCATCCTAGTTTTATAACGGTGGTTATTACTGTTATAATTGTGCCGTTTTTCTATTTGCCCTCAAGGCGTTAAATAAATCTCACTCATTGTTAGACAACTAAGAAGTTTGTAGTTATATTCTTTTATTTATATTCACACATATGTGTGTGTGTATGTGTGTGTGTGTATGCATGCAGATGCCGTGGTATACATATATAGGCCAGGGAAAAGCTTGCTGGAGTCTGTTCAGCTCTTCTACCAGGTGGGTCCTATAGGTCATCAGGCATGGCAGGAAGCACCTTTACCACCTGAGCTATCTCACTCACCCTGGGTTCATTTTCAGCCATTGTAACAAATTACCTTAAATGCTGTGGTTTAAGAATGAGAAGTTATTCTCTTGCCGTCCTGGAGGTTAGAAATCCAGGCTACGTTAGGGTGTCAGCAAGGCGTGTCCCTTCTGTACGGGCCCAAAGGAGGACGTTTGCTTTCCCTCCAGTCGTTGCTGACATCCCTTTGTCTGATGACCCATCACTTCATGCCCTCCCTCTACTGTCACGTTTTCCTCTCCTTTTCTATTCTGCCTTCCCTTTCTTTGCTTTTTCTTTTGTGGGTGTGTCTGTACCTGTTCGTATGTGCCTACTGTGTGCTTTGCATGTAGAGGCAGAGGACAGCCTTGGTCCTCAGGCCAGGGTCTCTTGTTGGCTGGAACTCCCTGATTAGGCAAGTCTTTCTGCTTAGTGACCCCCTGGGAGCCTGTCCCTGCCTCTGCATTATGGGGATTGCAGGCGCATGCTGCTGTACCAGGCTTTTCATACATTATAGGGTTCTTGTTTTTCTGTGGCAAACATTTTTCCAACTGTGCCATCTTTCCAGCCCCTGTGGCTACATTTTCTTCTCCCGCTCGGATCCCAAAGTTTGCTTCACGTAAGAATTCTGTGATTACATGGGACTTACACAGATAATCCAAGATAATTTCCCTGTCCAGAGATCCTTAACTAAATCACGTCCAAAAATATCATTTTGCCATAAAAGATGCTATACTTACACCTTCTAGGTACTAGGGTGTAAATTCGTCGTGGAGTTCAGGAAGGGCATTATCCTTTCTGCCCTACTCTTCATTCAACTAGTTAATAAGTGATTAATACATGCAGTGAACTGTGTTGGGCTCTGGGGAAATTGCTGGAAATGGCAGAGCTAGACTCTGCTGTCACGGAACTTACACCCTAATGGGAGACAGCCATTAAATAATGATATTATGATTACTTAATACACTCTTAGTGAGTGGTAGGAAAGGGGAATGAGCAGACTGGAGACACATCCCACAGGACCTGGCTGTACTTGAAGCTTTAGAAATAAACTTTCTAGGAGAAGACTTCCTATTTGAACTCTGCCGTGGATAACTCATCATGAGAAGGGTCAACAGAAGCACTAAAACTTCAAAGTTCAAAAGATCTTTTAGAACTATTCAAATTTACCAAGGTCATTAGCTTTCTTGAGCTAAGAAGGAAACTCAGATTCTTCAAGGCAGTTGGAGACCTCAAGAACAAGAAACATTTCATTATATTGTCATTTTGTTCTTCACATGGAAACAGCAATAACACCCCCTCCCAAATATGTACACAATGACTACGGAAACTATATTTTGATTTCTCAGATTTAGGTGGGAAATTACTTTCACCATTAAGATTTATAAATTTGATGACCTCCTCTTCTGACCTTCGATTCCTGAGTGTTCCTTGTTTTCGCACTGCTTTGTGTTGCAATCAGTATTTAGAATTTTTTTTTCAGAATTGTAACCTTGGTGCTACAGCTACATTTGGGTGTAGAATACACCCCAAAGGGCACCATGTCGAAGACATGTTATATAATGAGTGGTTTAGGTGATTGTGGACATCCCCTTGAGCGGGTGGTTGCAGGACAGCCTTTGACAGCCCCACCATCATGCAGCTTTACTGTCCTATGTGCTCTAGCCATGATGCTCTGACACAAATCTAGAGCAGCAAGGTCAATTGGTCATAGTCTGAAATCTCCAAAACCATGAGCCAAAATGAGAAATATCTTTAAAAATATCTTGAGCATCATATAAAGACTTTCTTCCTGGATTCTTCTGATCCCTTCCATGTACCCTTCCACTCAGGGGTAACTTTTCTGTATCTTTGTTTTTCGTCCAAGATTCTTGACATTTCCTTGTGTTTAACAGCTCCCAAATAAGGAAATCTAAATAGATATCTTGTCCAAGATTCCAAATCTAGATATTAAAAAGAAGTCCATCTTGGCTTCTCTGGCAAGATCATGGAGATGCTTGGAGGAAAGACTGTGGAGTGAGTCAAGTCCAACCATGTTTTCGGCTCAGTTTCACTAGCAATTTTGTACCTCAAATATTTATGGAGCAATTGGATTTGGTGGCCTTTAGTATTTCTATATAAACTTATTGCTTAATGACCATAAAAGACTTATGTGGCAGCAAATATATAAGAAATAAAGGGATTCTAGTTTTAAATGTTTCCTTTTTAATAATGAAAACAGGTGAATCTTTACCCCTAAATTTTGGTTCTTTGACTTTTTTATCTTTCTATGAAGGAACGTATTTGTGGTCCTTAGTCATTTCTTTCCTTACTGATTTTTTAAGAGGGCTTTGGATTATAGAAAATAATTCTTTGTGCAGTATATTATTAAATACTTTTCTTATACCAAGAAGTATAGACTTCTTTGTCTACACACACACACACATACACACAGACACACACACAGACACACACAGACACACACAGACACACACACACACATCATGTCCAGCACATCCTACATGCACACAGACTCACATCATGTCCAGCATTTAGTTCTAAGATATAATTGAAGAATCCATGTTTTGTCACTAATTTCCATTTCTAAGTGACATTTATTCTCTGTTTCATTGTTTCAAAAACTCTTGGATATGTAAACAGGAAGTTTTAAGGTTTTATCAATTAAAACACACAGCAAACAACTTTCTTAACCTTTTCCTCATATGCAAAATTAGGACACTGGAAACTATGGAAGATTTTTGAGGCTATGTGTGAGCCAAGGTTGGATGGTCTGTATTGACCCCTAATGTGCACCTTTCATGCAGCAGCAGCTTTGGAAAGATGCATTGTATAAATAAGATATGACTGTCTGTGTTTTGAAACCTGTCAGCTTTTTCCAATATGCTTTTGATTAGTTTATTTCTGGACTCAGTACACAAAAGTCTAGCAATCGTTCAGGCATAGCCATGGGTTTAAGCAATTAATTTTAATTGAATTTGACCAACTTTAACTCTTCTAGAACATTAGGTACCACATTAAGGTGAGGGGTTGTAAATTGTTTTTTCTTTTCCTTCAGAAAGAACAATGGACTTTCTAATATTTTGCTAACAGTAGTGAGCTGCTACCACGCACAAAGAAAACTCTCTTGACGGCAGCTTGGATGCTCACACACTTAGCTTCTTCCTTACTTAATAGTGTTGATTTTCAGCACTTAGATGCATAAGGAAATTCTGCTCAGACACTATGCACCGTTAAGGCAGGACAAATACAAGCCAGAGAATTTACTAAACACCAAACAAGACGGAGAAAATAATTCATCTAGTTTGGGGTTGGAGCTGCTATGGTTTAGAATCGTGTGTGAGAGAAGTCATGTGGGTTCTGGCGAGACGTTGATGAGAGACGTGATTATGTTTCCTTGACACGGGAATTCCTTTAAGTTGAGAACATTTAATTCATTTTTTTCTCAGTATTTATCACAAAATGGTAAGCCCTAATTACAGTGGTGAAGGGACACACGCAAACTCAAGACACTTAGGTCTTAGAAAACAGGCACGAATTAAAGAAAGATAGACATACACAGAAAAAAAAATGAATCCTAGAAGTGGATAGTAGCTTTCTGACTAAAACAACTGCTAGTTACTACAAGAGCATTTTGATTGTGAACAGGCAAGCGAGTATATGGCAATCTTCTTGCCAATTTTATTTTAGTTTTGATTTGTGGATTCTTCAGTCACCATTTATTGAATACCTATTTGATTCCAGGAGTTATGTGCCCTCAGATGGTTCTCATTCAAGTGCAGGGCTCCTCGTGCACTGACTGTCACAATAGGGAAATGACTGGGATAGACATTCCCAAGATGTAACTGTGACCTGGGTCAGAAAGGCTTACCAGAAAGGGAAGAATAGATTTTCATTGTTCACTGTGAATCATCTGGAACTTAGCAGCAGGAAGACCCAACTCTAAAAATGGAATGAGATATTTCCCTGGCTATATTGGCTCTATGAAAATGAGGATGTGTGCTGGGAATGCAGACACCAACGAGTTTGGTCAAAGAGTAGAGAGCATCACAAAGGCTTGACTGTTCATATTTTGCAGGTAAGTCTGGGTTCAGATTGAAGTCGATTTATTTAATATATATATATATACCTTTAGGGCATCTTTAGTGTACCTTCTCTGTGCCAGGCAGTGGAGGCAGATAGGCAGATAAGGCCGGTGTAGCCCCAGCCTTACCATCTCATAGTCCAGCGTTCAAAGAAAGACTAGAAAGAGTTTGACAAACTCATCAAGAGCAAGTGGAAATCAAGGAATAGTTTGGGAAAAGGATGATGAGGGTGAATGCAGATTTCATTTTGGATATCTGGAATCTTAGCAGAAAACAAGGAAAAGGCCATTGCAGAAGGGGCAATGCTCTCAGGTCATCGACAACTTTCAAGCCTGGGCTTCAGTACCAAAACTCTCATCTAGGGTGCAAAGGATCGCTGCTCAGCAGACGAGGTGATGTGTGTCTGTGTGTGTTTGTGTGCATGTGAGTGTGTGTGTGTGTGTGTAGGGTTGGGAGGACTTCTACTCCCCTTTGAAGATACCTGGTTTCCTGTGAGAGAACCTAGCAGGCTGTTCTACTTTCTCAAGAAGAGCTCAGGCTTTCTCTGCAGACTCCTATCCCTCCCTGAACTCTCTGTTGAAAGAACTGTCTGTTCCCCCACTGTTTATTTACTAGCCTCCCCTGCCCCCGCCCCCTGCACCCCGTGCTCCCCCACTGCCATTTGCATCTCTATTACCTGCCACATTTGTTGGAATACTGATCTACATAATTCCTCCTACATCAATAATTTTTGGCTGAAATAAAGAAAAAGAACTATTCTTTAGATGCTAAGAGACTTTAGGAGAAGTCTGTTTATGAAATAGGAATATCTGTCCTGCATGCTGATAATAGTAAAAAGAGATAACAGGGCAGGTACCTGATAATGTACCCAGATCAGCATCCTGGTAATGCAGTGAGCTCCCAAGAAATGCTCCTTGAAGATGCCTGAGTGGGTGAACGGCTGTGTAGACTCATTAGCATGGGGGACATTGGCACACTTGTGTAAGCTTTCTGAAAATTAAGCCCTTCAGTGTATTTCCTTGTCACTGAAGCTAGAGCTGTCTCTGGCTCTGAGCAGCCACCGCTCTGAATATGCTCCAGTTTGTGCTAAACACAGGGAGGCTGGGTTCACCTCCTACTCACCACTTTCAGACTCAACTTATAGTAAAAACTATAATTTTGGCCCTGTAAAACTTGATTTGAATGGGAGAGATTAGTAGGAATTCAAGCATACACACATGTGCACACACGAAAGATGGACAGAAACATAGCATGGAGTTTTGTGTGCCGTTGTGCACATGTGCACATTGTGCACATTGGTCCTCGGCACTCTGCTGAGAAGGATTAGAAGCAACAAGACCCTAGGAGTCAAGGACATTTTCAAGTGTCCAGATCGTGGCTTCTAAATATCATTGTCCAACAATAAAACCAGAGTCTCTTGATATAAATGGCTTATTCCATGGTTGTGGTAGGAAAAAAAAATACATGGCAAGCTATGCCTGGCTGAGAAACCCAGAGGGAAAGAAAGAGCCTATAAAAAGGAGAAGGCATGTAATGGGATACGGGGGCTCCAAAGAGTTCCAGATGATGGTGAGACTAGAAAAGCTAAGCCACAAAACAGGCAATCCAGAGTTAGACTATAACATAGCTTGTCAAATACAAATACACCAGCCCACACTTAAAAATAAACAACTTTCTCAATATCTTTGAGGAGGATATACTTCTTTGCAGAAGAATCCCAATCAATGTAAGCAAAACCTTTATTCCACAAGACTGGGCTTGGTCCTCCCTGGTCACCTTGAGTATAGGCCAAGCTGACTTCTAAATAATAAAATAAGAAGAACAGGGAAATAATGACCATATAGTAGGTGAACCTGGCCACAACACCTATCTAAGTGATTCAGGTTGATCTTATAGATGGTCATAAGGCATAATGCACCCCTTATGACCTAAGGAGTCTAAAGAAGGACATTTCCTATTTGCTATTATATATATATATATATATATATATATATAATAACCCTGTCTACCAAAAGAAAAATATTAAACATACATTTTTTTTGAGTGAGCTGCATGTTACAGATGTCAAGGCTATGAAAAGCAAGGAAAGACTAAGAAGTTGTCACTGACCAACGGACACTACGGAGACGTGAAGAGTCTTAGTCACCGTTCTATTGCAGTGCAGAGACACCATGGTCAAGTCAAGCCTTATAAAAGAAAGCATTTCAATCACTCAAACAATTTCAATGACTTAGTCTATTATCATCATGATGGGGCACATGCTTGCACTAAGGTCTAGGACAGTAGCTGAGAACCACATCCTTGTCTACAGGCCAAGGGAAAGAGTGACATTGAACCGGCTTGAGCTTTTGGAAGCTCAAAGCCAACCCCCAGTGAAACACTCCCTCCAATAAGGTCACACCTGCTTCCACAAGGCCACAAAGCTTAGTCCTTCTAATCCGTTGAAATAGTGCCTCTACCTGGTGACTAAGTATTCAAATATATGAGCCTATGGTGGATCATTCTTATTCAAACCACCATAGAACTAAATGGAATGTGTACGAAGAGCAGATGCTAGGATAGGATGCTAGCGATAAAACTAATGATACCTTTAATTAAGCCTGGAGTTCAGTTAAGAGTCATGCAAATAAAATAGTTTAATGCCACTTCCTTTAGCTCTGACTAAATGATGCTATGCCTATACTAGGGATCCTAAACTCAGGTGAGGGGTTTATCTTCTGTGTTGTTCTAGTAAGTTTTCTGTAAATTTGATATTGTTACTGGAAATTTTGGGAAGACCCACCTGGGATGCCATACATTACCAAGAAAACTGAAGATTTTTTTTTATCTTGTTAATCAAAGAATTTGAGAACTGATTTAGAAAGAAGCTTTGGAACAATTTTGTTAGAATTTAAAAGGAAAAGCTTAGGGCAGACGAACTGTAAGTCTCAGTGGCTGCCTGGACGAGGGAGATGGAGACCAGGAGAGATAAAGCCCTGCCATTTGAGTTAGCCATGGGGGATGCATAAGCAAACAGGAAGTCTGAAATGAAGCCGAAGGGAACTTCAGAGGAAAAGGGAGGAAGCCCACAGTGTCTGGAAAAGCACGCCTACACTTTGGCAAGTATCCAAATGAAGGAAAAAGAAACAAAAATATTAAATTTCTGAGTAATTCAGAAAATTGGCAGACTTAACCCAGCCCTGGCTGCAGCTCTGTAAGGGGCTGAATGAGATGTGGAGTTTCTGGGAAGGAAATGCTTATTATCTCCTTGAAGGGACAATTATTCCTCCCATCTCGCCTTAGCACGACTTACTGCCAATCAACCTTCCTGTGAATATTCTCTTAACCAGGTGCTTGACCAGCTTAGCTGGGTTAATGCTGATGTTTTTGGGTAGCTTGACCTGTTAGAGCTCTATCCAGACCAGAAAAAATAACTTCCTTATTGGGCCTCCAGAGAGCTCGAATCCTGGCTACTGTAACAAAATTGCTGAAAAGTACAAAGTTCATTAAGAGAAGAAGAGCTTGGGAAAGAGTAGATATTAACATCTGAAAGTGTGGCGTGAGCTCACAGGCTAAGGGGCGGCATTGTGAGCAGAAGGGCAACATCACCTGCACAGGATAGAAGCCACTGATGAATATCAGAAAGACTTCTACTTTTGACCTTGAGGTTTTAGCCCCAGCTCTGTGCAAACTAAGAACCTGAATCAGAAGAGATGACAGATTTTTTTTTCACATAAAATAAAGCCCTAAAACAACGTGTTTATTTTCCAGCCACACAAGAAATTGTCACATGTCACTTCCATTCACTTAAAGTGCAGACCAACTTCTTCCCAGAACCATGCACGTCAGCTTCCTGTGAACCTGATCTCAGAATGCCCTGTGCACCACACATGCATTCTCTCGGTGTCAGAGGGCTTCTGGCTACCATGGAACTGGACTCACCATAGAAGCTTCTTTGAAGTCTGCCTGTTCCCTAAGACAGTGCTCTTCCTCCTAGCAGGTTTCTGGATGCCTGAGAGAACGAGAAGGACCTGGCTCCACAGAGGTGTACACTATCTGAACATGCTTTTCTTTCCATGTGTGTGGGAGGGGCACCAGTCTTGCATGTCTGGTATAAGGAAGATGTCTGTAGCACAGTTATAATTGAGAGTGGTCTGCTGCAGGCTACAGAGTCTGCTGGGAATTTCAGGACTGGGGGCCCAAAGGGTGAAGCTGGGGAAGGGAGAGCTACAGTTGAATTTTAATCTGTAAGCTGTGGTGTAAGGCAATGTGTACAATGAGGCTTTGTGCACATAAACATATACACCAGCTCCAGTCATTCTTCTGTCTTGTACGCAAAGAGAAGGGTGACGAAAAGCACCCCTTCCCCAAAGACTATTTGTGTGCACTCTTTGCAATGCAGACTTGCACATTTCTCTTCTCCCTTTTCTCGCTTCCCCGTCCCTCATTTATACCCATACTATTCCCCATATGCTTACATCCTAATAAAGAAATTCATGTAACCTTACTATCTTAGCATATAAAATGTAGACAACAATATCACCGCCATAATATTAACTGAATTAATATGTATGAAGCACTTTGGTCAGTCATTATCACATTGTAAGTTATGGAAGTTGGTCTATGATGATGGTTGAGAGGATAATTAGCATCTCATGGGGGAGAGTTGGGAATTGTTTTATAGAGAAGGTGGAAGTTGAGACGAGCTTGCAATGCATACATACCATTCAGCATCCTTAGTTTCATCACTCAAGACTCTCAGCGCACTTATATGAGCTACAGTGGGCAGCGTTGTCTAACACAGAGCCAGTTTATAATTCAGGGCTGGGTGTTTGGTGTTCATAGTGACATATGAAAACACCGTAGCCCCAAATGTTAGCAACAAGGTATAGTAGTATGTAGGTGGTTCCTTCATAGCTGATCGGGAGGTATAGTCATGGAAAAGATGAAAATCCAAGATCCAGAATTCAATTTCTGCTGACTGCATATTGGTTTTCTACCAATAATGAAATAGAAAATTTAGAGTTCTAATCGTTGTAAGCCGAGGATCTTCTGTTCTGAGTAATTCCACCAACATGAAATTCAAGAGTAAAATTTTATATGAAAGAACTGATTCGTGGTGGCATCTCAGAGTAGTGGCTATTTTGAGGCATTCACAGGTTTGTCATAGGTAAACCTAGGGGGCTAGAGATGTATTTGCATTTCCATATGAGTGACTTGAACTCCATGGGAATAAAAAAATGGTCTTGTATGCTTAAAATATATATATTCTAAATATAATTTTGAATAACAAAAATAAAAATGAACAAACTGTTGTTCCTTTTGGAAACTACAGCTCCCAGATTCCTCCTGGATTACGCAGGCGCGCGCAGGTGCAGGACATTTCTCCCAGACACCCTTGCATTCCCCGTTAAAAAGCGAGCTCCCACAAGCTTTCGCTCTCTCTCCCCTCACCCTCTCGTGTTTTGTACACCTGTCCCTTATTGCGCTACCCCTCCCCCATTAAAGCGCACCCACGTCTGTGTCTCCTCCTTTCGTGCATGTTTTGTGTGTCCTGTGTTTGTCTCTACTCACACACACCCGCTTTAAAAGAATAATACAAACAAATAAACAACAAAACTCCCAAACAACAACAAGCTGACACACATGATCAGAAGCTTAAGAAATGACTGTGGTGTAATCTAGTTTTAAAATGAAGTGAATATTTAATGCTACTTCTTCCTGGTGATAGGATTCTAGCTGGGTGTTTTGGAAACACTCAAAGCAGCCTCAAAAACCCACTGGGTGGTGGGGACACCAGCCACATCTCTGAGGGGAGAGTCACGGATGCCAATCCTTTTTATTTTGCAGCTCATTCCTGGAGTAGTGACTGGAAGCGATTTACTACCCTCTCTAGTGTTCCACTTCCTCCATGGGAGAAAGAGTTCCTGGTGAAGCCCATGCCTTATGATTGCATGGACAACTAGATAAAATGAAGTCTAACCTCTTCCCCCAGAATCTGGAAGAGGGACTCAGGACACACCACTTACTGCTGTTAAGGAAAGCTCAAGGCAGAGAGCCCTGAATCTGGAGAAACCACCTCACCTTTCTGGATTGTGTGCAGAGATAGAGACTGGTAATGGGCGTTTAGGGGAGAGGGAGAAGGTCTGGAGCAGTCTGGGGATAGTGAAGAAAGTTGCTGAGGCCACTTCAGAGAGAGGGGCTCAGGCTACCTAGCAGTCCAGGATGTCCCTGAGAGGAAGCTGAACACCTCCGGATGAAATCCTCTCTGCTCCCTCCCAGCCAAAGAACGCTGTTGAAATGTTCCCAAGTTGGCATCCGAAAAGGGAGGTGAGTGCTGGCATGTGAAAACCCACAGTTCAAATGCCAGCACCGCAAGGGAGAGGGAGGTCAAAGCAGGGAGATAAAAAAAAAGTGAAATCTGGTGTGTAGGTTACCTGCAGAGTTTGCTTAAATCAGGAAGGCTGTTTACCATTGGATAAAGCTGAGCACTGGGTGGCCAGCTGTGGATATGATGCAAATATAGCATGATGCTTGTGGCTGTTACTAAAACCCAAACCATCTGCTGGCATGATTTAAATCAGGAATGTCCCCAAAGCCTTGTCGGTTGAAAGCTTTGTCCCCAAGGAAAAGTTCAGAAATGAAGCTTTGGGGAAGTGACTGAGCCATGGGACTGTGACCTCATCAACGAGTCCACCTATTGATGAGCTCATAATGCTACTGCTGAATGATGAACATCCACGAGGCAGGCTCTAGTTGAAGGAAGTAGGTCTTCAGAGGAGTAAACCTCCCTCCTGGCCCCCGCTCTCTGCTTCTCTGTCACCCTAAGAGCTGCTTTGCGCCCTCCCCCACACGACTGCATCTTGGCGTCTTGCCCTATCAAAAGTCCATTGACAGAGCCAAGTGGTCATGGTTTGAAACCTTTGAACATGAGCCCAGGTGAACCTTTCCTAATTCTAAATTCCTCCTCTTTTGTCATGATGATGATAGGTGGACTAACATGTTTGTCTTCCTACACAGGGATACAGTTCCTTCCGATATCAGGTAGTAATTACGATGAGACATTATCCACATGTTATTTGACCACTGGAATTCTTTTCACTTAAAATTAACTTTTCTATAAATCAGTGGAATCTACAGCTTCTTGGGAGGAATTAGAGAGATTTCATTGACAGTCAATTACTGAAGAAGCATGAAATACGTCCCCCGTGCACTTGTCTCCCTTTTTCCTCTCAAGAAGACAGGTTTGTGATATTTAATATCGTGTATGTGTGCATTTCCCCATCTCTCTTCCTCTCCCCCTCCCAATCTCTCCTTCTCTCGCTCCCTTCCCTTCTCCATGTGTGTGTGTGTGTGTGTGTTAGCGATGGGGTGAGTGGAGGTCAACCTTACGTTTCTCCCCTCAGATGCAGTCCGCATTGTTTATTTTGAGACAGGGTCTCTGTGTGGACAGATTTTATGTCACGATGATAGAAAGTAGGAGCTTACTGAAAGAAAGAATCTTAATTGAGAAAAATATCTCTATAGGGCTGGCCTGCTGGCAGATTGATGGCATTATCTTGACTGATGTCCAGACCACTGTTGGCGGTACCACCCTGGGCAGATGGGGAGAAAGCCAGGAAGCAGCATTCCTCCACTGCATCTGCTTCAGTTCTTGCCTCTAGGCTCCTGCCTTGAGTTTCTACTGTGAATTTTCATGATGTTGTACTGCAAACTTTACGATAAAATAAATCCACTTCTTCCCAAGTTTCTTTCGTTCTTTGTCATAGCAAGAGAAACCACAACAATTTCTCACTGGCCTGGAAGTCACTGACGAGGCTAGCTGAGCAGCAAGCTCCAGGAGCAAGGATAACAAATCTGGACCATCAGGCCTAGCTTTATACATGGGTCCTGGGGGTCGAAACTCAGGTCCTCATTCTTGTGTGCCAAGTGCTTTACCAACTGAGCCATCTCCCCCACCCCTGATGTTTAATATTTTTAGGCATAAAATTAATATACATTGGTTAAGTCACAAAGTACTATAGGTGAATTCATTCAAACATAAATAAAATATTTTAAAACCCAAACCTGTTATTAATGCATAGAATCATAATTCAAAGGAAAGGGGTAAAGAATTATTTGAATAGGAAGCTCATGAAAATCAATACTGTGAGCCTTAGTTTAATACTGTACTCTGATCTACAATGTGTGGATAGAATTATGTCACCATTTATAGCCTTGTCTGACCACAATCCAACTAAAAGTTGCCTAAAATGATATAAGAGATTCTTAAAAACCATCTCAAATAATCACAATACTGACAATAATATAATTAGATATTATTTTAACCATATTTTAATGTATTATAGGTGTATGTGCATTGTAGGTATTGTGCTGATCATTGTATATATATTTTCTTGCTTTACTTAGAAAGCTTTGGGAGGGTGGTATTTTATTATACTCATCTTATATGTAAGTTAAATTCAAATGAGAAAGACCAATTAAACAGGTTTTCTTGGGATATGGAATTTTTGGTGCTGATCCCTGGAATGTTCCAGACATTCTGAGATGAGTTGGTTGTCCTGAAAGAGTATCTCATTTGGTTTTTGAGGGATAAGATAGATTTAAATCCCTGATTTCTCTATTTATTTGATTCTCTTATCTACTATCAATCCAGTTCAAGATTATTGTTAATAGAAGAATCTAGACATTCTTTGCATGGGAGGAAGAATCAAAAATGAAGCAAGATGAAATAATTTTATGCTAAGTAATTGAAGATATCATCTGATAAACACTTTCAGCAAAGTAGTAGGATACAAAATTATTATATAAATATTAGTAGCCTTCATACATAGCAAGAACATGCATACTGAAAAAGAAACCAGTAAAAACCAATTCCATTCTTAACAACCATAAAATAAAAATAAAGTATCTGGGAATAAACCTAGCCAAGGAGATTATAGACCTTTACAATGAAAACTTTAAGACACCAAAGAAAGAAATGGAAGAAGATACGAGAAGATGCTAAGACGTTCCCCCTTCCCACTATAGTCATGGATTGAAGAATCAATATTATGAAAATAGCTTTCCAAAGAAAGGAAATATACAGATTCCATAATATCTCAATCAAGATCCCAGGGAAATTCTTCACAGACAATCATAAGTTTTATATGGAAACATAGAAGACCAAGGATACCTAAAGCAATCCTGAACAAGAGAACACTGTGGTGGGCATCACCACATCTCATTTCAAATTATACTACAGAGTCCTAGTAATAAGAACAGCATTACATTGGCACAAAAATAAACATATAGATCAGAAATATGTCTACAGAACAATAGCTAAATGATTTTTGATACATAATCTAAAAATATACACTGGAGAAGGCAGCATCTTTACCAAATGATTCTGAGAAAACTGGACATCAACATTTGGAAGAATAAAACTTGGTTCCTATATATCATCCCGAGAAAACCCTAACTCCATATGAATCAAATTCTTCAGTGTAAGATTTGATACCCTGAAATGGCTAGAGGAAAGAGTAGAAGATGAGCTTCAATATGTATGTACAGGTAAAAATTTTCTGAATAGATCTCTGGTAGCATAGTAAAAGCAAGCTTGCCAGATGGGGTCTCATGAAACCAAAAAGTTTCTGCATAACAAAGGGCGCTGTTAGTGAAGATGCAGCTCAAAGAAGAAATTATTTGTCACTTATACCTTTAATAGAGGATTAGTAACCAGAATATACTGGAGGAAAAAAAAAACTCTAAGAAAGAAAGTCCAATTTCAAAAGAATATGAAACTAAAGCGTTCTCGAAAGAAATTACAAACCTTGGGAAACATTCTAAAAAGTGTTCACTATCCCTTGCCACCAGAGAACTGTAGGTTAAAACTAAAATTCCATCTCATCCCAATCATAATGAAAGGCCGTCACCAAGGATACAAGTGGCAACAAATGTTGGCATGGATGCGAAGAAAAGGGAACCCTGATACACTGCTGGTGAGACTGTAAACAGGTGCATCCACTTTGGATATCACTCTAAAGGTTCCTCAGAACACCAGAACTAGATCTACCATGTGACTCAGTCATAACTCTCTTGGACATCTACTCGAAGGACTGTATACCCTACCACAGAGACACCTGCACATCCACGTTCATTGCACCTCCATTCACAATAGCTAGGGAAGAGAATCATTCTAGATATCCATCAGCTGAAGAATGGAGAGTGGGAACGTGGTACATACATGCACAGAATCTTATTCAGCTATAATGAAAATTATATTATAAAATTTACAGGAAAAGTTATACTGAGTGAAGGTAACCCAGCTCACAAAGATAAATACAGCATGATTTCCTTGATAATGCAGATTCCAGCATTGACTCTATAGTTTCCACTGAGCAAATGAAGCTGGGTCTCCCTTTATAACATTTCCACAGGGCCTAAAGCCTACTGGAAAGTGACATTCAGAGCAGAACCCACTCACCTGGGGAAGGGGGTAGAGATGACACTGTGATTGGGCAGCATCCTGCTTGCAAAATTCCAGAGCATGGCACACCACATCAGCATTCATAGCTTCACCGAGTCTGGTGGGAAATGGAGCAAAGCAAAAGCTATTAAGATCTCTCAGGCATCAAGGAGCAGAAGCACTATCAAAGGAAGTTAAATCCCCAGAATGGATTCTGATGCCCTCACAACCCGGCCTTAGAGCTTCACCCAGCTCAGCTACTGCATTGTGTTTTCCAGCAATACTCATCCCTCCTGCCTCTTGCATAAGGTCCTGAGGACAGGGAGGAACACAATCCCTGAGCTATGGGTTTGCCTCTCAGAAGAACACGTGAGAAGCCACGAAAACAATCAGGAAAGGAACAAAGAAAAGATATGATTAGATGGGAATAGTATGTTGAAATTTATTGGATTTAATAGAAAAACTACTTTGCTATATAAACATTTATACCCTTAAAATTATTTTCTTAGATACAATCCAAATCGTATATGTTTTTCTTATGGAAGAAAAATATTACTCTGACTTGCTTCTTTTATGGAGAAATCTATAAGAACAGGAGTCTTCAAATACTGTGGCTGTGACTAGATTCAAAGGAGCTAAAACAACATGTGATGGCTCATCTTCTTTGTCAAGTTTAATATACTTAAAATGATCTAGGAGAAGCATCCTTCATAAGGGCATCACAGAGAGGTTGAACCTCAGTGGTACTGGCTGATGGGCTAGTGGTCCAGACTTAATGAGAGAAGAGAAAGGAGGGAGCTTTCTGAGCACTAACTCTCTCTCTCTCTCTCTCTCTCTCTCTCTCTCTCTCTCTCTCTCTCTCTCTCAGCTTTCTGAACACTGAAACCACCGCCTCCTTTATTAACTGACAATGCAGGTGACCTTGACTTATGTTTTCACCAAAGCAATCAACTTCCCTCAAATCATGAGCCCAACAATCACTTTCCTTTTTAGTTTCTTTTTGCCAGGTATTTGGTCAGAGCAGAGAAAGGCTAATACTGACAATTGTTACTGAGGGTTCATTACTGTGACTTCCTGATTGTACGGTGCATAGGCCTTCTGAACTCGTTTACAGCAGGAATGGAGAAGAGATTAGAGCTGGAAACAGAGAATAATGAGTAATTCTTACAAGAGGTCATGAGCCAATACTGTACATAGAAAGTATTCTATTTATATGGTTTATACAGAGGAATAAATAAGAACTACCTGAACCTAGGTTAAAGGTCATTTTTAGTATATTATGCCAACTAATCTGGCTTTATTTTGTTCATCCCCTAAAACTCTGAGTGAGGCTGAATTCAAAAGTCATGAAATACATTGTTTGTTGAAGGAGATGCCATTATTCTATTTAGACTGTGACATGGTTATTGCTGTCTGCATTTAGTGAGGTTTAGAGTTCAAAGCAGAATGCTATGAAAAATACTCGGATTGGCAAACATGCAAAAATTTGTGGTTGGCGACAAGGTGGTTGTGAGCAAAGCCTCTTTAGTTCTTAGCTTAGCACTCTTGAAAATAAGCTGTGAGTTTCGTAGTGACAACAGGAGAGGAATCAGAATCCCGTATATTAAAAGCTCCAGGGCATAGCAGGTGCAAATTCATTGAAAAGGAAGGCGTCTGAAAATATATAGACTTCAGGTACATGATGGAAAGAAAGGCAAGCCAGGGAAGTATTTCTTTAGGTCCAGCCATCGACTTCGGGGCTGCTGCATCTGTGGTGCAGGGGAGCTGGCTGCATTTTAAATTGGCCGCCAAACTTGGCACTCTTCACATGCACAACGTAAGAGCTAGTCGGCTGACACCTTGGTCTTGTGCTTCGAGCCTTCAGATCTCTGAGTGGTAAGCTTCTGTTGTTTCCAAAATTTCCAGTGTCAGGTAGTTTGTTACAAAAGTTCAGACAGATCAGACACTGATGGTGAGTTTAAAGGGAATGTCTTATTTCTCAAGTTCTCTGTCTTTACAGAATCCTATGGCTACGGCTGTGCGTAGGAAATATAATTGCTACATAATTAGTTCATGAATTATTGAGAACTGACTAGTATGAGATAAAAGGAGAAATGGCCTCCAGGTCAGGAAATCCATTTCATATCGGAAGGCAGCTATTCAAGTAAAATTAAATCAAGAGGTTGTCATTTTAAGGGCAAGGCAACTTCAAGCTGCTTCTGACTGCTTAAAACAAGCTGCAAGAGGAGGATGCATGTAAGGAGAGATTCCCCAGCAGCATGGAGCTGATGATGGGGTGCTGGTCCTGACAGGGTGCTGGCATTGACAGGTTGCTGCTCTGACAGGGTGCTTACACTAATACAGCCCTGGAGCTGACAGGGTGCTGGTGAGAGGAGGATGCTGGCAATGACAGGGTGCTAGACCTTTATGGAGAAACAAGTGGTGGGCAGAACCATTCATTGCATCTGTCTTACTCCAAAACAGTCCAATCTCCATCCAGCTCCGCTTCTTTCCTTCCTCTACCTCCTTTCCATCCTTCTTTCTTTGACATATAGTCAGGATTTTTCTGAATACCTGGAATCACACACAAAATGAGTAAAATGTTGTCCTAGGCTTTTGAAAGCTGTTGATTAGCAGGGTCTCAAAAGTAGAGAGGTAATTAAATTGTAAACAAATGTCTTAAGTGCTATTGTAAAGGTTTGCGCAGCATACTGTTGTGTGCATATGGGAATGTGTGTGTGTGTGCGCGCGCGCGCGCGCGTGTGTGCCAATTTGCTTGGATGTGGTACAAGTGGAGAGGATCAGGGAAGCTTTCCGAAGAGGTGACCTGTATATGAGCTCCAGAGAAGTAGGGTAATGTGTCTGGATGCAGGTTTAATATGTATGAAACACAGGGGGGAAAAAAACTGTCCAAATCTTTAGGCAAAACCTGCCTGTAGTGCAAGAAAACCACCATGGAATGTGCTGAGATATGGCAAGGGACGGATTTGCAAGAGGCACCAGGACCAGTTCATGAAGAGTCTTGTGGACGGGGCCAGCAGTCCTGAGAAGGAAGTGTAGATTTTGAAGAATGTTATTAAAGGGAATGCCATAGTCAGGTTTGCATTTAAAGACGCTATTATTTTTCTCTGTACTGGAAGATTTTGAATTTAAGGAAAACTTGCAAGCTCACAGGCCTGATTTCAGTTCATAGGCCATGACAGTACTTGAGGTTTGGGGTAAAGGATAGGGTCCCTGCCACAGTCAGAATCCAGAATAAACCATTTCTGTAACATAGAAGTTCACTATTAATAGACACGTGGACGCATGAAGAGCACAGATCTGTATGACTCTAAACTTCTGCCTTTAAACCTTTCTAGCTCTAGGCTACACTATTTTATAGGGTGACAATGACTTTTAAGCTTCATCACTATACACCCAACTCTTGGGCTAAGCACACATTTATTATGGGAATATTGAGAAGAGCACTATATACAAGGAGGGATCCAGAGGACAACCTGCATGGCCATTAGTTGTAGAACACGTGAGCAATACCCTAGAGATACAATTCAGCATCACATGGCCCAAGTGAGTGTGCTACAGTTCACACTTCAGTGGCACAGATGAAATGATAGATAAAATGTGACACCATGTTGAGAGCTAAAAATATATATTTTGCAAGACTGTACATAATACATACTATATATGTATATATGTTTTTATTATTATATGTATGTACATGACATGTAGGGGTGTCATGGCACAGATATGGAGGTGAGAAGACAGCTTTGTGGAAGAAATTCTCTCCTTCAACCTTTACATGGGTCCCAGAACTTGGGTGGTCTTGCTGGCAATATACACAAAAATATATAGATATAGATATAGATTCAGATATGGTATAAGTACATGGAGGGAAGGATGAATACAGAACCTAGGTGTCCATGGGGATGTAAAAGATAAAAGGGAGCGACTATAAGGTTAGACTCAGTTGATCATCAAGGTCCTAGATTTTGTTTTTGGGCGTGGGTCTGGGTGCTTGTTGTATAACTCAAAGGAACTGAGTAAATAACTAAGTCATAAACATAAGACCACCAAGCATGGATGTAAGCCTGGCAGAAATTAAACTATTCTAAAGAAGCACTTGTTTTCCCCAATCTGACTATCAGACTATTAAAAAATGTGTCCCAACAATGGGAATTCCTCCAGGCCTCTCATACTGGGAGAAGAAGACTGAAAGCATGCTTCCATTCAGAGGAAAATCTTGTTTCCTGGGGCAGAGAATATGACTCATCTTATCCAGTGCTGCAAAGAGTGGTCAAAACAGAAGGAAGAGAATTAGAAAGAAAGCAAACAGATCATGATAGCATAGAGGGACTAGGAGGAAATAGGGTTAGAAAACCTGGAGAACAGAGGGGTGGAAGCCACTGGGCGAGAGCAGGACCAATACTGAGAGCTCAGAGACAGGGTCAGTCACCACCTACACGTCAGTGGATAGTGTAGGGTTATTTGTTGTTAGTGTCTGTAAATCCTGCATGGAAGGTGCTTGGAGAGAAAAGGAGTCAGATTTTCACACTGTGCTTCTAGAGGAGCATCTACTGGAATAACAGCATCAGGATCTGATGTCAGAATCTGGTGTCAGCTTCCCTCTATCAACGGTGACAGGAAGAGCAGGGCCAGCCCTTCTCCAATGAGAAGTAAGTTGCCTTCTGCCCTGTGCTAGCAACTGAGTCAGATTCCTATGTCATACTCACAGTTTGATGATGTCTGGTCCAAACATCTGAACCAAGAAATAGCAGGTGGTTTTCAAGAAGAGTTTTTCTAAGAAAAAAAGGTGAATAGAATATACTTAATTGTCATAGTTTAAAACAGGTGTCAGTGTTTATGAACAATATTAAGACTGAGTGAGTAACAATTAATTTAGGTACTAGTTTCAAGTTTTGGTAATTTCAAAGTTACTGTGGCTATTAAACTTTCATATCTAGGAGTTGGAGCAATGGCTCAGAGGTTAGGGGCACTGGTTACACTTCCAGAGGACTTGGGTTCAGTTCCCAGAATCCACATTGTGGCTCGCAAGCGTGTGTAGCTCCAGATCCAGGGGATCGGATGCCCACTTCTGGACTCCTCAAACATCAGGTACAGAGTGGTCCACAGACACGCATGGAGGCAAAATATTCAAACCAATAAAAAATAATCTTTCCCATTAAAGATTCTGCAGATGCTTGAGGAGCATTGGTTTGCTATAAAATTATAGATTTCATTTTCTTTTCTTACATCAAGACATATCAGAATGGCAAAGAGTCCAAGAATAAGAATGTAAAAACATAGATTTCAGAAATAAGAATGTAGAAATAAAGAAATATAAAGTTGTAAGCCTAGAAGAATGAGAACAGACTGTCGGTAGCTTTTTCAGCAGCTTAAAGATTAACTACTAATATGGGTTTCAACCCATAGCTCTATTTACAAGGCCAAAGCATCTCTCTGCAAACTGAGAGCCTAACACCCCGGCCATCCTTGATTAACTACAGATATGAGCTGAGTCAACTTTTAGAAGATAGATATATGACCTCTGGGTTATGCGTTATCCCTGCTATGTAAAACTGGCAGCATCAAAGGGGAAAGCATAGGCCTTCAGTAAACACCACTTGGAAGTACTAAGGAAGATTAAGTACAAACAGTAGTTTAACTGAAAAACTCTGATAATAAAGATTGTAAAGCACAGCAATGTGTATCTGAGTTTTACCTCAAGATTGTAAAAAATTCTTTGTTCAGACCTAATGTTTGGTGCCCCTATTATAAAAAGGTGGCTTCAGAAACTGGCCTTCACCATAGCTTAACAAAATCCATCTCTGGCTGTGGTCTCAGCTGATAAGCTTTTTGTGCTCCATGGAAAAGGTTTTTTTATTATTATTATTTTTTCTGGAATCTGGTTTCTGGAATAAAGTTTGCTTCTGGTTTATTTGACTTTGATGGTCTGTCCCCATCTTTGCACAACCCCTGTGGACCCAACAAATGGTTAGCTGAAATGGGATCTCTTTTCTTGACTGACAAGCATATCGAGAAAGAAAATAGGGAAACTCCCTTTTACAATAGCCTCAGAAAATATGATGTCTTGAGATAGCTCTAGCCGAGCAAGTACATAATTTGCATAATAAAAACTTTAAGACCCTGAAGAAATGAATTGAAGAATACACTAGAAGATGGAAATACCTCTTTTCCTTGGTAGAATTGGTAGGAATAATATTGTGAAATTGGCCAGCCTATCAAAAACAATCTACAGATTCAATTCAATTCTCATAAAAATTTCCAGCACAATTCTTCAAAGAGATTGAAGGAAAAAAAACTTCACTTTTATATGAAAATACAAAAAGCCAAAGGATAGCTAAAACAGCCTTGAATAACAAAAGAACTGCTGGAGGAGTCACTCTCCCAATTCCAACTGTAGAGCTATGGTAATTTTTTTTTTTTAAAAAAAATGCCTGGTATTAGCATAAAAACAGACACATTGATCAATGGAATTGAATTAAAGACCAACATGTAATTCCACACACTCATACACACCTGATTTTTAATAAGCAAAAACATCACATAGGAGAAAAGATGGCATCATCAGCAAATGATGATGATAAAACAGGAGCTGCATGTGGAAAAATGGAAATCTTACATGTATCGCCTTACACAAAAATCACCCAGATGGATCAAGGACCTCAACATAAGAACCTGCTAGAAGAGAAAGTAGGAAATAGGCTTGGGCTCATTGGTCCAGCAAAGGACTTTCTTAACAGGACATTGATACCACAGACATTAAATCCAACAATTAAAAGGTGGAACCTTGTGAAGCTAAAAGCTTTGTGTGCACCAAATGACAACATCGTTAGAGCAAAGTGTCAACTTATAGAATGGGGAAAATCTTTGCTAATTACTCATCTGATAGAGGATTAATATCTAGAAAATATAAAGAACTCAAACTCTGCATATCAAGAAAACAAATAACTCAGTTTATAAATGGGGTATAGAACTAAACAGGGTTCTCAAAAATTTAAACACAAATGACTGAAAAACAAACAAAAAAAATCTTCAATATCTTTAGCCATGAGGAAAAGGCAGATTTAACCCACTTTGAGATCTCTTCTTGTTCTAGTCAGAATGGCTAAGATCAACAAAACAAATGACAGCTCGTGATGGTTAGGATGACGGGAAAGAAGAACACTTGTTCATTGCTGGTAGGAGTGTGAGCTGGCAAAACCACTATGGAAGTCAGTGTGGAGGTTATTTAAAAACCTGAAAATTGATATACCGTAAGCCCAGCTATACCAAAGTGTATACCAAGAGGAGCAATATTCCAAAAAGACTTTGCATCTTGATACAGAAATAGCTGTTCACCCATATTCAGTGTTGCTCTATTCATAATAGCCAGAAATTGGAAGCAGTCTAGCTGTCCATCAACTGGTGAATGGATGGTGAAAATGTGATACATTTACACAATAGTATATTATTCAGCTACTAAGAAAAATTAAATTATTAAATTTTGAGGTAAGGGATGGAACTAGAAACACTTATCTTGAGTGATGCAACTTAAATCCCCCAAAAGATAAATATTGGATATTTTATTTTATATGTGGATGTCATCTTTTAAACTTTGGATGTGTGTATTTCAGTTTGAATCATCACAGAGGTTAGGTAGCTAGCAAGGGACCAAAAGGAAGGAGGGGATATTCCAAGGGAAGGGTAATAGAGTATAGTGCTATAAATAGGTGAAGGGGGAACTAGATTAGGAGGATTAAACAGCAAGGGGAATGGAGGGCAGGACAAAAGAGGAAATCTGGAGAGGGACCAACATTAAACCTTTTCTGAAAAGCCACATGGAAATCTACTACTGCAGAAACTTCCTAAATTATATACATATTTGAAAGGAAGGTAAAGGCAGGGCAGATGGAGCCCCAACTAAACATCTTATGCTACCAAGTAAAATTTCCAGTGACATTTACATTTTGTTGAGTTGTTGGCCAAAGGGGTCCCATAGATTCTCCTCCAAACATCATAGGCTGTTTCCAAGGTTATTGTTTATGCTCCATAACCTGATGGTAAGACTCGATTGGTGAAACAGCAATTCACCTATGCCATCAAACATGGAGAAATTGAGCTGGCCTCCAATGAAGAGCTTAACTCTTACTTTGGTGTAGGAAAAGAGGAAAAAAGTGATCAATTTATCTCAGCGAAGAAACCTGTGGCCTACAACAGTGCCCTGCCTGCGGGACACACTGATGCAATGTGACACAGATGTTGAGGGACTAGTCAGCCACCTTTTAAAAAACTGGATTTAAGGCATAGAACACAGGCATGGGGGAAGCCAGTGTTACTATTGTGCTAAATAAATGTAGAAATAAAAAGACACCTAGTTACTTATTGCTATACACATTGAGTAGAGCACGGTTGGCAGAGGCTGCTCATTTATTTCCTGACTGCCCAGACCCAAAATACACAGAAACTGTATTAATTGCAATACTGTTTGGCCAATATCTTAAGCGTATTTCTAACTAATTTTTACATCTTAAATTAACCCATTTTTATTATTTCATATTTTACCATGAGGCTTGTGGTGTACCTGCACAGGCGCGCAGGGGTGTTTATGTCCTCTGGTGGCTACATGGCATCTCTTTGACTCCGCCTACTCTCTCTCTCTCTCTATCTCTATATATCGGTCTGGCATTGTTCTGCCCTGCTATATGCCAAGGCAGCTTTATTCATTAACCAATAAAAGCAACACATATACAGACGCACCTCCCACATCAGAGCACCACTCAATACTCACGAATGAAACTTCTTGCAATAGATGGGAATTAACTCAGAGACCCACAACTTGACAACATGCAGAGGGTGAGAGAACTTGGAACACTCAACCCTAAATGAGATGCTTTTCTCAAACCCCTCCCCTCATCTATGAGGCGGCAGAAAGATTGTAAGAGCCAGAGGTGGTGGGGGACTCTGAGGAAACTGTCCTCCAGGGACAACAGGACTGATATACATAGGAACGTGCAGAGACTGTGAAAGCACACAGGCCTGTACAGATTCGAGACAGACCAAATCACAGCAAGAAGGGGAAGCAGAAACAAAGTCTCAACCTTAACCGAAAAGCTATTTGCAATTGATACCTGCTGGGAAAAGGAATATCAATTTCCTCCAGAGGGATGTTGCTGGGCAGTTTAACTACTGGAAAGTTTAACCAGAAATAGTTTCTTAATACAAAACAGATATTACATTGTGTGTGTGTGTGTGTCCCTATAAGTGTGTATGTGCACATTTTGCTTTGTCATTTAAAAAAATCATATTGATTTTCTTTTTATAAGTTTGTCTTAATTTTCTTTTTTGAACTGTTTTGTAGTTTTACCTATTTTGTTTTGTTTTGTTTTGAGAAAGAACATGTAATTGCATGGGTAGTAATGCAGCAAGAATCTGTGAGGAGTTGGGGAAGAAGAAATAAGAAGATCAAAATGTACTGTATGAAAAAACTAAAGAAAAATTTTAAAAGATATATTTAGGAGTTAAAAAAGAATCATGGCTTGTATTCCTTTTGTTACTCATTTAAGGGAAGAGTTCAACTCTTTTTTTCTTCTGATTTTCCAAGACAGGATTTCTCAGTCTGTCTTGGAACAAGCTCTTGAAGACCAGGTTGGTCTTGAATGAGAAGACCCTCTCTTAAAGGTGATGCTGAATAGAATGAATGTCTAAGAACACAGACAATGCATACACATGCCTATTAAGATATTCTCTGTGCTGGCTGTTTTTTCTTTTTGTTTTGTTTTAAGCAACTTGACACGTTAGAATCATTTTACAGGAGGGACCCACAACTGAGAAAATGCCTCCATCATATTTGCCTTTATGGACCTCTGTAACACATTATCTCATTAATGTCTGATGTATGTGTCAGTTTGGGTTTTACTGCTGTGAAGAGACACCATGACCATGTCAACTCTTATAAAGGAAACCATTTAATTGGGGCTGGCTTACAGTTTCAGAGAATTAGTCTATTATCATGGTGGCATGTAGGCAGATGTGTGGTACTGGAGAAGTAGCTGAGAATTCCATATCTGCATCAGCAGGCAGAAGGAAGTGAATGTCAAACTAGTCTTGACTTGTGGATTTGAGACCTCAAAGTCTGCTCCCTACCTCCTCCAAGAAAGCCGCACCTGCTCCAACAAGACTGCACCTCCTAATCAAGTCACTCCCTATTAGCCTGTGGGGGTATTTTTATGCAAACTATCACAACGTGTTAGAGTACAGATTATTGTGTGTGGCACCACCCCTGAGCAGGTGTTCTTGTGGTGGTATATAAGAAAGCAGACCGAAGAAACCATGGGAAGCAAGGCAATAAGCAATAAGCTACTCCATGGCTTCTGCTTCAGTTCCTGACTCCAGGTTCCTAAAGTGAATTGCTGCCACGACTTCCTTTGTTGATTAGCTGTGATGTGTAACAATAAATCAAATCAATTCTTTCTTCCTGCATTGTTCTGCACAAATTGGTTAATTGCGGCAACAGAAACTCCTCCTGCCTTCTGGGAACACAGGGAAGTTTGGTGGATGGGTCCATCTCACCATGTAACATGTTAACTCCATTTCTCTGCCTTGTGGCCCTACAGTGGAACCCTAGTAGCTAAACTTAGATCTATAGACAGGGTTGCTGTCCTTGGAAGAAATGTAACCCTGGCAGAAAAGTTTGTCTTGCCAAACTGGATCTCAAACTAGGGGACCTGGGTGTAGCTGGGAGGGTGAAGTCACAAGAGAATAAAAGTGGGGAACTGTGGTGGCTTGGGGAAAAGGCTCCCAAAGGCCCATATGGGGTGGTATTATTAGTAGGTGTGGCCTTTTTGGAGGAAGTGTGTCATTGGTGATGGGGTTTGAGGTTTCAGATGCTCAACTTAGGCCCAGTGTCTCGCTCTCTCTTCTGCCTGCTGATCTGGATGTAGAATGCTCATTTACTTCTCCAGTACCATGTCTGCCTGTGTGCTAACATGTTCCCACCCACCATGATGATAATGGACTAAACCTGGAAATTGTGATTCAGCCCCTATTAAATGTTTTCCTTTATAAGAGTTGCTGTGGTCATGGTGTCTCTTTAGAATAATAAAATCCTAAGTAAGACAATGTCCTAGTATGTCAGTTTTCTTGCTAAATAAGGCTAATTATTTTCTATCAAAATAAATATTTAGTAATGCTGCTTTGTGTTTTACAACAAGGCTGTGCTTTTGAAGTGGGCATTTAGAACCAAATTCCTCATGGACACTGAGCTTAATGAAGTAGAGAATTGTAATGGAGCACTGCAAGTAGGTACATGGCAGCAAAGCAAAAAACATAGATAAAGTAGGAAGATCTCTAGGAAGACATAAAATGCTAAATTGGACTTGAGAAGAAATAGACAAATAGCACATAAATAAACTGATACAGTAATCTAAGATTCTTCCAAGGAAAACTCTAAAAGGATGAGAAAGCTCTACTAGTAAATTCTACGAATTCATCGGATCTCTTGCAAAACACAGAAGGGTTGGGAATTAGTATCAAAATGCATCCCTTTTAAAACTATATCCTAAATCTTTTATATATATATATATAACCCCAAAGATCTTCAACAAAACAATGCAAATCAAACACAGCAATATAGAAAAAAAAGTTGTGCCTTCACCAAGTAAGATTTGTCCCAAGAATGCCAGGTGTAACATTTAATATCAACTATCATATCACACTACATCAATAAAGGACAGAGCTCATTTGGTCATCTAATAGATGCAGAAGATATTTGACAGAACACTATACTTCTGCATAATACCACTTCCCCAACCTCCTGTAAAAGAACCTTACCGAAACCCAGCTAGTAGTAAGAGGGGAAGTCTTCAATTTAGTAAAGGCTAGTTACAAAACTCCCCTACTAACATGTTATTTAATGACAAAAGCCAGAATACTTTCTCTATAAGATAATGGAAAAACAAGAATGTCTGCATCACTGTTTCTACTCAACATTACATTGGAAATTCTAGCCAGAAGGGTTAGTCAACCAAAATACATACAAAGTATTCAGATTAAAAAGAACAAAAGAAACTATTATACAGTTGTTATCAACAAGTAGGTAGTAAATTCTAAGGAATCCATCAATAAACTATGAGAACTAACAAATTAATGTAATGACATTACATGATACACAATCAATAATGCAAAATGAAGAATTGAGGAAATAAGAATGAAATTAAGATAACTGTTTTGTTTATGGTAGCATCAAAAAGAATTAAATACTTAGAAATAAATTTGACAAAATAAAAAAAATAAAATTGACAAAAAATACAAAAGAGTTTGATGTAGAGTTTACACCTGTAGTTTCAGCACTTGCAAGCCTGAGGCAGGAGGATTACTCCAATTCTGAGGTTAATCTGTGCTACACAGTGAATTCCAGGATACCTGGGCCACTGTATGAGACACTTTTTTAAAAGCATCCTAATATGTTCTTTAAAAACAATATTACTAAAGGAAGTTAAATAAGACTGAAATAAACAAAAACACATACCTTTTTGATGGATCAATTAGTAATGGTACTAAATGGTAATATTTCTTAATCCGATCTACAACTTCAATAATCCTAGTTCATTTCGAAAATAATCCTAATTCATCTGCAGAAAGTTATCGACTGATTCTAACTACCATATGAACCAGAGTAGGTTTTTTTTTTTAATCTTTAAAAGAAAAACAAAGAAGACTCAGACTTCTCAATTTGAAACCTACAAAACTACAGTAGCAAAAATAATGTTGTATTAGAATGGGAGCCGTGTGGACCCATGAAATAGAATTAAAGACTGGAAACCCTGAACATTAGTGTGCCAAGACAATTTCAGGAGGAAATTTGACAAATGATACTGCAGGACCCAGGGCAGCCTAGCTACACAAGAGACCCAGGCAGCACCAGGTTCCAGGAAAAGTCCTAAGCTGCTACCACCCTGGAACAGACCATCCAAAGGAGATTCCTAATGTTCCAATCATTGTAATTAGGATCACCTGCCAGCACATAGCCATCACTTTTCACCAGGACACCCCTAAACAAATGTCAGGTAGTTGGGAGTCCTGAACCTTAAAAATCCCTTACACCTACCTTTGCTAGTGGAAACTCTTTGTCAGCACAACCTCTCTCAATTCTTATCTATCTGTTCTGCCAACTAAATGTCTCTCCTTGCCTTCAGAGGCTTTGCCCCTCTCCCTACATGTGCATCCCTACTTCCTGGTTGTAAGAGTTACAAGTGTCCATTTTCAAACCTTTTTCTTTCTCTGTACATGAAGGAAGGAAAGATTCTGTCATTGAAAGCTTCTCCAATGACCCAGGGTCTGTGTGACAAGCCTCTCTTTCTATCCAGGTTCTTTAATGACTTGGCAGGGTTTAGAGCTGAAATCCATCAGATTACCAGCTAACAGCAGTTTAGGGCAGTACCAGAAAGGCTGATCAAGAAAATGGAAAGGATCCTTGACTCCGTTCTCTTGCTGAAGTGAGTGAAATGGTCAGAAGGCTTTAAAATTTCTCAGAATGCATGGTTTTGAGGGAAGATGGATCCCAAGGTTGATTGATAGTAATGTTTGTCTGGGAAACAAAAAAAAAAGATGAAGTTCTCTTGTCCTTGTTGACTCTAATGTCATGACAAGTATTAGTTACAGGAGTTTGGTAACACTCAAGATCCTCTAGGATCTGCATTTAACTGTTATCAGAGATCCATACACTTGAAAACTAATAAATGGACACACTGTTGCACTGTCTTTGGAAGCTAATTTTGTTTAATGAACAATTTAAGAATAATCAAGAATGGGTAGGTGAGCTGAATATGAATGGAATGGAAGTTTCTGGATGAATATTTAATTTGTAATTTGATAATAAAGATAAATAGTATAATGATCTGTCCTGTTTTTTTAAGAGACAAGCCATGCCCACTCCTTCCCCCTTCCACCAAGGCAAGCTGATCTTCAGTTTCTAGTCTGAGTCCCTCCTTTTTCTGTCTCTCTCCCAGAGAGGAATCTCTCTCTGTCTCTGTCTCTGTCTCTCTCTCTCTGCTCTTGCCCTTTCTCCCCTTCCCTTCCACAACCCACCAAATAAATATCCAACTTCAATCTGCATGGTGTGCCTATCCATCTCGGTCTCTCACCAGCCATACAGCTTTCTGCCTAGGACCTGGCTACCTTTGTGGACCACAGTGGTCTTAGGACTCACTGCCCACTGCCACCACTCGGGGACCTGCAGCATGGCCTGCCGTGGCCTTGTGGCCCTCTGCCCATTGCTGCCACTCAGGGACCTGCAGCGCTTCTGCTGCTGCACCCCTCAGGGGAACCTCAGCATTTCATTTAAACCATTACAAATAGTACAATTAAAACTACGGCAAGCATATGAATATGCGGTTTTCTAGTAGTACACAAATATGCAACAAGTGCTTCAAGGGGAAAATGTGCTTGTCTATATCCAAACCTAAGTGAGATACACCTCCCTCCTACTTAGTGCTAAATAAAAAGTGATGATAAGTGTTGAAAGTGAATAACAATTAAAAGTTTCAAACAGTAGTAGAATGTGAAATGGTGCAGCTTCTCTGGTAAATAGTCTCAAGGTTCCTTAAATTATTTAGCATAGAGTTGAGACAGTTTAACCAGGATCCAGAAATTCTACTCCTACATGGAAACCAGAGAGAACCGAGAATACATATTCAAGCATTGATAGCAGCTTTGTTTATTCCAGTCTCTCAAGTGTTCATTAACTAACAGGCTGATAACCACAATGCTGATGTCTATACAGTGGAATACTATTCAGATATAAAAAGAAATGAAGCTCTGATGCAAGTAATATGAATTTAATGAGTAAGAAATGCTTAAAGTTATGCAAAAAAACCATTGTGCCACTGTCAAAATATCAAAAGGATATTGACCACAAAAGACTGAACGTTGTATTATTCAGTTTATATAAAATATCTATAACAGATAAATGTAAAAGACAGGAAGTAGATGAATGGGTTTTAGCGGTTGGGAGGATGGGTATTGGAGCACAATAGCTCAGGGACGTGTAGTTTACGGTGAA
The DNA here is from genome assembly GCF_014885135.2 of Alexandromys fortis. Taxonomy (NCBI): domain Eukaryota; kingdom Metazoa; phylum Chordata; class Mammalia; order Rodentia; family Cricetidae; genus Alexandromys; species Alexandromys fortis. The sequence continues at coordinate 17,702,304 of NW_026067924.1, forward strand.
TGGTTCCCATATTTGATGCTAAATCAGCAGGAAGTCAGCTGTCTGATAAGGATTACAAGGATTAGCAGGTGTCGCCTTGTTGGAGTAAGCATGGCTTTGTTGCAGAAAGTGTGTCACTGGGGGGTGGACTTTGAGGTTTCAAATGCCCATTAGAAGCCCTGTCTGTATGTCTGTCAGTCTGTCTGCCTGCCTGCCTGCCTCCTCCCCTCCCCCACCACCCTTCTGTTTCCTGACTGTAGATCAGGATGCAGAGCTCACTGCTACTGCTCTGGTGTCATCCCTGTATGCTGGACTAACCTTTGAAACTGTAAACTAGCACCCCATTAAATACTGTCTTTAATAAGCATTGCCTTGGCCTTGATGTCTCTTCACAGCAATTGAACAATAACTAAAACACTGGTGTAATGAAAACACTCGAAACAATGGTGATAGATGACATCTCTAAACATATGGAAAGCCACTGTGGTTCCATTTTTAACCAGTGACTTGTGATACATGTGGATTTTAAACCAATAAAATGGTCAAACTCTGCTGTCCCCCCTACTTCACAAATTCCAGAGCAGACAGGGCTACATAGAAAAACACTGCCTCAAAAAAAACAAAAGTAAAAGAATAAAAATAAATAAAATAAAATGTGGTCGTGTTGGTTGGTTGGTTTCACTGTAGCATCGCATGGTTTAAGGAGGTTTTAAAGAGAGGGTCATAATTAAGTGAGGTGGAAGTCGGTTTGGAAATGTTTAAAGTCATGCTAATGTTGAAGTAGCTTAGCCTGGAGCACAGCAATTTAAAAAGCAACATTACTGTGTTCTTTGATTAACTTGCATTACTGGCTGAGAGGCAGAGAAAACCCATCTTCCTTGGGTTTGATGAGAAGCACGGTGAGTGTGTTTCTATGATTGTTTTGCTCCATTCAAAGTGAGTGACTGCAGAGCTCTCATTCAGAGCAGCCCCTTCTGAGGAATCTCTTTCTTCGCCTGGATTCCTTGATGCTGATTCAGGAGGGCCCTGGAGCCGTGGTGGATGTGAGAAAAGAAAGGATCCTCCCAGAGATAAAGTATATGCTCAGCATGGGAGAATATGGAGCAGAAATATGCAAAACCTCTGATAAAGAGATAGAGTACCTGGAGGGCTACGATGAGATGGTACCCCAAGTGTCATTACAGCCAAAGTGGTGACCAGCCTAGGCCTAGAAGTTTTGATAGGAAACTGTGATTCTAATGAGTCCCTATAGGTTCTGTGACAGGAAGTTACTCCTCGTACCATAATGTTGGAATCTAGAGACTAATCAGAGGTTATTGCTCCTAGAGATGGATAAATGTCACGTTATGGGATGACACAGCAGGAAGTATGACATTTGACTCCTGCACTTGGACTTTGGGCATCCAGGACGCCAGGATAAGTACATTTCTATTCATTATAGTCTGTGCTGTTTTGTTTTAGTACCGCCAGATATGGAGGATGCTTTAGGTAAATGCTGTGAGGTAGGTGTGCGTGTGTACACAGTGTGTTTTACTGGAACCCAAATTCAGGGCTCTGTGCATGCTAGGCAAGTTTTTCTATCACTGAGCTACATTCCCAGCTCTGAAGAAGATCGAAGCAGAACCTTTCCTATTAGATCATGCTTGTGATCTACAGGTGCAAGAATATCCCTGCAGATCTAGGGATCAAGTAGATCAAGTAAAGAATGGAATAGAATATCCTGTCGATAAAAGAAAACACAGCCATTTTATAGCGCAAAGAAGAGTTTGCAAAGAATCCCTGGGCAGCCCTCAGGCATGAGGCTAACACATGTGTATTTGCAGTTGAAACCTCAGCCATTCCCATATGCGAGTCATGTAAGTTGGCTGTCACTTCCTTCCTTTCTGGACTCTTCTGAGCTGATAGGTGTCTTTACCTGCATTTACTTTGTAATCAGGAACACCAAGGGCGAGAGAGCCCAAGACCACAGCAGTAGTCAACAATTTAGCTAAAACTACAGAGTTTTTACTCCGGAGGCCAATGCTGTTCATAATGTTCATTTCAATCTGCTGAGGGTATTTTATTTGACACACTACCTACCTCAAGCAGAGCAGGTATTGTTAAACACTAACTGTTAATGAGTACCTTGAAGCACAGACAACAGTTAACCGCATTAACTAGCTCTGTGGCTTCGTATTCCAGGATGCATACGCTGCTTTGCTCCCTTTAAGGCTAGATGAGTTCTTAACTATCATATTTAATGGAGATAGGATTTCTGAACGGGTGACCAGAGAAGCGACGTTCTGGTATGACACTCAGAACATGTGATTTTGTTGACTGCTAACCACAATGACTCCATACCATTTCCCCATTGATGATTCTGAGATTACTCTAAAGTGTTTACTAATGAGAACCATATGTGAAAGCTCAGGTGGAAGGGAAGGTCAGAAAGAAATTGCCCTGTTTGAAACATTAGTTTGTTTGGGTATTGAAGGCTGAAATCTACCCAGACATCATTCTCTAGAGTGCAGCTCACAGGCTGTGTCCACTTAGGCAAGGGATTTTGTGTTTGTTTAGCTTTAGGGGCAAAGAGAATACTTAGAAATCATTTTTAATAAATGTGTGTTTACATGCATAATTTCATCTTCGTCTATTCCTCCTGCTTCTGGATTATCACGCCGAAGTCAGTATTAGATCCAAGGCGATACTATGGGCTGGGCATATTATGTTTTCTAGGAGAAGTCTTAGCTAGGAGATAGTCTTTTCGTTATTCCATACATTCTGCGCAGGTTTTTCACAGTCACTGAATCAGAATAGAATGTCACAACTGTCTTTAAATCTGTCAAGTGGTGTGACCATTTGAGCTGAACAGCATACTGGTTTCCATACCAAAGTCCCCAAATTTCCTGATAATATCAAAAAGACCCCCACCTTCCAAATAGTTGATACCTCAGGTATGTGCTAAAATGCCTGGCATATCTGTTCTTTTTTCTAACAACCTTTTCTTAGGTGCAGATTATCTCCATAATCTCAGCACTAGTCCCTTCTTCCCAGGGTGATACCCACAGCTGTATCACCTATGTTAGACTATGACACAAAAAATGTACCACCACACTGGAGACCAAGCCTCCAGTACATGAATCTTTGGGGGACATATTCAAACCATACCCAAACTATAGAAGTGAGACTTTTTGACAGATTCTGAATGTCAACTAACAAGGAAGGGTATAAATCAAAGACATAAGATGTTTCCATGATAAAAAACCATTGAGGAATTGTCTTAATGGATATAGGTTTTTAAAACATAATACAGAATGAAAACAGGATGCTGTAAAGGAACGCATAACTATTGATGTAAAGTTAAAACCTTAGCAAGGGACAATACTAGAAAGGTAGCCAGGAAGCAGTGGTGCTTTGGAATCTCTTTGACACCTCCCACCAAGGCTAGCAAAGTCCAGGGAAAACAGTTAAAACAGCTTGAGGAACCCCATGAACATGGCACAGTGTTATGCAAAGATGGTTCATCAGCATTTGTGACAAAAGAGAGCCCAGAGGTGTCAGGGGCTGACTCCAAAGCCGAGTGAGTCAGCCAGAAGATGGCAACTGAGCCCAGGAATTTTGCCCACAGCACTTAAAGTCAGAAGGATTCATGAAAATGAAATTTGAAATTTATGCCCTGACAATGCTGAAGCATGCATGTGCAGCCTGTATATGGCAGCTCTGTTGAACTAGGGTTTCATGGTCTAAGTTGATGAGGTTTCTTCCTCAGGAGGGCACCAGATCTCATTACAGATGGTAGTGAGCCATCACGTGGTTGCTGGGAATCGAACTCAGGACCTTTGGAAGAACAGGCAGTGCTCTTAACCCCTGAGCTATCTCCCCAGCCCCAGAAGGATTAAGGAGTTAGATAAAGGAGTTAGAATAATCTGATACCCATAAACTCTGAGAAGTGGACCCCCATATCCCTTGTGAGCACTGCCCACGATCAGGGGAAACTGCTGGGTTGCTTAAAAATAGAGATGAAGGAAGCTCCTGGTGAAAGTGGGCTTGGGAAAGATGCAGAAAATCTGAGCACCAAGTAACCTGTAGTTTAAACACTGCACAAAAGCAACAAAGACAGCGCTATGAGCATTCAGAAACTCGATTTCGTGCAAATGGAAACAGCAGACGGGGCCTTCAGAGAACTCGGAGGTGAAAGGAGGAAGATGTTTAGTGCTAAGACACGAAGACGGTGTGGGTTACAGTCCATGAGAGAGAGAGCTCTGGCCAGTGTACATGGGGTCCTGGGTTCCACCACAGCCCTCAGCACATCCACACAAAGAGAGACAGAAAAGGACTCAAAAGGGAGGTAAAGTGTCAGACAGACAATGAAGATTCCATATATGGATAAGAGGAAGAAACCCAAAACCAATGAAATGGAAGAAATAAAAAGTCCTTCCTTCAGTTAGGAAATGTATATACTTGAACGCACTGCTTGCCTGACAACATGAACATTCAGTAATGAACTCTGAAATATGTTCTGTTTAGATCACTAACTTTCACAGAAAACAAAAAGTATCTTTTGAAATGCTTGTCAAACAGAACAAGTGACTTATAAGGGAAGCTGTTTCTAATTTATTTTCATTTTAAAAAATATTTATTTATTTTATTTTATTTGTATAAGTGTTTTGCTTGCATGTATGTATGTGTACCATGTGTGTGTCTGGTGTCCAGGGAGGTCAGAAGAGGGCCTTAGAGCCCCTGGAATTGGAGTTACAGACTATTGTGAGCTGCCTCATACTGGTTTTGAGAAGCAAACCTGGATCCTCTGCAAGAGCAGCAAGTGTTCTTAACTGCTGAGCTATCTTTCTAGCCCCACATTAGACTTTTCAGCAATTAGGAGTTTCATGGAAAGAACTTGTATACCAAGGAATTATTGGAGTGTATGTATGTATTTGTGTGTATGTACATATGTGTGCATGTACGTGTGTGTGTATGTACATGTGTGTGTGTGTGCATGGACACACATCCATGCACATGACTGAAAGCCAGAGGAAGACACCTGGTGTCCTACTCTATCGCTCTCCATTTTATTTCTTTGAGGCAGGGTTTTCCACCAGTCTTGATGCCAGACTGGCAGCCAGCAAGCTCCAGTGATCCTCCAGTCTCCACATCTCCACTCTCACAGTCCTGAAGTCACAGGTGAGTGCAACATTTTATGTGTTTGCTAGGGATTTGAACTGAGACTTGTAGCAAGTGCTCCTACCTACTCTGCTATCTCCAGAGACCCACAAAGATTTATATCCATAGAACTTAAGGCTTTCAAGTCTAAAGTTTGCAGACAGCCTGTTCATGAACATGCAAGAATTCAGGAGCCAATTTCCCTAAGGATGCTTCCTGAGGAATGAGCTTCAGGTATCATTTCTGCTAGAGGGACATCCATAGAAGAGGTGGGGTGGACATGAGCCACACAGCTGCTGACTGGAGAGGTATTTCAAACAATGACATTGTGCTCAGATCATATAGGTCAATGCTTCTAAAAGGTGGAGAAACGGGAAAACTATATGCAAAAAACAATCTTAATTGCTCTCAACAAATGTAAACTGCATGAAATAAGAAATGGGAAATATACTGGAACTGATCCTGTGGACTGTGAGTGTGTGGTAAGGGGCAGTGAATGGGAAGTTATGGGCTATGTAGTTCTAGCCATCACTTTGACAATAAGGACTTTACAGGAAAGAAAGAGACACCAACTAAGAAACAAAATCAATTAAGAAAAATAGCTGTAGTTTTGCATTTGAATTGAAAGCGGCACCATGAACTCATTAGATTTATATTAAACATTATACATGTAAGTGTATACGCATGTGTTTTTTTAAAATCCCTGTCCACAGATGAGACTGAGAAAAACTGACCATTAATATAATCAGGATTACCAAGTGCCCAGACTTTAGTCATAATGTAGGAATTGTCACTAAAAAGGCCCTCCTAGATTTCTAAGAAAAATGAGTGATTTCAAGCCCCAGGAGTGAACAAGACATGGCTGGAATACCTGGCTAGTCCAGCTACTGAGAAAGCTGCTGGGGTGATTTGAACTCATCATCAAACTGAAAAGGAGATTCTGACCTTCTGGTCAAAGAAGGGGTTATTTGCGCTTCAGTAGGATAATGGTTGCAATTGACCGAAATCTCTCAGTTATGTTTAAATCATGACTCTGTAGCATTTTAAAGAAAATGATTGCTTTTTGAATCTCTTTAAAGCTGCTAAGTAAAGAATAAAGCATGTATCTTGGTTTTTCAAATTGAACTAGGTACTATAGGAAAATATTCAAATAAAATAATGAGGAAATAGGTTAAATATACTTCAACTAATGAATGATACCAATGGTATACCTCCCAATAAGTTGATACTTCTCACCCCCGATGAAGCATCAATAGTTGTTAGAATTACATAAAGGGGAGAGAGAGAGAGGAAAGAGAGAGAGAGAGAGAGAGAGAGAGAGAGAGAGAGAGAGAGAGAGAGAACCATGTATCATTTTGCCAAAGGAATCAAATTGGCAAATTGGGAGTGTCCAAGCTCTGGACTTAGATTCCAATTCTGAGAAATCACAGAGCTCAGAAGAAACGTGTTCTGTTACACCACAGGTATACAGGAAGTCAGAAAATCCTGCGGGAAGAAAAGGCTGTGGGAAGAGTTTCAGGACAAAATTCATAGCTAAGTTATATGGGAAATGAAAAGATGAAAAGTTAAGTTGTAGATAGTAATAGACCTGGGAGACACACCAGAAATGTAAAACGAGAAGATAGTTATGATAAAACTGAAAAAAAAAATCACAAACATTTACTGCAAAGTTAGACGTTTTCCTTTGCCGGTAGGTGGACGTGGACACGTGACTGGGCCCTCTAGGAAAAAGCTAATCATCTGCTTTTGCTGACCTGGGTTCTTTATGGAGGAGGTTACCTTTCAAAATGGAAAATTATGCACTCACTTTTTGTGGTTTCCACAACTGTTTTTGTTTGACCAGAAATTATTTTAAAAGTTGCTAACAAAATAACTACAACTTACTTCCAGATCCAGTTGAGCAAATATGTAAATGCGAAATCCTGCGAAACAATATTCATTAAGATCCTTTCTCCTTCTAGGGATTTGGTGGAAAATGGAACTGGGGCAGACAAAGCCAGAAGGTGTTTCTAGTTTATCTGCTATGATTTAATTTCACTAAAGACTTAATATAAATAGATTGAGATCTTAACAATGATCCATCCGAGACATTACAAACAGGTGTGTGTATACTATTCTCTTGTAGTCTTTCTTTTTGAGTTCTAAATATTTTATCTTGTAAGTTCATATATTGAACAATACAATTTTCAGAAAATGATTTTTTTTTTTTTGCTCCTGACATGGGGTAGCATATAAATCAAAGACACAATCACTCTCAGGCTGGATAACATACTTAATAGTGTCAGCCTTCCTGGAGAATTAGTTTCTACCAGGAGAAGGAAAATTTGACTCTCAAATACATAACTATGTACACAGAAAACAGAGCAAATATTTTCTTTCTGCCGAATCTGAAAAACAAATACACAGCTTTCTCAAACACCCATCAGCTCCTTGGATTGCATAATGGGTGAGAAAGTTAACTGAGATCCAGGTGAAATGGAAGGGGTGTCTCTGATATCTTCCTATTTGGAGTGTTGAGATCAGAAATCCTCCCAGCCTAACGTCTATATTAGTAGGACTCTGTGTGTCTGTGAATTATTCATTAACTTCTTAATATCGAAGATGATTAACATCAGGTGGGGAAAGTCATTGTTATTGTGATATGCTAGTGGTCATTGGCCTTTCAACATTTTCTCCCTATATGGCCTCAGTGATGTCTGCCATGGGAGAGAATGTCATACAGAAACACCCTGGAGTTGACATTTTATTTCAGTCTCTATCTATAAACACCACGAGAATATGAATCTAAGGAAAACACAAGCAAATCTCCCCCATCCCATACGCCTTAGCAGGGTGCAATCTCCATCTTGGTGATTCACAGAAAAGAAGAGAAGCAAGACGTGGAGCATCAGGGATCAGGGCCCTTGCAGATTTACCAGGCAGGTAGCTGCACAGTCTCTCCATTGCCACCTGGACGGAAGAGTTGTGAACTTCGGCCAGCTGTTCAATCACAGACACCACCACCACACACCCTGCCGGAGGAGAAGAGCATGTTAGCAGGTTACAAGGGGGCTGGAGGGGCTAGGGAAGGGAAGTAGAAAGACTGGGTCCTAAAGGACACCAGCGGAAGCAGAAAACTTCCCTTGCTTTTGCCCTTAAACATCTACAGCATACATAAATGCACCAGGATTTACAGTCAAACGAGAAGTGCGATGAGAAGACTGGGCTGAGGGCTCAGAAAGCCGGGTTGTCAGAGTAGCTTCACCATTTGTGAGCTATGTGACTTGGGGGAAGTAATTAATCTGGCTTAAACCCCAGAGAAATTAAGAGAAAAAGATGATATTTAAATAAGATAGGGTGAGGAAAGTTGTAGAAGTTAGCTCAATTTGGGAAATAACCAGGTTAGCTAAAAGATATATAT
>NW_026067924.1:17711187-17984749 GCF_014885135.2 Alexandromys fortis
TTTACTCAACATCCTCCTTTTTTTTTTTTTTTTTTTTTTAACATCTTCCCTTTTTAAGCTTTGGTTTCATTAACAAGCAGGAAGTAAGATTTTTATACAGTGCAAGTGTGATAATTAATTGGGATGACATACAACTGAGTGTGCCTTCAGAATACAAGTCCCTGGGAAACATCTCAGGCTAGACAGCTCACAGCGAAAAGTAAGAACCCAACGTGGGTGTCCAGAAGAAATCTTAAGCACACTAAGAATATATTCTTTCCCTTACTTTGGTACAGGATATGTATGACTCCCAAGATTGCTAAGCTCACGTTTATCAAAGCTTCTATTTCTTGCCTCAATCTACCAAGCTGCTGAAGGAGTCCAAACATTATTTTCCTATAAGGAAGAGACTCTTTCTTTATAGAAAAGTATTGTCTTGGCCCAAGATCTGTAAGTGGTGAGAAGATGCAGACTTCACTCTCTTAGGAAAAGTGGGCACTACTTAGCAGATTTTGGCTGCAGAGTTCCACCTGAAGAAGCTAACTAGAAGGGAGACTGAGAAAATCAGCAAGCAGGAGCCCTCAATTTATATACTAGTGTCATTAAAGCCAAATTCCCACCATGGACCCTGCAAGACAGTGAGCAATGACATTGGGCATTTCTAGACAGAAAGAAATAAAACCTTCTATAAAACTAGAGACTGCCACAAAGAAATGAGAGATGGCCACCTATCTAGATACTTAAGTGCCTGGTAGCACTCTGCTTCCTTTGGCTGGGGAGATGGCGCTGACTAGACATGAGTACTGAGACCTTTGCAGCCGTCATCTTCCTGGGCCGACAGCACCTACTTGCTGGTGTGTTTAGTAGCATCAACCATCAAGTCTGATTGACTGTATCTTTTAAATGAAGTGACAGCCGTTGAGGGTTTTCTTCCATTGCCATGAATTCAGTAGCTGATTAACATTCTATGACCTAAAAAGCATCTTCACGTGTATTCGTTCTGTTTTTAAAATATAAACCCAATGCAATCTCATTTTAGAGAACAGTGAAGACATGAAACAGGATAGCAAGGTGAGAGGCCACTCAGCTTATTTGTTTCCCTTGAGACAAACAGCAGATTCTTTCGGAAATGTGCAGAACATGCAGCTCCTAATCAAACCAGCATGTGCTGACGAGCAGCCAGGGAGGCTCTGAAGTCACTTCCTGCAGCAGGTCATCAGTGAGCTGTCGTGATTGGTGTCCAGAAATGACTCAAAGTGTAGTGAACATGGGGATTTGGAAGTGACATTAAAAGGCTTGGTGCTATCGCCAAGCAGAGATTCCATTGGGAATTACGTTCAATATTCAGACTATTAACTATTATGATTCTGGATACCTTAAATACAAAGGAATTCCATATTAACCCACATATAATTTGCTATAGTTTTCATAAAAATCATTTTCATTCTGAATCCCCAAGTAAACACAAAGACGCATGGGAGATTTTCGTGACTGAAGTAGACTATGGGTATTTAGAACTTAGTTCTAGACCCACAGTGAGAGTGGGTTTATAGTTATCAAAGGAATAAGGCTAAAACCATCTTGATTTGACAGGATTTTCTTGTTAAAAATAAGATGATAAAGGAGCATAAAAAGTTTTGTGAGTTGTAAGCTCATTTTAGTCCCCCGTCAATGGTCATTCTTTACCCACTCAAAATCTCCTACAAAATCCTTTTGAAACTTTATCTTCTCTATCTAATCAGTATCCTTATCACTCTCTTCCCTCATCTCAGAACTCTATACAGACATCTCCCTTATCTGTGACAGATGAATTCTAGAACCCACGTAGGTACCAAAATCTGCAGATGCTCAAGACCCTCAACCTATATACACTCTCCTAGATCCTCTAAGTCACCTCTCAATTACTTATAACAGCTTAATATGATAGTATAAGTTGCAAATAGTTGTTATACTGTACTGTTCAGGGAATAATGAAAAGAGAAAAAAATCTGTACATGTTCAAAACAGACACCTACAACACATTTTGCTTTGCTCAGAGGTTGGTTGAATACATAGTTCTGGGAGCCATTGACATAAAGACCCACTATACTAACAACCTTGAACTGGCACTCCACACTGCTCTGATATTAGCTTCCAGAGTTGATAAGAGCAGAGTCAATCCCGTCTTTCTTCCAGTCCAGGGACAGCACCTTGCGAGAGCACCACACTTGTTTACTAAGAGAGAGTGAAGAAAACAGTCTTAGTGGAAGGAACTGCCTCTCCAAGAAGATGTGCCTCAGAAAACTATGTCAGGATATTGGTGGCTAGAGAAACTTGCTCATGGGGTCTCTCTTTTCTCCAAATATTGGGCAAGCACGGGAGGGAAGATGACAAAAATCTTTAAATAGTTTCTCCCAAATCAGAGGAGTCTTGTGACATTGCCTTTAACAAAGGAAGCATGCATCCAACCAAAGACACTTGTTCTAGGCAAGAAAATGCTAGAACTTGATGGGGACCCCAGATAAACAGTGTGGTCTTTAGTAGTGTTATCCTTGTCTATGGGGCATTTCCAATATACTTCCCAAATTTCTAACTTGATGCTAATTAGCACCCAAGGATCCCTGAGAGGCTATTTTGCCGAGGCCACGCAGAGCAGAAGGGGGGAAAGCCTTTTCAGCAGAGACACATACACCCTGAAAGAGTATGGTGGATTTCTTCACATTTCCTCTAATTTAGTGAGGGGCAAATTTTCTTTCTCCTTCCTACTTAAAAATCATAGTTTGTTATAAATTAATGGCCTAATAGACAGGCTAGGATGCAAGGTGTGGAAACCAAACATTCATTCAGATCAGCAGGAATGCTGGGAGAACATGGGACACACAGGGATGCTTCTTGGAATTTGATTTTAAGAATGTCCATTTCAGGGGAGCCACGGGTTGGGAAATCCACGCCAACACTTATTTGCATTTGTTTTAAGCCACAGCTTAAAAGGCTGCATACAAAGTGCCCTGGGCTCCACGGAAACCAGCCAACTTCTTTGTAGTCCAGGTACAGGCTTTCCTTTCGACTCTGACTCAAAGAAATCCCATCAAAGACTCGTGATGGTTCCAGTCCCTTAGCACTGCTGGCTAAAATTGGAAGAATCATTAGGTAGACACAAAGGAGCCAGGCCCCAGGGATGGGGAGAAGAAAGATAAAGAATGAGAAAAGCCAGTTGTCGCTGAAGACCAGGTGAACCCTCCCACTCTCGCCGCTTTGCCTAGTGAAGAGTTATGATCAAAAGGACCCCACAGATGTGCAGGTAATGGGGTGTGGAACACTGAACACCCTGGCTGGGAACAGCTTTGATGTAGGGGTCCATCTTCACCTCCCTCCAGCAGGCTGCATTCCCTTGCAGTTGAATTGTTAATTTAGGGTCTGCGGTGAAATGTGTGTTGGCCTTCTCCAGCAGCAGTAATGGAGGGATCCTATAGTCTAATAAGAGCTTTCCCTGCCTTGACAAGCTAACAATTGTTTTCCTGGGAGAGACGGGTGCTGAGTAATTCCTTCCGTTACAGATTACTTTCTGGTCTCTGATAAGAGGCCCGGTTTTGCTGAGGTTCGTTGAAATAAGAAATGTGGACAGGGCAAAGCTACTCGTTTTACTCTGTGGTCCGATCTAAGACTTCATATATGGAAAATCCCTTCTTACCTGGAGTCTGGACACAGTGGCTGTCATAGAAGCAGACACCCCTCATCTAGTGGGGAAAGACGCAAATGGGCCTGAGTACAAGCGGCCACAGGGCCCCACTTCTAGCCAGGCACCTCAGCAGACCGCGCACTGTGGCCTGGAATCTTGTCTGTGTGGTACATTAAAAATGCCGACCAGGTCAGCCTTTCTTTTCGAGGGGTGGAACTTAGTTTACAGCCCGTTAAGTCTGTCCTTGTGACTTGCTTTGGCAAATAGAATGTTCAAGAAGTGACAGTGGCTTGGGATGAAACCCGTGCCTCAAGAGGCTTTGTGATGTTTAGTGACATTTGACCAAAGGTACAGCCAGGAATGTGAGCTAACATGCTCGAGGGAAATTAAGGTACCTTAGCCTTTAAGCATGTCAGCTACCAGTTTATGAACGAGGCCATTCTGGATCATCCATTCCTGCCATTTCCCCATCTGCCAGGTGTGTTCAAGTGGGCCCAGGGTCTTTCGGTAGCAGTCATTCAATAGGACCCGGCCCACAGAACCCTGAGCAAGCAAATGACCCTGTGTGAGTGGGGGTGTTTGTAACAGAGCTGCAGGGATCCAGTGATACAGCAAATACCACCGAACATGGCGCCTGCCGCAGGAACACATTTAACAAATGTTCCTTCTGCTCTGCTGAAGCAGCCACAGGGGACAGACAGACAGACATACTTTTCATGAACACTTCTGAAACCAAAGCTCGGAATTTTGTCTGTGAAAAACGTGTAGCATTACCAATACTTTTACTTTTCTAGGGTGGAATTCACTTTTGTTGCAGGTATCTACTGTTTTGTACATTTGTTAGATTCTAAGGCTCTGTGTCCTAACCTAACTGCCACCTGAAGTGGTGCTTTTGATGAGAAAATACTCAGCAAGTCCCAAACTGTCAAATGTGCCGAGTACACTGGAAACAAGAGAGCACCGTACTAGGCAGTTACTAGTGAAAATGTGAGCTTGGGAGCAAGCAGAGGCCAAGGGAGGCAACGAGAAGAGGTTGAGCTGCTGTGGGACATAAAGTAATGCTGTACCCACATCACCACATACTGAAAGTGAGCCGTGGGGCTGAAGAGCTGGATAAGCCATAAAGAGCACTGGCTTCTCTCCAGAGGACAAGATTCAATTCCCAGCACCCACATAGCAGCTCACAACTGTCTGCAACTCCAGTTCCAAGGGATCTGACACCCCACACAGACATACATTAAGGCAAAACACCAATGCACATGAAATAAAAACAAATAAAAGATATTTTTTAAAAAAATGGTGATTCATGAAAAATTGAAGTTAAGACAGCCCTCAATATCAACCTCTCTCCACGCCATCAACCCCCTTCCTTAAGCAACACATACAAGTTAGCACCTCCAGGATGTGCTCAGAGGCTCGAGAATAGGTGAGTGGGACAAGGTTATGTATCTACATTTGTTAAATCATATTCTGTTAACTTCTTTCTTGGTGATGTCTGTTGGATTTGACTTTGGGGCAAATATAACACAAGCGATGTATTCCTTCCTCTTCTATAAAATTGCATTTATTGGAATTATTTTCATCTTAGTATTTTACAGAATGCACTAGTGAAACCACCCGGCCTTTGAGATTTCCTGTGTGTGGTTGACTACTGTCCCCCCAATGTGTGCTCTTCTAAGGGGTCAGTAGAATGTTTTAAAGCCTGGAGGTGAGAAAAAGAAATGTGGTCCCAGGTGAGAATCCAAGCTGGGAGAAAGGAGAAATAAAAGAGTGTGGCAGGCAGACGGAGGCGCTTCAGTAGGGTAGACTGACTATATTTTATTGGGAATTAAAAATTACTGTGTAGATGTCAATTTAATTAGTTGCCAAGTATGTGATTTGGGACAGATTGTAAGTATAGCAGTAGAACTGTGAAGCTAATCCCTCACATGGATATAAATAAACATGAACACCAGTGATCTGTTCCTATGCACGTTCACTCAAAAAGTACACAACCAAGCTCTCCTTTTAGCTTGCTGCTGATAATTCTTTACCTGGAATATTTTTCAATGACAGCTCTATTTCATTCAGTTCCTCTTCCACCATATATTTTATACCAATGTAATATATTTAGTGGTGAAAACCTAATTGATCACATTGTTGTAATTTTCACATTAAAATTTTCTAAAAATTGAAATAAAAATGAAAATTTAATAAGTATGACTAGTAAATTCTAGATAGGGTTTCTATATTAATAAAGCTAACATGTAAACAGAATGCATTCCCAATATAAAAGAAATTATTGAATAATAAGGCAAATTTTTTATAATTGTATATCTTAATGAAATTGTTAGGTATCCTAGTTTAATACCGATATCTGTTAATGAATATAACATAGATATGTAGAGAAAAAATTCAGCATAACTTTTGTTGGTGTGGTTTTTTTTTACACATGCAAGTGCCGAGAAAGATATTTCCCTAAGTAGATGAGAATAGTGATATTTTCATATTGAAACATCACTCAGTTCTTTGAACTTACTCAGAGTTAAATATAAAAAATCTAGAATGAGCTCTAATCAAAAATTACTTGAAATGATCTATAACCTGACAGCCTTATTGTCTTCTCTAGTTTTCCTGAAATAACTAAAAGCCAATCGACTTGAAAAACTGTTGCTAATCAATGGAGTCTTTCACTTTTCTGGTTTTTGATAAATATACCTTTAACTTAATTAACATTTACCTTTTAATTATACTTGCTATATTTTACTTATATCTGTTAAAACTAAAAAAAAATTAGGAAAGTGAACATTTCTATTTTTTAATTCATTTTTGTCTCTATGACTTTAACCAATGTTTTTGTGTGTGTGATGGGGCTGGTGAGGGTGGAAATCCTGCCTGACTCTTGATTTTGGATGGAAACCATGTTAAATCTGCAGTGAATATGGGGTTCTCATAGGTGTCTTTATCAGGTTGGGGGAAGCCATTTCCTTTCTTTTATAATTTGTTGAGATATCTTAACAGAGTTTGTCACATAATTTACATTTCTGCTGGGCTGATAATGCAATTATACCCTTTATTTTACTAATTTGGTGTGCTTCATGAATCAACATTCAGATCATAAGTCAACTATGCATTTCTAGCAAAGATACCATTTGATCATAAGGTTCCATTTATTTAATTCTATATATTGCTGGATTTATATGGTGGGTGTTTTTAAGAGTTTTTAAAGTCTATGTTTATGTAGTAACGTTCTGTTAAATTCTTTCTTGTGGTATCTGTCTGGATTTAACACTAGGGCAAAATATAACACAAATTGGGATATAGTCCTTCCTCTTATTTTATGAAAGGAATTGCAGTTCACTGGAATTGTTTCCTTCTTAATATTTTATGGGACTCACTAGTGAAAAGAGCTCACCTTGAGATTTCATAAACTTGACTGATGTCCCCTAAATGCAGGTCCTTCTCGGAATTTGATCATATGCCTTGTTTGAAAATGGGATATTGCTATTGTAATTAGTAGAGATGAGATCATGCTAGAATAGAGTAGGCCCATAATCAATATAACAAGTGCTCTCACAAAAAGAGGCAACCACACAAAAAGAAGGGAAGGCCACGTGACTATGAACGCAGGGGTTAAACATCTATAAGATAAAGAACAAGATATCATATTGCAACCCCAGAAGCCAGGAGACAAGTATAGATGACTTCAGACCCTCCAACCTCCAAAACTGTTGGAAACCCATTTCTGTTCCTGTAGCACATATAATCATGGTTGTTTTGTTTTGTTTGCAGGCCAAGAACACTAATACAACTTCTAATTATTAATTTAATTTCTTGACTTGATATAGTTCCATTCAGTCCTTTTATTTCTTCTTAAGTTAATTTTCAGTATTCAAGTCTTTTTTTCCTTTTCCTTTTTCTTTTTTCTTTCTTTTTCTTTTTTTTACAATTTTCTCATCATGTCTTAATTCTTGATTTTCATGACACAAAATTGCCCATAATGTTCTATTACAATCATTTTAATTTCTTTTGGATATATAATGATGCTTTCTGTTGAGCTTTTTAAAATCATGTTTATTCATTTTAACAGGTAAGTTCCTTTAAGAGTTAATTGGTTTTGTTTATCTTCTCCGAGAACAGCATTTGATTTTCATTAGTGTACTTGTTTTTATTTTATTAATTTTTATTTTGATGTTTATTTTCCTTCTTCTTCTTAGTTTGTGTTTGAAATATTGCTTCTCTAAATTCTCAAAGTTGAATGCAGGTTAACGACTTTAGATTTTTTCTAAATAAATTTATACATGTCTCTCTAAACATGACTTAACTGGCATAATATATGCGAATAATAAAATACTTCATCAAATAAAAGACTATATATAATTTTCTTTACAATTCTGTCACGATTTCTTATATTTTAAGGATCTTATTAATTTCACATACATAAGAACAATACAATATGCAATAGTAATATATAACAACTTATCCTTGGTTGGTATAATAGTGTCATTATCATTACAAAAGAAGCCTCTGGTTTTATACTTTTCTATAGCGTAAGGCATATTCTGTATCATAAATTAAGAAGTCTTATAGTTTCTCTTTCGGTGTCAGATCTTTTCTCATCCTTTTATTTTCAACCCATTTATGCCTTTAAATCTAGGCATGTCTCTAGTGTGCAGAATCTAATTGGATGTTACTTTAGAAAAAACAACCTAGTTCTGATTATCTTCACTTTTTAATGGTAGGTGTGGTCCCCACAGAGAACGCCAACTATAAGATTTCTAACTTTGTAAGTGTGTGTGTGTGTGTGCGTGTGTGTGTGTGTGTGTGTGTGTAAACAAAGTGTCTTTCAGTATTACTTTCTCCCTGATGACATTTTTAGTAGTGTTTTACCAGAATATTTCCATTCTCAGTGGGCCCTGAATAATAATGTGCAGCTCCAATCTATCATAATTTACATCACGCTAATAGCACTTTAATTAGCACAAAGTTTACAGCTTTGCTTCTGTGCTGTTTTATTTCTTCCTCTCTCCTTTGAGCTAATTCTCTCATAATGTAGACCAAACAATACAGTGTTTTAATTACTGTTTTAAGCATTCTCGCTCAACATACTCAGAAAAGTATTTGTATGAAAAAGTATATATTCTTTTCATATGTGCCATAACCTGAGCTTTCTGTCTCTCTTCCTATGACTCTAAGTTACCATGTATCGTGTTTTCTTTCTGCTTAAAGAACTTCTCTTTCATTTCTTTTTAATTTTAATATGTGTGTGCATGTACATGTATGTGTATGTACACGTGTATACAGCATGGATGTGTGTATGAATCTTTTAATGTATGTGAACAAACATATGTATGAAGATGAATGTGTGTATGCATGTGTGAACGCCCACATGCAGAGGTCAAGGGTTGACTTCTGATGTTTACTTTGATGAGGCTTCAACTTATATATCGAGGTAGGGTCTTTCACGTGAAACTAAAGCTTAAAAATTTGGCGAGTAGAGGCAATCGATTTGTCCTGAGGATCCCTTGTCTCTGCCTTTCAAGTGAAGGGCAGTAAAGACTGAATTATGGGCCTCACACTTGTGCAGCAAGAGCTTGCTTACTAGGTCATCTTTCCAGCCCTTATAACACTTATTTTTTTAAGAGATTTATTTTTTTAAGAGATTTATTTTTTTAAGAGATTTATTTTATTTTATGTGTATAAATATTTTGCCTGCATATATGTGTTGCACTGTGTGCATGGCTGGTGTCTACATAGCTATTAGCCACCATGTGGGTGCTAGAAATTGAACTTGGGCCCTCTGCAGGAACAATAAGTACTCTTAACCACTGAGTCATCTTTTCGGTTCTCTGCTTGTACTTCTTATATTACAAATTTACTAGCAATGCATCAGGAAATGTGTTTATATTTTATGCTCACTTTTAAGTTATAGTTTAATATGGCATAGAATCTGGGTTAATAGCTTTTTGTCCCCTCTCAGCACCTTCGGTCATTCTACTCCTCTGCCTCCATCCACACTCTATAAATTAAACGGTATGAATTACTTATACTGTTTTCCTGTAGTGGATATGTCATATTTCTGTTGTTGTGTTCAAGGGCTTCAAACGGTATTTGTTTTCAGGATACTAGCTATGAAGTGCCAAGATCTGCTCTGTATTTATTCTGAGTTTAAGAGTCTTCGATCAGTAGGTTAATATTTTCCCTCAGTTTTGAAGCAGTGTTAATATTTAGTTTTTTTATGCAGTTTTACAAGCTTTTTCTTCCTCTCCTCTTAGAACACCCCTTTCATAGATACTGAGATATTGGACATTGTAGCCCATGTTTCCAAGGCTTGGATCATTTTCTTCAAGTCAAGTTTTGTTCTAGCTTTGTTTTGGGTCATATCCATTGATTCGTGTTCTAGCTCATAGACCTTTCTTCTGTGAATTCTAATCTTCCCAGCCTATCTAGTGAATTATTACTGATTTTCAAGTCTAGACTTCTCATTTGGCCCCTTATTATCATCCTATGTGTCTGTTCAAAGTCTGTTTGCTGAGCATTGGCAAAATACTTTCAATGTGATTGCATTTGAAGTCGTTGCCAAAGCAAGTTGAAGATAAGGTAATTAGCCTCCAGACCTGCAGCCTTCCTGTCTCTCCATCGTCCTGCACTTCTAATCAATCAGTCTCTGCAGACACAGCCTCTTTCCAAGAGATTTTGTTCAAGCTTTGGTAACTGGAAAACAGCTTATCAGCAAAAGGCTATGGCATTGGAACAATTTGTTTTTCTTTTCAAATTTGCACGGTGAAGTTTTTAAGTAAAAGCTTAATTATAAAAGTTTCCAAAACTAAAAAAAAAAAAAAATCCCATAAAACATTCAAGAATCCCAACAGTAAAACTCACCAAGACAGAAACCATTCTCTAATCACGACCGGCCACGTGTGCATAGCTTTTCATGTCTATTCGAGGAACGACTTTGGGCGTGCTCTACAGATCCTCTTATGATATTATCACAGTATTCAGTTTGGTGGCCTTTCCCCTTTTCAGCGTTTTAATGCTTTTTTATCAGAATTACAAGGCTTTTGTTCCTGGTGTAGTCCTCTGAGAGAGGGTTGGTGTATTTGATGCCACTTTGCTCTGTTGTATCATGATAACAAATGGATTTGTGTATGGAATTGGGATGCTAACCAATTTACTTGGGGTAACTCTATTTTCTGGAGTGGGCCTGAAATAATAAACAAATGCTTTTAAATGTCGAGTTTTCTCTAGGTGGTGCTGGACAGAAAATAAATCAGTATGTTGCTGACTTCTTATGCTAAGCAGCAGCCTCTAGTCACTGACAGATGGTGGCTAGTAAGCAAAGGGGCCCTGATTCTGCTAATGGGAGGGCAGAATACTGTCAAAAAGCCACTGAAAGCTGGGTCCTAAATGGGAGCTCAGCCCTGCAGTGGTTTGAATGAGAATGCTCCCTCTCCTCCCGGAGGCTCATAGATATATTTAGTGTTTGGTAGCAAGGATTAGGAAGTGTGGCTTCCTTAGAGGAGGTGTGTCACAGGCGGCCTTTGATGTGTCAAAAGCCCATACCAGACCCAGTAGCTCCCTTTCTCTCTGCCTTCTGCTTGCAGATCAGAATGCAAGCTGTCAGCTACTGCTCCGGCTCCATGCCTCCCTGCCTGCTGTCATGTTCCCTGCCACGATGGTCATGACTCACCCCGTGGAACTGTAAACAGGTCTCCAATTAAATGCTGTCTTTTATAAGTTGCTATGGCCACAGTGTCTCTGCACAGCAATAGAACGGGTTCTAAGACATGACCCCTCTGACACCTCAGTTTCAACCTTTTCAATCCATAGCAAAGAACCCAATTACATTATGTCCAGACGTCTGATGTACAGAAACTATGAGACAGCGAGCATGTGCAACTTTGAGCTTGTTAGCGGAGAACAATTTATTACACTGCACATCTGTAGAAAGCCATGCACCATGAAGTCATCTTATCTATTTTTAAAGTTTCTTAGTGTATGTCCGCTGGACACAGTACTGTGCTGTATCAGTACATTTTCCTATCCCAGCCTGTCTACAGAGGTCAGGGGAAAATTGGATAAATCAGTTCTCTCTTTCCAGCATGTGGGGCCTGAGGCTCAAACTGCAGGCTGCCTGCCTTGGGGCAGGGAGTCTTTTTGAAACATCTTCTCCTCACTGTTTCTGCAGAGTGCCATGGGGAGATTGCCAGCGTCTATATTCTCTTTGCAGCTGCCACGCATGGTTTCCGTGTTCCCTTCACCTCAGTTCCTTTTCTCTTTAAAGCGTTGCTACTGAGAGTCCATTAAGGACTTTCTGAGACTCTGTCTTAAGTGTGGCTCTCTTCACTTCCTCACACTGGGATGGGGAAGCTCCATAGACTGCGACAATCCCTCCAGGGTAGACTCTAGATCTGTGAAGTCAGTTTGTTACTCTAGATTTGCTTAGTACAATACTACATGTTTAACCACCACCCACCTCTGCAGGCAGCTGGTACTCCAATTGTCCGCTTTATTTCCTAGGAACTCAGGATGCTGTATATGCATGTCATTCACTTCTTCAGGAAATGGCTGAGAAATTTCTTTGGAGAGGATCTTTCCTTCAGACCCTCTCTGATTTCCACAAGCTGTACTTTTACACGTCATCATTCCGTTTCCTTGGACTCTGCATTGCAATAAGTCTAATCTCAGAACTTTTGGAACACAATCTCAGTATATTTCTTTCTTGATATTCAGGTTTGGATCATCACAACCCTTTTGAGTACTTGTGGGGTGCCAAGACAATGCTAAGTCTACCTCTGCCATGGTATCATTTCCTTACCCCGTGTCATTCTCATCTTGTTGGGTAGGAAGGTACAGAGGGTTAAGCAATGCCCTGACGCCACATATGTGGAGTGGCAGAGTCGAGGTTCATCCTTCTAAGAGTCTGGACTTTCTACCCTTTGCTCTTCCTATTGCACGCATGTGAACAGCAAGAAAATTCAGTAAAGTTCTGGACAGAAAATACAGACCATGAGTGACCTCACAATTCAGAGAGAACTGTGTGATTGCTGTAAACTGGCATTCCTATGTTCAGTCTTTCTGGGAAGGTCTATTGAGAGAGACTGGCACACTATAACTTCATGGGGATTTCATTTAATACTGTGCAACGTTTTCATTCCTTCCTCTTTCCTGCATAACACTCATAAAAAGGAAAAGAAAGTATTATTAATTTTTCCCTAAAGAATAAGATGCTGCCACCATTTTTCAAAGCTTTGCTCACTCCATGACCTTGCCCCAAAGTCACAGATACTCCCTTCCTCTGTTGTATCTCTCTGGTTTTTGTTTTCAAGACTTTGAAACCAGGATACTACGGAAAAAGAAAGTTGACAGGATGTGGACAGCTCAAATGATCAGTGAGCTTCCATTTGCATAAAGACTGGACTAAATTCAATGATAATTTCAAAGTAAAGACAGAACACTATGGGGAGAAGAATACACAAGATTACTAAAGTGTGGGATGAATGCAGAGTGGCACCCTGGAACCAGGGTGTGTTCTGGCTAAACCCTGAGGGTCTGTAAGTCTTTGGACAGCAGGTGAGAGGCAGAACAGCAGTGAGGGAGTGGGCACAGGATTGCTGTGAAATGGCCCTGTGAGATAGCCCTGTGAACTCTAGAGCCTTGGGCCTTGGGAAGAGGAGAACCCATGATACCCAAAGGGAGCATAGGAGGCAAGAGGAAACACTTTCTGCTGCCCACAGAAGAGGTGTCTACAAACTATTGCCCAGTTACAGCGAAACAGAGACTGAAGAACTAACAACTCAATAAATTGTCAATAAAAAGAATATAGACAATCTTAGCCTGTAAACCATCCTGTACTGAAACTGATTTTTAGGGAATGGAACCTGGCTTATCACTGATTCTGTGACCTCTGGAAGGGGGAGGCACAGCCCAGTGTGCACTTGTCCAGAGGGCAGGTGGGAAGTGTGAATGCCAGGAAATTCCTGCAGCTAGCTCTGACTCAGAGTGAAGTCAAGACCTGTGTTCTTGGGACAAATTTTGAGTTCCCCCAGGGCAAGGCTCCTGGTTGGAAGCTAAGGTTGCTTGCTATTGGTGTGCGGGGTGGGGGGTGATGTTGCTCCATAACCTGACACCTGTGGTGGCTCTTTTTGGAGAATCTGCTCAGTTGTAACAAAGCCACTCCTCCGGGAACTGTATCTGTGCCTAGGGCTTTCTCTCTTGCTTCTCTATTCAGTGGTGTGATGACAGCCTGGGTTCTCTCCAGAGCATGAAACTGGGACTGGCAACCAGATGGCGGGCCCAGGAATCGGTGAGGTGTACACCACACAGACCTGACCAAACCAGCAACCAAACCAGCTCATCTGCAGGACACAACCGCCGGGAAGATGCCCAGGTGACTGGCGTTCACCATTTCCTGACACCTGGCTTGATTTTTTTAGGATCCACTGTTTCTCTGACTTTTGATTCTAAACTTCATTTCTTGGGTTATCCTAAGAGAGTTTCCTCCTTTTCATGCCCATCTTAACTCAATTAGATTCCTTTATTCATCTGGGGGCCGTGGGAACTGAATCTAGGGCTCCACACCTTCCAACCGTGCATGCTGCTCCTGAGCCTGTCTTAGGACCAGTTTAATTCCTCTAACTTGCAGTCTAAGTGGGCATTACATGGCTGGTTGCCATATGCTGCTTAGGGATTCGGTGTCTGGGAAATTAGGTAAAGGGATACACATATAGAAACTAGAGTGATACACTGACAATGGCAACTTGGAAGTATGGTTATTACTCTATTACCTCAGAAGCACAAGGGACAAAATTAAAAAAGGGGACTCACTACAAAGAAGTTATTCTAGAGGGGACATGGTTATAAAAGTGAAGAAAAACCCACAGAATAGGAAAAAAATATTAGTAGTGTAGATTTGACATGGTACCTCCATCTGGGAATATATGTGTGTGTGTGTGTGTATTAAAAACTGAAAAAGAAAACGCCAATGAAATCATGAAATTTGGAGGTAAATGGAAGAGCTAGAATATGTTGTACTGAGTGCAGTAACTCAAACCCAGAAAGATAAACACTGCATTTCTTATTTGTGGTTTTTAGCTCCAGATCTGTAGATGTGAATATGAAGTACAGAATAGCCATTGGAACTAGAAAATAAAAAGGGACCAAGAGGGGAAGAGCCATAGAGTGGGGAAGAGCAGGACAGAGATACTATGAAGGCAGAAATGGGACTATGGGGGGGGGGGCTATTATCATGGAGGGGACGGAGGATAATACAGAAGGAGGTGGGACGGAGAACAAATAAAAACACTAAGGATCCTCAAAAAAGACATAGCGTCATTATTTTATATTTACCTAAAATTACATATGTTACAAATATATATACAGAGTACGTGTATTTTTTTTAAGTGTTGGGGAGCTGCAGAAAAGTGGCTACAGAACAGGCTCTCTGTCAGAACAACTGTGATGTTTAAATGCTCATGTTCATAAAAATAAAGGCCCTCCAGCCATTGAGCACCATTATATACAGGAAACAAGAACTTCCACTGTGGGGGAGGTGTCTATGAACGTTTGAGTTCCTGTGAAGCTTTGTTACTTATTTGATTTTAGTTAAAGCAGGGACACACTTCCCTGGTCAGGAAGGGTTTTGCATTGAGACTGTAGATGATGACTACAGAGATGAATTCTCCTGCTGTGTTGGTCTGTGGACATCCACCTGCTTCCTCTCTTGCTCCACACGTTTTCATTGCCCTGGGTTCCTGAGGGGTGAGGGATCTACCGCAGAGTCTTTGAAATAACTGAAATTACCCCCTTTCCCTGGTCATCTTTCAATATGAAAATTTCTAAAACCATGAAATTATTTCTTATAATTTATTTATTTTGATTTTATGTACATTGGTGTTTTGCCTGCGCGTGTGTCTGTGTGAGAGTGTTTGGTCCCTTAGAACTGAAATCACAGGCAATTTTAAGCCACCCTGTGGGGACTGGGAACAGATTTGAGGTCCTCTGGAAGGGTAGTCCGTGCTCTTAAATGCTGAGTCATCTCTCTAGTACCAAAACACCATCATGCCTGCCACCTTCTGGGGACTTTGTGAGTAGATGGCGTTTAGTTGCCTGCTGCTGCTCTGGCTGGCCTCCTGACCCTTGTGGCTCCACCTCCAGCATTGCAGTGTGTAGGCAGGGTGTGTTTAAGTCACACACAGTGCCAAGCATTTCTTCAGTGAGAGGGATTTTAATCTTTACCAATCTTTAGATTTTTCTCTAAAATGGGTAGTAACTTCCCTGAAGACAGACGCTTTAAAAATTCTTGTTATTTACCTTTGTATTCTTGGTTCAGAACCCAGAGCCTGCCATTTGTTAGCCATTCAGGGACCATGTAAAAAACTAGTGTGTTGAGCAGCTTGAAGGGACGCTTTCTCTGTGAGGATTTAAAGAGATGCATTTGTTTTTATGGGAAAGTTGTTAGGGTGTTAGCAGCAAGTGCAGACCAGCGGGATGCTTCCGGCTTAATCACCTCCTCCACGAAGCTCTCCCCCCAACCATGAGCTGAAGTGACTTTACCTCACTACTTCTAAAGACATTTCTCAGATGTCCTATGAGCAAAAAGAGCCCGGGATCAACTTTTGGGAATGTGCAGTCTCTTCTTTGCTTCTTTGACTATTGATCTGAGGCATCACAGTGATCCCAAGTCTCTTGCCTACATCATATGAAGATACCTCAGTGAGAATAAGCACCCCCTCTTTTAAGGGAAGGTCACACCTAGGGGCTGTTTTGTGGGAACTTGTGCTCCCTCACTTTTTTCCCCAAGAATACTCTACAATCAACTTCTGCACAAAATTGTCTGTGTCTACTTCCTTCAAGGAAGCAGCGCCAAACAGCAAGACACCAGCCAACATGGACTACTTTCACACCTGAGTACATAGGCTTCAGTAAATGTTAATCACATCAACAAATACCTTACACCTACGTTCTTTGTTATCATGACAATAGGTGAATAAATTATCCAGAGAACTTTGCCAGAAGTTCTGAGTTACACTGGATAATTGAATGGCAGGAGTTTCCAGAATAGAACCAGGAAAAATGGAAAGCTTCAAGCTCTCATCATTTGGAATCCTCTCTCTGGGATTGCAGTCATATAGCAAGTCATCCCCTTCTGGGACCCCTGAGAATAGATGCTCTGAGGGATGTTCCTAGATGAACCACACTTCTAACTATACTCCACCTCCAGGGCACTAAACACGAGAATGAAGCTGTCTTAGTTTCAGACCCATCGATCCACCATTTCCATATCTCCCATCAACCCTGTTACCCCTACACAGCACAGGAAATTACCATCCAGCTCTGCCCAAATTCCTTACCCATAAAATCTTGCTACAACAAATTATTATTATTTTCAATTGCTCTGCAACAGTAGAGATGCAGAGCAAATTCCTGGGATTCTCTTAACACAGCTTCCAACTCCCCGTAGACTTCCTGGGGAAGGAAACAGAAACCTTATGTCCATTCTGGTGTGACAACCTGGGGATCTCAGGGTAGATTGCCGAACCAAACCCAGAAAGTCCATTTGTAGCCACCCTGGAAATGGAACTAACTCTCAGGAGCTTTTCCCTAGTTATTCTGTTTGACAGGCTTGCAAATTTGCTGGGAGTAAACGGAATGGCAGTAGGCTGTGATTTTAGGAAGGCAAAGACTGCATGAAGATGACCCCCCTCTCACACACACCTCCTAGATTTGGTTCCAAAGGAACCAGTGAACCTTGTTCCTTGGGTTTTATTTTTAAAGAAATATTTGGATCTAGAGATGAGTTCCCTGATGTGCATAATATGATCATGGCTTTGGCAAAACATGACTAATTCAGACTTTTTTCCCAGAATTCCTAAGTGTCAGAACTTGTACCCGGTTGTCTGTGTGTAGTAATTGGCTATCACATTTATCCCTAGGGTTCTTTTGGTTTAAGATTCTATACAGAGGTCTGTTTGCTGAGTAATTGTTTCTAGTTGAATCTATATGGCTCCATCGCCCATGCCATCTCGGTTCCCTCTACTGTTACAAGCTCCATGTTTACTATGAATTTGGAAGGTGTCATAGTTAGGCTTTCTATTGCTGTGATGAAGCACAGTGACCAAAAGCAATTTGGAGAGGAAAGGGTTTATTTCAGCTAATACTTCCAGGTTAACAGCCCATCCTGAGTGGAGTCTTGGTAAGAGCCCACCAGGAACCTGGAGTCAGGAGCTGATGCAGAGGCCATGGACATGGAGGAGTGCTTCTTACTGGCTTGCTCCTCATTCCTGGCTCAGCTTGCTTTCTTACGGAACCCAGGACTACCAGTTCAGGAAAGGAATTACCCATAGTAGGCTGGGCCCTCCCCCATCAATCCCTAATTAATAAAATGCCCTACAGGCTTTCCAATCTTACAGCAGCATTTTCTTAATTGAGGTTCCCTCCTCTCAGATAGTTTTGTGACAAGGTGACATAAAACTAGCCGGAACCAAAGTCCTCACCTTATTTCTTACTATACTCAGAAGACACAAAGCAAATACAAAGAGAAATTGAAAATAAAATGTTCCTATGAAGGAGAAGTCACTAGGTTATATCTCAGCCAGTATCCAGAGTTTCTCCTGGGCCACTATAGGTAGATTCCTGAAAGAATGAAGGAAGCTGAGGGGGCCGAGTCCTTCTTGTACACAGATGTCACATACATGGATGCATGATCTTATTCTCACAGTTCCCCTGTGAAGTACATATCATTAGCCCTGTCCACTAAGAAGGACACAGGGGTAGGGAGAGGGCTTGGTAAGAGCCAATGAAAGATTAGCAGCAGGAGGAGGAAGGGGATGGACATCTAACCCAGATGTCCGAGGTCAGAGCCATGAAAAGAACTGAGAATTTAAGACTGTTAGGAAAGCCGATCCAAAAGAAAACCTGTCCAATAACAGAAAAGAAAGAAAAAAAACCCTTTTGCTTGTTTACTTTTGAGACAGGGTCTCAATATGTAGCCCATGCTAGCCTCCATTCGGTGAGCCGCCTGCCTCTTTCTTTCGGTCGAGTGCTAGGAATACATGTGAGTACATGCCATCACATCTAACTTTGAGGGTGAGGGATTATCGTGTAAGCAAAGTATCAGACTTCATTGTTATGAACACATAGAAAAAATTAAAATGTACATACCTACACAGCTGTGACTATCAGAGTAGCTGGCACCTGGCTGGTTCTCATAGGGTACAGAGGCCAACGATTGAGAGAGCAGAAGAAGAAACAGAGGGGTGGCCTTGAGAACTTTCCAAGAAGACTTCATCCTGAGATGTATACCAGGAGCCATTGACTTGTCCACAAGATCACTCTTCTTCTCAACCCTCCTCGACCTCTCTAGAGTTACCACCTCCGAAATGCACGCTGCCATAAACACACTTTGTAGCAAGTGTGCTGCAACACGTGTGTGTGCGCGCACACACACACAGCTGGATATTTTGAGACCTCTGAAAGAGACTCAGATGTCCAAGTTTGGCAAGAGCTGGAGAAGTCCTTGGTGGGCAGTCCCTCTGAGCAAAGACTTCAGGAAAAAAAATACCCAAGTTGCACAGTGACAGCAACAGCCCTTCCGGCCTCGGGCTGAAGTCAGTGACCATAAACCACATGGACCTTGAGGTTTGCCCAAAGTACTCTGTTCAGTTGGAAGAGAGAGGCCCTTCCCCTTTCATTCTTGCAAAACAAAGCTAAATGAAAACTAAAACCAAAGAAGAAAATACCGCACCACTTGCACACAGTCCTTCAGCAACCTGATTGGCAGCACCCACATCGTGAAGAAGTTACAGTTGTAACGTAGAATAATTATGGCTATACTATGTAATGCAGAATTATATTTAAACTTATTTCACTTTCCTTTCAATGATTGCATGCTTGAGGGTGGACTCCTTGCTTGGTCAGAGAACCTTCTGGTTGAGTGGTGACTCTCCTCTGACAAAGAGAGACTATTGCTTCCCCCGGCCCAGCTTTCTGCATTTGGTATGCAGAAAACAATGGGCTGTCAGCAGGCCTAGATCTTAAATCTAATAAGAAAAAAGGTGTGAGTTCGTATTTACTTGCCTGGGCAGGCGGCATCATTTTCCCTCAACATTTCAAGATGTGTTTGCTTCCCATCTACGGGGGACTGGTTCACTTTTGAGAGACTGATTTTTCTGCTTTGACTTTGAGAATCTGGCACCATTTTTTTCCAGGGAAAGCAATCTGAAAATGGAGAGGGCTTTAAAATAAAAGATACCTAATCTGAATGCCTTGATATTTGTTTTCTTAGATAGGTTACACCAAAATTATATGCAGCATTCAGACAAGCTCAGATGTTAAATTACCCAAGTTCAGACAAGAGTGGAAGGTCGTATAGACTGTCCCTTCCTGCTTGGGGTCTGAGAAAAACTTATTACAGACTTAGGATCATGGGAGTTGGTTAAATTGGTTAGCACTTTTTGCCTAATAGCATTTGGTTATACTGATCCCCACTCCACACGCACTCTGCCTGGACACACAAGCTTGTCCCCTTCTCAGCCTCAAGTCCCTCCTGAGGACAAAGAGCGCTGCCTGCTGAATGGTGATTTGACCTTGTGCAGGTCTGTCACTTGGCCGAGGTACTGCTGCGTTTGGTCCCTGACCTTGTGGTCGAGAGAAGCTTTAGATAGAATGATGGGGTGACTGAAGATGAAGGCTCATGCTCAACTGTCACGTCGACCTTTACGTGAGGAGTGCATTAGCCAAGTGAGTCAACTTTCTTCCTCCAGTTTCTTCAGCTGCCAGCGGTAATGGTGGTATTGCCTTACAAGGTTATAATACAGAATCAGGTGATGTTGAACCCAAGGCACCATGCCAGGCAAGAAGTAAGTGCATAGTAAATTAAAGCTCTGGCTATTTCCCCGGTGACGATGCAACCACATCTGTGGCCCAGGCCCAGCTTAGAGAGAATTGTCAGGCTGCATGGTAGTTGCAGGGCATAATTTATTGAACATTTCTTTTCTTTGGCTGGGCCAGTAAAACCTCAAGAATGCAGATCAATTCTGTCTGACCCAGAGACTGAAGAAATGTTTCAGAAAAGCATCTGGAACAGTCTCCGAGGTGGTCTCACTGCACAGCTGCAAGCAAGCATGGAAAACCTCGGGGTCAGGATCTGTGCAAGAGGTATGTGCTTCATCATCTATGTGTGATCCAGTCCACTCCACGCACAGCCAGCCCAGGGGCTGGGAGCTTTGAAAACATCTGAAACACCCAGGCTTTGGGTTGGCCCAGTAAGTGACCCTGACTTAGTCCTACGGCAGTGAGCAAGTCCCTGGCCCTCTCACTGGTGACATGCCTCTGCTAGGAAAGGAGTTAGGATGTTTTTCTTCTAGTGGGAGGGTAGTACCCACTAAAAACAGGTAGTGAATAAACGGCAGTGCTCTCCACACTTGACAGCTGACTTCTTAGTGGGCAGTGCCAAAGGAACACAGAAAAGGGCAGGCGGTGCTGCCGGCTCACACTAGAAGCGACACATACATGCACACACCACCACTAACAAAACCTCAGTGGTCCCCAGCGCACAAGTGTGAGCTCTCAGACTGGCAGCATCGTTTCCCATCATCAGGTACTGAATACAAATGACCTGTATCTCTAATTAACCCGGTGAGAAGCCACCCGCAGTCTGTAAGAGCTGGTGGCCCGTGTGATGTCCCCTGAGGAGCCCTGCTATCAGATGCTCCCATTTTGATTTTCTCAAAAAAATCTGTTCTTGAGAATGAGATTTCTTCCTTGCAGTACTTGGTTTCTCTGCTCCTAGAGCTCAGATGCAGACTTCGCCCTTTCTCTTTGCAGCGGCAAGCTGGGGACTTGTGATCCTGAAAACTGCACCCGTGGTTCAGGCTTGTTGGTTATGAATCCCTTTCTGATTACTTCTGACCCGCATTGGCCTCCACCTCTCATTCACAGCAAGTTCTTCACCAGGAAAAAAAAAAGTAGAAAAAGATGTAAATAAGAAAAGAAGGCATAGAAGCTGGGTTGCTACAAGGTTCTCCTCATCTCCGTTGTCTCTCTCTGTGCCCGGCTTCATACCGCCCTCTCCTAGGTCTGGCTCCAGACTTGTGCATGCTGACTGGCTAGACCCAGGCCCCCGTAGAGAGCTTTTCTCCTAGTCAGAGCCCCATTCTGTATACCATGTATGATCTGCTCAGGAACTGGTAAATTATTTCTGATAATGAAACACATGGTCTTTCTGAAAGATCTCCAGAGGTCGGATAGAGAAACTCACATCATTATCATGACTTCACCATTTAGTAACGATGCACCCTGAAAACATCAATTTATTTAACTATAGAGATGTAGTTATTCATATTTCATGTGTAAGAGTGTGTGACTGAGTGTATGTATGTATAACAGATGTAGACCAGAAAAGGGCGTTGGGTCCCCCAGAATTTCAGATAGCTGTTATCCAGCAGATGTGTGTTCTGGGAACCAAACTTGGTCCTCTGCTGGTGCAGCAAATGCTCTTAATCCCAGGATCATCTTTCCAGCCCTTTATTTAACTATAAAATGCCACTTAACACTAACATTATAGCAAAATTATGAGGATTAGGAGACTGTATTTTAAAAAAAAAAACCTAAATTTTAATGCTAGATAAATGTAAAGCTACCAACAAATATTGACAAAGATCGGAGGTGATATCCATGCCAGCTTCCAGGTGTGGTCACCACACACTGTATACACATATTGAAATGTCACATGGTACTCCATAAAAATGTACAATTGCTATGGACCAATTAAAAAATCCTCATTTATAAAATGTAGAGCTGACAATGAATCAACATTTTTGTTCTCCAGTGATATGCATGTTTTATTTGCATATTAACTCAGAAAATTTCATAATCCTTGGTTTAGTAATACAGGCACAAAACCCACAATGTATCATAGGGATTCAGAAAACCCCAGAGAAATATGTTTTCAGTAAGTGGGAGGGATCTCCATGCTTGAAAGATGAGTTCTTATTCCTGAGTTCACGGAGTGTCAACTGGCAGGAATAGTGGAGACAATCCACTCCTACCAGCCACACCAGTGGCTTACAGGGAAAAGCCAACTACCAGGAATGAGCCAGGGCTTCTCAGCGCCTTGTGAATGAGCAGTAGACTGCAGCATCTGCAAACTAGCCAGTGGAATTTGTGCTCCTGATACTCCTGCCCTGCCCTCCAATTTATTTATTTATTTATTTATTTATTTATTTATTTATTTATTTATTTAGTTTTCCAAGAGAGGGTTTCTCCCCTCACACGCTCATTCACTTTGAGATTCTAGAGTTTTAGAAAAGGAGATGCTTCTACTAATAATGGAGGTTTTGTGATGCTTTTGATCAATTTTTAGAAATATATACATCCAAGGGAAATGGAGGCAAGATTCAGTGGGTAAGAGTGTTTGCTATGAATGCAAGAGGACCTGAGTTCAAATCCTCAGCACTTACATGAAAACTGGGTGTAATTATGCATTCCTGGAGCCCTAGCATTGGGACACAGATAAAGGTAACCAGCCAACCCTGGGAGCTTGATGAAAGGCCTACCTAGCTAAAAGCATGGGGAGGGTACGGAGGTTCAGCTTCAGTGAGAGATGTACCTCAAAAGCTGAGGTGCAAAGAAGACACCTAAGTAGAAGTTTTCTGGGCACCGATTTAAGGGAAGGAGCTGAGGTAGAGGAGAGGAGATCAAGGATGTAGGAGGATACACTGGGTCAGACACGGGGTAGTGTTGGGAGGTCAAGTGGCAAAGGACAGTGCTAACAGGAATCTGATGGATTTGTGATGTTCCTGTGCACATGGTAGAGAGAGGATGAGGTGCCCAGGCTTTGTGGAAGGAGATCCATGAGTAGCTGAGTGCAAGACAGAGCTAAGAGAGACTGGCAGAAGCAAGTATAGAGGTGGGTAAGGCACGCAGATACAGGCTTCACGGACTCACAGGTTATCGGAGGAGGACTTGAGATTCTCATATGTGACAAAGGTTAGGTGGGTTTAAACCATCTTCTCCTGGCTTTCCAAGCTATAAAGGCAAGTGTGATTGCTCATAACCAACTAAAACAAATACGTCTTCACTCAGAATGGATTTCA
Organism: Alexandromys fortis; assembly: GCF_014885135.2. Taxonomy (NCBI): domain Eukaryota; kingdom Metazoa; phylum Chordata; class Mammalia; order Rodentia; family Cricetidae; genus Alexandromys; species Alexandromys fortis. The sequence continues at coordinate 17,734,900 of NW_026067924.1, forward strand.
TTCATTTCCCTTTAGATGAAGGAGATCCAAAGGTCATCCTCTTGTTCTAGGACTGGCTTTTACCTTCGGGAGTAGCCCACAGGTTTAAGTGACTGCTAGCATCCCAGCCGCCATGTTTAGGCTACCAGAAGGAAGCAGAGTAAAAGGTGAGTGTCTTGTTCCCTTAGCAGAAAAATCTCCTTTATCATTTCTGCTTGCATTTCATTATCAATACCTAGTTACAAAGCATGCTGGGAAATGGAGCTAAATCTTCTCTCACAACTGCTAGAGAAATAGGCATGAGTAGTCTCTAGACTGTGGGCAATGTGGTCAGCAAAACACACAATTAATAAAAACTCAGAGACAGATATTGGGGTTCAACCTGAAGACCAGAAAAGCAAAGCAGCCAGCCACTGGGTCTTACTTCGATCGCAGTCCGAAAAATGGCAATCCTGCCTCCAGGAATCTCAGAATGAGACTGAGCCTGAGAGCTGTCTCCTCCTGTTTTATAATCCTCTTTTGTTCTGGGATTAAAGGTGTGCACCACTGAGATTAAAGGCATGCACCACCTGGTTTCTATGACAACTAGTGTGACTACTGGGACTAAAAGTCTGTGTGACCACTACCTGGTCTGTAAGGCTGACCAGTGGGTCTGTTTTACTCTCTGATCTTCAGGAAAGCTTTATTTATTAAAATACAAATGAAATGCCACTACAATCAAGGTTTGAAAAATGTGGTATTGGTACTTAACTGTATCATATAAACCATATATGTAAGTGTATTATCTTTTATCTTTTATTACAAGTTTTAGGAAGGTGAATAGAAACATAGTTTTGCCTATTTTTATACTGACTTTTTTTTTTTGATGGGCAGTTAGAGATGCTCCCTGGAAGCATTTTAACCCACATCCTGGGCTGTTCACAGAAATGAAGCTGTCAAAAACCCAGATGAAACCTCAGTTGAGGCTTACCAGGGTGGGGCCATGTGTGTAAGCAGGCTCCTGTCATACTGGGAGTTTGCAACTACATTTCAAAATCTAAAACTACAGATTAGCTACATCCATCCTGATGCTATGATCACAGAGGAAGCTGGAAATTAAGGACGCCCAGAATGCTACAAACTGCTTTGTGTTTCAGGTAGATGACACAAAACCTGGAAGATGTGTGGGATCCTTAAATTATTCGGCCAAGGTAGTGATGGACAAGAGGTCTTTGCCATCCAGCATCTAGATAATGAGGACATGTCTGTGCGCTGCTGGACAGTGACCATTTCACTCCATCTGCCTGGATGTTCATGTGAGCTAAGACAGTGGCTCACAGCTTGCAGCCCAGCATTACAAGTCCTTGTGATGTGAGTTAGAGAAGAGACGTGGTGAGGGGTCACAATACTACTGTGCATGTGCATGGTAGGTAGCAGAGAACAGGTGATCAAATGAAGAAACGAAGCCAGGTGGTGGTGGCATACACTTTTAATCCCAGCACTCAGGAGGCAGAGGCAGGCAGATCTCCATGAGTTCGAGGCCTGGTCTACAAGAGCTAGTTCCAGGACAGGCTCCAAAGCTACAGAAAAACCCTGTCTCAAAAAACAAACAAACAAAAAGTGCAGAAATCAAGCCTTCATCTGAGCATTTTACCAGTGTTTCCACTGGGAGGAAAAGTTGAAGGAAGTGGGGGTAGGGGTGATACATTCATAGATTTGGGGAAGTCGATATCCAGTACAAAGATCTCCCCACATGACCTCCTGCTGAGATAAACACAGGCTTAAAGAAAGAAAGCCACAGGAATGCAACTAAAGATGAAAAGGAGTGGAAGAAGAAATGCGCGTCTTAGCCTAAAGGACATCATTGCAGTCTATTATTTAAGACCTCCAAGCTCTCCGGTGCCCATCACAGCAGGAGTAAAGGGTTCACATGGTCTTGCAGATCCGTGCCATCTGGAGCCGGTTTGTGCCTTCACTCATGTTTCTGGTCACAGTTCTCTTGTGCATTGCATTCTGATCATGCTGAATTATGTTTGATGCCCCATGACCAAGTAGCCGTGCCCTGCTGCCTTTGCATGTGCTACCAATTGCTTGTGGTAGCCCTCTGCTGGTCTGCAGCCCACTCCTTTCTCTTCAAAGTCACCCTTCTTAGGAGAGCTCCCTGTCTTCTACCGAGCATACTTAGCTCCAGTGCTGGTGTCCCCCAGAACCTTCGGTGTCTCCCAAGGGCCATGGGCTCCTGGAGTGCGGGTCACCATCCACAGAGTATATACTCTACTCCTGGCAGACACCCAGGGAATATTAGTGGGAAAAAATGGGTAAAACAGAACAAAATAAAAGAATGCGTATTACATATTACCATCAGCAAAGAAGGGAAAGAGGTTTTTAAGGTGTTCTTGGGAGAATTACATAAAAGAAAAGCATTTGAGGCGGTCGTGTGGGCCTCAGTACTAAAGGTTGGTGTCCATGCTGAGAAGAGAGATCAGCACTGGAGAGAGTAAGGGCTAAAGCTGAAGAGGGGACTCCGGGGGCAGTCCCAGAACTGGGCAGAAAGAAAAGAGGAAGCCAGAGGGCAGCGCCTCAAGTTTGTAAGGTCCCAGGTTACATAATTTCCTCCATTTCTGTGGAACGTTTTGTATCAAGATGGCAAAGTTTATTCCTTTACAGACTTGTGCCTGCCCCATCCAGGGCCGGTGAAGGACACCCTGGTGACATTTTGCTCAGCCCAGATCCCCCGAATCAGCTGCTTCTGGAGCAGGAAGGCAGCCCACAGCCTGACTGTTTGTCAGGAGAGAGAAGAAAGGGTGGCCTCGATGTGTGCCCCTCCAGCCGCAGGCCCCATTCACCAAGGGCATGTCTCTATTGCACCTGCTGGGCAGGGCTGCGTCATGTCTTGAGGTGACAGTCACGCCTGCTGAGGAGAACAGCTAACCTGGATCTGTTCAACAGAGCTGCCAGGGAGAGGCCATGACCTCCACCCTGCTGGAAGGGAAGGAAGTCTGTCTGAGCAGGCCATGCTCTTCTTTCCAGCCACTCTCAAAAGAGAACTTGATAAAGTGACCGTCATCTCCTACGGTTTTCAAACATGCTTGTTAAAAAAAAAAAAAGTAAAAAAAAGGGCAGGAGGTTCTGTGTGAGAGCCAAAGTTACATTTTAAGTTTTAATTACTATGCCCAAGAGATCCATGAAACAAAAATATCTCTGATCTGTGAGCCCCTTTCCCATGGACGGACAGTTCGTGAAATGCTGGAGGCTGTTGCTCATGGGAGATAACAAGCCACATGTTTTTCACTCCCCTCAACACGTGTGACCCATCTGCAGTGGATGAGCTTGATCACATGTGGGTGAGAGGTTCACAGGCAGGAAATACGTCAGGATGTATGCTTGCTCCTGATTGGATGTAGGCAGGAAATGCATCAGGATGTATGCTTGCCCCTGATTGGACCTGATGGGAAGTACTTAAGCCACTGTAAACCCTGATTCAGGGCTCTTTTCTGGAAACCCAGAGAGGTCCCTGGCCAGAGACCATCTACCTGGCTGGTATTTCATTAAAGCTTGCTTCAAATTTGGCTTTAAATTGTGGTAGTGGGCTTATTTTCAACCAGTGGGATTAGCATTTGATCAGAAGAACACTGTTTCAGTAGTGAAAAGGGTTTGATGTAAACTGAATCCAAATTCAAGATACATATCAAAAACTTGTATTTGTCTTGAGACATTTAATTACTATTATTATTGTTTGCTCAGGGTGGAACCAAGGGCCTTGTGCTTGCTTGGCAAGTACTCTGCTACTACTACATTTCTAGCCTTGTGCTAGGGCACTTAAAAGAGAGTAAGGGAGCATTAACTTTATTCATTTCAATTAAACTAATCCCAAACCACACAGGCCACGTCTAGTAACCAGAGGTGACCTTGTGTGTCCTAAAGAGATAAGCCAGACTCAGTGAAGAACTGTGTGTACAAGATCTCCAAAGACAAGCATTGTCAAACGGGTCTCTTCGTAGTACTGCTACTGCTTGTCATTACTTCAGTAGGACCAGGAAGGACGGGAGGAAGCTCACACAGTCACGTGACCAGGGCTGTTGCCTTAGGGTTTCTATTGCTGGGAAGAGACACCATGACCCTGGTAACTTTCCTAAAGGAAAACATTTAATTAGGGCAGGCTTATAGTTCAGAGGGTCAGCCCATTGTCATCATGGTGAGGAGCATGGCAACATGCAGGTAGACATGGTGCTGGAGAGGAAGCTGAGAGTTCTACATCTGGATTTGCAGGCAGTGCAGAAGAGAGAGATACTGGGCCTGGTTTGAACCTCAAAGCCCACCCCCAGTGACATACTTCCTCCAACAAGGCTACTCCTCCTAATAGTGCAGCTCCCTAAGGGCCTATAGAGGCCATTTTTATTCAAACCACCATGGCTGTTAAATGTGTTGTACCTAGAAAGGAAACTGTCACCTATAAATGCACAGTGGGGTTAATGTCCTACCCTAAGTTGGCAAGTGAAGCATCTGCCTTGACTCCATCCTCTCCAGAGCTCAGGGAGGTCATGACTCCAGAATCAAGTTGGTAGTTTGAAGCAAATACAGACTATTTGGCAGAGAGTTTGAGATGGCAGAGAGTTTGAGGGGACTGTCTGGGGCCAGAGGACAGAAGCCCTCTTCCTGCTTCTCCAACTGGAGGCAGTCTGCTGTGTCCTTTCATGTTCCTTCAAGTGTTCCCACTTCCTGCTCTTTCCAAAGGACCATTATGGAATAAATATATTGCAAGAGGATGTAAAAGTAAGATAAATTGTTGGATGAATGGAAATCACATGCCAAATTAGAATCAGAATGAAATAAACCTTTTCTTTCTACATGGTTATTAGATTTCACAATTTGAAAAATCATTCTTGGTGATATGCCTTGCTAAAACAATTACCAAATTGTTTCCTCTTTTACTTCTATATAGGCATTATTCTGGGATTTTTGTCACTAGGCAAAGGTCAGCGTTTTGGTTAGCCTCATCCATTAGTCAGAGATAGAAAAAGGCAGCCCCAGGCCCTCATCTGATTTTCCCCAAAGCAGGAAAGTATGTCACCTATTCATGCTACAGAGGTCTGAAATGATCAGTCTCTTTGCAGGGAGATCCTGCCTGCTGGTTCAGCATCTGGGTATGGCTGCTTAAGCTCCTGCCAAACAGGTCCATTCCTCTTGTTAGGTCTCTGCTACCATCTCTCCTCTTCTCTTATCAAGCTAGAAGGGCGACCCTCTACCTTGTGTTGCTGAAGTCTCATTGGAGGAGCCTGACTTCTCAAAATATATCTTCCTGCACACCTGTCTTTGAATGTGTTATACTTTGCCTTCTGTTAATGTGACAAGCATCACATGTATGTCTCTGAAAGCAATTTGGAGGAAAGGGTTTATTTAGCTTATAGGTGCCAGTCCTTCACTGAGAGAAGCCAAGGCCAGAACTCAAGGTAAGAGCTTGAAACAGAAACTGTAGAGGAATGTTTTGCTTACTACCTCCCTCTCTAGTTTTCTTATACAACTCAGAAAGTCCTGCATAGGGATGGTACCACCCTCAGTGGGCTGGGCCCTCCTACACCAATTAGTAATTTATTTATTTATTTACTTATCTTTTTATTTATTTAAAAAGAAAACAATCTTTTTTAAATTTTACACACCAATCCCAGTTCTCACTCCCTTCCCTCCTCCCCTTCCCTCCACCTAGCCCTCCACCTCACCCCTCCCACCTCACCCCCTATCCACTCCTCAGAGAGGGTAAGGTACATTACTTTGGGGAAGATCCAAGGCCCTCCCTACTATATCTAGGCTGAGCAAGGTATCCATCCAAAGAGAATAGGTTCCAAAAAAGCCAGGACAATCAGTAGGGATAAATCCTGGTGCTACTGCCAATGGCCATGCAGTCTGCCCCAGGCTTGCAACTGTCAACCGACTCAGAGGAACTAGTTTGGACCTATCTAAGAGCAAGGGAGATATTTCCATTTTTTTTGGTATCTTCTTCAATTTCTTTTTTCAAAGACTTAAAGTTCTTGTCAAAAAGGTCTTTCACTTGTTTGGTTAGTGTTATTTTTGTTATTTGTGGCTATTGTGAAGGATGATGTTTCTGTGATTTTTTTTCTCAGCTTTTATATCATTTGTATGTCGGATGGCTACTGATTTTTTTTAGTTGATCTTGTATCCTGCCACATTACTGAAGGTATTTATCAGCTGTCAAAGTTCCCCAGTAGAGTTTTTGGGGTCATTTATGTATGCTATCATGTCATCTACAAATCTTCCTTTCCAATTTGAATCCCCTTGATCCTTTTGTTGTCTTATTGCTTGAAGTCAGAACTTCAAGAACTACATTAAATAGATATGGAAAGAGTGGATAGGCTTGTCTTGTTCCTGATTGTAGTGGGATCACTTTGAATTTATCTCCATTTAATTTGATGTTGGTTGTCGGTTTGCTGTATATTGCTTTTATTATGTTTAGATACGTTCCTTGCATCCCTGATCTCTCCAAGTCCTTTATCATGAAGGGGTGTTTGATTTTGTCAAATGCTTTTTCAGCATCTAATGAGATGATCATATGTTTTTTTCTTTCAGTTTATTCATATGGTAGAGTACATTGATAGCTTTTCATATGTTGAACCATCCCTGCATCTCTGGGATGAAGCCAACTTGATCATGGTTTTTGTTTTGTTGTTTTTGGTTGTTGTTGTTGTTGTTGTTTTGTTTGTTTTTTTGATGTGTTCTTGGATTCAGTTGGCCAGTATTTTATTTAGTATTTTTGCATCTATGTTCATGCAAAATATGGTCTGTAATTATCTTTCCTGGTTAAGTCTTTGGGTAGTTTTGGTATCAGGGTAACTGTAGCCTGTTTCTATTATGTGGAACACTTTGAGGAGCATAGGTATTAGCTTGTCTTTGAAGTTCTGGTAGAATTCGGCACTGAAACTATCCAGCCCTGGACTTTTATTGGTTGTGAGGCTTTTGATGACAGCTTCTATGTCCTTGCAGGCTATAGGTCTATTTAAATTGTCTGCCTGGTCTTGATTTAATTTTGTGGTACCTATCCAGAAAATTGTCCATTTCTTTTATATTTTTTAATTTTGTGAAATACAGGTTGTTGTAGTATGACCTTATGTAATATGACCTCTGGATTTCGTTATGTAATATGACCTCTGGATTTCCTCAGTGTTATGTCCCCCTTTTCATTTCTGATTTTGTTAATTTGAATGTTTTCTCTTTGCCTTTTGATTGGTTTGGATAAGGGTTTGCCTATCTTGTTGATTTTCTCAAAGAATCAGCTCTTTGTTTCATTGATTCTTTGTATTGTTTTTTTTTTGTTTTGTTTTGATTTTGTTGATTTCAGCCCTCGATTTGATTATTTCCTGTCTTTTACTCCTCCTGGGTGAGTCTACTTCTTTTTGTTCTAGAACTTTCTGGTGTATTGTTAAGTCACTAGTGTGAACTTTCTCCACTTTCTTTATGTGGGCACTTAGGTTTGGATATGTTGTGCCTTCATTTTCGTTGAATTCTGGGAAGTCAGAATTCTTTCTTTATTTCTTCCTTGACTCAGAGGTGGTTCAATAGAGCGCTGTTTAATTTCCATGTGTTTGTGGGTTTTCTGAAATTAGTGTTGATGTTCAATTCTAATTTTAAACCATGGTGATCCAACAAGATAAAGGGGGTTACTTCAATTTTTCGGATGGAATGTTCTGTAGATGTCTGTTAATTGCATTTGAGTCATTATATCTGTTAGTTCTCTTATTTCTCACTAAGGTTTCTGTCTGGTTGACCTGTCCATTGGGGAGAGTAGGGTGTTGAAGTCTCCTACTATTAGTGTATGGGGGGGTTTGATGTGCAATTTAAGCATTAGTAATGTTTCTTTTACTTATGTGGGTGCTCTTGTAATAGGGGTATAGATGTTCAGGATTAAGACTTCATCTTGATGGATTGTTTCTGTTATGAGTATAAAGTGTCCTCCTCACCTCTTTTGATTGATTTTAGTTTGAAGTCTATTTCGTTAGCTATTAGGATAGCTACACCCACTTGTTTCTTAGGTCCATTTGATTGGAAAATCTTCTTTCTCCAAACCTTAACTCTGAAGTAATGTCTGTCTTTGAGGTTGAGGTATGTTTCTTATATACAGCAGAAGGCTGGATCCTGCTTTTGTACCCATTCTGTTAGCCTGTGTCTCTTTTAGGTGAATCGAGTCCATTGATATTAAGAGATATTAATGACCAGTGATTGTTAATTCCTGTTATTTTTTGGTTGTAGTGTGTGTGTGTGTTTCCCTTCTTTGAGTTTTGTTGGTGTGAAGTTACCGGTTGCCTTTGTTTTTGTGGGTGCTCTTTAAAGGTCTCCATCATCTTCATAAAGTTACACTTAGTATTGTTTTCTTCTGCTTCTTCTAGATTAGGATGATCAAGTCGTCCTGATGTATGACCACTGTGTTCTGGTGTTACCATGCTGCTTTTTAGGTTGTTGGATGAATGCTTGCATTGGCACCTACTCATCTCTCCCTTCATTTTATGTTGGCAGTGTCTTTGTGTCTTAGTCTAATCCTTCCAGTTGTTGTCTGTGTCTTGGGAACTGTTCTTGGTCTGCTCTGTACTGTCATTGTCATTGTCTCAGGGGTTTTGAAGCAGCCTACCTGCAGGAAACTTACCTGCTGGCTGGCTATACAAGTAGAGGCAGGTGGGGGAGGGGCTCAGGTTTTCGCCCCAGTATGGAGGGCCTAGAGAGTGGCATATCCCACTGGGTGGCTCTGGTCATTCACCTCTTGGTCCTCTCTGGATAGTAGCAGGCTGTGTTTCAGAGTTCCACTGAGGTTGCGGGGAGATCATCAGTTAGCAATTTTTAAAAATGCCCCACAGATATGATTACAAGGCAGTCTGATCGAAGAAATTCTTCACTGAGACTCCTTCAGATAATGCTGGGCTGTGTCAAATCGACAGCTGATGCTAACTAGCAGAACGTGTTATTTATTGCCTGCAACTCAGTTAAACTTATCTCTTAGGCCGGACCTTCCCCATTATTGATGTCTTGTGAAATAATCCCTGACTCTCTGTACCCTTTGGATCTGGACTGATTATTTTCCCAATAATGTCCCACCACGATAGCGTGTTGAGGTCAAAGGGGACAATCTCCCCTTTGTGCACATGGCTTCTGATCTTTTCCAGCTTACTGGTCTGCACAGCTGAAGTCCAGGTGGTTTTGCAGCTGATACCATCTGAATTAGGATGTCCCAAATGCTGACATCACTCAAGGGAGACTAATTTGGAATTTGTTGTAAAGCCTGTGAAGTCCGTTGTTTTGCTCATGACCCGGTGACTAATCCTCACACCAATGGCAGCTGCCATGTTTCCTCTGATTAAGAATGACTATCCTCAGACCCTCATCCGTCCATCTTCAGCAACTGGACTCTTGGCGAACTGTTCCCTAGAGCACCTGGCACCGCCCTCAGTGCTTTGCTCAGGACTCTCAGAGTGCCCTTCCCTGCCGAAGCCATGCTCTGCTCCACGATCTGTGCCTTTATGACTTCGCTCTCCATTGCGCATGCCTAAAGAGAATGGTTCATCCTATCTGGTGCTCCAGAGAGTAGAAGACCCCTTCCTACAAGCTAAGCAATGTGAGTAAAACACCAGCCAGAACTTTACTACAGCTATCTGAGGAGACTTCTCTCCCCTAGCCAGTTAAAGAATGCCTATGGTTTCATCCTTAAAATAGGCACTCTTTGATGTGAGTAATTGCTTAGAAAAAAAAAACAAACAAACAAACAAACAAAAAAACACCCTGAAGATTGGAAGGCCGCTTCTTGGAGGTGGGCTACCTGAAGATTCACGTGTAGAAGTAATCCACACCAGCTTACACCAAGTACCCCACAGGCTAAATCTGAACAGCCTTCAGAGTTCAGTGTTGGAGAGATCAGACGCCTGTGGACGATGTGCTCGCAGGCCCCTGTGTAGGGAACTGGGATATTCTCGATCACTGGCAACAGACTTTTCACCCAGTCATCGACAACTCAAGACATAGACATTTTATTCTCGCCAGGTCCTGCATTGTTAAGTTAGGAATAAAAAGAGCCAGATACTGGCCTTTCTTCCTCAGTTTCTTCCATACGGGATTTTTTTTTTTCATGTAAATTCTAGGGAATTGTACGTTGAAACAGTCAAAATCCTCCTGAATATTAACCTTCATCGGGCGATGAAAGGAGACAGAGACCCACAGTGGAGCACCGGACTGAAATCTCAAGGTCCAAATCAGGAGCAGAAGGAGAGAGAGCACGAGCAAGGAACTCAGGACCGCGAGGGGTGCACCCACACACTGAGACAATGGGGATGTTCTATCGGGAACTCACCAAGGCCAGCTGGCCTGGGTCTGAAAAAGCCTGGGATAAAACCGGTCTTGCTGAACATAGCGGACAATGAGGACTACTGAGACCTCAAGAACAATGGCAATGGGTTTTTGATCCTACTGCACGTATTGGCTTTGTGGGAGCCTAGGCAGTTTGGATGCTCACCTTACTAGACCTGGGAGGTGGGTGGTCCTTGGACTTCCCACAGGGCAGGGAACCCTGATGGCTCTTTGGGCTGACAAGAGAGGGGGACTTGATTGGGGGAGGGGGAGGGAAATGGGAGGCAGCGGTGGGGAAGAGACAGAAATCTTTAATAATTAAATAAATTAAAAAAATAAAATTACTTTAAAATTTAATGTGCTTATATTATGTCCATTTTTTCCAGAAAGAAGAAGGATAGTTTTCACAATATTGTCTGAGAGGTTTGTGACTCTAAAAAAGATTTTTTGTGGATCATTAGGAGCAGATAAGAAGCCCTGTGATTAGGTTTTCGTAAGAGATTGTTTTGTTTTATTCTGGCACATGCTGCCATCAACACAGGGATTATTCTGTACATAGGTGCTGGAGGTTAGCCTCAACCACAGCAAAAGATATCGCAGTTCAAATTCAACTTTCTGTTTACGACAGCAGTGGGCTCCTGAGTGTCCCCAGGTTGGGCTTTTAACGTAAATGTCAGCTCTGATCATGTGGCTAAATAGTGACAAAATGCAAAAGTGAGTTAACTATATTTAAATAAATCAGTTTGCCAGATGGTGCTGCAAGTCAGCAGGAATGGCAGAAAGCTATGCAAAATGTTCTTAACTTTCATGTCTGTTACAGTGTCTGCCTGGAGACAATCAACAATTGTGCACTGGGTGAATGAATCAACACTGCTTTCTAGCCCACTAGGAAGACAGTTAAGCTAATGAAATTAGGCCTGACTTTGCATTTGTTTTTTCATTAGTAAGATAGATATTATATATACTATACATAATATGTGATATTGAAAAATATATACTGACATTGAAAACAAAATTATAAGTGTAAAAATTATAAGTGTAAAATTATAAGTGTAAATTCCTATCCTGAATGCCTGGTCCCAAATACCCAGTAGCTGCTTCCCAAATTACCACACAGAGGCTTATATAATTATAAATGCTCATCTGATAGCTCAGACTTCTTACTGCCTAACTCTTACACTTAAATTAACCCATATTTTTATTTATGCTTTTCCACATGGCTCATGGCTTGTTACCTAATCTTTTACCCATCCTGCCTGCTCAGCAGCTGGCTGGTTTCTCTCCTTACCCTACCCTCCTTCTTCCCATCACTCTCAGTTTGATTTTCCCACCTAACTTCCTGCCAGCTACTGGCCTGTCAGCTTTTTATTAACTAATGAGATTCACACAGATTCACAGTGCAGAAAAGGATAGTTCCACCACATATAAGTTTTATTCATAACAGTTTTAATACTGAATGTCTAAAAGTTATTCACTGAAACATAAATTTTAAAAATCTTGTAATTTAATTGTTTGTGAATCTCATCCAGCCAAGAACTATTGGCCTGGAATATTTTCCTTTTCTTAAGTACCCATTCTCTATGTCACAGATGTGAAACATCCATGAATGAAGTTCCTCTCTTTAAAGTTCGTAATTTGGGTGAAGACATTGTGTAAAAACCCTGGCATGCTATTAGGTGGTGGAACATATCCTTCTTGTTGAGCAAGATCTCCAGAGAGCAGCTCTTGGTGACAGCTGTGTTCATGAGATGACTTGGTGTGGGGGAAACTGCAGCCCAAGCGCTGCTTTTTTGTGTTTTTTTTTTGTTTTTGTTTTTGTTTTTGTTTTAGAAAGTTAGATGCCTGGCAGTTGTGCTCACTTCGTTTCAATAAACCCATGCTCCTTTGCATATTTATTTCATATATTTGACATGCTCCTTTGTGCAAGTTTGTATTCCTCTTTTTTTTTGTGAGAAAATCTGATAAAAGCAGGTAGCTGCCCACCACTGTAGGTTGTCTCAGTTCTCATGGTTGTAGGTGGGATGCTTTCTGAGAGTAGAATGGTGACTTTGATTAAGAATTGGCTACGGATATTATTGGTCAATGTGGGAATGGCTGTGCAATAGCTCCCCAAAGATATTCATATACTAACCTGGAATCTGAAAAAAAAAAAACTCACTTAGCAGGCCAAAGGCATTTATTTATTGATTTTAGATTACTTTGTCTTAAACTCAGGAGACTATCCTGGAACTTTCAAATTCAGTTGTATTATTTCAGAAGTTGTGGGAATCAAACACAGGACCTCGTACACCATCTAGCCATAGTATGGAAGAGAGGCAGAAGAACCACAGTATAAGTAGGAGATGTGACCAGGAAAACAGAGCTTGGAGAAGCATGGAGAGGCAGGTGCTGTGGGTCAAGAGCATGGGCAGCCTCTGAAAGCTGGAAAAGCAGAGTGGTCCTTCTCTGAACCTCCCAGGAGAAGGTAGATCTGCCAATATCTTGATTTAGGTCTACAAGAACAAGACCCTTTTGTATTTCAGATATCGAGATATATAAGGTAATGAGTTTGCATTTTAGCATAATTTTGTAATTTATTGTAATAAAAACAGAACATTAATATGGCCAGTAATGATCTAATTTTGAAAGAATGAAAGGTTAAATTAGAAGTAAGATTAAATGTGCAGGCTAACTGATCAGTATCATTACCTCATTTCATGGATGAAGAGACTAGGATCAGCCCGATTAACCTGCGAGAGCACAGAGGCAGGATTCAGACCCACGTGTATATGATTCTCAAACCTGTTCATTACCCACTGGGCATCGGGTTCCCTCACCCTAGCCTGGCTGCTACATGGGTCATGTCAATTATCAATTAGTATTAACTAGTAAGTGAATGCGGAAAGAAAGAGTGGAGAAATTGCTATCAAAAAGCTACATTGACCTTAATATATGCCTAACCAGTGGCAGAATCCAACAAAGTTTTCATGGTGACTTTTGATAATTCGTATTATTAAATCCTAATATAAGTGTTTCCTTCATGCAAGCTGTCTACTGATGAGAGACTTCTATCATTAGCGGGCAACAAGGAAGTCACATCTCATTAGCCTAAGCAGTTGGGTAGTTTGTAGAATTTCTGAGCCCAGTACACGTGGAGACAAAAACAGGTGTCTAGAATGACTAAAACCCTGTCCTCAAGTGGAGTCTCCTGATCAAACTCATGAGTAATGAAGGAGGAGAAGATTCCTGACAGAAACCTACAAGACAGACAGGAACACAGAGCCAGGAAAGGCCGCTCAGCTCACAGGATGGTAATCACGAAGAGCTCCAAAGAGGATGGCTCGGTTACTTAGTGGGGAGCATGGATGTGAGGGTCTCCTAAAACATAAGATCAAGCCACAGAAGCCTGCAACCTTTCCCAGGTGTGCTGCTTGCAAGTTATAGAACCACTGATTCAGGAAAACCTAAATCTCAATGGAAGAATGATACACAAACTCATGGATTCTAAGAACAGAGAGACCATTAGGTCCTAATGGAGGCACAAGACTAGACTTATTCAAGAACAGTATGGTGCTTAATCTATCATGAAAGCAGACAGCAGCAGTTTACAGACTGGGGTCCTGGGCTGAATAAAAATGAGAAACAGAGCAACAGTGTTCTCCTCCTGATTGACACATGTAATCATCTGTTTTATACTTCTGCTGCTCCAGTTAGAGCCACTCTTGCAAGCACATCTTCTCCTCTGTGATGATGGACCACACCCTCAAACTGTGAGCCCAAATGGCGCCTTCTTTCGGAAGTTTGTTTTGTCCGGTATTTTATCATAGCCATGGAAAAGTAACTAACACAGGAAATCAGTACCATGGAGTGGAACTCCTTTGTGATAAGCCTCACTGTGTGGCTCATAAACCTTTGGGGCTCCTTTGAGAAAGGAATTTTGAAGAATTTGAAGCTGTGGACTAGAGAAGCCTTGAATGCTGTAAACAGATTGTAATGGCCATTCTGGTAGGAATTTGAAATGCCAGAATTGTAAGCAAAAGGCAAACTATGGAGGCCCTGACTGATGAGGTTTTAGAGAGGAACAAGGACTCTTTTAGGACTCAGCTAGAGACTGTTTAGGTTACATTCTAGTGAGGAAACTGGTTGGACTTTGACGATGTCTTGAAGATTTGATTGAAGCTAAATTCAAAAGTAATGGACTAAGTTGTTGGCAGTGGAAGTGTCAAGAAAAATAACATTCAGGCTGATGGTATGGTTATTGCTCACTCTTCTTGGTCAACGTTACAACGAGAAGAAACAAAAGTATATGAAAATGGACAGTTTAATTTTTAAAGGTGTTTGAGCAATTTTGAAGTTGCAGACAAGGCAAGTGCAGAAAAAGCTGATGTAATTACTGAAAATGTTAGCATTCACTGGGTAATGATTTCCTCTTACAGTGATGTTTTGTTTGTGTTGCCTGAAGCTTCAGAGTTCAGAGCTAAGTCACTAGAGGCCAGGGAGGGGTGGCACACACCTTTAATCCCAGCAGCCACACTAGCTATAGAGGCTGGGTGGTAGTGGTGCATGCCTTTAATGCTAGCACTGGAGAGGACTATAAGGCAGGATGAGACAGAAACTCGCTCTCTTTTCAGTCTGAAGATTTCACAGAGGTAAGAGCTCTCTAGTGTTGGCTGCTTTGCTTCTCTGATCTTACAGCTTAAAATCCAGTGTTGTCTCTGGTTTTTACTTGTCATGCTACATCCTCTGAATTGAAACATCCAGTCCTGGCAGGAGAAGGGGAGACAAATAAGACCCAGGAAGTACACAAAGTTCACAAGGTCCAGGAATTTAGTGAAACCCACAAAATCCACAAGGTCCTTTTCTAAGGTTGTACAATCATTTGCAAGTTGCTGAGGATAGAAGGTACTCAGACAAGCTATTAGCTATCTGCAAGTCCTGCTGGGAGATGCAGGGATTCAGCCCTCACGAGTTATCACCTATGTCTGGGTGAGCTCTCCAGTGCTACAACTTTCTTTGAGTCATCCGTGCTCCTGTAGGTAATCCCTCACCCGTGCTCTGAATATGAGTCCAATAAACTCACTGGTTTGCCGATTTAGACTTTGGTAGAATCATGACTCTGGTCTATTATTAATGTCATATCTGGGTAAACAAACATTTGTTCAGGTTTCCCTGGGGGAAAAAATCACACAAGAACTTTAAAAGGGACACTTTGTTGTCTGCACTGGGACAATAATAAAGATTCCTCAAGGGCAAGCATAGCACCTTTCAAAGGCTCTTACTTGTGAAAACACAAATCTACTTCACAGTAGAGAAAATGCTGCTGAAGGGGTTCCCTGACCAAAAACAACAGTGTGGAAATATTATTTTATATCCAGAGGTCAACATGACTGCAGTGGAAGGGAACCAGAAAGCATTCTGAGATAGCAGAAGACAGCCTTGTGGTTTTGTAGGCATGCAAATGTATGGGATTCATGTAGGAGATAGAGGTTCACACGGCCTGGACTAAGGTTTCAGGAAGCTACTGAGGCCAGGAAATGTGCAGCAGAGTTGTCTTCCCTGCAGGGAGCCCCTGAGAGCTCTCTGCCCAAATGTGTGAAAGTGAAGCCTAAATTGCAATGGTGACCCCCAAGGATATTGGAGCTCTCAGGACCCAAAGAGGTCTGCTGAGGCAGCTGTAGTCACAGGGTGCAGTTGGCTCGAGAGAATACCATACCTACTGCAGGCAGCAGGACTGGAGAGGCACGGATATCCAAGCCTAGAGTATGGTATTTGCTCTGCTTGGTTCAGTATCAGACTAGTCTGCTCTTTTATTGCTCATTCTGCCCTTCCCTTTTGTGAATGGGCTCACAGTTAGTGGCTGTCAGGAGATACTTTGGACTTTTGAGCAGTGTTGAAACTGTTAGACTGTGGGTGCTTTTGAAACTAGACTAAAAGCATTTTGCATTATGAGATGGCCTTGAGACCGTGGGAGCAGAGTGAGACATACAGGTTTAAGGATGATATATTTGACTGCTATTGGGTATACTTGTGAGAGTTGATCTTCACTGTCAACCTAATTGAATTTTAGAAACACCTAGGAGACACACCTCTGGGCATGCCCACCTGAATATTTCCAGGGAGGTTTAACTGAGAAAACTCCCCAGTGCAAATGTGGGAGACACCAGGGGTTCCGGACTTCAGGGACAAAGAGAAAAGTGAGCTGTGCACAAATATTCATCTCTTCCTGCTTCCTGACAGTGGGCGCGATGTGAATAGCTGCCTCGTGTTGCTGTCCCAGGCCCTGTGCAGTATGATGGAGAACAGACCCTTCCTTCCTTGATTTTTCCAAATGCTTTGTCACAACAGTGAACAAAACAAGCAATTCAAAGCAAGCCCTCCGTATTTCCCCAGAGCTTCTGTTCTGTTTGTCCTGTTGAACTTTGGAACAACCTGCAGTTCTCTGGTGCTGGGGGCCACAGCACTTCACAAGCTTATACATCTCAGAGTCAGTGTTTCTCGTCTCGTTTTAAATTTCTCCTGAAGAGATGGGTTAGTCTCTGCTACACTGGCCACCTCTAGACAGGAGAAGAGGGAGTCAAGACTACAAGACGGCTCTCAACAAAAACCCTGTAGGAGGAAGGGTGGCTATCTGGGCTGTGAGTAAGGCAGTCTGGCCTCTGCGAGGCTGCTCGAAAGGGCTGGGATTCTCTCCAGAGCATTAAACAAATTCTAGAGAGAAAGGAGAAGTGGAAGAAAACCAGGACCTTCTTCATCTTGTACTTGAACTTGGGAGAGCCGAGTCAGCAGACTCTTGGATGGTTGGTCAAGAAACAGAGCTGCCGGAGGCATCTTGACTCACTGGGCACATTTCTGTCATTCTTTCACCATATTACAGAAAAGAAATGAAGGGAAAATGGCAAGAATAAGGCAACAGAGATTACTCAAAAGCCAAAAATTGGTTAACCGTTGTACTGAGATTTCACAACAGGTGACTGTACTGATTTCTCCTTATCTTAATGAGTCTTAGGGAAAAAAATATATTATTTTAATGTAGTTTTGATTGCTTTATTCTCAGGTCAGCTCGAGAAGTTTGTTATGATATTAAATTATTCATTGCTATAAGAAACACATGTAAATAGAAGCGAAGTGTCCAGTGTAACATTTAAAGATTTTAGGGGAGGGGAAAGGAGAAGGTGAGAATAAAGGGAAAGGGATAAGTGGCTAAAAAAAAAAAAGTGGCTTTGATCATTTCCAGAATTATAAAATTGCAGAGAGCTGACCTCAGGTGTCCTAGGCAATATGACACTCATCCACATCCTTCAGCCTAGACCATCTAGAATGTTCCTGTAGTCCACAAAGTTAGGTCTATTGTACATAGCTGCAAGGCACGCTGCACTCTGAGGGAGCTCTGGGCAGCCAAAGGAAGGATTAGGCAAGTGGTATACAATAAGGCTCCGTGGTTTGGTGTTTGTTGGTCAGATTTTGTAAATTGGGGAGTTTCTGGAAAGCAGGGGACCTTGTTTTTGAGACAATGAGGTGTGTGCAGTCGCCCCTGGATCAATTGCTCTGAGGTCTTATCGTGGGACACATCTGTCTGAAAAGGCTGACATTCAAGGACTGGGGGATTTAGTTTGCCTGTAGTGCCCACCTTGGTATGGTTTGCACAGTTTTCTGTTTGTGAGTGAGTGGCACTCATATTTTCTAAACTATAACTTCTGCTTCATCAAGTGCTTATTCTAAGCTCTCACTGTCCCTCTCCTCCAGGCTAGCTGCCAAAAGTCTTTTTTTTTTTTTTTAATTTAGTCACCTTTTCTAGTCCTGTGTAGCTATGGTCATTTTGCTAAAATCACACATGTGTGGCACAAATAGACCTACATTCAAATAACCCCCTTCTGTAGTTTGCTCATGTAAAAGCTTCTAGTACTTAATAAGTCATCTTATTGCCTAAGAAGATCTATACTGGAGTGATGTGTGGCAGATGTTCTTTGCTCCAACAAACGATTCAGCTCAACAGAATATGGGGCATATCGTGAGTTCAGAGGATCATTCCCTCTATCCTTCCATCCAGACTCTTCTGGAAGTCTGAACAGGACACCAGCATGGCAGGCTGCTTCGCGGTTGTGTGTCCTGTGGAGGGTGAGTCACATAGGAGAACATCAGAAAGATACTACCACACACCCATTGGGAAGGCCGTGAAGAAACTGGAGCCACTATAAGCTGTTTGAGAGGGAATGGAATGTGATGCAGCTGCTACTGGAAACAGTGTGGTTGTTCTTCAAAACTATGAGTAAAATTGGCACAGGGCCGAACGGCACCATTCTGCGTATACCCAGAAGCATTGAGGTGCGATCTCGAAGAGATACACATTCGCAGTAATAGTTAATAGTTCCACTATTCAACAACCACAGTAGACAAAACAAGTGTCCATTGATCTTGACTAGATGAAGTGTGGAATAATCACACGGGGGAATTCCAGCCTCTTTAACAAGAGAACGGGCATCTTACAGCATATACGCACCTCAAGAACAGAGTGCCAAGGGATATAAGCCAGTCACAACGGACAAATGTATGCATTCATATACCAGGGGTCTCACATGACCAGTAGATTCCTAGGCAGATGCAATGGTTGTTGCCAGGGCCCAGTGAGGGGAGGCAGGAGAGTTAGAAACAGGTACATAATTTCATTTGGGGAACAAGATGTCCTTGAGATGGATGCTGGCAATGGTTGTACAATAAATGAGCAATACTTTCATGACAACAGGCCAGAATCTTAAAAAATGGTTAAAATGGTAATTTTCATATTATATGCATTTCACCATAAACATAAAGCTTAACCAGGGCAAAACTCCATGCAGTGGTAAATACCTGTAATTCTACTGGAGGAATTGCAGCTTCAGCCCCTATCTGAGCTAGAGCAAATTCAAGGCTAATCAGGAAAATTTAGTGAGACTCTATCTCAAAATAAAACATGAAGTGGTCTGGGAACAACTTTCCTAGCATGCATGAGGACCTGGGCTCAACTTCCAGCACTGAAACAAAACAAAAACAAGGAAACCCAAAGTCAAGCTGAAGCACTGCGGGCTAAGGAAATCCTAGTTTCTTGCCAGGTCAAGGGTTATTGTGCAAAGCTGAGGCTGGCTAGTGTTGAAATCACGTAATTTAAGGAATAGTTTCTCTGTGGGGCAGTTGTAGCTGTTGTGTAGTTGGGGCTGGTCTGATGCAAAATCAGAGCAGATAAAAAGGTTGGTTTTTCTCCTCTTTTCTCCTTCAAGAATGTTCACTGATATTGAGTGTGTTAGTTTCTGTATGTGAGGAGTATAGTCAAGACCTGCTGAAACAGCCTCTCCATTATTGGGAGAGGGGTATTGTGGGTAAGAGAGATAACATCCACAGACATCTGGAAGAGTCCAGAACAGAGAGAAAGAAAAACAGACCAGATATGGCTGGGGCTATGTAAGCAAGGATATCAGAGAATAGCAAGAGCTAGTTAGAGACAGAAAGCAAGATGGCAAGAGAACAAGGGAGAGCGAATAGTAGAGAATGCTGGGTTATGAAGAGGATCAGTATCTGGGGGAAGGAAACCATGAGCCTGGAGTTTAGGGTAGTTGTAACGGTGAGAGGAGCCAGAATGCTAGGATGGGGGCTTTGAAATATATATCAAATATATCTTCTTGAGCAGCCTGGAGGTCAGTGTGGGCTTTGATATGCAACCACAGGTATGTCAGACCAGAGATATATGTCTATTCTGCACAAGGCAATGGCAATGACTTCTTTTGGAGAATAGAAACTTGTTTCACAAGTTCCCGAGAAAGGCTTGCTTTTATCTAATAGACATTCCAGAAAGATTTCTACAGTCCAGTTTGAATTTATGGATACACAGACTACCTGAGACCTAAGAATTACTTTGCTGTTGCTGTAATAAGATATCACGGGCAAAACAACTTAAAGAAGAAAGGGTTTATTCTGACTTACAGTTCCGGAGGGAGAGAGTCCATCGTGATATATGCAATAGTTTGGCAACAGGAATAAGAAGCTGGCTTATCACATATTCAGTCACACACAGGAAGCAGAGAGGGCACAGGAAGTAAGGTGTGGTTATAAAGCCTGCCTGTAGTGACAAACTTCTTCCTACAAGGCTACCCCTAGGGCTCCTACAAGCTCCCTAAAGATCACCAACCAGGTAGTAAGTGTTTAACTATATGAGTCTAAAGGGACATGTCCCATTCAAACCATAACGGTAGTTCTATACTATCTAAAGAAAATGAAGTCAGTATGTCAACAAGATACCTGTATTTCCATGTCCATTGCGCCATTAATCATCAGGTCCAAGGTATGACAAAAGCCTAAGTGTCCATCACTGAATAAATACCTAAAGAGGATGTGGTAGATACACTCCATGTCATACTAGTCAGCCTTTCCAGGGGAGAAGCCTGCTGTTTATGGCAACATGGATGTATTTAAAGGACACAAAGCTAAGCAAGCAGCATGGCAAATTCTACACGATGTCATGCATGGAATTTAGCAAAGTTAAGCTCAGATGCGTAAGGAGTAGGATGGTGGTTACCAAGGCCAGAGGGAGGGAATGTTGATCACAGAGTACAGGGGTTCGTATAGATGAGAACAGATTCTTACAGAAAAATACTAGTCAGCAAGAGACTATCATTTATTTCAAACTAACTAGAATGAATTTCCAGTTTCCCCATGACAAAAAAAATAATAGGTGAGAGAAATGTTTGGTGCATTGTTTTAATCTTTATACCTTTATACCACATATCAAAATACCACAATACGTCATATCAATATATGTAATTATGGCTTGCCAATCACAAAGAATATTCATACTGTTATGATTATGCTGGCCTTCCCTGTCTGTACCCTGTCTCTTTAAGAGACAAGCCCTGCCCACTCCCAATTTCTCCCTTCCCTGCCAAGGCAAACCGTCTCTGTCTGCATGGTCTATTCTGTTTCCCGCCCTTATGAACCCACCAAGGTCACACAAATACTTTAGTCTTATAAATACTTTTTTTCTTTTTTGTTTTTCGAGACATGGTTTCTCTGTATAACTTTAGTGCCTGTCCTGGAACTAGCTCTGTAGACCAGGCTGGCCTTGAACTCACAGAGATCCGCTTGCCTCTGCTTCCTGAGTGTTGGGATTAACGGAGTACACCACCACCGTCCAGCTACAAATACTTCTTTAAAAACAAAAATAAAAATTGAAACAAAGCATACATGTTTAACTTTGTTAGCTTGTACTGACATCAAGAGAAAAACTTCAAACTTCTGACAGAAAACAAAGAATCTTCAGTGAAGATTTTAGACAGGCTACAGTTTTTCCAGTAACATGGACTGAGAAGTAAGGTCATAAATTGCACCTCCCCAGTGGTTCTCAACCTTCCCAATGCTGCATGCAACCTTTTAATACAGTTCCTCATAGTGAGATGACTTCTAAATGTGAAATTATTTTTCTTGCTACTTCATAAGTGTAATTTTGCTACTGTTATGAATCATAATATTAATACCTGTTTCCAGTGGTTTTAATTTTTTTTTTTCGAGACAGGGTTTCTCTGTGGCTTTGGAGCCTGTCCTGGAACTAGCTCTGTAGACCAGGCTGGTCTCGAACTCACAGAGATCCGCCTGCCTCTGCCTCCCAAGTGCTGGGATTAAAGGCGTGTGCCACCACCGCCCGGCTCTCCAGTGGTTTTAGATGACCTCTGTGAAAGGGTTGTTTGACACCCCCCCACCCCCCACCCCCCGCAAAGGGCCAGTGAGCCACAAATTGAGAACCACTGTTCTAGGTTACTTGAGCTCTTCTGCGCCGGTGAGCAGAGCCAGGTGGAAGTGAGCCCGTGTTAAGAGCAACTATGTATCAGCTGATGGATCCAAGCTTTGATACTAATATGTTGTTGTCACTTTGTGTTTCTCCTTAGCATTGTTTCTTTGAAGCCCTTTTTCCTTGCTTTTGGATGAATAAATTGCTTTCATGTTATATTTACAACTTCAGTTAGCTTAAACTATAAACTCGTTTATTATTCACTTATGAGAAGCAAGACCTTTCAACCTCAGGAGTGTTGAGATTTTGAAGACGACGACTGTGAGCTGTGAGGGCTGCAGTGTGCTCTGTAGGATGAGTACCACCTTCTGCCTCTACCCAGTAAATGCCCTCTGCAGTCTCACTATGCCCACCTCCCACCACTAAGTGTGACATTTCGAAATGTTCCTTGGGGAGCAAACATGCCCTTGGTGGAGAACTATTGATCTACAGATTGTGATGTGCATTAATTCCTAATTATGTCACATTTCATCTGATAGAAGGACATTGTGCGTTACTAACCCAATTTAGCTCCTCTTTCCTCTTGTTCTAGCCTCCCAAGGGCATTCATTAAATTATACATTATATCAGACGCTTTACATGTAACTGCTATACATCATGTATAATATAGTGATTTTATACAATCCTCACTGAGGTTAACCTTAATTCAGTTTCTTCTACCTTTATTAATATGATTCCTATGGAATCATTTTTACTCTCCCTGAAGGTTTTTTGTTTTGATGTATGTGAACTTGCTTATGTTGAATCTTACCAGGTTTTGCATATTCCCCAACACTATTTTCATCTCTATGTTGAATGAAATATCCTGTTGTCAGTTATTTTCTTTGAGCTCTTTAATGATATTGTCCCACTGTGTTCTGAATTCCAGTTTCTGCTGAAATACAACTACAGACCAGTTATAATTTATTTGGATGCAATGCCTATTTTATTCTCTGAAAACTTTGAAAATGTTTTTTGTTTTTGTTTATTATTTTCTGTGCCTACGGTTTCCCTCACTCACAGTTTATTTGTCCATGTACGAGACCTTTTTTGTTTTGTTTTGTTTAATCAATCCTACTCAGTGGTTCCTGGACTTCGTGAACCTGTTTTAGATTTTTTTTTTAATTATTAGCTTTGAGAAATGGCTTTGACAGTGTCCTCAAATATTGTATCTTCCCATTCTTATTCTTTAGTTTTAGACATCAATTGCACACTTCATGTTCTTTTTCCCCCTAATTTTTATTTCCATCCCCCCACTGCCTCCTTTTCCATTTAGATATTTTCTGCTGACCAACTTCCTGGTTGCTTCCTTTTTCGGTGTCTGCTATGTGAATAAATTTGCCTGCTGAACTCCTAATTAGAATTTCCATTTTTTATTATTTTCTTTTATTTTTTCCTTTATTTTACATTCCAGGCATGGTTCTCCCTCTTACCCCTCCTTAAGCCCCCTTCTGCCCCTCCAGCCCACCCCCATCTACTCCTCCTAAAGAGTAAGTGCTCCCATGGGAAGTCAACAAAGTCTGGCACATTAAATTGGTGCAGGACCAAGCCCCTCTCCTCTGCATTAAGACTGAGCATGGCATCCCACCAAAGGGAATGGGCTCCAATAAGCTACCTCATGCATCAGGGATAGATCCTGGTCCTACTACCTGGGGCCCCTCAGATAGTCTAAGCTTCACCACTGTCTCCGACATATGGAGGGCCTTGTTCGGTCCCATGGAGACTCCACAGCTGTCAGTCTAGAGTTCATGAGTTTCCCCAAGCTTGGTTCAGCTGTCTCTGTGGATTTCTCCATCATGATCTTGACCTCCCATGCTCATATATTCCCTCCTCCTTATCTTTGATTGGATTCCCAGAGCTCGGCTTGGGGCTTGGTTGTGGATCTCTGCATCTGTTTCCAGCAGTTGCTGGATGAAGAATCTCTGATGATAGTTGGGGTATTCACCAATCTGATTACAGGCTGGGTAAATGAACAGTAATACAGATGCAAGCATAAAGAACAGAATTCAAGAGTCTCCATTTCTTAGTCCTAGAAATTCCACTTGAATTTGCCTGTACATTCTGGTATTGTAATGAAATTCTCCATACCTAATTTGCTTTGTTTTCTTTTACAGTTAAAGCTACCTTAAAGGTTATACTTAGTAATTTATATACTTACAGTATTCTGTTGTTATTCTGTTTGCTGGACTTTTTAATCTCTTAAATTGCACCAATTTCTTCCTGTTTCTTGTCATATTTGCTAGGTGTTACACTAATATTGAACTGTATTAAAATAGAAAATAGTGGGTATCTCTGGGTATCTGTATGCTGCTTTTTTTCTGGATGAGATTCTGTGCTTCAGTGGTCAGTTAAGGAGATGACCCCTTGAGGTTAGTTGGGACTGCTGGGGTTGGTTCTCACTTGCTGGCTGTATCCTTTGAGAGTTTCGAAGAGAAGCCAAGAACTTCATCAAGGCCCCCTCATTTGTGTCTTTAACACATCTTTTTTCTCTCTCTCTGGAGCATTTCAAATGGAAACTTCTGCTGAATATTTGTTCTCCCAGCAGTCACTTTCTTCTTACATAGTCTCACAATCTAAGGACAGTCAGTGTCTTGAGGAATGTTTTTGTTCAGAAAGGCTTTTCCTCATCCAGAGCCAAGGAAACTCAGCTTCTTTGGTGTCTCTCGGATGTCTTCCGGTGACCTGCTGCTTTCTTCTGCTTAGCCTTTGTAGTTATTTTCAGTGGAAGTTCGTCAGGTACCAACCACTCTGTCATAGGCAGCAGTGGAAGTCCTACCGTATTTATTTTGTAATTGAGTCAATATATTAGACTTAAAAATGCAAGAAATTTTTTTGTAAAAAGGGACAATATTTTATGTCATTTGTATGCATGCTTTTGTCTGCCTCCAAATTTCTGAGTTATGCTGTATATAGCAAAATGTACAGACCTTAAATTTACAGTTTGATAAGCTTTGACAGATGTGTATACTTATGTAAATATGCCATTTTAATTTTAAAGGCATTTTCTTTGTATTAATTAACCTAATCAAAACTAAACAGTTTTGACATCATAGTCAAAATTCATAAATCAAAAGCTGTTTTCATACATTGGATTTTACACTGTTTACTTAAGCAACTGTGAATTACCATTTTAATATACATTTCCAAACCTAGCTTTTGGGAGGAGGTTAAACGTTTTCTAAATTTAAGCCGGTTTCTGACTTTGTTTTTAAATTAAGTTTCTCAAATCGCTGCTTTCAGTAATAAATAACTCTCAGTCTGGAAATTTTGTTTATTTTTAAACTGCTTTTTTTTATCACATAGTAAATCATTTTATTGTTCAAAGATTAAAAATAAAACTAGTCAGAATGTCCTCCTCTAAGTCTACTTTCAACAAGTCTATTCTGAATGTAAACAATATTTACAGCTCAATATATGCTTCCTGATACTTTGTACATTTTATTTTTAAAATAAAAATACTATTCATAAGTGTGAATAAATTATTTTCTCTTAAAAATTTTCAGTAATAATTTCCCTCTTATCTACAATTACATCTCTCTTTAAAATGAGAATTTCAGCATAAAGAATCTTACATAAAGAATCTTACATAAAGAATCTTTTCTTTGACAGTGCCCTAGTTTTGAAAATGTGGATTATCTCCAGTAATTTGGTTGTATATTCCCAAACTCGAAAACAAAACAAAACAAAACAAAACCATAAAACCTGCTTCTACTGCTTCTTAAGATTTATGTCTGTAGATTGCTTAGCTAAGGTTATGAATGCTTATCTTTTAAATCATTAATGTTGTACCTTGTCAAAAATTTGAAGTATGGATTCATATAATCATGTGTTATCTCCTCAACCTGTTCAGATGGTCAATCATCTGATTGATTTTTAAAAATTTTTAAATAGGCTTGTTTCCACATAATAAACTAGATCTGGCTATGCTATAGGATCCTCTTTACATACCGTTGAATATAATTTGATAAGAATTTAATGGATTGTATGTCTGTAACCTTGAGCGATATTGAGTCTATGTGGGTTTTTTTTCTTTTGGTGAACTTGTTTTATCTGAGTATAATAATCACAAACACTTCTAAGGACTTTTTATTTTTACATGTGAAGACTCTTATGAGAAATCTTCACCAGTTTGTACTTTTTAGCCTGTAGAAATGGTTTTATTTTCTGCCTCATTTCATCAACACACTTAGATAGTATTCCATGATTTCTGTCTTTACTGTCGAGGTTGGGTCTTTTTCTCCTTTTTGCCTCATATGTATGTAGATATACCCATTTCTAAAGGTCTGAATACCTGCTCACACCCTCCGTGCACTTTGGATGTTTGTTCGTGGTGTTCATTTGTCAGAGCTTTCTCTATGAAAGTCCATGCTCACTGAGGATGCCATCTCCTGACTGTCATCTGTTTTCTGGGCATACTTGGGGTTACAGCTCCAGACCTCAAGCTGTACCAGGTTAAAGGGCTTAGGAGGC
This sequence comes from Alexandromys fortis, assembly GCF_014885135.2. Classification (NCBI taxonomy): domain Eukaryota; kingdom Metazoa; phylum Chordata; class Mammalia; order Rodentia; family Cricetidae; genus Alexandromys; species Alexandromys fortis. The sequence goes on from NW_026067924.1 coordinate 17,761,433, forward strand.
TGAAGTTGAAGAGTTGAGTCTCAGGCCAGGCCCCTTATGGGCTGGCTGCTGACACAGAGGATTGGAGAACTTCTTACAAACAGAAAAAATTTTGATTCCAGGACAGTCAGGACTGTTTCACAGAGAAACCCTGTCTAGAAAAACAGACAAACAAACAAAAAGATTTTGAAACCCACAGGAGGTGGAGCCTGCAGATTCTGCCGGCTGGCTGATATGAGGTAGGTGAGAGAAAAGTGTGATATACATGAATCATGTCCAGAAGCCTGGCCTAGGCAGTATGTTGACTCCTGGTGCCTCATAATAAGCATGAATCTCCAAGTTTAAACTGCAGACCACAGTTCCTGATACTGGGGGGACTGTCCAGTGAAAACCAAAACAAATTTTAAAAAATCAAAATGAACTCACAGCCAGACCCCATTCGAACGCTCTCTTCAATGCCCTTTGGACATCTGTGCCTGATTGCACAGTTAATTTTAATGTCTTTAGTTGTTCTGTTTCTCAAGAACCCGTAGAACCCCAAAAGCATGAAGGTCACTATTGAGCCACTCTCTGTGTCTGGTAAAGAGCTGGGACTTTCCTATGACTCTTGTTCTTTTAACCTTCCCTCTTTGGGGGTTTGTGTGACCCTCCTGACTGAGGGGTTTGTAGTTGGTTGAGTTCCTCGTGATTTCAACAAGCAGCACCCGTGCCTTTGCTGTTGTCAACAATGGATAAGGCAGCTTTGAGCCTTGGGTGAATGGTGCAGACACCAGGGAGGAAACACTCTGATTGACATTGGCGTTAGACCTGTGCCACGCAGGCACGGTCGGTACTCCACAGCATCCAGCTTAGGGTTAGTGGGCGAGAGAACCTGTTACGTATGAAGCAAACAAAGGCAGGGCTGTCATGGCGCGGGAGTGACTGGAGTGATGCCAGAAATGGTCCTGAGCAGAAAACCTTGCGGAAAATTCAGAACAAAAATCACCTCTCAATTCTATTGTTCCCAATCCTCGGAGCTATTAAAATGTCCACGTTTGACTAATTTCACAAATCATTAATCAGCCGCCATGGACTCTATAGAGCTTGTGGCCACATTAGAGCCCCCCCAAGCAATTAAAATTCCTCCCTCCCATGTAGCAAGGTTCGTCAACATGGCTCGAAATCTGAAGTGGCTGGTCTATGTAGGCTAAGCTGCTGCATCAGGCCTCTCTCTGAAATGCCTGAGATGCATGCATGTGTTGCGTCTCAATTTTCCCTTCTTGCTCTGCAAAAAAGCTGAAGGTCCTACATGTTTTAATCAAACTGTCCTGGGTCCTGTGGAGTCAAGGCATGAAGTCCCTTCTTTTTATTTATATTTAAACATTATCATACACCTTATTTAGGCCTTACCTCACCAAACTTAGATAGATAATTCCAAGATGAATGAACCGAACCCTTGCTCAGGAGAAGCCAATGGCAGGTCTATCATAATGTACGAACTGATACCCTTGTTGCTACACAACTGCATCCACTGAGCATCTTCTGTGAGGCCACGATAAAGGATGCCCATAAGTGCCCTGGAGCATCACATGGGATTTTGCAGAACTGTCCACAGGGCTTGCAGCAGTAGTCAAGACTGTGGGGATGCTGGGAAATGGAGAACAACAATGTGCATAGAGGCACAGCAGAATCCTGAGGTAGTGATTGGATCTGAAGATTCCTGGCAAGAAACAGCAGAGATGAGGCTAGCTGTGAGGAAAGTAGCGGGCTGAGAAGAAGCCATGACACATGTGTGTATTCTCTTGTACAGAAAAGCAGGGCTTTGGGGTCATACCGAGATGTAGGACATGAGTAGGACATGGGTTAGGGAACTTGTGCTGGGGAATTTAAGTTCTCAACCTAAATTCCATTTCGTTATTAACATCAGATGATTCTGCAGTCTCTTTAAGGAAGTGGGTTCTGTAGCCAACCAAGGCACAGGTCTGGGACTTTGTTTGCACTTAGACACACAGGGTGGACACTCATGAGAACTAATAGTGGGGCAGATATAATGCATTTAAATATGATCTGCAAGGCTTTGTGATGCTCTTTTATTTTGTTGACATCTTACTGCATTGACTTTTTAGAAGTTATTTTTTTGAAAGTTTTCTTTTCATTTTGCATACCAACTACAGTTCCCCCTTTTTCCTTCCCTTCCTCATGCTCCCTCTTCTCCCTACCCAGCTCCTCCAACCACACTTCAGAAAGGGTAAGGCTTCCCATGAGGAGTTAACAAAGTCTGGCATATCAAATTGAGACAGAACCAAGATCCTCCCCACTTTATTTAGGCTGAGCAAGGTATCCCTCTATAGGAAATGGGCTCCAAAAAAGCCAGTTTATACACTAGGAGTAAATTCTGGTCCCTTTACAGTGGCTCCACAGACTGCCCACGCCACAGAACTGTCACTCACATTCAGAGGGCCTAGTTAGGTCCTATGCAGGTTCCCCAGCTGTCAGTCCAAAGTCATTGAGCTCCCACTAGCTTGGGTCAGCTGTCTCTGTGGGTTTCCTATCATGATCTTGATGCCTTTCCTCATATAACCCCGCCTCCTTCTCTTCGACTGGACTTCTGGAACTTGGCCCTGTGCTTCGCTGTGGATCTCTGCATCTGCTTCCATCAGTTACCAGATAAAGGCTCTAGGATAATAATTAGGGTGGTCATTAATCTGATTACTGGGGAAGGCTAGTTCAGGCACCTTCTCCTTTGCTTTGAGTTTTATCTGGGATCATCCTTGTGGATTCCTGGGAATTTTCCTAGAACCAAGTTTCTCCCTAACCCCATAATAGCTTCCTCCATCAAGGTATCTCTTTCCTTGCTCTCCCTCTCTGTCCCTCTCCCAACCATCCCATTCTCTCATGTTCTCTTCTCTATCCCCTTCACTTCCTCCCCAGATGCTCCCAATTTACTCTGGAGATCTTATCTATTTCCCTTTTCTGGGCGTATCCACGCACGTCTCTCTTAGGGTCCTCCTTGTTATCTAGCTTCTCAGGGATTATGAATAGTAGCCTGGTTATCCTTTGCTTTACCTCTAATATCCACTTATGAGTGAGTACATACCATGTTTGTCTTTCTGGGTCTGGGTTACCTCACTCAGGATGGTTTTTCTAGTTCCATCCATTTGCCTGAAAATTTCAAAATGTCATTGATTTTTATCTCTTAGTAATACTCCATTGTGTACCACATTTTTTTTAATCCATTCTTCAGTTGAGGGGCATCTAAGTTAGTTCCATATTCTGGTTGTTATGAATAATGCTGCTATGAATATAGTTGAGCAAATGTCCTTGTGATATGATTGTGCATCCTTTGAATATATTCGCAAGAATGGTATTGCTGGGTCTTGAGGTAGATTCACTCCCAATTTTCTGAGAAACTGTCGTACTGATTTCCAAAGTGACTGTGTCAGTTTGCACTCCCACCAGCAGTGGAGGATGTTTTCCCACATCCTCTCCAGCATAAGCTGTCACCAGTGGTTTTGATCTTAGCCATTCTGACAGGTGTAAGATGGTATCTCAGAGTCCTTTTGTTTTGCATTTCCCTGATGACTAAGGATGTTGAACAATTCTTTAAGTGTACTTCAGCCATTTAATATTCTTTTGTTGAGAATTCTGTTTAGATTTGTACCCCATTTTTTAAATGGGACTATTTGGTATTTTGATATCTAGTTTCTTGAGTTCTTTTTATATTTTGGAGATCAGGTTTCTGTCAGATGTGGAGTTGGTAAAGATCTTTTCCCATTCTGTAGGTTGCCATTTTGCCTTATTTACTGTATCCTTTGTCTTACAGAAGCTTCTCAGTTTCAGGAGGTCCCATTTATTAAGTGTTGTTCTCAGTGTCTGTGCTACTGGGGTTATATTTAGGAAGTAGTCTCCTATGCCTATATGTTCAAGGCTACTTACCACTTTCTTTTCCATCAGGTTTGTTATAACTAGATTTATATTGAAATCTCTGATCTACTTGGATTTGAGTTTTGTGCTTGGTAATAGATATGGATCTGTTTGCCTTCTTCTACGTGTTGACATCCAGTTGTGCTAGCACCATTTGTTGAAGATGCTTTCTATTTTCCATTGTACAATTTTGGCTTCTTTATCAAAAAAATCAGGTGTTCATGGGTGTGTGGATTAATGTCAGGGTCTTCTACTCTGTTGTAGGTTGAGTGGTGGGCTGCATCCTGCCGCCTGGCTAGCTTAATCCCCAAAATAACCACAAAGAAATTGTATTAATTTAATTACTGCCTGGCCCATTATATCTAGCCTCTTCTTGGCCAACTCTCATATGCTGATCTAACCCATTTCCATTAGTCTGTGTATCACCATGAGGTTGTGGCTTACCAGGAAGATTCAGGATCTCTGACCTGGCGACTTCACAGCGGCTCTCTCTGTCTGCCTCCCTCCTCTCAGCATTCAGTTCTGTCTTCCCCGCCTACCTGAGTTCCGCCAATGAAACTCAACACAAATAACCAATGAAAGCAACACAAATACAGAAGGACCTCCTACACTACTACTCAATTTCATTGATCCATGTGTCATTTTTAAGCCAGTACCAAGTATCACAATTCCTGACTTCAAGCTATACTATAGAGCTATAGTCATAAAAACATCTTGGTATTGGCATAAAAACTTCATCGAATTTTGAAACCTTTTTGGCCATAATTCACAGTAAGTAACACACTCTATGCCTAATCCAGACCCCATATAGTAATTCCACCGAGAACTACAGTTACGCTATGATATCCCATTATATTTTAGTTATCTAAAATTGCTAGTCACTGGCCCTCCTAAATTGATTTCATGCCCTATGCTAGATTGAAAGTTCTTCCCTTCCATGTAGTTGAGGGGAAGATGTAGCTGAAAGCATGAGATTATAGCAACAGGGAGATGGTGGATGTGCTTGCGGAGGAGGGCAGTGTAGCCCACAGAAAACTATTGTACTCACAGAGAGACAAAAGGAGCATCACTAAGAAAGGGAAATATTCTGCCCTAAATTAAAAAAAACTGATGTCTAGTAAAAGTATAAAACAGTATTGATGAAACTGTTACATAAAAGATTTTGAAATAATAATAAATACTCCTTAAAATTGTTGAGTAATAAAACAAGTCTAAGTAGCCTGGAACTCGGTATATAGCTGTCTTAATTAGGGTTATTATTGCTGCAAAGAAATACCATGACAAAAGCAACTTGGGGTAAGGCAGGGGGAGGGTTTATTTGCCTTACCCTTCCATATCACAATTCGCCATCAAAGAAAGTCAGAATAAGAACTCAAGCAGGGCAGGAACCTGGAGCCAGGAGCTGATGCAGAGGCCATGGATGGGTGCTGCTTACTGGATTGCGCCCCATTACTTTCTCAGTCTTCTTTCTTATAGAACCCAGGACTGCCAGTCCAAGGGTATCCCCACCCATAATGAGCAGGACCCTCCCTCAAGAATCACTAATTAAGAAAATGCCCTACAGGCCTGCCTACATCCAGATCTCAGGGCGGTATTTTCTCAAATGAGGCTTCTCTTCTCTGACGATTCTAGCTTCTATCAAGTTGATATAAAAGTAGTGAGTACAGTAGCCTGTGCCCTTTGTAGAATGGGCTTCAAGTCCAATCAGAAAGTGGTTTGTTACTCCCATGACATTTATGCCAGTGTCGCACCATCGGACATATCTTGCCGGACCTGTCATTGTAGGTCACAGATTTCACAGCTAGATAAGAATGTAGCATGCATAGCACTTTCCTGTCTTGTGGCAGCTCACTAATAGTGCTGTAGCTCCTGTGTGACCACCAGCTTGGTTTCCCCATGTTCTATAGTCAAGGGTGTGCTGTGTTCAGATATAGGGTCTTACTGCCAAGTTCTGGAAGGTAATGGAGAGAACTGACAATAGATGTTACTGCATGTGACCTATGGGACTTTATTGACTAATGATTTCAAAGGAGGTAATCAGTTCTTGACGCTGAAGTTTATATTTCTTAGTCATGTTATCTAGTAGGGACATTGTTGCCTTGTTACAGGGTAATTCCATTTAATCTTTTTTAATACAGGCATATGAATATATTTTAAGAAATTCTGGAGGCTGGAGAGGTGACTCAGAAGTTAAGAGCATTGACTACTTTTCCAGAGGTCCTGAATTCAATTCCTAGAAACCACATGGTGGCTCATAACCATCTATAATGAGATCTGATGCCCTCTTCTGGCACGCAGGCAAACATGAAGACAGAAAACTGTATTACTGTTTTGCTCAAAAACAAAGAAAACTGGACAGACAAGCTTCAGCTTCCAGAAGGAGAAGAAACCAGGGCAACAGTGATGCTGGCTCCCAATCTGTTACCATGGCCCAGTTTGCCTGCAGGGTCAAGTGGCCCCAGAGTCCACCTTCATCCTGCAGTGCCTGGACTCCCAGGCATAGGGCTATTGGGCTCCATGGGGAGGTTTAAAGGTAAAGGATGCCATACTCTGGAGTTCAGGGATATTGCCATTGGACTGAAACCTGGCAATGGCTTTAAGTAGCAATGCCCAGGAGCCAGCCAGACACCCCCTGGAGGAGCCACATGCTGCCCAGCCATGTTCACTGCCTGGCAGTTCCACCAAGGATGTAGATGGCCACGCCAGACATCTTGTAACTTGATTAAGTTTTATAAAGCAAACAAAGAACCCAGGCTGAGCAAGCCACTGGGTAGCAAGCAAATAAGCAGCATTCCTCTATAGCTTCTACAACTGTTTCTGCTTTGAGTTTCTGACCTGGCTTCTCTAGATGATGAATTATAAACTGTAAAACAAAATAATACCATTACTTCCCAAGTTGCTTTTGAGGGTGTTTTATCACAGTAATAGGAAACATACCTAAACTAAAAATTGGTACCAAGTCATAGAGTATTGCTGTGACAGACCTGACCATCATCTGTTTTGGGAGTATCATGGTGGCATTTGAAATCTGGAAAATCTACTAAGAGCAGAAATCTTAATGAGTTGGTCTATGGGAGCTTGGAAGGCAATGCTGAGATCAATTTGTAGGACAGAGGCTGGACTTGTGACGTTTCAGAGATAAGCAGGTACTCTACTATGGCCATTTGTGTAATACTCTGAATTAAGAAGTTGTGGTTCTGGTCAGCTGGGGATGAATAATTGGCTACAATTAACAAGAGACTACCACTGAAGTAAAATCATTATATTGCTGGAAAAATTGATGCTGATTTTTGAGGGATGAAGATTCAGCTCTGATTAAGGAGAGACCTGTGCCATTAAGGTTCAAAGGAGGCTAATGCCTGTCCCCACCAATATTTTGGCCTGTACATGGATCAAAATAAAGTTTTTATAAGGTTCCAAGATTATTTAATTCTTTTTACCTATGAAACATGACACTTCTCTTTCATATGTCAACACATGCCTATGGTTTGAGGATGCTTAAAAGGTCTTTGAAAACACCCATATGGAGACATACATATTTATGTCAATGTGGAGTGTTTTGAGAACTATAGAAGTCTTGGCATACAATGATTCAGACTCAATCTCTACATAATAGACAATAAATAATAGTTTGGTTTCTATTATTATTATTATTATTGAGAACTCTCCAGAGAAGACTATTCAGACATGGTTTACAGCCAATTAAACATCTTTAATCCAGTTGGCTGGGACTACACTCAGGCATTCAGGACTTAAGTGTAGCACCAATAATTTAGAGTAAAGTATTTCTAATGGCAAAAAATCACATCCTGTTATCTTATTCAAAAGCTGGAATGGGAGGTTTTATGCAAGCAAACACCTTTACAGAAGCCAAGATAAGCTGTTAGCTGGAGTTGGGAGTTGCATAAGCAGGCAGTTGAACAGAAGCCAAGATAAGTTACTTAGGGAATCTTGACTTCAAATTCATAGAGAAAGGTTAGGTAGTTTTCCATGAGGCTTTCCATCATGGAGATCAAATTCTAGTCAAACCTAAGATGGCCTCAGGAAGAATACAAAATGGAGGTACTTCTGCACTGTCTTGCCCTGCCACAGTATTCATGTGCCCAATAGGACCCTGACTTTCTCTTAAATTCCTTCTAGAGGAAGTTTAGAGTCACTGAGAAAATTTGCTTCTTGTTCCGGTGAAATCTTCATGTGTGATTCTTCCCTTCTTAGAACACTTTGTGGGAAGGGCTTAGGTATGGTTTCTTTTCATGTTCATCATGAGGACCATGGTTAATAATAGAGTGATACACTCAGGTTTTCTGCCTCATGAGAAGAATGATCTTGCCAAAAATTGAAATAGACAATATGTGAGATGATCTGTCAATTTATTTCACTATGTTAATATTTATGTACATAAATATACATATATATCTCATAGAATCGTGCTTATACTAAATATGTACAATAAATTTATTGAAAAGATAAGAATAATTAACAGAAGTAAAAAATAAAGAGCTCACATTGTGGGTTTGAACTCCCTGCAATGCTGGAAAATCTCAGGACTGAGAGCCATTTCTTTGAAAAGTGCTCATCAGGAAGGACAAGGCTGGCTTCTCTGCAGCCTTAATAGGAGGTTAGAGTTCTAACTTTCACGATTGACAGCTCAGAAACACAGCTTCCTAAGAGCATTTCCAATCACCAACCTATTGTGATATCTCACTTCCCCCTACACCGAGCCTCTGCTTGTCCTGGCTCTATTCATTCAGTCTTTCCTTTAATAAGGCCAAGCATCCCATGAAAATCCATATGGAGCTCAGCGTTTTCCCTACATTAGTAGTTCCTTAATAAAATGTTTCCCCATTTTAACCAGTGTCCAGTTGTATTAGATAATATTGTCTTAGACAATAGGCACACACACTTGTATTTCAATATGTGTAGCATACACTTGACTTTAATGAACATCAGAGAAGAGAACCAACACCCACATGGGGATGTGAAAGGACTTATAGGGGTGCCACATGAAGGATGTCAGGTTACAAAGAACTAGGGTGAATAAATATACAAATGATGATAATTAAATTCTTTAAGGAAATAAGCCAGCTTGTTTTTAGGAAAATAATCAGTTAGTAGTCATTCCAGGAGGAAGTAATTCTTCCATTAGTAAGTGGGAAATGGTTTCTATTTTCAAAGGCTATCCAAGAGGGCTATGAGGTAAATGGAAACAGGCTGAATTCACAAGAAGAAGCAGGCAGTGAGGCTTGAAAGAGGGCAGAAGGTTGGGAAAAAGTACCCAGTGACAGATTGGACCAAGGACACTAAATAGCAGAGATCAATCACTCAGTTTGAAGCTCACTACTGTGAGCTTGGAATCCTCACCACAAATCTGAGAGTTGTAACCTGTCTGCCAGCATCCCTGCTTCTGGATATAGTTTTTGTCCCTCATGAGGCCAGAGGCATGACTCAGCACTGAGTCACATCCCCTCAAAGGAAATTTGCCTCATAAATCACCTTCAGTTTCAGTGGAAGAGGGTGAAAACTACTTGGTATTGAACAGTCTCTTTTAATCCCTCCTCAGCAACTCCCTCTTTACAAACCTCACTTACATGCTGGACCTGTTGCTAACAAAGCTGTGTAGACTTTTCCTGGCCATACAAAAAGAAGTATCCACTCATCTCGGACAGGGCACAAATTACAGATGAAAGAACAATTCTATCAAACTCCAATGTGGTGACTCAGTTAGCTTATTTGCAGTAGTATTGGGTGATGGGTTACTTACTGGAGCATGGGTGACTCAAACATAGCTGTGGCACTGAAAAGCCCATTCCAGAACTTGTGATGACTTACGAAAGTTGCAACCCTAAAGCTCTCTGATGTTTTTCATGAATCTCCAAAAGTTGGGGAGTCTCCTCTCCACAGCAGTCTTACTGCTTATGTGACCATAGTAAAGGAGAACCCTTGTAAATCTGGTAAGTTTCAGGACTTCCTAAGACTTGTGGATTGTTTACTTTCTGTGCTGACTAGTTTTTGTTTTTGTTTTTTTCTTCGGCAAACTCTTGAGAAATTGTCTTTGTCATACTGGCTAGTGGGGCATTTTCTTAGTTCGGGTTTGTTGTGTGAAGGTACAGACCACCGTAAGTGATGCCCAATTCTTGAGCAAGTTGACCTGAGCTGTACAAGAAATGTAGTTGAGCAAACCAGGGTCTCAAGCTAATAAATAGTATTTCTCCATGGGCTCTGCTACAATTCCTGCCTCCAAGTTCCTGCCCCAACTTCTCTTAGTGACTGGACTGTGACCTGGGAATTGTGAGATGAAATCAACCCTTTCCCTCCCAAGATGCTTTTGGTCAGTGTTTTATCATTGCAAAAGAAAGAAAAGTAGGACACTTCTGAAATTTTCATTAGATCACTTGCAAGATCAATGATTCAGTTCAATTCAGGGGAAGTTGCTACACAACATAGTAGAGAGATGTCCTTCCCCATGATAACTGTACCTTCTATAACCTGTGCAGTTGCACAGAGACCCTCACTCAAGAGGCACTACATGAGATATAGTGATGTAACTATACTCTCTTAGAAGGATGAATAATTTTGATTTTGAGTATTGTTTTGTTAGGGAGACTCATGGATGCTGAAGAATGTGCAGTAGCACGGAGAACTCATGTGATATGAGTATGTTGTCCTCTTTTTCTTCTTATCCTCAAAGAGCATTATAAGACATCATCAGCATAGAATGCCAGGGGCTCAATCTGTGGGAGTTTAGCAAGACTCAAAGTGAGGCAAAAGAAGAATGTTACAGTGAGCACTGAATAAACAAAGCACCCACAGTTCCACTTTCCATTCACATCTGAGCTTGGGTTCAACACAGAAGAAAGTCAACAATGCTCTAAGAAACACTAGTGACCAACATCCTTGTAAGTCTTTCTAGATACCAGATGTTAGTGAGCAGAGGAGAGCCCTTTATTTATATTTCAGCCTTTGAAATCAAATGCCAAGGAAGGCTCCATCTTGCTGAAGGAAACCTGAGTTACAACTGTATCATAACTCCCAGAAGTGTGTTCTTAGAAATTAGTTCCTGAACATAATATAACTTCAGTTATTCTTGAGGCAGAGTCTACCAACAATAATCCTTATTATCTGCAGGTGGCTCTCTTTCATATGGTGATAGAAGATTCTAGATGGCTTCCTTCCCCAGGCCTTTACTCTATGGGTATTCTGGTAAGTTTTAGGATTTCCTGGTTCTTGTAATCTAGGAGAAGATCTTGGAGGATCTAGGGTGGGAGGTTCATGTGGGTCACAAAGTACTGCTGCTCACATTATGTGGACTAGAACTCAGTCACATGGCCATACCAACAGCTAAGAGGATTTGAAACATAGTCTTTTCTGTGCATCCTAGAAAATGAAATGGGTGAGATGAACACCAGTCACTGAAGAGGAGAACATCCAAGCAGTTCCACTGGAGAGAATATATATATATATATATATATATATATATATATATATATATGTATATATATGTATGTATATATGGATTTTTATGGTGTAGGCAGGGAACTATGTGTTACTTGTGTTTGTCAGAATACTGTATGAAAGGAGGAGTTGCAGATGAATGTCAACCGTGTAGTGCTCAGTGTAGACAGAGACTGCTCGTTCGTTTCCCAGCCACCCAGAAATAATCATACAGAAACTATATTAATTACAACAATGTTTTTACAGTGGCTCAGGTATATTCTTGACTAACTCATATCTTAAATTAACCCATTTCTATTAATCTATCACAAGGCTGTGGCCTACTGGTAAGGTTTTCCAGCATCTTTCTCCTTTGGCAGCTACATGGCTTCTCTCTGACTCTGCCTACTCTCTCTCTATATATATTTCTCCCAATGGGAAGAAATACATTCTGCCATGCTACAGGCCAAAGCAGCTTCTTTATTAACCAATAGTAATAAAACATATTCACAGCATACAGAGGGGAATCCCACATCAACTCAGTACCCATCTCTAGTATGGGGCCAGCAATGTCTGGAGCGTTTCATGAAAAAGAGTTAAATAAGAGCATTCACAAGTTGATAAGGATGTCTTACTCGGCAACTGACCACATATGGGAGGGGGTTCCACGGGATTATAACAGAGCTGGGAATTCCTGTCCCCCAGTGATACCACAGCTGTCCCAGCACAACATCCCATCAAAGGGTCAGAGACAATTGTAGAAACAAACTTACCATGCTACCGGTTGCAGGGAAGTGTTGCATAGCACCTAACAGTGGGTAATGATTATAAGCAACTCTGTTTATGCTTCTTTGCTGTACTTTCTGTCGTTATTTTAGAATACACTCCTACTTATTAAAGGATGATGGTAAAAACAGTCTTTTGGTCTATGCTCCTGGCAGCCTCACGCATCTAATGCTTGCCATACCTCTTGATTGCCTCAAAGGTCCCCATTGAGGGACTGACTAAGCAAGCCATTCGCCTTCGTTTCAGTGCTATTATGCCCACACACTAAAACTATCTAACACAATTCTCAGAATGCAGCTTCATCTTAAAAGACACTTGGATATATTTATGAGTTTTTATAGTTGTGGGGGGATGGAGATTCCCCTCTTCCCTTTCTGCCTTCAAAGACAGGGAGTGGGAACAGAGAAGAGGAGCCTTGGCATACAGGGCAGACTGCAGTCAAGCCGCAGTGCCCTGTATCAGCACACATTCTAACAGCTCAGCCCTGCAGACACTCCGTCTTGGAGCTGGCACTCTAGTTGTTAGGAATTAGCAGGCAATGACGTGTTCACTATGATCATCTCTTTATATGCACAGGCAGATGTGGCTTTTGTGACTGGACAGAAAATGGCAGCAGGATTCGCACTTTAACTAATGCCCGGCAGGCATGTTAATAACCTAACTATTCGTCCAGGCACACTCACCCTGTTCAATGGATTCCACTGTACTGCTTAATCTCTTGACAATACCTAAAGAAAGAGCCCAGCGCCTTCTACTGAAACAGTGGCATCCTCCTGGGAGTGTAACTCATGGCCAGTGTTAGGTGGATTAAAGGATAAAAGAAACAGCCATCTGCATTAACTAAGTCTAGCCAAGGAAATTGTTTCTGTCTGCCCGGGCTTGACAAATCAATTGAGCTATTGCATCATTCCTTGGCTTTCCTGAAAGCGAGGGTGTCAGTTTTCTGTAGAAATGTGTTCGCACATTGAACCTGAGCAATTGACAGGAGGTTATCAGCTGATAGAAGAGGAGAGAACTTTCTCCAGCATTCCTTCGCAGATGAAATAGCTATAACTCAAGCTACAGGGAGGAACTATACTTGCCTTGTTTTGTCATCTGCCCTTGCTGTTCTTTGTAGTGCATTGCAAGTGGACACTAGCTAATGCCACCATCCAAACTGTCTGAACACTCTATGTTTCTGAATTTCTATCCCTGCCCTCCTCATACCACAGACCAAGTGTCCTAAAGCCCAGTGAACAGACAGTCTATACCTCCACAGGCATGGGCTTCCTGTCTAATAGTTCCCAACAAAAAGGAAAAAATGTGGGGCCCTTTGTTCTAAAGGGGGAAAATGTATCATTAAATTTCCACAATAAAAATATTTCTTCCTTCTATAATTTATGTTGGGTCTTGTTAATGCTTTTGAAAATTTTGTTTGTTTAATATTGTTCAAAGGTAAAGAAAAATTAAACTTTCCCACTGTTATTTGAGTTTTTACTATTTGTATTTGTTTTGTGTAATAAATCTTTAAATGTAATTATAATATGTAAATGCAAAGATGAAAACATGTTAAGAATGGAATATCCAAAATCACAATTCAAGTTCCCCAGCATATGCCTGCACAGATTCCTCTTTCCCTGATGCACTGCACAACAGAAACAAAGAAAAACCTCTGGTCTTATTTTGCTTCTTAAAAAGCATATGCTCCACCAGCACAAAAAAACCCAATTGCTGACAAGGAAGGCAAGACTGAAAAGAAAGATAACTCTTGTCTTGTCCCCTTCATTTTGAGGTCATCATTTTTTAGTATATGGTCATCTACTGCAGAAAAATAAGGAAGGTGGAAAAAGTGTTTGGCACAATCCCTTGGCTGCTCATATTTCTTGGAGGTCCGTTGCCTTCTTTCTCCTTCATAGCAAGCTCGGAGTGGAAGAAAAAGCATGCTCCCCTGAGACTGTCTACACTTCATCTACTCAGCTGGAGACGCAGCACTCACTTGTGTCTGCTGAGCTCCCAGGCTGTGGGTCCTCTAGGTGTCTCTGCTCATGGTACATACATCTCAAAAGGCCTTCTGCTGACTTGGAAAACAGTACACTCTGCTGATTGCCCATGTTCCAGTGTACCACTGGGTTTGCAAAAACACAAGTTGAGAGAAAAGTTCTAAAATTTTCAGGATGGCTCTAGCAGAGCATGATGCAAAATGTGAATCTTCCTGAGCTTGCCTCTTGGCTGTCTGCCTGTGAAGTCAGCCTTGCTGGTGGAGTATGCCCAGATAGAAAGGGGCGTCATTCCTGTCAGATTGGTTTTCCTACCACAAATATTGGGAGCTGTAGTTACGGTGTCAATATATCTTACATTACCTGAGCTCATTCTCAAACTCTTCTGCATACATTAAATGCACTAGTGATTAACTCTGAGCCATCAATGATGCATCCGTGTTGCACCGGGGAGAGAAAGAGCAGTACTTCACCCTTGGGGTGATCTAACCAAGAGAGAATCAAGATTTAAACCCTCTACTTCATGTTCCCTATGTCTTCTGTCATCCATGTATCAGTTGTCTGAATCTGCATCTGTGCCTGGCATAAGGCTGTCTTGTGAATCTGTCCCTGTGACTGTATATGTGCGTATGATTGTGTGCATCTGTCCCCATCAAAGGACTTTGCTTTGTCTTTATTGAACAGCACAGAAAGCATTACATGGGGGAAGGAATGAGGGATAGTTTACAGAAATATTTAACAGTTTTACAAGGGTTTAAGTCATGGACTCCAACTGACCCCAAGTGACCCAGATAACAAACAGTACTACAAACATCATGCTTATGCATATCTATGAACACAGCATTTATGGCAGATACTTATTTTAAAAGATTATTTTCAACCTCTGTATCTGCCGCTTTCAGCAAATGATACACATGCATTGTTATGGGTCGGGGCACTGAAGAGTATATACTATAAGATTACAGCTATGTATTAGCTTAGTTTGTAAAAGCTCATTAGATGGGACATACAAGATAAGTAGCATTGACTGTTACACTGTTCTCTTCAAAAGCAGGTTAAACAAAAAGCCTGAATTCCCAGTAAGATAGTGGTCTTAAGTTTGAAGTGTATCACGATGTATGTTACCTCTGGCTGTGAGGTCCAGCAAAAGTTCCATTCCCTTTGAATGTAAGTGATATTTTTTATCACAATGCATTGCTATATTGTTGGATCTTGTTGATACAATAAAATATAAGGAAGAAATATAGCCTATAGTTATGACACTGCTAACTTAAATATCATTATGCTCATATTTTAGAAGATCATTCACATGATTTTGATATTAATTTCACTGAAGACCTGGTGAAAATCCCTAATCTGGCATTACCAGTGAATGATGTAGTCTGTTCCAAACAGTCTTTGGTCTCTGAGGTCAAATTTTGTTCCTGTTTCACAGCAGTCACTGGCAGACTAACCATCCTTTAATTAAGACCACACATCCCCGCTCTGTTCCTCTTGCATATTGGTTCATTTTCCAGGACCCAATAGTTAAACATACTTTGCTTATGGGAGCTAAGATTTTATGAGACCATAAAGTGGAATTAATTCTTGGGCAGGAGTTGGTGGAGGGGAAACTTTCAGGCTAATAGAGAATCACTTATAAAATATTATTGGTATTCAACGTGATTCTGATTATCTCAAGAAAAAGGAAATGTTTCAGGAGGTGAGTAGCTCAATAAATTGATAAAAGGACTACCAAACAGACTTTTAAAAGTCTAGGCACACTTAATTATTTGGTTGTGCCCCTCTAATGTCTGCTAAAGTGTGTGTGCATGAGTTGGTGTGTATGAGAGAGAGAGAGAGAGAGAGAGAGAGAGAGAGAGAGAGAGAGAATGAGTATTATAATTATAATTCTGCTTGCCTGCCCTGTCACCTGAGTAACCTGTCTCTTTAAGAGACAAGTTCTGCCCACTCCCAATCTCCCCTTTCCCAGGAGGCAAGCTGATCTCATGCCTCCTCTCTTCTTCCTTCGGCCTGTTCTTCTGAACAGACAGCTTCTGCTTTCTCCTCCTCTCCCTTCTCCCTTTCCTCTCTTTCTTTTTCCCTCTATCCCTCCTTCTCTCTCCCCTCCATAACTCCCTTACCTTTATACCCTTCCCAATACCCACTAAATAAGCTCTATACCCAAGCTCTCTCCGCATGGAGCATCTGTCTGCCTCCCACCTGCCTTGGCCTCTGGTAACCCGCTCTATAAATCATAACAATGAGTTGAGCCACAGGTTTAGCTTGGGAATGCCATGGTGTAGAAGTGGCTATTGGTTGATTTAGCGATGCCACACTTAATGGAAAAAGTTTGACACTCCCCCTTTTAAATTAAAAGTAGATTTTTTTCATACAATATATTTACAGTTTCCCCTCTCCCAACTTCCTCCCCCACTTCCCCATTCACCCCAATCCACACCCTTTCTCTCTCTTTTAGAATACAAACAGGAATATATATACGTATATATATTAAGAAAAAATGCAAACAAACAAGAATAGGACAAAATAAATAGAGAAAAAAAAAACAAAGAAAAGCAGAAGAAGCAATATGGAGGCTGAGGCTCACTCATTTTCCCACACAGAAAAACTGTAAAAATAAAATCATAAATTATGATATCTAAGCAAAGGATTAGTAAGGTAAAGAAGGAAGCTGCTCAAAGCATCATGAGACAAAAAGCCTCCAAAAATAGCACTGCCCTTGTGTGGTGCTGGCCCTCTACTGCTCAGCATGGGACCTTCTCTTTAGTGTGATTTATATATCCACCAAGACTCCATTGCAGAAAAGGAATTTTTCCTTTGTGAACAGTTCACTTGGAGATAGCGTCTGGGTTAGGGTTGAGCCTTGTGTCTGCTTTCCCCCTCAGCACTGGGACCCCATCTAAGGCCCTTGTTTTTCTCTAGACCGCTGTAACAAGACAGCACACTCTGCCCTGCTTAAAGCACAGCTATTGCTTTGCTCAGCACCAGAGTTGGCAGTTTGCTTTCCTCCGTGCAGGCAGCCAGCTGCCTTCTCACTCGTCTGGCATGGCCCGTTCTCTATGCCTGTCCCTGCTGTCTCCTTTATAAGGGCATCACCTATAACGAATCAGAGTTCCACTCTCACTAGCCAGTTTAAAGGCCCCACCTCCACAAGAGATGTGGAGGGGGCACAATTCAATCCATAATGCTTCCTAGGCAAGGTACGTCATTATCTTGAAATGAAGAGAAAGACTTGCCAGGCAGGCCAGAGCGTAGGTGCCTTTTATCTTATCCCCAGAGTTGTCATGGTGAACACAAGGGTGCTTGGCTCACCCGTGTCCTTCTGTTCCTGGCATCCTTTGGTTTTGGTGGCGTATGTCTGTTCAGGTAGCGAGAGCGAACCTGCAGGACTTCTTTTCCGTTGGTTCCCCATGTATACTCCTCCCCACTCTGCCAGCTGAGCAAAGGGGAAGGAGACATGGAGAGAGAGAACCCTGGGAAGCAGAGAACCAGGGAGATGCCAGGGAGACACTGAAGAGATCCCACGTGTGGTACAGAGTAGAGGAAACCAAGCCATGTGACAGCATGTGGATTAATAAAAGCATGTTAGCATAAGTTAAAGAACTAGGAGGACAAGCCTAAGCTAAAGGCCAAGCTTTCATAGTTATTAGTAACTCTCCATGTCAAAGGCAGTGTGACAAGCAAGCTTGCTACAACCTGGTCTAGCCCTCAAAAGTATGCCTCCTGCCACTATTTCCTACAGTGAGACCTGTGTCTTCAAATATCCCTCAAGACAGTGTTATCAGCTGGGGACAAAGTGTTCCAAACATGGCTTCTAAGGTGTTTCCTACTCAAGCCTAATAGAATATAAAAGTGTTTTTTTTTTTTTGTTTTTTTTTTTTGTTTTGTTTTGTTTTACTCCGTCCTTGTGCTCTGTTTACTTGTACACTCCCCCTGGATGTAGTGAGAACTGATAAACACAGGCAGCAGAGTGTGAGAAGAGGCTCCAGCAATGGGAAGTGTGAGTTCACCCGGCGTTGTTCACAGCGGGTGGCTATTGCCATTGGCTTCTATGCCTCTATGGAGAAAACGTTTATGCCACGTGCAGTTTGTCCTCGTGGTTATAGACAGCTTGAGCTCATGAGAACTTCACTCAGGCGACCTTGCTTAAACCTCCGGGTGTAAACTGTCTGATGCTCTGAGGAGTGACGCTGACTGCTGCTTGAGACTTCAGTGTTTCTCATTTCTAGGCTCCATTCTCCCAGATTCGACTGCCATTCTAGAGACATAAACAGTAGAGTTCTCCCCCAGTTCCCTATGCTGAGGAATGAGGATTGTAACTGCGCAAAGACCCAGACAGAAGTTCTGAGATGATAAACCCAAAGCCATGTGGAGTCTCTAGAGACACTGGAAGGATTAGTCCACCATCAGAGACCAGAGAAAGGCAAGGACAATTATTCCAACCACAACCCAACTCCACTGTTTGGCTGCTACAAAAGGCAGATGGGTCTCAGAGTAATTGTGGATTCTCACAGGCTTAACTAGCTGATTACAGCGATCACAGCTGAGGTTTTGCATATAATATTGTCATTGGTGCAAATTAAAACCCACTTTTGTCACCTGGTCTTCAGCTATTGGTTTGGGAACAATCTCAAAAAACAGGCAGGAAATGTGGCTCTCAGCCCCACTGGTGTTTGTTCAACAAACCACAATCACAGTGGCCAAAGATACAAAAAAAAAAAAAAAAAAAAAAAAAAAAAAAAAAAAAAACCGGGTTGGCCATGAACTTTTTTCCTCACAGCCATTTGGCCAGAGCTGCTGCTGACTTCCCAGCATTCCAATAGTTGAGGACAACTGCAGGTCCCTAATAAATTTCCGTTCCCTCAAGTGGAGCAATCCATGTTCATGGAAAGAAATAGTAACATAAGTATACATGTGTCTTCCATCCTTAAAATTCTTTTTCTTAAGTTCAATGTTTCCTTTAAAATTTGTGTGTGTGTGTGTGTGTGTGTGTGTGTGTGTGTGTGTTGCATGAGGGTGCCCATAAAGACCAGAAGAGGGTGTTTAGTCCCCTGAACCTGGAGTTACCATTAGTTGTGAGTTGTCATGAGGGCACTGGGAACTAAAGAAATCTGGTATTCTGCAAGGGTCACAAGCACTGTTAACCTCTGAGCCACTTCTCCAGCCCCGTGTCAGAATTCTTAGACAAGTATTTCTTCTTGTGAACCTGCAAATGCATTATCCTTTGACATCTATTGCAGGATGTAATGATCATCTAAGCCTCTGATGTGGTGGGGCAGGTCATGACAATGTTGTTTTGCTTTTAGCACTAACTGTTCTTTTCTGGCTCCCATAAACCTTATAAACTGTATGAGCAGCCAACATCTGGTACCATCTTCCTTGGAAATGGAGTACCAGGTTTATAATCCAAGGGAAATAAGAGTGCCTAGGCTCATGTTTGATTTCCTAAGAGTTAAGCCTACCTTTAGGTCATTTTGAGGCTCCTCACGTCTCTAAACTAACAAGCAGTCTGATAGTCTCTATCCTGGCTAAGCTGGTTGACACAGTGAAGTTGTTAAATTAACTTCTGAATAATGCTGTAAGTCAGTGGCCAACAGAAATACTTGTTTAGAGAAGCCAGGGTCATCAATATACCAGAAAAAGAGGTTGCTGAAGATAAAGGTACATTCCATTATCTGTGATTTCTCCTTAAAAGAAGCACAGGGCAAACATCCGAAGAGTTAGAAACAGAAATTACTCTACCCCATCTCTTTCAAGAACAGCTTCTGCGAAGATGATCTTCCGTCCTGGCACTCAGTATTTGGAATCTGTAAGGCTTCCATAGTCATCCCTGTAACTTGTTTCTCATATTCTATATAATCTTTATTCATAGTCACATCAGGGTTTGATGATTGTCCCATAAAGCAAACACAAGCCAAGAATCATATATGCTTTAGTCAAGACTAAAACAATTGCCAAAGCATTTTGCTTGAGAAGGCAGGCATTTTTCCCTATTTGCCACACTTTTCTACTGGGGTCTATTTCAGGATCCTTTAAACACCATGATTCTGCACTAACAGTATGTTGACTTGACATTAACAAAAATTTCCACCAAATTCTCTATCCCACTATGTCTCTCGGTTATGCTACCGTTGCAGTTCAATAGGGTCAGGATTGGTAAAGCTGTAGTATCAAGGCAATGATGTGATTGGATTGTTGTGTTGCTTTTTTCTTCCATTGCCAGAGCCAGAGGGGCTTGGCAAGAGGGAAGTCCAGCTGTCCTTTATCTGAGAGTAAAGAATGGCGTCCAGGAAACCCACAAAGCCACGCTAGAAACCAAGGGCAAAAGAGATCTATCATTGCAGCACCTGAAACTGACCTTCAACTGCAGGCTCTCGCTGCAGGAGGGCTAGTGTCAGTTTGGAGATGGAGATATCCAGTTCAACTTTGCTCTGCTTGGTCAGCTCTAGGTGAAACAGCTATGGATTTCAAATGGTCTCCACTGGTTCTTCTCTTCCTACAAAGGCAGTGTTGCTGATAGGTTATAGCTTTAATAAAGAATAGAATGCCTCTCCAGCACCTATGAGCTGCGGGACTGTTTTAGGTTTCTATTGCTTCAATAAACACAAAGACCAGAAGCAACCTGGGAAGGAAAGTTTATTGGCATATGGATCCCAGATTACAGTCCGTTTCAGCAAGCTCAGGCAGGAACTCGGGGAGGGCAGGAACCTGAAGGCGGGAACTCAAACAAAGGCCATGAAGGAGTGTTGCTACTTGTTTGGTCCCCTGGCTTACTCAGCCTGTTTTCTTATACAACTCAGGACTACCCACCCTCCAACATCAATCATTAATCAACAAAAATGCCCTACAGACCTTCCTACAGGCAATCTACTGGATGCATCTTCTCAGTTGAGGTTCTTATCAGTCTCTGTGTCTATGCTACTGGTGTTATGTTGAGGAAAGTTGTCTCCTGTGTCGCTGTATTCAGTGCTATTTCACACCTTTCTTTTATCACGTTCAGTGCAGCTGGATTTATGTTGAGGTCTTTGATCCATTTGGACTTGGATTTTGTGCAGGGTGATAGATATGGATCTATTTTCATTCTTCTACAGGTTGACATCCAGTTCTGCCAGCACCATTTGTGCTTTCTTTCTTCCATTGTATACTTTTAGCTCCTTTGTCGAAAATCAGGTGTTCATGGGTTTGTGGGTTAATATCCGGGTCTTCTGTTCAATTCCATTGGTCGACTTCTCTGTTTTTATGCCAATACCAAGCTGTTTTCATTACTGTAGCTCTGTAATAGAGTTTGAAGTCAGGGATGGTAATGCCTCCAGAAGTTCCTTTATTGTATAAGATTGTTTTGGCTATCCTGGGTTTTTTGTTTTTCAATATAAAGTTGATTATTGTTTTCTCAAAGTCTGTGAAGAATTTTGTTGGGATTTTAATGGGGATTGCGTGGAATTTATAGATTGCCTTTGGTAGAATTGCCACTTTTACTATGTTGATCCTCCCAATCCAAGAGAATGGGAGATCCTTCCATTTTCTGGTGTCCTCTTCAATTTCTTTTTTCAATGCCTCAAAGTTCTTGTCAAATAGATCACCCATCCCCAAAATGCCTGGCTTGATTTAACCTACTAAGCGGCTTTTTGCCAAAACCCTGCCACATTGGAGCTATTGAGCAGCAACTTGGCAATTTCCTGGGCTTATGCACTCTTCCACTCCACTGCTTTCTCTGCTGTGGCGACTTTTGCAGCAACTTCCAGTTTGTGTTCCCTGCTCACGAGCTCTGAGCTCCTTGATATTCTGGCCACCAAAAAACTCTCTGCATGTACAGAATTGATTTAATTGCTCTAAATTCGTCAAGTAATGCATATTTGTCAGTATTTAACCAGACACCAATGTGAGAACCCAAAGTGGAGCTAAACAGTTCTGTAACGTCACTAATCTCAAGACACCTGATGGCCAATAAATATTATTACACCTACAACAATTTACTAAAATATAGTTAATATAATTATATATATAGTACACATTATATAATTATGTTAACTATGTAATTTATAATTGTAATTACCATAAATTATGTGCAATTAATATATACGTATAGATATACTTATATTAAATATAAGTAAATGAATAAATTTGAAAGTTATACAGTTGCAGACAATATTCTCATTCAAGTATTTAATAACCTTTTTGCTTATACTATGGATGATAGTCTGAAAAGTTTATAAGGTTTTTCTGGTACATCCATTTATTGGATATTGGAACTTAGCTTTGTTTTTCATATTGTATCCTTAAGAAAATGGTTTGATAACAGGGCCAAGAATGAGGCACTTTTAGAAGTTATACAGTCTTTACAGACTAATAATGAACAGCTAACTGACAGGATTAACACCATCAAAAATAATACGTGCTTATTCTATAACCAAATGCCACTACCTGCAGGGAGTAACCCAAAGGATACTCAAAGGAATGAAATCTGGTAGAGAGATGTCCTCCACTTTACAGATTTTGAAAAATTAAAATATGTACACCATACCATTGATACTTATTCAGGTTTTCAGTGAGCAACTGCTTTGAGCTCAGAAAAGGCTGATTCAGTAACCATGTATTTGTTAGAAGTTATGACCATCTTGGGTACATCCGCACAAGTAAAGACAGATAATGGTCCAGCATGTGTTTCTAAGAAAACGAAACAGTCTTTTGCTTATTATAATATTAAGCATATTACAGGTATACCACACAATCCTACAGATCAGGCAACTATAGAAAGATTAAATTAGACTATAAATGATATGTTAAACAAACAGAAAGGGATAGAAAATACCCCCAGATACAGTTTGCATAATGCTTTATTGACCTTGAATTTTCTTAACACTAATGAGAAAGGAACAATGGAGGCAGAGAGACATTGACGAATAGAAAAACTTTCTGAATTAAATCAACCAGTGTTTTTCAAGGATGTGTTGACTTCACAGTGGAAACCAGGAGATGTGCTACACTGGGGAAGGGATTTTGCTTTTGTTTCCATAAAAGAAGAAAAACTCTGGGTGCCATCAAAATTAATAAAGATTTGGTTTGTGGAACAAGAGTGGCCAGCAGCAGATTTCATTCGCATCCTCACAGCACTCTGTTTCAGAGCAAAGATAGGGCATCATATTCTACATCTCAGTGTGTGAAAGTAGATCTGTTTTTTTTTTTCATTCAAGGGACAAAGTACCAATCAGCAGCCACTCATTGATGTGTTTCTTTAACCAGAAAGAGGGACTCTATGTCTGGCCCCTCTCAAGATTATATGATTGGGATGGGGGGGTGCCTATGTCTTTAAAGGGGGCGGATAAAGAAGGGGTTCCTGACAGCAAAACAGAGCAGAAGAAGAGACTTGCCAACCACCCGGCTATTCTAATTGTCACAAATAAGCCAAGTTCCGATTCAGAGATAGAGAATTTTTTTTTTCTGAATTTTCACAAGATTTTATTCTTCACAGTAAAGAGATTATTCCCTAAAATTCATGTGATTTAATACCCCTAAAAGCTTTTATATAAAATTAAGTTAGAACGTGTGAGAGAAAGTGTTTGTCAGACCACACATCCTGATTTAGAGCTCAGAAAATGTGGTCCTTGTCATAGGTAAAGACAGCAGGCCACGGGCAGCTGGGTGCCTGTCATCCTTCCACCTGCCCACCTCCAGGGCTCTGTTTCTTGGCAGGGAAGCCAGCCTGCTTGAGCACTCATGAATATATATTTAATGGTGCAACATTTATATGATGCCAAGGAGACTCTGAAATGACTAAATTTAAAATAAATCTTAATACCTACAGCAGAAAAGGGAAGTGGAAGGAAATGGAGAATCTTGTGTGAGTTGAGAAGACGCAGTGCAAAAAAGCTCAGACCGTGTACATCAGGACTCTCGTGCCCTCCCTCTGTTCTGTGAGGACAGGTTACAGCCGGTTGCAGACTTCCAGCTTAAGGAAGGAGAAAATGGAAAGAGATGCACCACACCATTTCAGATTAGGCAAATAAAGTGCAGACTCTACCTTGCTATTGTCACCTACCTGAAGGAACCAACAGGAAACAGAGTGAATTGGACACAGGGGGACACTCTGACACAGCGTCTTCTAGATTAGAGGTAGAACCATGTGTCCGCTTCCCTCTCTCTGTGCTGATTCCATCTGATTTAACTTATGCAGGGCCCATGCGTGCTGCCATGGCCTCTATGAGGTCCTGTGTACATCGGTCCTTCTGGGTCTGGAAGACACTGTTTCCTTGAAATCATCTACCACCTTTGGTTCTCACAACCTTTCTGCTCCTCTTCAACGTAGATCCCTGAGCCTTGAAGAGAAGGGTTTGATATAGACATCCCATGTGGGACTACGCACTCCAAAGTCTTTTAGTCTATCTGTTGTCTGCCTGGGTCTCTGTGTCAATCCCTATCTACTGCAATAAGAAGCCTCTACTATGAGGGCTGAGTGATAAGATAATCCATTGTTACAGGAATACACCATCGGGACTCATTTTATATCGTCATGTTCCTTCAGTAGGAAAACAGTATGCTTTCTCCTAGGCTCAGGACCTATCTAGTCCTAAGTTCTTGGCCACATGAAGTTAGGTGGGTAAGGAGGTAGGAAGGACCTAGGAGGAGTTGGAGGCGAGGGAGGAGCATGCTCAAGATATATTATATGAAAAAAAAAACTAAAATAAAAAAGACTCAAAACTTCTTTGAAAAGGATGAACTGAAAGAGAATCATTTGCATTTTCCCATCACTCAGTGCCCCCTCAGGTGTGTTGTGCAGTAAATCACAGTCCTCTCTGACTAGGGTCTGTTCCCCTGTCTGTGCCCCCCTCAAGTGTGTTCTGCAGTAAATCATGGCGCTCTCTGACTAGGGTCTGCTCCTGGTTCGTGCACCTTGATTTTCTAATTCTCTGAGCTCCACCTCGGCTGCTAAATCATTTCCCTGGGGAGCTTTTAGACATCTGCATCCGGCTTCATTATGCTCTTTCCTTATATCAATGGTCTGTGTATCTCAGGCTGTGCCTTATGGTACCCAGCTAGCTAATGCATGATTCTGAAAGTGTAAATATAAATACGCATAACAAAGTGCATTGGAAAGGAGCCACAGATTTTATCTGCCTAAAAGCTGCAGGTCCAGCAGTATGCTCGACACTGAACCTGTAAAGATGTATTAGCACTGACTCCCACAGGCCAAGGGATGCATGGAAGTGTCCCTCAGCACAAAACTTGATTCCGTATTGGTGTTCTGAGGCTATCTGGCTTTCTTTGTGCTCCCACACAGCTATTACTATCAAGTGAGAGAAACAGGCATAATAAACTATGACGAGAGAAGGGAAGGGGAGTTAGACATGTGAAGAGGCGGAGCCTGACAGTCACCACAGCAAGAATAGGCAGAAGCCCGGCCACCATGGGCTCCAGCCCTGCACTACAGAGCGCATTTAGATTTTGCTGAGTCACTTTTAGCGGGTTGTTTTGTTCTTTGTTTGTTTATTTTTGTTTGTTTGTTTGTTGTCTTAAGATTGCTAAGTAAGATTATGAGCTGACAGATTTCCCAAGAGGAAACCCACTTTCTTTCTGTTCGTCTACCCTCTGTCATTCCTTTTGGTATGTTTATACATTCTATGTTTTTTTGGTTTTTTTTTTAATATTAGGTATTATGTTTCTAGTTTTTAGATTTATTAATTCTTTTTACTTTCCTTACCTAGGTTTCTTAGTTTGAGGCCCATTGCTTACACATTCCCTTTTTCTTCACTAGTATAGTTATCAGCTTCTGCTCCAACCCTTGACTCACTCCTATGTATGGATAATTTGAGGGTCGGTCTCCTCTGATAATGCTTTTTTTCTTGAGAATGTATCCCTTCCTTTGGTCATTTGCATGCTTTTAATAACTTTGCATTGCATACTAGACACTGTGACTATAAAATTATGGAGACTCTATGGATTGTTATTAGCTCCAACAGGACATCATTAACTGAAATCCCTACTTCTTTGGGGTGACTGCTGATTCCCATCTAGCCATCTTTTCTCTGCAGCCGAGTTCCTTTTCATTGACACTGTGCATATGTGGCTCATGGGTCAGCCAGAGCCAAGGGCTCTGAATTCAGGATGCTCTCTGACCCTTCGAGCATCCTAGCTCTTCCTAGGAGCTTTGGTTCATTTAGATCTAGTTTCTTGTTCCTCAGACCAGCCGGATTGTGATTTCTTTCTACCAGTATTCTGCCACCCCGTGGACCACATTGAACATAGACTGTGAATGAACTACAATTTCTCTTTCTCTGCTCTCCCAAATCTGCTCATTTTGCTCCTTCTAAATGACTTAGCAGGGCTGCTTTTAGTATTTTGTCCAAAACTTATCCTTACTATACTCAGAATGAATCAATGAAGTCTTTATCGGCAGAAAAAAAAACCCTCACATTAACAGTAGTTTATTTGAACCAGGATTCAGCATAATGAAAGAGGGGGCAGAGTGAGTAAGGGACCTAGCCTACCTAATCTTAGCATCTTCCAGCCTTCCTCTCACAGTTCCGTAGCAGCAGGCTTGGACTTTTTCCTCTCACAGTTTCTATGAGCCGGCTCAGACTTTCTTCTCTCACAGTGGAGAACACTGAGCTGCACAGAAGGTTAATTTGGTAAATCTCACATAACTAGGATGTGTGGGGTACTCAAATGGAAGAGTACCGCTCTCCAAATTTACTCTGCTTCCTTGGCACCACACTGCAGGCCACTCTTTACAAATCCATAAAAGCATCAGGCTAAATTGGGATTTTTTTTCTTAAAATATAGAATTGAAATTTTTCCAATGAAAATTATATTACTGAATAGTAGTCAAGCTACTTTGGCCAAATCTTTTTTTTTTATTTATTTATTAAATATTTCAGTCTCTTCCCCACCTCCGCCTCCCCTTTCCCTCCCCCTCCCCCAATCCATTCCCCCTCCCTCGTCAGCCCAAAGAGCAATCAGGGCTCTCCGTCCCGTGGGAAGTCCGAGGAAAACCCTCCTCCGTCCAGGTCTCGTAAGGTGAGCATCCAAACTGCCTAGGCTCCCACAAAGCCACTACATGCAGTAGGATCAAAGACCCATTGCCATTGTTCTTGATGTCTCAGTAGTCCTCATTGTCCGCTATGTTCAGTGAGACCGGTTTTAACCCAGGCTTTTTCAGACCCAGGTCAGCTGGCCTTGGTGAGTTCCCGATAGAGCATCTCCATTGTCTCAGTGTGTGGGTGCACCCCTCGCGGTCCTGAGTTCCTTGCTCATGTTCGCTCTCCTTCTGCTCCTGATTTGGACCTTGAGATTTCAGTCCGGTGCTCCAATGTGGGTCTCTGTCTCTGTCTCCTTTCATCGCCTGATGAAGGTTAATATTCAGGAGGATGCCTATATGTTTTTCTTTGGGTTCTCCTTCTTATTTAGCTTCTCTAAGAACCCGAATTGTAGGCTCAATGTCCTTTATTTATGGCTAGAAACCAAATATGAGTGAGAACATCCCATGTTCCTCTTTTTGGGCCTGGCTTACCTCACTCAGGATAGTGTTTTCTATTTCCATCCATTTGCCTGCAAACTTCAAGAAGTCCTTGTTTTTTACTGCTGAGTAGTACTCTAATATGTATATATTCCATACTTTCTTCATCCATTCTTCAATTGAGGGGCATCTAGGTTGTTTCCAGGTTCTGGCTATTACAAACAATGCTGCTATGAACATAGTAGAGCATATATTTTTGTTGCATGATAAGTACTTTGGCCAAATCTTTAAAACTTCCTATTGTTAGTTTTCCTGTTGCGCTAGGAAGAAATGGTTAAACTCCTATATGTATAAGATTTAATTAAGCCAAGAAAGCAGGAAACCAAAAAAAATATATGGGAAATAAAATTTGCATTTCTTCATTATGGAAATAAAGCTGAAACACAGAAGGAGGAGCAAGGCTAAGAATTTTTTTCAAGTACCACCTCACACATTCCTTTCCCATGGAAACACTGTAGGGATCTCCTTCTCAGATGTACTCACCAACACGCATAATGGCAATGATTCCAGACTTTACTATGTTTCTCTTAAAATCTATGTGCACTTTGCCTTTCTCTCTGGGCCTCTGAAAAGAAATCAAGAGAGCACTGCATCTCATGTAGATAGGAAACATTAAAGAGGGTAAAATGTCTCTTGTGGTACTGAGACAATGACATCTCAAAGTTGTCAAGTCTCTTGTTTTGTAAAGAATACACCATTGGTCATGGTGATCAAGGAGTATCTAGGGAAGTTAGCAACAAGCTGTTTTCCTGCTCTTCAGGAGGAATGGAGCACCCTGGAAGACATTGTCACCTCCACTATCTTCAGGGCTCAACTTTGGTCACTTTTGCTTCTCTGCCCACTAATGTGGTTTGGATACAGACAGTGTCTCCCAGAGTCCCATGTACTAAAGGCTTGGTTGATAAGATTATACCATTGGGAGATGTGGAACATTTAGGAGGTGGAGTCTAGTGAAAGGTCTTTACATCACTAAAAGCATGCCCTCCAAAACGATGTGGGATCCTTGTCTTTTCCTGCTTCCTGGCTCATGATGTTGGTGTTTTACTCCAGCATTTGCTCCTGCCATGATTCCCAATGTTTATAAGTAGTCCAAAGCAATGGGGCCACTCTGTCTTGAACTGGACCTCTGAAGAGGTTACCAAACCTTTTCTCCTTGTGAGTGAATAGCCTCACATGCTTACAGCGGCACAAAGCTGCCTGATGCAGCTTCATTCTTTTCTGCTTTCAAGTATTTCTCTGCAGACCTTTATGTCTTGTGGCAACTGGAGATTTTGCTGAGAGCTTAGCCGTTAGGATTCCTGCCTTTCCACGCTTATTCCACAAATGAGAGAAACGATGCTATTACCAGATGCCACTAATGCTGCAGAATACAGGGAATGGCTCCTTGCTATTAGAAAAATCCAGATTCAGTAGAGGCACTAGATTGGAGAGATGGTTTAACCTCTTAAGATTCAGTAACTACTGAAATCCCAGTATCTTCATACAGTCACAACTAACTCTCAGACATAAGGAAGGCAGGCACAGCTTGCAGCCCTTGCATTGAAAAGATTCAGGCTTGAGATCTACTATATGCTACTTACTATTCCAGGTCTGTAGCATGAAAAAGTCATGTAATTAGTCTAGTTCGGATATGAGCTTGAAGGCAGGGACCTGTGACTCTTCCTTTACACTGTAACTTGAACACTTCCCACAGCTTTAAATACATAGAAGGTACTTGATAAATACATATTTTTGAAATATATGTGTCTCCGGTGTGTTTTGCACTGAAATTTCCAGAATTTTTAATTATCCTGACTGTCACTCAAAAGGCAACATTTATTAATAGCTGAGTTTCCAATATAGCCACTCTGAATCTCAGGCTAAAAGTGGAGATGGTATTTTCTTCAGTGACTCTCTAGATCGCTGAGCTGTGATCACATGAATGTGGCAAGACTACAAAACTTATAATGACCTATGGATTTCTTGGGCAGAACCTCATGACGCCAGGAATAACGCAGTGGGGACAGCAGCCAAATACATATTCACTCTCAGTCCTGGTTACGAACTGTCACATGATTTCAAAGGCGTGTCGTTCTTAGGCCAGTGTGAAAACGTCAGATGAGTTCGTATCTCCCTTCTCGCTGTTGCTAGTATTCCTGAGGAAAAAGGGGCATTGCAGACAATGTTAACTTATGACTAAGGATTCCATGATTAATGCTACATAATGTGGGGGAACGGATTCTTTCTGCTAGAACAATACAGCTTCAACAGAGGCACTGGGTTGGAGAGATGGTCCCATCCCTTAAGATTCAGTAACTACTGAAGTCCCAGTATTTTGATGCCATCACGACTAACTCTCAGACATAGGAAGGCAAGGAAAGCTTGTGGTCATTGCACTGAGAAGAATCAGGCATGGCAAGGATTCTGCTGATGAAACTGAGAGTAGCTATAAAGACATCTTTTAAAATATCATTTTAAATGAGGAATTCTAGAAAGAATCTGTATCTCTAATAACAGGGAGTTGGGTAGACAAGCCATGAAAAATTCATACAATCAAAAGCTTTTCAGAAATAATAAATACTATGTAGAGATGGGCAATTACCTGGAAAGATATTAAAACACATTGTTAAATGAAAACAATGAGTTATAAATGTGTATTTGAGTAGCTCTTCCCTAGAAAATACCCCCGGCTCGTCTCCTCTCCTGCTAGTTTATCAGTCACTCGTCAATTTAGGGCGACACAGCGAACTGCACAGCCTGGCCAGCTCACTGTGCAAAGGTTATGAGGCATTTTAGGTTTATTTCTCTTTTATTCTTTTCTTCAAGTTTTTAATATTGTTGCTGTTGGGTGTGTCTTACTTTTAGAGAAAGAAAAAAAACAGGATGAATAATAATGAGCTAGTATTAGGTGGAGAAAGACAAGGCCAATGGCTGGGGGAAGAACTTCTGTTCTGGCCCCCAGAGTCACCCTCAAAGTGATTTCGCAAAGCTACAGTAGTTCAAGTCTGTGTCTTAACAGGTTTGGCTATTAGTTGTCTTTAAGCTGCCCTGCAATATAAACCGAAGCACGCCTATGTCTGAGCCCTGCTCAGACCCCCGCCTTCTAAACTCAAGGAGCTACAATACAAATATATATACTGCTTCTCCTGATGAATGGGGCCACAGATGTACTAATCTGAACCTACCAATTTTATTAATTGCTGATTGGCACTATTTTACTATATAATGTGTGTGTATGTGTGTGTACCTGTACCACACTTCCCTATAATACATGTACAAGCTAAGACTTAGCTGTCATTTATTAATGATCCTGGTAGTTTTTTGACACCGAGATATGTTTTTAGCTCTGCTAGCTGCCCTATTATGCAAATTACATAGAAGTGGATGTGTACGGTCATATAATATTCCCAAGTAAAACTTCAGTAACTGAGACTTCGCTGTTTGAGAGCTTCCTTGTGTGTTTACAACTTTAATATAGAAACAGCATATTCAGAGTTGCTTCAAAGCTAGTTCTCCTTGAGGTAAATCACTATTCATGACTCAGTGGGTCTCAGTGGCAAAGGTGCAAATAAAACTCATTTGGTCCAGCTAAAGATTTTAATCGAAGATGCTATGCTGAGGCATGAAAAGGACTAAAGATAACATTCCCGAACTGATGGGAAGGTGACACCCAGGAGAAGGGTCACCCAAGGTCACAGGCAGTCTAAAGTCGAAGAGCCCAGGGAAACAGAAGCAGGTAGGTAGTTGATGGCTCTGTCTTTCCCCCCTCCAGCTTCTCATGCTTAAATCCAGTTGAAAAGCCCAGGAAGTGCTCCAGCGGGGTGCAAAGCCCCAGGTCTAGGACAGTGGGGAGGTAAACAGAATGGACACCGGGGCTGAGCTCGGAACAAAGAGTGAGAAGACGGGCATGTTCAGCTTATTCACGCGTGGGTCTTTTTCAAGTGACGGCTCTGTTCCAGACACTCAGCAGAGATAGGCTTAACTCAAGAAGCTCTGCCTGGGCTTTGTAAGATCAGTCAGGCACAGCCCTGAAGTCAGCTTCCTTTCTGGAGACTTCTATTTACAGCGTTTCGATAGTGGCCGCTCTGTGCGGGTTGGACTGCCAGTGAGGTTGACTACATCTCGCCTTTGCTTGCTGTTCTGCATAATGGAGCTCTCTGAGAAGCTTGACCTATAGAAGGGCAGCACTTTTGGTAATTAAACCTGGGGTAAAAACACAGTTGTGCTTTAGAATTTGACGTAAGGGAGTTTTCTCGGTTCTTTGTTGGCTTTAAAGGAAAAGCACAAAAAAGGCGCAACCCAGGAGAGGTGACAGGAGGCAGGAACGAAAGCAAAGGGCTTAATGAGCTCTTCCAGAGGAAATTTACAAACTGCTTCCCAAAACCGGACTTGAAAGATGGAGGCAATCAGGCAAGTGGAGAGAGAAATTTCTGGGACTAGGCTGTAGACGAAGGCAGTGGATTCCTAAAGACAGAATCACTCGGGGATTACCGAACACACTTTGTAATTCTGGGAGAGTGTGCTGACCCTGCCAGTCTGTGGAGTCCAGGTTAAGTTTGTGTGTATTTCCTCTTCTCTTCTCTGGCCACACTGAAGGTCATTTTCTTTCACAGAGCTGTCACTCGCTTTAGTGGTGAGCGGAGGCTTTTGAACAGCAGCGGTGTGTCCTTCTGCACACAGCAGACTGCTCCTTCAGGGCTTTGAAGGGCTGAGAATTTCTAATCAAACACAGAAAGCTTGGAAACGGGGACATTGGTTTTCCAGTTCGGGTTCTGCTTCTGTGTAAACTTTGAGCCAAGTCACTTAATGTCTCTGAACCTCAATTTTCTCATCCGTGATGTGGAAGTAGTGGGAAGATATGATAGGAACAGAACAGGACTTAGGAAGTCAGTGTGAAATCAGGCAAAGTGCACCTGTGTGTGTGACGTAGGATGCATCAGCCTGTTCCTCTAGGTTCCTCATGACCTTTTGTCAGCATTCTGGGGGGCAGAGTAAGGAGGCACAGCTCCTCACTGTCACACTCAGCTGCCCGAGGAGTTCCCCTAGATACTTAGGGACCTGGATTCAGAGCAAGCACAGAGGAGACTCTCAGGACTACCTTGTTGATGAAGCAGAGGTAAGGTTTAATAAAGACATTTTAATATAGGTTTGAGTACAAGGTCAAAGGAAGGGGTCAGCGCTCAAAATGAAAGAGACACAGCGGAGTGTAGGTGTGTGACTCTTCATTAGCAAGGGGCGCAGAAAGCAAGACATACCTGTGAGTGCAGGCTGATTGCTTTTAACAATCGTCAGATGCAGGATTTGGGTGGGGTTTGATGTTACTGTTTTTACAGGTTGCTAAGAAGCCTAAATGAGTCCCAGACAAGACTATAACTGATAAGACTCCCAAGATGTGCGAAGGCAAGCTATTTTCACTGTGAACATTAGCGCTGTTGCTTATAATTCACAGGTATGTGTGCATTGGGGGAGACTTGACCTTGCCCCAGGTTGTGTGATTTCAGGCCTTGAACCTGGTTCACTCCTGTTCTAACCTAAGTGTACGTGGAAGGAATATAAACTCTGTGCTGGTAGCCTTATAGCAAATGGTGCCACTCGCAAAGGAACTTGCCTCTTCGCTGGTGAGCCGTTTTACCCAGACTCCCAGGTGAGAGTGTCCTTTTCTCCTGTCTCAATATCTGTCTGTTCTCTCTGCCTTGCCCCCTCTATGACGACGAACAGATGGCACAAATCAAATTTCCTCAAGATTAGACAAGTTCAGTTTGAACTTAACGCTTCTGTAACTTTCCCTGAGACTGAGTTTCAGAACTGCCCTGTGTCCTTGAGTTGCCAATGACAATGACATTGCATTGCTAATCCCAGGCTTAAGGTCTTGCTCTCTCCCCAGCTGTGATGATCTATAAACAAATAAAGCACGACTTAATGAAGAGAAATGCCAGCAGATATTTCAGAAGCATTCAAGATTAGAAAATCGCTTTTACAATGTGAATAAATTAAATGTCTTATTAATCTTTCTTAAAGCTATTTATTAAACATTTGGTTTCTTGTGACATGATAAAGAGCTACTGCAGGGTGATATTAAGAAGTCGCTGGGAGAAGACCTCTCCTTGACTTACTTTTCTTTTTTTTTAATTTTTATTTATTTATTTATTATTTATTTTGACTTACTTTTCCAAAGAACTTCTAGATTTTGAAAATACATTATTTTTGTGCCACATCTAACCACTGATCATTTGTAAGGTGGCGAATCCAACTGAGGAATTAAGTTTCAAGTTTCAACTTATTTGAACTAATTTTAATTTAAATTAATTTTGGACAGCACACCCTTACAGAGTCTTCAGTATTCCCATTAGGAGCAGAACATCCAGTCTACTTTTTAGAGCAAGATTTTTAAAAATATTTATTTCATACATGTATATGAAGAATGTCAGACATTTCCATTCCCTATTACCCTCCCTCATCCCATCTTTGTCCTGCTGAAACCCTTTCCCAGCAAGTTCTACTCTGTCTTAGTTACTGTTCTATTGCTGGGAAGATTCCGTGACCAAGACAGCTTATAAAAGAAACCATTTAACTGCGGGATTTCTAACAATTGCATAGAGTTAGTCCATGCTCATCATGTCAGCGAGCATGGCAGCTGACAGAAAGGCATAGTCCTAAGGTATATAGCTGAGAACTTACATCTTAACCATATGCAAGAGAGAGGGAGAGAGAGAGAGAGAGAGAGAGAGAGAGAGAGAGAGAGAGAGAGAGAGAGACTGGGCCCTGGCATGGGCTTTGGAAACCTCAAAGCCTACCCGCATTGACATAACTCCTCCAACAAGCCCATACCATTTAATCTTTCCTGAACAGTTCCAACAACTGGGAACCAAACATTCCAATATATGAGCCGATGGGACATATTCTCATTCACACTACCAAATTCTTCTCCCTGGCCCTTTAGGCTTGGTAGCCATATCACAATGCAAAGTGCATTTAATCCAACGTAAAACAAACAAAAAACCACAGTCCTTCAAAGTCTCTTTTGAGACTCAAGACAATCCTTAACTATAATCTATTATAAAATTCAAAATTAAATCACATACCTCCAATATGCAATGGAACAAACTGTACATAACTATTCTAAAAGGGAAGAGAGGGGACACAGCAAGGAAATACAGTATCAAAACAAGACCAAAACCCAGCAGGGCAAACTCCAAATCCTGTCTTAATTGGCTCCTTGGATCTCTTAGCCCATCCAGTTTTGTTGATTACAACACACTTCTCTTTTCTACTAGTTCTACATCTGTCTCCATTTCTCCTTGACAGGTATCCCACGACTCTGGCATCTCCAGCATTTTGGGGTCTCCAACACAATCCAGACTTCACCTTCACAGTTTCACACAATGATCCCTCAAGACCTCCATGCAGGGATTCCCCTGTCATAAGCCTGGCCTTGGCGACTTTTCTTAATCATGTAGAAATGTTTAACAACCCTCTTACTCCAGTATCCTTGACTTTAAAGCTAGAACCACGTGGCTGAAGCTGCCTAGTTCCTCTGCTTACTTGACCTGGAACCTGGTCCATTGTGGAATATTACTTTAACTGTGTAAAGATGTGTTACATTTTTTTATGCTTTGGACTATTATTTTAACTGTATAAAGGTGTGTTACATTTGCTTATGCTGCATTTGTTTAATTATGTAAAGATGTATTGCTTTTGTTTCACCTTGCCTGCCTAAGGCACCTGATTGGTCTAATAAAATGCTGAACAGTCAGAAGCTAGGTGGGAGAGGGATAGGTAGGGATGGCAGGCAGAGAGAATAGATAGGAGGAGAAATCTAGGCTCAAGAAAGAAGAAGGAGAAGAGAATGAGGGAGAAAGAGAGAGACATGCCTAGGGCTAGAAGCCAGGCAACTGCCACTCAGCCAGACACTGGAGAAAGCAGGAAACTAATGTACAGAAAGAAAGGTAAAAAGCCCCAAGACAAAACATAGATCAAGAGAAACAGGTTAATTTAAGTTAAAAGAGCTAGCCAGAAATGGGCCTAAGCCAGGCCAAGCATTCATAACTAATAAGTTTCTGCATCATGATTCAAGAGCTGGTTGGTGGCTCAAAAGAAAAAGGTTGGTACACTGGTTCGCTCATGACTTACATTGATATAGCTTTGACTTGCTGATGGTTTCCTTTATTGAATTAGCTGGGTTAGGGACTTGCCCTGAGGGCTCCATTTCCTTTATTCCATTTTGAAACAGGCCTTTCTTTAGACATTTTATTTCTTTGAGCAAAGGAGTTGACTCCAACAATCCATTTCTTGGTTCTCCTTTCCTCCTCAAACTGTGTGTTTCATATTTCTCCTTGCTCAGCTTGCTCCTTTTCATTACAGATCTGTAAACAGGGATCACTAATAGCCACACAGCAGAGTCATCATTATGCTATCGTGAGAGCTCCTCTGCTAATGACATCAGTCCATCAGATTTGTTTGATTTAGCCTCTAATAGAATTTTTTTTTGACGTGAGCAGAAAGCAGCCACATTTTCTGCCAAAGTTTCACAAGAATGTTCTCTCTCCGAAACCTTTTGAGCTGAGCGGCTACAGTTCATATTGCTCTCCGCAGTACTGTCTTCCAGGCTTCTTCTAGGACTCCCCATTAAGCCCCACTTATAATGTTCAACCACTTTCCTAGTCCAAAGTCCCAGAGTCTTCTCTATGTCCTGCAATCAAAATCTGTGATATCTTCCGTCAGACCCACAGTTAACCTGCAAGCTCCACCTTTTGAAGGATCAGGAAACTTCCTGGAATGCTGGGTATTGTAGTGCTATGGTAGCCATGTGATTTTGTCCTTAAAAGTCCCCATAATACATGTCTTGGGGTAACTCGCTGGGTATTCCAGGGAGTGATCCTGTCCAAAGCCCATCCAGGTGGAAATCCAAGCAGAGATATAAGGAGAAGTACAGAATAAGAGAAGATACCAGCAAGCTGTTGGATCAACAAGATGTACTAGAGAACACAAAGCCACATGGCAAAATATAGATCAATAGTAATGGGTTCATTTAAGTTTTAAGAACTAGTTAGTAATAAGCCTGAGCTATAGGTCAAACAATTTGTAATTAATAGATGTTTCTGTGTGATTCTTTGGGACTGGGTGGCCAGGGAACAAAAGCACTGCCTCTGTTCACAAAAGCTTGCTTCAAATTTGACTCAAAATTGTAGAACTTGTTTTTCCCTTACAAATCTCAGGATTAACACTTTAGCAATAAGAATTTGCCCATTTGTTCTGATGGGTCACCAAGAGAAGTGGTGATAGTCTATTGTCTGGGGAAATTTTTTCAAGACTGGCACTATTGACATTTGGTGGTGCCTGCGCATTAGAGGAAGTGGAAGCATTCCTGGCCTCTCCCTAATGAATGGCAACTACCAGCCTCTTTACCCTAGTTGAACCAATGAATCCAGACATTGTCACATATCATCTGGAGGATATATTGCCCCAGGTTTATAGTTACTTCTCTTTGATCTTTACAATATTTTTCTAGTAATTAGCCAGAGACCAGGTTCCTTACCAAGTGTATCCATTAGATAAAATTATTAGGAATTTGTTGTCAGCAACCAAATAAGGTAGATGCGAGCAAGGGCAGACTCCCACATTAACATATCTTCAAAGTGCGCTGCCTTTTGGTTTGCACTAAATCTAAATTCTTCTCCTTCTTCTCCTCCTTTCCCTCCTCGTCCACCTTACATGTCTCCTCCTAAGTCATGTGACTGAAAGTGTCCCTTTTGCTTTTGAACATCTTCTCCATGACATTAAGATAAGCATGGTCCATTCCCTCCAACACAGTGCATTCACAATCTTCTCTTCTTAAACTATAACCCTAAACTGAGAATATTCAGCAATATATATCGTATCAGAGAGTGAGCATGCTTAGGAATGCATACTGAGCTACAATGTGCTTTCTAATATGAATATACCTGGCCTTTGAATTAAAATCTCCAAACTTATTTTGTCCCAGGAGGACACTGCTTTAAAAATAACTCCTGTGTTCTCGCCTGCTGTAGGTAAGAAATCTTTCTCAATTATTTATATTCTGGTTGTACTTATTGGCTTTTTGCTCATTAAAAGGAGACCCATTGAGCTTAGACACAGTATCCATGCATTTTATGTCTGTGACTCCCTTGCCAGTCTTTGTGATGAGTTTGGTAAGGTCATGGAGGGTTGCAGGAATGTGGATTTAAAGAATAAGAAAGCAGGAAAGGGAAGGTCTCAGAACTCAACTTAGTTTTATTGAAAGTAAGAATGAATAAATATAAACACACACATACATACACAATGAGAGAGAGAGTGAGTGCACGCGTGCAAAACACACCAAGACAGTCTTCCAAATTGGGAAGGGGATATGGACATCAAATTTTAAGTTTGTCTGGCAAAGCCAAAACTTTTTTATATTTGGTGATAAAATTAATTCTCTTTCCCCTAGGACTTACGGTTTGGAGAATTCTCCTAGAGCTGATGGTTTTGACAGTCACAGGGGATTGAACAATACACACACACAGAGAGAACACACATGCAACAAACACACAGAGAAAAAGATCCTCCATTAAGCAGAGGGGTTCTTGACTTGAGAAGTCAAAAAATTCGGTCTCTTCTCAGAGCCTTTAAAGCCTCTAATGAGTTTTCATCTCCTAAATTAGGGTTATCCAAGATGGCTGATTGACCCACAGCTGTTCTGCGGCGTGTCCAGAGCAGACCTTGAATGTATTGAGCTAGCCCATCAGTAGGGGGCCTGCTGGTGGGAAACAGAAGCCTACAATGCCTCTGTCAGGCTTTTTAACTCAAGTCAGGAGAGTGAGGAAGAAGTCAGCCATCTTGGAGACTCATCACCTTTCTTACCTAGTGATGACCCCTCTCCCTACCCGTCTGCCTCCTGGCCTCTCATTTGAGCTTGTAACAGCACTGGCAAACTATTTGCTACAGAACTAGGTAGAACTAATCTAGTCTGATGAAAGGGTTCTGAGTTCTGAAATGAGAGAAATGGGGTTCATTTCCCAACTTTGTCAAAAACTAGCTGTGAGGATTTGCAAATTGATTAGTGCTGTTTCTCAGCTTTCCTACCTATAACAGGCATGATTACAGTAAAGAGATGCTTGGGGTTAAATATGGCAACATCTAAAAATGCTTGCTTTTATAGCAACAACAACAACAACAATAATAACACACTACCCTTTCATTATCTCATTATTAAATATGATTTTTGATAATTTGATTTGATAAGCAAAATATGGTGATGCTCACATAGACAGTAACTTGTGCCCGAGGCAGTCTTGGTGAATGAGAGGAGAGAACTGTATACAGAGAAAGAGTCCCACACAAAAAATTCCATGCTTTTACCATGTGTCCTGAGACCCCAAGAACGTTGCACTGTCTAGTTTTATGTCAACTGGATACAGGCTTTAGTCACTTTGTAACAAGAAAGCTCAATTGAGAAAATACTTCCACTAGATTGGCATGTGGGAATGCCTGTGGTACATTTTCTTAATTGATGATTGATGTGGGAGGTTCCAGCCCACTATGGGCAGTACCACCCCTGGGCTGATGGAACTAGGTGTTATAAGAAAGCAAGCTGAACAGCCATGGGGAGAAAGCCAGTAAGCACTACTCTTCTATGGCCTCTTTATTAAATTCCTGCCCTAACTATCTTCAGTGATGGAGTGTGACCTCAGAGTTGTAAGATGACATAAACCCTTCCCAAGTTGCTATTGGTTGTGGTATTTTATCACATCAATTCAAAACCCCAACCAACTAAGATACAAATTGATGACAGAAGTGGATATTGCTGTGACAGACCTGGCTATGTTTGGGGAGGATTGCGGAAGGACTTTGGGACTTTGGGCTAGAAAAACCATTGAAAGTTTAGAGATTAATGGGCTGTTGCAGAAACTTTTAAGATGAGATGCTGAGAGCAATTCAGATGAGGAAAGCCTGGTTTGGGATGTTTCAGAGGGCTGTTTGAGAGTCTTTTAAAAACCTGCAGAAAAGTAATTCCTGTCATATTTTGAGTTAAAACCTACTGAAGTAAATTCTTTGCTCTGCTGGGACAATTAATGGTTGTCTGAGATGGAGAACTTAGCAGTAGGTAAGAAGAAACTTGCATCATTGAGGTGAAATATTCTGGGAGTATTTCCTCAGGGTCAGCAAACCAAATCTTTGATCCAGAGAGGGTCAAGTCTGCATCTAGTGCTAACAGCTGAACTTGGTGATGTGTGAGAATCACCTAAGGGGTGCTTGTTTTGAAGGCGGTCATAGGGAGAGGTCATAGAGAGCAGGTGAGACTTGACACTGTGGAATCCTGAAAAGAGGTTGGGAGAGGCCACCGTTGAAGAAGCAACCATAACTGCAGTAGAAGGTCCATGATTGAAAGGGTCATGGAGAAAAGTTGAAGCTTAGCACCGTCTGGCAGTACCGGAGTCCCTGAAGAAAGCCCAGGAGAGACTGTTGTTGAAGAAGAAGTCCAGTTGCAGAGGTTCCAGCATTTTGGAGAAGACAGTACCATGAGACAATCATGAAAGACAGCAGTAGCCATTAGGTGGAGCTGGGCTGGGCCTAGAAGATGAGCTGCACGTGCTGTAAGTGGTAGAATCAGAGAAGGGGATTTGTTGAGGCCTTTGGAGCCTAGAGGATCAAGAATGATGCTCACATGTCTGTTGGAGTTTTGTTTTGCTTTGACTTGATTGGGACTGTACCCTGGTTCTTCTTTCTTCGGGTAAGAGGGTAGAGACTTTGGAATTTTTGAAACTGAAGTTTTACAGAGATTTGGAGATTTTAGAGAGACAATATTTTAGAGACTATTTTAGACACTTTGGCTATTTTAAACGGTCTTGAACTTTGAACATTTTAAAGAGACTGAATGTTTAAAGTGTTTGAATTTGTAAAGACTGTGGGACTTTTAAAAGTTGGAATGCCTTCTTGGGAATAATAAGAAAGGAAAGGTTATGGCTTAATAGTGATGCTTTTGTATGTCAAGCAGACAAAGGGTCAATTGTGCTGGGTAGTTTTACATCAACTTGGCGCAAAACAGAATAA
Source organism: Alexandromys fortis (assembly GCF_014885135.2). Classification (NCBI taxonomy): domain Eukaryota; kingdom Metazoa; phylum Chordata; class Mammalia; order Rodentia; family Cricetidae; genus Alexandromys; species Alexandromys fortis. The sequence goes on from NW_026067924.1 coordinate 17,802,047, forward strand.
ATTGGGAAGATGGTACTTAAACTGAGAAAATGTCCCCACCAGGTTGGCCTGTAGGCAAGACAGTGGTGCTGATTCTTGATTATGGATGTGGGAAAGACAAGCTCACTATGGTTCATGCCACCCCTGGGCTGGTGGTTCTGGTGGCTATACGAAAGTAGGTTGAGCAGGCCGCGGAAGCAAGCCAGGAAGCTGTGTTTCTCTATAGCTTCTGAATCAGCTCCTCACTCCAGGTTCCTGCCCTGTTTGAGTTCCTGTGCAGACAGTGATGACTGTGCTGTACAATTGTAATATGAAATGAACCCTTGTTCCCAAACTTTCTTTTGGTCATGGTGTTTTATCACAGCAATAAAACCTTTAAGCTACATGGGGAATTTTATATAATAATCGGGAATTTATACAACCATAAGAGATAGCTAAAGGAGAGGTAGGACATACAGAGAAGCCATCATCTAGGATCTGGGCCTGAAATGCTAAATCCAGGAGTTCCTAAGAAGACCACACAACTTTTGAAGTCCCATGTGCTCTGGTACCTAGATAGAAAGCCTCCTCAGCAGGATAAAGAAACCCTGTTTCTTTTCATTGCTACCTAGGTGGAACAGGTAGAGGTGTCAAGTTCATATAGGAGAAAGTCATCCAGCCACCAGACTATAGGTGGGAAGATGGTATGCGGGAAAAGCAGTAGCACAGAGGAATTCTTCATTACCTGTGGTCCCAGATGACAAGTTTTTTTTTTTTTTTTTACCTCTTGGGTTCTTTGTCTGTCAGTACTGAAAAAAGTAATAGTCATTAAATGTTTCTCATGTCATCAGAAGCACAGTGAATGCTTAGTTAATGTTGTCCATACACTTCTAGTTATAAACAGGGAACAACTACTGAAATTTGTAATTGTATAATAACTGGAGATATTTATAGGAAATACATTATGTTTCAATACATGTAATGTTTTGATATATGTACATTATAATATATACATATTTCAATACAGACAGTTTTATGTTGAGGGCTACCTGTTCTGTAAGCTCTTGAATGTTTTCATGCAAATGGCTTTGGTAGAGCTGAAATTTCTTGATGTCCCTTAATGTCCTTACTTCTCTTATTCCACAATAGCAAAGTCTTATGATGGCCCAAGTGAAGACATTTCTGCCCTTCTGAGTCTGGGCATGGTGATCTCTTCTAGCTATTAGTGGAGCAATGATGCCCACATGTCCAGGTCTCGCCTGTTATAGAACACAGGTCTGTGTCACTCTTCCACTCTCTCTTTCTCGATGGCTGCAATGGGACATGTTGCTGAGAATGGTTTTAGATCACAGGTTGACAGCTATAATGAAAGCCTGTTGAGAAAAACATCAGGTAGAACTGGGCTCCTCTTCCCACTGGACCGAAGCTTCAGACAGGATTACATGGGCTCACACCATGAAGCAAAGAGAAATAAGCTGTATCTGCTTGCACCCTCCCCCCACATCTATTTTGCTGCACAGCAGCTTGGCTTGCCTTCTAATTTGTGCCATTGCATTCAGAACCTCCTACATAATTCCCCAATTATACTATTAAGGCATCTTCTTGGAGGGGTGTGAAAGTGAGCTCGAGGCAGATTTCAAGTCAGAAAGGCCAGGATCACACACAGCTGGCTAATTTTAGTCTGAAAGACAGGACTTGGAAGCGGTGGGTGAGCCCAACAAGGGTAAGGGTGGGGAGAGGCCTGAGTGTCAGGCAGCAGCTGAGATATTCCCCTGGTGTCCCTGCAGAGAAGCAGCTAACCTGCCCCAGTTGGCAGGAGGGCTGATGAGAAATGCTTCAGATGCAAGAGGTAGTGACATTTCTTGGCTTTCATGGGCACTGCTAGTATTAAAGGCAAACAAAGGTGACGGATGCAGCAATACTTCCCACAGCCGAGGCCGGGGTGATCATTTGTGTTTAGCAGACCTGCAAGTGTGCTTTCATCGATAATCATAATTTAAAGATCCTAAGCTATAAAAGCATCACGCGGAAATATCGTTCTGCCTTCAGTGCAGGGCTGGCTTCACAGGCACAAGGAACTAGAAGGCACTGCCCCCGTTGTGAGGGTCCCAGCATGCATGCTGATCGCAGCGTTGACGACATCACAAACTCATCAGTTGTATAGACGTCCTTTCTGTGGACTGTGAGACACGATGAATTATTTGTCTTTGTACTTTCTGCTCTTAGGAGAGCCAATAAATATTTAAATGAACCTAGTCCAGCCTCTTCACTTTGTAGTGAATCGTTCAAAGTCAGAATTAATTAATAGTAGGGAAAATGCTACTGCTTGTTTGTCTTGTAAGATGAAAGGTTTATTTTTCCTAGGCCCCAGATAGTAAAGCAAACTGTATATTAGGAGTCTTGTAACCCAGGTCTGCATAAACACACAGAGATAAAACACATAAATATATGCATGAAACATGTGCGTAGATATAGAAAAGCACACCAAGAAATACAGAACTTATATAGCCTATGCACACAACACACACAAACAAATATAATGTTACATATTAAAACTTCATGTGACTGAGGAGTAATTGCTTGAAATTTAAAGCAGTCCTGAATATAGCTTACATAAACAGATGGCATATACTCATACTAAGGATTGTTTGGGACGGGGAAATGGCTCAGTCAGTCAAACAATTTCTGCACAAGGATGAGGACCTGAGTTCAAATCTCCATCACTGACATAAAAAGCTAGGTACATGCCTATAATTCCAGCACTTTAGTGGCATAGACAAAAGGGCCCCAGGATTTGTTAGCCAACCAGTCTCGTTGATCAGTGAGCTCCAGGTTCAGAGAAATCTGTATCCAGAAATCATAAGGTAGAGAAGCAATTAAGGAAGGCACCTGGTGTAAAACTCTAGTCTCTACATGTACTTACCTGCATACACATACAGGAACACACATGCACACATAAACACCCATAGCATTATCGGATGATTATTACATGAAGTTCCAGGTTAGCCATGCATCTGCATTTTTCTTTGCTAAATTTGCCAACTCTTATATAAACACACATCCAAAGATCAGCAGAAAATTAATTTATGAACTCCTATGTAGACATACATACAAAATCAAAGTGTAGATTTGTCTAACAGATTCTGCCATTACCAAAGTCGTCATTAGAATATCAGTTCCTTTTTCATCTCAGAGAGCCGGGAAGATTCCAGGGTGGAATGAGGGATGCAGGGGATGATGTGCTTTGGAAGTGATGCAAAACTCTGAGTCTCTGTTCACTGTGGCCCTGAGTGGGAGAGGGAAAGAGCCCAGTTCTGCAGTGACATGAATAGTTGCTCTATCAAAAATACTTTCCCCAACACCCACACGCACGCACGCTCACACACACGCATGCATCACAGCATCTGCAATCACAAGCATTAATAGGAACCCCATTTCCTCCACGTCGTTTTGTAAAGAGATTCAGATTCAATCCAGCAAGGAGCTTTATTCCCTAAAAAACAGATGTAAAGTTTACAACTACCCTTGGTAGTAAACAATGCCGAACCAATGGATGAATGTGTGGGTGTGTAGAATACAGTACATATTCTATATGAATTCATTATGTCTGTTTATGTTAAAACAGAAACAATAGTTTAATCATACCTGCAAGGCTGGAAACCCAGTAGTTGCTCCATCCACAAGGCTAGGTTCCTCATCAGTCCCATTGTGGCACTGAAAACCTGGAAGGTCCCTGGAAAGCTGATGGTCCTTACTCTGGGATGGAAACCTGGAAGCACTGGTTCCATCACCAAAGGAAGCAGCAGCAACAGCTAAATCAACTCGGAAGCAAGAGGGAAGGTTAAATGAGCAGAGTGGGTATTGTCCTATCTTCTTTCTCCCATATTCTTTTATCCGGGCTGCTACCAGAAGGTGCAACCCAGAGTCAAGGTGGGTCTTCCCAATCAATTGAGACAATCAGGATAGTGTTCCTGATGAGACTCCCTACTCACGTGATTCTAATTTGTAGTGAGCTGGCATTAAAACCAACCATAATAGATGGAGTATTCTAGTTTAATATTCTACCTCTCTTTATGGTGCCAGCAACTCCTAACTTAGAAATCTTCTGTGGATTCTTGGCTTTGCTTTCTTTACTGTCCCTTGCCTCGTGATCATTACACATCTACCAATATCCATTGAGAGTACAACAAAACTTCTTAGACGTGATTTCGCTAAGCTGCTTATGGCCAATGGCCACTCTTGGCCTCTCACCATCTCTCACCTGAATGTTGACATCATTTCTACTGCCGCACTCCAAATCTATCAAATAATTCATCTTCTGAGAAGTTTCTAGAATGATGCACTTCATATCAGAACTCAAACTGCAGCTCCCATCTTCTTACCTCCGGCGGTCAGCCTGATCTCACCTGAATGAATTATTTTCCCCACCAACACCCAGCCTCTTCCATAGCTCTTCCTTTCTCACACCATTCTCTATGCATGAAGCATTCTCCTCCTCCACTGACTAGTGAATTAATTATCCTTCAGATCTACTTCAAATATACTCTCCGACCTCATCTCTCACTGCCTTCCACTCATGTAGAATTAATCACTCCTCCTCTGTGCACCCATGACATTTTGCATAAAATGCTTTCTCTCTTATCATTATGGTTATTTATTGACGTTTGCAAGCCTCTCAACAAACTTATGAGCCCTACTGGGGCAGGGTTAACTCTTATTCTTATGTATAGACTGTCTAGACTCCAATTATTTAAGACAGTGCATGCCACTTAGAAAGTGATATTGTTAGTAGAATGTTACTGCTGGCATTTTGCACTAGGGGTTTTCAATCAAAGAGATCAGTATTCAAATCCAGAAAAAAATCTACTTACTAGCTCCAAATTTGTTATTATTCTGTGGTAGGAGGAAGAATCCTATCATAACTTTATTTCTGGAGGCTGAAAATATATTGTATGTATGTTAGAGAAAAATAATAATCAGTCAACTATGGGTTCATGCCCCCTCCACTCAACAATTTTTTTCTGTCTTTGGCAATCATCTAACAGTCTTAGGATCTCCAGTGTGCTAGGGTGTTATGCAAAATCGTTTTTATGTTAACTCAACACAAGCTAAAGTCATCTGAGAGGAGAGAACCTCAATTGAGAAAATGCCTCCATACGACTGGGCTGTAGGCAAGCCTGTAGGGCATTTTCTGAATTAGTAATTGATGTGAACAGCATCCCATTTTGGGTGGTGCCAACTCTGGGTTGATGTTCCTGGGTTTTATAAGAAAGTAGACTAAGAAAGCCTTGAAGAGCAAGCCAGTAAGCAACCTTCTTCCATGGTCTCTGTATCAGCTTCTGCCTCGAAGTTCCTTCCATGTTTGAATTCCTATTCTGACTTCTTCTGGTGATAAACAGTGTTGAAGGTAAATTGATGGTCACTGAAGATACCATGCACTTTTTACACAGGACCCAGTATATCTAATGTGGGATGGGTATAAGAATATTATAATTTTTGTATGTATATGCAATACATATGCACATAGCATATCATGTATATTTATATATTGTATTGATATGTTATGTATATAACACATATACATAATACATATAATATTTTTATATATAACATATATAAAATTCTTGACTCTACACATATCCTAACTGTATATATTATGTGTATAATATGGAATATGCATATAATACTGTATGTGATATGATATAGATCATATATACATAAATACAATCTGTTATGTCTATATAATGATACCTGTATGCACATGTTTTCAGGGCAATTGGTGTGCTCATCTCTGGGAAAGGCTATTCTCCTGCTCTTGGCTCTCCTTAGCTGTGTGTAATATCTAGTTTATAGTTAAGGTCTCATGAGATTTCCATGTTTGTATGGCTTTTGATGTCATCTTTGGGCAGCTATGTCAGTCCAAATTTATCTTCGGACATTACTAGGAGACACAATCTCACAGCAAACTCACTGTTTCTCTTTCTCTCAATGCCCTGACCCTTTGTGCAATAACTCCTGTGCCATAGGTATAGGAGCTGTGTTGGAGATGTATTAGTTGGGACTTGGCTCTGCAACTCTGCAGTTCGATTGGTTGTAGTTTTCTGTAATGGTTTCTATCAGTTGCAAAGGGAAGTTTCCCTGATGAGAAGTAAAAACTACAATTATCTTTTCCCATCTTGTATATTCACTCGTATGTTGATGGATATCTATGCTGAGTCCATAGCTTGGCTTTTGTAATAGCACTGTAGTAGACAAGTCTACGCAAGTACCTCTGTGTGTGCTGACTTAGATTCCTTCAGGTACACAGACAGGATGGGACAGCTGCATCATATGGTGGGTTCCACAGTCATATTCTGTTTGTTCGCTTGTTTGTTTGTTTATTTGAAAAAATATCTCACCATGTTTCCCTGGCCTATGTATGTGTGTATCTTAATCTGGCCTCAAGTGCCAGGGTTATAGACATGCACCACCTCAAAAAGAGAAAGCTTTCTGAGAAACTCCCATACTGATTTTCAAGCTTTATTCTTAGACATATCAAATCTGAACTTTGGATTGTGGGCACACTTACTTCCCTCTCAGATACTAGCATACAGATTTATGACTGCACGCCTGTAAGATGTCTTCAACACATGGATGGATAATCATATAAACTTGTAACTCATGGAATAAAAAGTGATTCTCAGTAATTTTTCTTCTGTGATCATTTTACTGGTTGAAATATGTCCTTTGTCTCAAGAAAGTTTAGAGTTTTGCATATGACATGCAACAAAACTCACATAATGGGAAAGGAACATGAAGTCATAATTTCAGTGAGAGATATTGTGAAACTTCAATAATAATGGGCCACATTATTACCATAGTTACCATTGCTCCACAGAAACTGAAATATGTGTACAGGGAAATAAGCTAGATTCCATTAGCCAGTTTACCCATCATGTACTTGAAATACACTTTCAGTGTTTTGTCTTAATATGACTTCTGAGATTAAAAGTCTTTGTCAAAGTCAATGCTAACAGAAAACAGATAAACATCTTGAGAGATCTATTTCATCGCAGTTTGCGAAGTGGGTGATGTTTAAAAATAAATTCCTGGGTCTACACATACTCTAGCTTGTAACTACACAAGCACACCATGTGCCAACCTTTACACATGGCTATGATGGCCTCAGGCATTCATATTATGATAAAGCTCGTAAAAACCTTTAACTGAATGTTTAGAGGTGTGGTCAGCTCCCATTCCACCAGTTTGTTCGTCTTCTGATAGAGTCATAGAAATCACTGTTCATTCTGGGCTTTGCATCTTTTCTGATGATCTGTCCCAGTCTTATTTGGAGGTAGGTGCCATGGAAACAAGAAAAAGAACAAAGGAAACAAGAAAAAGAAGCAATAAGGGAAATGGGAGGGACAATTGAGCAGGAAGGGGTAACTGTATGCTATGCTCACATTTGGAAAATGTTAGCATCAGAAGCTCTTAGTGGAGCAGTATGTCAGTTGCTTTGGTGTGGTAACATACGTTACAGAAATAGTGTAAGAGAGAAAGAGTTGATTTTGACTTCTGGTGTGGAAGAATTGTCTGTATTCTGTCAATCATGTTTTAAATAAACACTTATTGGCCAGGTAGGAAGTATTTTTTTGTTCATCATAGTAGAGAAAGCACTGTGGAAATTAGTTCATAGTGGTGGGAATATGTGGTAAGGGTTCCTCACATCTTGGTGAATTAGAAATGGGACCAGATACAGGTCTGGGTTTAACGCTGTTCTTTGTAACCTACTTCCAGCATCCTCAAACAGTGACACCAGATAGAGACCAGGTGTTAAAGCCCGTGAACCTGTGGGGATCATTTCAGAGTCAAGCCATAACACACAGAAAGGAAGATGTGGTCTTTAACCTGTAGGATGACTGCGTTCATCACTGTATTAGTTATTTTATGTTGCCATGGCAGTACATCATGTCCCAAAGGGACTAGTGGACAACAGGGTTTATTTTGACTTAGAGTTCCAGAGGGAAGTTCCATAAACACAGCGAGGCAAGGCAAGCGGCTGAAGCAGGAAGCTGGGATGATTACATCTTCAACCACACTCAGGAAGCACAGTGAACTGGGAGTACGATGAGGCTGTAATTTCTATTTTTAAAAAACAAAATTTTTCTATTGATTTTTTGGGAATTTCACATCATGCACTCTAATTCTACTCACCTTCCAGTCCTTCCATAGTCTCTCCTCATCCCTGCAGTAGACTCCAAAAGGAATTTTTTTAAAAAAGCAAAACAAAACAAGCAAATAAACAAAAACAAGGACAAAAGTTAGGTGCTGGTGGCACACACCTTTAATCCCAGTACTCGGGAGGCAGAGGCAGGCAGATCTCTGTGAGTTCAAGGTCAGCCTGGTCTACAGCAATGGCCCTTGGACACACGTGTGGGCACTGGCATCCTTGTGACCATTGGTGGCAACACGGACTATGGACAGGCACACAGATCCTGGCTATGGAAGGACCAGGGACCCAGACATGCTTCTTGGCAGCAGCCCAGCCTGGATATCACCAGCCAGCCCCAGGTGGCAAGCAGACCCTCCTCCATCAGCCTGCACCTCAGTCCTCTTTCTCTCTGCCTCTTCCCACAGCGCACGAACCATTCTGCTTCTCGTTCTCTCACTTCTCCACCCATATTTGCTCCTTACAAAGGGACCCACCTGCTAGATGTCTTCCTGCTAGTCACTCCTTGAGGGTCCTGGCTACCCTGTGCCCATCCAGCCCCTTCCTGAGCAGAACTGCGGAGGCTATACATTCTTAAAGTCCATCCTCAGTGGCGTACTTCCTCCATCAAGGCTCCACACCCAAAAGGTTCCGAAACATTCAAAACAGCCCTGCCAACTGGAGACCAAGTGTTCCACTATGTGAGCCTATGGGGGTGGGGGTTCCATTCAAACAACCACAATCGTGGTATGTGTGTGTGTGTGTGTGTGTGTGTGTGTGTGTGTGTGTGTGTCTGAATGGGAGCTGGGGAAGTGTTAAATGATTTGACACAGTGGTACAACCAGCAATAGATTCGAGGAAGGATGCCAGGCCTGTCTGAAGCGCAAAGTCTTTTGTATATAAACACTTAGCAAATGTCAGCTGGGTAACTGGACAACGAGCAATCACAAGCATCTACGTTGCAGTAGGGGGGGGGTTAGAGTAGGAGGGGATGATTCCATGGGACAGTGGCTTCACTCACTGCTGTTCTGTGCATGTGGTTCTGTGTGAGTCTGCAAGAAGAGATGATGGCCAATTGTGGGAGGAAACAGAAAGTCTTGGAAATGGAGTCATGACTTGTTCTTCTGTCTACCTGCCTCTTTCACTTAACACACACATTTCAACCAGAATGCGATGGTTCTGTACCACCAAGTATATGGCATTGCTGGTTAAGTCTCAGCTCCAACTTCCCCGCAGTCCTTCCCTGCTGGCTCCATGTAGTATGAGGTTGGGGTAAGAAGCCTTGCTGAAGCAGAGATCCCGTGTCTCAGCTCACATTTGTGTGTTACAGCTACTATTACTATTATCACACAAGTAAAACATATATGTGGAAAGGTATAAATAAGCTCAACAACTCAGAAAACATGAGCAAATCAACAATCGTGTATTATAGACCTTAAAATGACTTAAAATACAGGAAAGAAGGTTGCTGGCGGCTCTTTACCTAGGACTTCCTGAATTAGTCAGTTTCCAGCGAGGACATTAAAATTCTGAATAGCACAGTAAGTCCGGTATGTATATATCACTTTTTTATTAACAAGCTAGAGTTTAGTCCTGAAAAACCTAAAACAAAAACACATGGGACATTCAAAACTTTTTATACTATTTGTTTTGGGTTTTATTTTGTGTGTATGCATGGGTCAGAAGTCAGCTTAAAGGAGTCTGTTACCCCCTCCACCATGTGATGCTAGAAACTGAACTAAGGTCATCCAGCTTGTCATCAAGTTCCCTTACCTGCTGAACCATCTTGCTGGCCCATGATTATTTTAAACAAAAAGTGAATCACCGACTGTGCCATTTTCAGTCATCATCTCTCAGATTTGATGATGGTAGTTCCAGGTTTGTGTGTGTAACTCTCCTAATCTACTCTTACAAGCATGTTACAAAAAAGGATATTTTCTTACGCCCTCCAGAATGTAGTTTCTTTAGACAAGTTTAATATATTTCTGATTAAATCTTGGGTTCAGAATTTCACTTCTTTGTTATATTTTCATTAGGCTGTGGTGGTATTATCTATTTTCAGAGAGGCTACGTATTTTTATTATTACTCATAACTGCCATACCAAATTCTCCCATTTCTGTTGATGACTATGGGTCACCCAAAGTCTGTGGGTCATTGTAGTTTATAAAAATAATGGCTATTTCACTTCAATAATCAATTTATACTTATTTTTTTCTATCAAGTCACATTATCCTGCACTTGCAGAACAAGGTTTGCTATCAGAGGTCATTGTGGGGGTTGGGCTGTATACGGCCTCTGATTAACTTTGGTAAGTTGTCCCTATTATTTCAGTGTTAAATACGATATTCAGTATTTCTTTTTAATCACATGACCTGGATAGATGATGATTTTGTATTTTTTTCAGTTTATCAAAAATTTACATAAAGAATGAATATTGACATCTGGAGAGAGCCCAGTTGGGTAAAGTCCTTTCTGGGCAAGCATGGGTACCCATGTTTAAATCCCCAGAACCTCATGTAAATCTAGGTGTGGTAGCACGCACCTGATCTGGAACCTAGTGTTTCTGTAGCAAGAGGGGAGGCAAAGAAAGACCAAAACCTCAACAACTCACAGGTCAGCTAGCTTGTACTGCAGTAGTAAATCAAACAGAGACCCTGTTTCAAAAAATGAGGAGGGGTGAAGAACGATGCTCGAGGTTGTCCTCTGGCTTCCACACATGCACGTCAGCACGCAAGCACCTGCACTCCCATACACATCACACATGCCCACAGAACTTTAGAGAGATGATAGGCTGGTACAACGGCACAGCAGGTAAGGGCTCCTGTCCAAGTGCTGATGACCTGACTTTCACCCACGGGACCTAAATTGCATACTGGGAGAAGATAACAAGCTGTCCTCTGACAATGCTCATGGTCATACTCACAAGCGGACACACACTCACAACAGTTAAACGAATAACTGTAAAAGAATAAATGTTGAACTTTTTCCAAATGTCTTTGGAGATCTAATTGGGATCATTATATGCCCCTCCCATGATCTGTTTATAATTTATAATAAAATGACATTAATGTTTCAATTAGAAAATACTTTTAACATATACTGCAGAGTAATGTGGCGGTGGATATCTGATACGGAATCAGAAATGGAAATGGGGCTGGAATCACAGGTGGAGAAGGCCATCCCTTCGGAATGTTGGCTATTGAAGGAGAGGTAATTGGAAGGAGAACATTACCAAGGTGTGGAGAACCATTATTATGGCTCCTTATTTGAAATACCATTGAATTTTTTTTGTTATAGTTACTAAATCAAACGCTTCACAATAGTGAAAAGATGAATAGGGCAGTCAAATTTCTTAGAGACTGCAGTGTGACAGGATGGAGGGAAATTTTTCAGTTTTTCTTGTCAATGTTTGCTTTGTGCCTGCAATGTGGTTGATTTTAGAAAAGGCTCCCTGCGACCTAAGAAGATCATCTCTTCCCTATCTGTTGATCTAAAGTATAATTTAGCTCTAAGATTTCTTTGCTGATTGCTTTGCTAGATCTACCTAGATGTGCTAGACCACATGTGGCCTTCTGGTCTTGTGGCTTATTTTGTATTGTTAATATTGTTGTTGTCTTCTTTGTCTTAAATCCCCACCAGAATGATTAATAGAGTAAACATCTCTGTTACTACCCAGGGTTCCTTTCTTAGGGAATTGTAGTAGAAAAGGTTCTACTACAAAGGATGCCGCTGATCCCCAGATAAGTGGGATTCAGGCCTGAAGCAGCTCACTGGAGAGCTGGTACTCAGGAAGCAGAGATGAGCAGTGGCTGTAACTGAGATCACCACTTCCAGCATCCTAGAGACAAGGCTGACAAGCTCTCAAGGCTGAGCCCCGACTATCCTTTCATGATTCTTTCACATATTCTTGTGGGAACATTGGAGTCTCTCAATGGATGGCTCATGTGGAATTGTGGCAACCTATGAATGCATTTCCAGATCAGCATTTTCATTAACTAGTTAGGTGCAGTTAAGGGAAACACTCCAGTTATTTATTTATGCCTTGCTCCTTTAATAAAGAAAACATGAAATGGTATGAATTTCTCTCCAAGGACACTTGTCACTATAAAGTATTATAATTAATATTTCCAAGGTAGTTTGTAGATACAATTGATTTATTCTTTAATTCTGGTTATTTTGTAGAAATAATTTTTAGTTCCCCAACCTCAAAAGAGGACTTGTTAAATTTAATTTTCCTCAGAGTTTTTTTTTTTCCTGGCTCCGTTATCAGTACTTAGCACACTGCTTGGCGAACAAGAGCTTCTCTTAAGTATTGGATGAATACACGAATCAGACAGAATGGATCTCATAGGATTTCACAGAATTTCAACTTTTAAGCTCGTTAATGTTGTATTAGTGGCCCACTTTGGCTCACTTTTGCAAATGTTTCAGAAATCATTTTAAAAGAGCCAATTTTGGTATGACAAACAGCCCCATCTTTATTTTCTTGATCGGAACAGTGTTTCAGAACCTCTAACTTGGTATGTGTTTTTGCCTTTTTGATCTTTAAGTTTATGAAGAAAACTATTTAAAAATCTTCAATCGTGTTTTAAATCTTGCTAAATAAAAGTGAGACATGATTTCTCTGAGCTAGAATCTACCTTGGGTCTTCTAAAAGCAGTAAGATAGGCGTCTGGCAGCCTCAAAAGACTAAATGCAAACAGTACAAGCTTCAACATTTAGATACTATCAAAAGTGATTTCATCCCTCTGCTAAGGAAGAGAGAGAGAGAGAGAGAGAGAGAGAGAGAGAGAGAGAGAGAGAGAGAGAGTCAGTCTGTGGATTTTCGTTTGTTTTCTTGCTGCTACCATGTAGTCTCACAGTTTCATGTTATTCTGGTTTCCTTGAATTCAAGGAATGGTGACAAGGGGTTTGTCTTGGCAGAAGGATTCTGGGGTCAGTGACCTCTACCAGGTGGCTGTCTCTGAGGGAGTGTATCATGTTCCTTTTTACTGTTCCTCCTGACATGGAGCTAGAGTGCCCAAGGATACCCCCAAGTCACATGCTCTTACATTTGAAATACTTAGGGACAACCTTGATTTGTTTGTTTGTTCTTTGTCTCCAGAAGAAACATTAAACAGCAAGCAAGCATCATTTCCAGACACAGAGAGAGTACTCAAAGGAGTTTTGCATGCATTTCATGGTCTCCCTGGGAAGCAGTATGAGGCTTGGAAAAGCTACTACAGTTTATTAATTCCATTTGTTTTCAAGGAGAATGGTAGGGTTTTATTTTGTTGTTGTTGTTTTTTCTTCATGGCAATGCTAAGGAGCCTAGCCAACAAAAAAAGGTTTCCCCACAGCCATCACAATCATGGGTGTTTGCTTGTCACGTTCTCTTTAACCTTATTTCTGTGACTATTATTTTTCATGTAAAGTGGGTGCCTGCTATGTTTCTACTGTAAATTATACTTTTATCCGTTTTAAAAATAAACTTCTTTATTTTTTGCTTTTGCAGCAGATTCTACATATTTGTGCCTCCTCAGTCAATCTCGGACTCACTCTTTCATACAAGACTTCCTGGTTATTTGCTATTAGATGTGTTTCTTGTCAAAACATATCTTATATGATCTAATGACCTTCATCAGGAGTAGAGAATGTAGTCTGTGCTCGGCCTGAGCCCTCCTTCATGTCCTCTCCAGTGAATGTAACCTTTTCTTTTCCACAGTAATAGGTACTTCTCAGTCTTGATACACATTAATATGTTTTATTCCATCTTTTTATTTTAGCCTTGTCAAAAGTTAAAACTCTTTCTTCTGCAAATTGAATGTTCTATTTCTGGCTTATGAATTTCAACTTCTGTCTGTTACTCATTTTCTTGTTAAAAAATATGAATCATGCGTCTTTCTTTTCTATGAAGTATTGTTTTTGTTTTAACTAAAATGATGTTTTTTAATGGGAACCTGATATGGTTAGAATAACACTACACACACACACACACACACACACACACACACACACACACACACACACATTCATGGGCCATCCTGAACTGGAAAGTTACAAAATAACAAAGGTAACGGTAGGTAGAGGCTGTTTTAGAACCTGGGGAGCCAGATTACTTTTTCCTGCCCTCCCACCGGTGCCCGCCCCAGAGCCCATCTTGCCAAAGCACAGAAGTCTCTGTCCCCCACCACCACCCTGCTCCACACAGAGGACCCACAGTCCTCACTTCAGCCCTGGCCGCTCCCCTGATCATATCCTGCTTTTCTACACCAATCATCTCCATAGTCACCCCAAATACGAGGTCCTTCTGGTCCCCTTCATTGGCTATCTAGTTTAGCTTTACAAGGGGTTGAATTTATTTATACAAGAGCAGTTCATGTTCTGACATGGAGGATTCAGACATTTCCAGGACTCGGTTCATGGCTGTCTGCCGCCTCCACTAGAGAATCTTTCCCAGCTACCACCACCACCATGCTACCTTCTCCACAGCCTCCACAGCTGTGAGCCCTCCTCGCCCTCAGCTTCCACAACCATTTCCACCACCTGACTGAAGTCAGCCCTGCAGGTAACAAATGAAACCTTGATAGGATTCCCAGAGAGTTCTTTACTATCAAACTACTTGATAGCGCCATTAGCAGAAGGTGGGTCATCTAATGTGATTGTTACCTCACCCTTCAGCCTGACAGTTTCCTGTCTGTATGCAAATTAATCATAGGCTGTCCCGTGTGCTTGTCTTAGTAATTCCAATCTGTCAGACATAATCAACCACAGATTCAATTTTAACATCTTACCCAAGCCTTGCACAAAGATGGTGTTGTCTGAATTATCCTGTTTGCAATTGTGATTTGATCCTTGATCCGGAGTTCCCCCAAATTTATTGAAACTATCCCAGTTACTTCTGCCCATGCCATGTCCATTCTTTGCGTTCATAGCCGCCACGGCGCGGTTGTAACCACCTCCCTAATCCCTATCACGACCCCCACTGTACTGACGGGGTCCCCTGTAGCCACCACACACCATTACTCTGGTCCTCATTGCCATAACTGCCACTGCCACCAGAGACAGAGGAGTAATCTTGGTCACAGCTACCTCCACCACTTCCTTCCACTGTAACTGCTGTGCTTGGTTCTGCTATCCACAACCCCGACGGAGGTTAGAGGAGCTTTGCTGCCGTTCACAGTTTTGTTGCTGTCCACCATAGGCAGATTGTCGTCCATATTGCCTCCACTCCGGGACTGCCCATAGCCTCTGCTCTGAGAACTGCCACTGGAACTTTCCCGAGGGGCTGCTAGGAGCTGGCTGTGGCCATAGGCAGGGTAGGGGGACTGCTGCCCATAAGAAGATTGAGGAACTCTGGCTGCTGCTAGAGTTCAGTGGAACCTTGTCCCAAGAGGCTGACTATCACAGCTCGTGTTCTACGTCTGTCCATTTGAACCATAGCTGCTCTGATGGGCAGTAACCATTATAACTCTACTGGCTACAAGGCTAACTGCTCTATTGGGAATAGCCCTGCCCAGGCTGGGTAGGACAAGATGCACAACTTTTAGCTACTTGCTGGGTTTAGTTGTTCGAAGCCACACTTGTGCACACACACTCAGGCCCCTGAGCTACAAAATTCCAGAGGACTGGGAGCCAGCACAACAAGAACCAAGCTGTGAAGCATCTTGGCTATAACTTAACTATTTTTTTAGAAGTGGGTTCATGCTCCTGGTTGTAGTCAATCTCTCAATTATCCTTATTTGCATTTTGAATTCCTTCCTTTATTCTATTGATTAGTAATTTTTTTCAGTTTGCAAATAATTGTTTCTAAAAGCTACTGTGTTGATAATGTGCCATTTTTGAGAAATTTGGTTGATATAATGATTCTTTTGGAATTATTGAAATCTGTTTTATAGCCCAAGAAAATGGTTTTTGAAAATATATTATGGATGATTTTAATAATTGTAACTCACAACAGCTAGCAAGCTTGAGATATGAGGTTATTAGGGACATTAATTTTTAACATCCATTGTAATTTATTTTTCTATATCAAAGTATTCTATTAGATGCTTTACTTTAAATCAACTCCTGTTTCTAATAGGTTCTTTAATATTTTAATATTCTGTGATCTTGGATAGATTCAACATCACTGAAGACTATTTTATATTATTAAGCAACTCTTTATCCCATTTGGCACTTTTCTTTCAGTTTTATTTGGTGATATATTATTATATTATTATTGCCATTCCTATTCTGTTTTTGTGTTTAGTGAACCTTCATTAACCTCATCATTTTGTTTGTTTGTTTTATATTTCCCTTTCCTTCCATCTTATTACTTTTAATTTTTCTCAATTTTGAGTTTCTCAAAAATAATCACATATAATTGTGGTTTACGTAACTAAGATGCAGTTTTTATTTCTAATGTTTCAAATTCATTTATTTGTATTCATTTCATTGATCTCATTCTGATCTTGACATTTCATTTTATACTTTTAAATATTTCCATTATCTTGACTACTTTATTTTCCTTTTTAGCTTTTTATTGATTCTTTGTGTGAAACATTTATCCAATTATTTTTATCAATAAAAACTCGGGAGTCAGATATCAGGGTGAGAACTTGAGTGATCAGAGAAGCAGTGAAGCCACCAGTGGCCTCCTCTCTCTCATTCCCAGATCAAAAAGGGCAAAGGCCCTCTCTCAGCCCTGCCCTACTTCTCCATGTCTATCTGTCCACAGTCCTACAAAACCTCTTTGCTTAATTTTGGTCAGCTAATAGCCCTCTGATTCAAAACAAGCCCATTGGCAGTCTCAGGAGCGTCAGAATGCAATCAAAATATCACACTTGTTAATTTCACATCATACACCCTTATCTCATGCATCTCCCCATCCTTCTATATCACTCTCTGCCCTTGCAACCTCCCCCAACAAAGAAATAAAATAAAATAAAGAAGCTGGAGAGATGGCTCAGAGTTTAAGAGCACTGACTGCTCTTCCAGTGTTCCCGAGTTCAATTCCCGGCAACCACCTATAATGAAATCTGGTGCCCTCTTCTGTCCTGCAGGCAGAGCACCATACCTAATAAATAAATAAAATCTTAAAAAGCAAATAAATGAAAACAGTCTTGTACTTGTCACCCAGTACACACCTTTGCCTACACAGCTTTGCTTGCAAATGTTCGTTGCACTGGGTCATTGGTCTGGTTCGAGGCCTCTGACTTCTGCTACACCATCAATACTGGGTCCCCACGGGGACTCTCCTCGGGTATCCTGTCGTCACCCTGTGTCATGAAGACCTTGCAGCTTTGTTTTAGCAGGTCTGGCTCCATCACATGCTCCAGCAGTTTTTAGATGGGGTAGATGTTGGGGTGAACCCACTCAGCCCTGGGCCTAGAAGGTAGCTGAGTTGGTCAGCCCACCTGTTCTCCTGCTCCCACGCCACCAGGGTCAGCTCTCCAGCTTTGCCCAGCTGAGGAGTGGAACCAGTTATCCTGTCTGTGACTGTCGGCAAGGGGTGGGACCAGCTCTTCATCGCTCAACCCTTGGGGAGCAGCGCGCTCTTGTACCCACACCACCAAGGCCAGCTTTCCAGAATTGCCCTAAGAGGAGCAGTGCCGGGTCACCCGAGTGCCAAAGACAACAAGGAGCCGGGTCCTCTCTCAACCATCATGTCCTCAGGGCTGGCTCTCTCATGCCCATTACACCAGAGCCAGCTCTCCCACACTGCACAGGCAAGGACCAAGGTAGCTAGCCCACACCAGGGGCATTTGGTGGTAACATGCATTACAGACATCAACCCAGATCCCTTCAGCTGCAGGGTCGTGGACCCAAACACAGCCCTTGGTGGCAGCACAGACCTCAGGTGTCAGCGCTGGCTACTCACATCAGGCTGTTCTTCACCACCCTGGCATTTCCCCTTCCACCTCTTTTCATAGTGTTGAAACCATTCTGCTTGTCTTTCTATACCTTCTCTCCACGATGTCCTTGCTCTTCTTAGTGGTACCCGGTCCATCTGCTCCAAGTGGTTGTGGATCGTGATCCTCTCCGGTTTCTCTCACTCCCGAATGTGAAGTGGAAGACGAATCTGCATTTAAGTTGGTCTCCAAGGCAACTTTTCTATAAGGTGCCAGGCATCCTTTTTTGGCACTGAGTCAATTCTACTTATTATTATTGCCTCTCTGGAGTTTGTCTTCCCCAGCTGACTCCAAACTTCATGAGAGCAGGAGACTGCATCTCTCAAGTTCCCCAACACAGGTCAACACCCGTCACCGCCTCCAGTTCTGCCTCTCTCAGTAGAGCCCACTACTCCACTTTCCTAACTTTCCCAGCTCTCCTTCACGTCTTTGTTCTGTGTAGTGGTTTTCGGCACTGCCACCTTGGGGTCCTTGACGGTCCCTGACTTTTTTTTTCTTTTTATAATATTGACGAATTGTTCTGATGCTTTCCCCCAAATTTTTAGAAATTAAGTTTTCATTTGTCAATGATAATATTAAAGCTGGGAAAATTTCTTGTGTCTTTTAAATGTCTTTAAAAGTACAGGGAATTTAATAAACCCACACTTCTATCTTCCTCCCTTCTACCTACATTTCAATTCTCTGCATGTTTTACTAATAAACACTGGACATTCCATTTGGTTCAGTAATGGCAGTGATTCATTTTATGTTGTGAACATTAACTTTACTTTAAAACTAATGAATTAATTATTCAATCAAATTTCACTTCAATTTAACATCAGTTTCTTATACTAATGTGCTTGCTCCATCAGTATCACTATTAATTCTGTATCTGCTGTGGTTTGGATGTGTTTTCTCCCCATAGTGCTGCATTCATGCTCAAAGATCGATGTGTGGGTCCTCAAGTGGGGAACCTTTAAGATATAGGGTCTATTAACTGAGGTTTATGTCCTGCCTGGTCCTGCATCCATTTATCCCAGAGAAATACACAGAGGTCTACTACATTAATTATAAACTGGTTGACCTATTAGCTCAGGCTTCTTATTAACTCATATCTTAAATCTTTTTTTTTTTTTTTTTGATTTTTCGAGACAGGGTTTCTCTGTGGTTTTGGAGCCTGTCCTGGAACTAGCTCTTGTAGACCAGGCTGGTCTCGAACTCACAGAGATCCACCTGCCTCTGCCTCCCGAGTGCTGGGATTAAAGGCGTGCGCCACCACCGCCCGGCTTCATATCTTAAATCTTAACCCAGAATTTAGCTGTTCATGTTGGCTCCATTCTGTTAACAGAGGTTTCTGTCCCTCCCTGGTCCTGAAGCTGTTTAGTCTCAAAGAAACACATAGAGGTCTATATTAATCATAAACTAGTTCACCTATTAGCTCAGGCTTCTTATTGATTCTTTCTTGCATCTTAAATTAGCCCATTATTCTTTTCTGAGCTATCCATGTGGCTTGGTACCTTTTTCAGCAAGGCATTCTAATCTTGCTCCTTCTGTGTCTGGGTGATAACTACAGACTGTGTCTTTCCTCTTCTCAGAATTCTCATTGTCCTGCCTCTACTTCCTGCCTGGTTGACCCACCTATACTTCCTGCCTGCTACTGGCCCATCAGTATTTTATTAAAATACAAGTGATAGGGTACAGACCATTGTCCCACAGCAAGGGTCTACTAACTCAGAAAGATAAGGCCCGCATGCTCCCTCTCATATGCATGTCAAGTGTGTGTGTGTGTGTGCACGTGCATGTGTGTGTGTGTGTGTGTGTGTGTGTGTGTGTGTGTGTGTGAATGCGGGTAAAGCCTAAAAGAACTAGAAAGGAGACCAAGAGGGTAACAAATGGTGAAGAGGAAGAAGGGATTGTGCAGGAAGACACATAGGACATGAGAGAGGGAATGAGACTTGAGGGGATAAAAGAGGAGTTTAGGCTTAGTAGAAGGGTGGGGGAGAAGAGAACTCTACTAAAAAACAATTTGTTCAAAAGTACCACAATGACATATAACACTGTGAAACTTGATTTAAAACAAATAAATAACAAAAAAAACAAGTGAGTCTAATGGAATAGAATACGGTCATTAGGAGTTCTGCTTTCAAGAGGAGTTTTATCTCAGCACCTACATTGCAGCTCAAATGCCTTTGTAACTCCAGGCCCGGAGAATCTGATGCCTTCTCCTGGCCTTCAAGGGCACTGCACACTTGTGGTGTACAGATATATACAAAGATAAAATGCTTAAACATTGGAATAAATCTTTAATACTATTCTGTGGATGAACGAGTCCTCAGGAAAGTGTGCTGTTAGCAAACAGGACCATTGCATGCATTTAACTTTGCAGTCGTTTTCCTTCATGTTAGTCTACCAGAGCCGAACAGAATCTTCCCAGGAGCCAAATTAATGAGAACATCTGATTTGGAGCCGTCCTACCCCAAACTCTGATCTAAGCAAGTCTTCTTCATAAAGTACCAGCCTCATACACCATTTTTTTATTTTAATTTTTGCTTTTGTATTGCTAAAACAAAAGGCAGACTTAGTTTCATATTGAGAACATCATCCTATCAATGCTTTAAACAGCTTTTTATTAAGGCAAAGTATGTGGTGTGTGTGGGAAATGTTTAGTTCTTATATATATCAGCCTTTCCTGGTATTCTTTTGTGATTCTTCCATAATGGTATTTTCTCCTCAAATGTGATGGTTATTCATTTAATTTTTGTGACTGGATATCTTTTTTAAAAAATTTCCCTGTCAAAAGAACTACTTTATATTTAGAAAAATCTTAATTTTAATCTATGGATAGCTATAAGATTTTCTTTCATGTCTTTTGTGCTTGCTTTGTAAATGGAGGGACTGGAATTCAATCCCCAGAAAGCATATTTTAAAATGTGGGGTTTTATTTATTATTTCAGTAAACAGAGATAGGCAGGTCCTTCTAGCTTGCTTTCTGGTCAGTCTAATTTACTTTGAGAACTCCAGGTCAGTGAAAGACCTTGCCTGAAGAATAAGATGAATCAAAATGACACACAAGATTGGTGTCTGGTCTCTATATACATATGCAAATAGATGTACGCCCACTTGCCCATTCTTGTGTCTCCACATATATGCATGCACAACCACACACACACACTTGGGGGGGGGTAGAGGCATGTTGTTCTTTTCTTTTATCTGAGCATTCACACACATAAAATAAATATATGCTTTTGTTTTTCTATTATTTGTAAGTAAACTTACTGCTCCTACTATTTGTGCAATTTTGGCTTTCTTTATTCAGCAATAGATCATGAAGGTCTTTCCCTGCTAGCTTAGGTTTCCTGGGAAACAGCAGCTGAGAGGGAGATTTGTATGTGTGACTCATTGGCCCTGCTATTTGGAACAACATCTGTGGAAGGTAATGGAGACATGCTTCATCAGAAAGACAAGACCAATCACAAGGCTGCCACCAAAGGGACTTGAGCCACCTTACGGAGCTGGTGGATGCCTTCAGACTTATTTTAAATGAACACAAGTAGTTCTTTATTACTATTTGGAATTTAGGATGATTGTGAACTACTGGTGGGGAAGGGCTATGACTTCATACCAGACAACCCCTTAGCCAATGTCTGTTTGGGGACTTCAATAGAAAGCCTCCTGTAAAGTGGGGAGATCATTCTTTCCTGAAGGGACACATAAAGAAGAGCACCCCAGCACCCAGCACCCAGCACCCACAGATCTCATGGTACAAGATTCAGACATGATAATTTTTATGGTCGACTATTCATAAATTAATGAATACTGTGTCATTTTAGCTGCCTGTGTGGAACAAAGTATCAGTGAATATGACACTTGTGATCGCTTGGGTGCCAGACTACAATAAGAAAAATATTATATGAATATTTTCAAATGTATCAAAAGATTATGTTGAATGTTAAGTATACTATTTGGATAAAGTCCTAGAATTATGTATTGATTCGGCCTCTATTTTGCATACAATGAATACTTGCTCATTCTAGAAGCCAGTCTAAGTCACTTTGATTCTGTAGTTCTCCCTCCTGTCAGTTCCTCAAAGTGACCAATTCAGGTATCTGCCCTCTACCATATCTGCTGGCATGATTTCTGTCTGTGATAGCTGACTAGCTTGACTCACCCCACTGACCAACATGCTCTACACAGACTGTAGGGATGCCAGTGGGGTCACCTGTCAGTCAGTGTGACTCTGTGGACCTTTGATAGTTTGCTTTATTCACTAGGAAAGGCTGTAGACCTACAGTCCCTTGCCTTTTCCTTCTTCTTTGATCTCTACTGGGTGGCTGGACAGGCGCATCTCAGACAGCTTACCTTCTTTTGCCTTTAAGGCACATTACTGCCTTCTCACCAATCCATAGGTAACGTGCTACTTTTGCTGTCTCATTATTTTGTTGATGGACCCCTACTCTTACCTGGTTGACACACCTGAACCTAAATTCTTCACCCTTAGACCTCATAGAGATAATGGCCATCGTAGTAGACACAAACAGGATGTTTAAGACAAGAGTCGTAGTAACGTCTGCCAGTAAAACAAGCTTCCTCAGAGGGAACACAGTCATGGTCGAACACTCAGACACTAAGCTATCCACTATGATAAAGAAAATCCCATCAAGAATATACTATAAAATAAAGATTATAGTGTAAATATCCGTAACTATCAGTAGCATCATCAGGAATAAAAAGATGGCAAGAATAGAGCAAAAGAACAACAATAATCAAGACTTTTTCAATACTTAAGAAATCTTTCCCTTTGTTTTTGTTTGATATATTTTGAAGCAATCTCAGACTTACTGTCAATATTACCCTAAACATTGAAGTCTGTGTGTCTTAACTAAAAAGGGAGTTTTTTACAGTATCACCATGCCACCATCACACCTAGCAAACTTGACCAAAGATTGTTGGTATCAGAAAATATTCAAAGTTCTGATCTAGCTTCTCTGAGTATTTCTAAAAGTGTCTTTTGCCTTGGTTTGCTGCTCTCCATGTTGTTCTAGACCAGGGTGGTCGCACACTCCTCCAGCCTTTTGCTTTATGATATCTCAGAAATGTCTGAACTCAGCTTTGCAGCCCTTTGTCGACTAGCTTGTCACCCTCCTCACCTGTACCTTCTATAAATGGTTTGCTTTAAAGGATCACATCGATTTCAATTTACCACTTTGGGCCAATCTATCAGAGGTGGAGCTGTATGCCTCCCACTGGGCCACATCAACAAGCAGAGCATCTGGATGGGTGGCTTTGTTTTGAATGTCACTTTGGAGATGTTCCTGCTCTGGCTAACACAATGGTTTCACTGCTGAAGCTCTTGCCAGTCCTAGCTTGCCCTTCACAGAGTCTTTTTTCTCTAATGATGATAGTCATTGCCCACCATCACTCAAATCAGCTCATATACACAAAACTCCACTAACCCAAGTTTTCGTGGTTAAGTAATCTTTTTGCTTATTGTCTGAATCACTTTTCCGAGTTACAGAGGTCTCTTCAGTCCAGTAAGATGCTGAATATGTTTTTTTAAATATGTTATTAGTATTTGGTCTTTGTTAGCTTCTTGTATTGGAAAGATTTCCATTGATTCCTTCTATAAAGTTCTTTTTTAAATAAAGAAATGTATTGAATTATAACTGTTTTTTTTTAATTTGCTTACCTAGACAAAGATGAATCTTTCTTCTTGGGCTTCAGTCTTACATAATAAATGGACAAATGTGGCAGGGACAAGAGTTATCATTAGAAAGTGAGTACAGTAGACTTAAATTATTTGCAGGCTGAGGGTTTCCAGTCCAGACAGACTGTGGAAACAGCCCTGGCTTCTGACTCCTCACCACTGAGACTGTGAGAGCTACAGGGTTTGCGGGAGGGTTAGGGTGGGATTGAGGTGGGTGTGAGATCACCCTATCCACTAGCCAGACTATTTCCTAATATTTATTTCTTTGTCATCAAAATTAGGTAAGGGAGGGACTTAAACACAAGGTCCTTCTTAAACCTTTTTAAGTCCTTCAGTTTAAACAAGAAAATATTGTGTGTGCAAATATGGGGTGATCTGTGAGCTGTGTCTATGACTACAAGGCCATGTGGTGCTAGTTAGAACATGTGTCAAAAGAACAAAAGCATCTGGGATCCAGTAAGTTCTGTGGCTACCTTATCCATTTAAATGCCTTCTAAAACATTCACCTCTTCATTTTCCCCATCTTTTTCCCATTCCGGGCTCTGCTGGACTACTTCAGATTCTGTCTCCATTTCAGCAAAATGAACTTTCACTGTGGAACAGAGTCTTCTTAATTGCTTTATGTATTTCCATTTCTCACCAAGCTCCAAAATCTTTAGCAGTTCTATTATTCTTACCAAAAGACAGCATCCTCTGAGAGGGACCAGGAGGCTCACTTCTTAGTTCCTCCCTGTCTCTTTCCCTGTAGTGTCTAAGCACCTGGTAAGTAATTCCCTTTTCACTAGGTTGTTTTTTGGCACTGGAGACCAAATCTCAAAACTAAAGTTTGCCAGGAAGTGTTCTACAATTTATGTAAAACTATAGCCCCCAAAATCCTCTTATATAATATGAATTGTCACTGGGCGGTGGTAGAACACTCCTTTAATCCCAGCACTAGGGAGGCAGAGGCAGGCAGATCTCTGTGAGTTCGAGGCTAGCCTGGTCTACAAGAGCTAGTTCCAGGACAGGCTCCAAAGCCACAGAGAAACCCTGTCTCGAAAAGAAAGAAAGAAAGAGAGAGAGAGAGAGAGAGAGAGAGAGAGAGAGAGAGAGAGAGAGAGAATATGAACTGTCTATTTCCAAAGAATCCAAGATGTGGATTCTTTTTTCATATTAATAATCAATACATGCTGTGAGCTAAGGGACAATTTTTTAATCTACCTATGTAATAAGACATTTTTGAACCATTTATGTGAATGAAACACAGATCTCACCAGGACAAACTGACTTCCTACTCGCCTTTGTCTGTCAGAACAGTGCCTGGAAAATATTCTGCTTTGGGTCTTTGCTCTCATGAGGACCCATCCTATACATTTCAACTCTGACACTGACTTCAAAAAGTTTCATCATTATATGACTTCATGATATAAATGTGATTGGTGGGTACACAAATCAAGAAGTTGTGTGGTCTGCCCACTCTGCGCTCCATCAAATCTGGGCATGCACAAACCTCCAAGGAGGAGATATCTGCAAGGAAGCCATTTAAAACTCTTGCTGGAGGGTGAACTTGAGAAGTGGAAATGGCATGGTCTTGGCATCAATCTTGCTTCTCTGATTCCAGCTTTGCTGAGTTTCTGCCTTCTCATTTATAGAGTGATAATAACAATATTGCTCTGGGTGTTACAGAAGAGCCACAAGTAAAGGCTCACCCAAATCTCCACAGTGTAGTAGCTTTCAAATTTCTCATTTGCAAATCATTTGTTCGAGTCGTTTTCCCACTGTGAAACTGGCTCACAAGAGTCCCTACATAAGTACGGAATGAGGTTGTACTTTAAGGACCCCACATTACCATGCTGGTACTGTGACTAGCCTGTGAGGTAGGTATTTTATTATTGCTGTACAACTGAATGGAGACCCTCCACACACAACCTCTTCACGGGCCACTCCAGCAAAGGGGCTCATTTCTTTTGGTGAACAGACACACAAGGAGGGGGAGAACTGTAGACGAAGCAGTCTCTGGTGCCACGCTGGTCTGGAGAAATGGGGGTGGTCTACATAGGACTGGAAATCTGATGTGGTTTGTTTGGGGAGCATGTTTGGTCTTCTCTGGCTGGTCTGAGGTGGGAGGCAACTGAGGCAGCTGGCACTTACTGTGCATGGCCTGTCATGTGCATCAACTATAAAGGCTGAGGTTTGACTTCCTGGGTTGGTAGTCAGGGAGCTGGAGAGTCAGCATCCCCCTGTCGTATTTAGTCTGGCCGCACACATTTTGTCTTCCACTCACTGTAATGCCTTGGGCTGTTTGTGCTTCAGTTCCCTGTGCTGTAATAGTAAGAATGACAGACTACACCGACAATGACATCAGACCTAGTGTTCCAACCAGAGGACAACAGCTGTTCCTGACTGACCTGGTCCTCCACTGCCTTTCCCTGCTGAATGTAGGAGCCACATCAAGTGGCTTTTCCCCCTCAGCCTTCCATCCCCTCATGAAGAAGGCAATTAGGAAAACAGCAACAACAAAACAAACGCCAATTCTCTGACAGAGCCTTTACAAGAACCAAGGAGAGAAAAGTTGTAAAGTGTCTGGCACAGAGAAGACGTACTGAATATGGATTTTATGGGATTTTTTTTTTTTTGAGAGAACAAACACACACTTTGTAAAGAAAAGCTACATATGAAAGTCCAGGAACTCGTGCTTGGACATGTAGTTGATAATTTGTGTCACCGTATCTTGCCGTTGCCGTTTGCTTTTGACAAGGAGCTTGGAGATATTTGCCTGGAACGTCTTCTAGGCAGCTCTCCTTTGAGTACTGAGCTTGGCTGGATCTACTCCCTACTAATTATAGGAAAGTGTCTGAAGCCTTGTGCGTTATTCCTCCAAATCATTTTCATTGAGATTGCTACAGCTTCAAGTCCTTTCTGCTGTTTCCCTTCTCCTGGCGGCCCCCGCAGTGGCATCTGCCTCCTATTTACAGAGCCAAGCCCATGGAGTGTTAGCTGCTCTGATTAATCAGAAATTGCCATTGAAGAATAGACTCTCTCCCTCCCATCCTTGAACACAACAGTGAAGTTTTTTATATTCAGCTCATGTCCCCCAAATTAAACCATTTGGCCTTCACAGTCGGGATATTTCAGGCCCCTTCAGAAGCCAATACCATGCCTGATGGCATTCCTCGTGAGGTGTGGCTTCCTGAATTATGTTGGGGAGTGAATGACCAGAACACAATTTTGAAGAAGCATAGACCGAAGGAAGAGTTGGAATGAAGGTGCCTTTGAAGCATCACTAACTGAGAAGGTTAGAGCCATCTGGGGGAATGAGGGCTGAAACCCAGCATGTTGTTCAGAGCAGAGACCTGCTTCTGGCACTGCACACACCTGCCATGTGCACTGTGGGTGGGCTTCAACCTTGGAGAGGACATTGTTCAGTCACTGGTTGTACACTGTTTTAAAGGAATAACCAATACAAGGTGTGCTGGTACAACTCCAGCCGTCTCAAGAGCAGAATGTTTTTTTGCTAATAAACATCCAACCAACCAGTGCAATGACTCCACAGTTGTAATTCATCAGAGCTCAGGGCATAGATTTAACTGAAGTTACTGTCAAAACTCTGGTCTTAGAAACAAGATACAGAGATGATGCCTCTGAACCCCAGTCTCTTCAGTTCAGATGTTCCTCAACACCTTGTCCTCTCTGTCCTTAAGGTGACCGGGTAGGATGCTGAGTGAAGAGTTCGGATGTTCTCCCATATCTTGTCATCTCCATCCTTAGGGGGCGAGGCAGGATGCTGTGTAGTGATAGGAGCAGCAGGGCTGCGTCCCCGGCACCCGGCCGCCAGCATGGCTAGCCTATGCCCCGAAATAACTACACGGAAACTGTATTCTTTTAAACACTGCCTGGCCCAGCTAGTTCCAGTTTCTTATTGGCTAGCTCTTACATATCGATCTAACCCATTTCTAATAATCTGTGTAGCTCCACGAGCTGGCTTACCAGGAAAGATCTTAACCTGCGTCTGTCTGGAGTGGGAGAATCATGGCGACTCCTGACTCAGCTTCTTTCTCCCAGCATCCTGTTCTGTTTTCTCTGCCTACCTAAGGGTTGGCCTATCAAATGGGCCTAGGCAGTTTCTTTATTAGTAAGAAATCACTCCCACATCAATGCTGAGTAGGGAGGGGACTTTGAGTTGTGCCTGGCTGTGCACTTGAGGCTATTCCAGTTTTTTAATCATCTCATTTGTTACAGTCTGTGGGATTTAGAGCCTAGGTTTCACTATGAACAACTCTGTAAGCCTGTGGGTGGTGGCACACTGGCCTTGAGGGATTGAACTGACCAACCATCAGGAATGGAAATAATGTGTTTTCTCTTTTGTGTTCTCTAATTCTCGCCATGACCCAAAATTAGCTCTCCTCAGTCATTCAGCAATCAAGTGGCAGGATTTAAAGCCAGACCTATTTGTTTCCAAAGCAACTACATCTCTTAACTACGTCACATGGAACTTAGGAGTCTGAAAAGAGATACTCAGTCTGCTCCAAATCAAACAAAATCAAATCACTTAAACTCTTGGCTAACGTCAGAACAAAGAATTTTTATACCATAACAAGTTTTTGGTGTAAAAATTCAGATGCTTTGTTGTAAGGAAGCTGCTTGTTCATTTCTAGCTACTCAGCTCTGAAATAATCACACAGAAACTGTATTATTTAAATCACTGCTTGGCCCATTAGCTCTAGCTTCTTATCAGCTAGCTCTTACATATAAATGTAACCCATCTTCATTAATCTGTGTATCGCCACAAGGCTGTGGCTTACTGGCTAAAGTATGGGCATCTCTCTCTGGAGGGGCTACATGACTTCCCTCTGTAGCCCCTTCTTCCTCCAAGTTTTCAGTTTAGTTTTCTTCACCTAGCTCTGTTTCCCTATAGCTCTGCTATAGGCCCAAAGCAGTTCCTTTATTAACCAATGATATTCACAACATACAGAGGGGAATCCCTCATCACCTCACCTTTTCTGTTTAAATAAAAAAGGAAGGTCTTAACTTTAACATAGTAAGATTACATATAACAAATCAGGTATCAAACAATAATTACAGTTACAATATTTATATCTACTTTATCTTTTATCATAACTAAGGAAAACTATAACTATAAATTCTTCAACTCCATCAAAGACTTCAGAAGGATATAATATTACCTAAGTAAACAGGAAGTACACTGTAAGCAACTTCCAGCAGAATTTTCCATGAAGTGGGGAATTTCAAGGAAAGTTCTGCCTATATTGGCAGTTTGTCAATCACTTTTTTCTGTATCCTGAAGAATGTCTGGCAGGCTCGTTCATGTAGCAGGAACCCTGAAGGATTGTCTCACCTTAAGGCTAGTTCAGCAGTCATTTTTCTTCAGGTCCTGCATGTCCAGTTCATCAAGTAGTTCAGGCAAGAACAGTTTCTTGCCCAAATGGCTAACTAACTCCATAAGGAGAGTCTTCAGTGCCCATCATCCTCTTGAAGTAGCTTGGTGCTGCCAGGAACAGATGTGTCTCATTGTCATTAAAAGTCCCAAGTTCTTAAAACATTTTAAATTCCATATTCTGAAGGTCTCTAAAAGATTTGAAGAATATCTAACTAACTGTACATATCTGTACATCTAGAAAATCTAACTAACATGACTACAAACTTGACTATTATAGATGATTATCTTTTAACCTATATTTCTTAATTATACATTACTTTTTTTTGGATTTTCGAGACAGGGCTTCTCTGTAGTTTTTGGTGCCTGTCCTGAAACTAACTCTTGTAGACCAGGCTTGCCTCAAACTCTCAGAGATTTGCCTGCCTCTGCCTCCCAAGTGCTGAGATTAAAGGTGTGTGCCACCACCACCCGGCTACCTTACATTTTTAAATGAGCTGAACAAACACAATACCTTAATCAAGAGCAGAAGTATACATATAACAAAATTGACCTTAAATTTGTATCAATAAAGTAAGATCCATACCAATGCAAAGTATCCATCTCTATAGCAGATCCCCTTTAAATATAAACAAACATTTATAAATAATATTTGGGAATATGGGCATAGTTCTCTCCAATCTGCTTTCTGCTTTTTGTTGGGCAAAGTAATTTTTGGGGGTGTTCACAGCAACATTTTAGAAGGTCTTGGTCCATCAAACCACATTAATCTGGGAAGATTCCACAGGTTTTCATCCTCTGTGGAAACAAAAGAACCTCTCTTCCAAAGAAACATATCCCTAGGTCCATATTTTGAACTCAAGACACCTTTAAAGTATATATGTTGGTTTAGCTTAGCAATCCCCAGAATCAAATGTCTCTCTTCAGTCAAAATTCAATAATATACATAATCCAGACTCTCTGTGAATTTTCCATCTTTACATGGCTTATTTTCCTTTACTCCTTTTTATCTATGACTATCTGTACTCTGTCTCTTTGAAGACTGTGTTTCATTTTTTTTATAAACTATTTACTTTTATTTTTATAACTCTCTATACTTTTTTTCTTCTCTCCCCTAAGCCTATGTTGATCTATCCAACACTGTGACCCATTTAGAGGTCTTTTCCACCTGCCATTATTGTGTATCTGTAATTATGTACTGACCAGAAGCACTTCTTAAAATGATAAGTACTTAAGAATCTAAGCTGAGGCATTACTAGGGTATATATGGCACTGCCTGCTCATCCTGCCTAGCCCAGCATGGTGAAGCTGCTCTTTACTTCCGAGACCCTTGCACCATGCCCCATCTCTAGGAAAACAGCCGGTCCATGCTGCCACCAAGCAAGCCGTGGCACATTGCTCACAAACCCCATTCAAATGTTCAGTCTCCTGAAAGAGACAGAGGTTGTGCTGGCAACATAACCCAGAAAACCGGTATTTCAGAACAGCATGACTTTTTTTCTGCTGCCACTGAGTCAGGAAAACCTCTCTTAAAGGAGATGCAGCATGCCACCAGCAAACAGCAAGAAGCTGTGTTAAACTCTGTATTTTTGCATCTAGAATTCCTTTTCAAGACCTCTCAGGTTTTAAGTCAATTTTAGTTGGCCACGTGGGTGACAATCTGTTGCAGGAAGCTGCTAGTGTGTTCTCAGCAGCTCAGGCCCAAAATAAGCACACAAAAACTATATTATTTAAATTACTGCTTGGCCCACTAGCTCTAGCTTCTTATCGGCTAGCTCTTACATATTAATTTAACCCATTTCTATTAATCTGTGTATCGCCATGTGACTGTGGCTTACCAGCTAAAGTTCCAGCATCTGTCTCCAGCAGACTACATGGTTTCTCTCTGACTCTGCCCTCCTTTTCCCTAGCATTCACTTCAGATTTCCCCACCTAGCTCTGTTCCCCTATAGCTCTGCTATTGGCTCAAAGCAGTTCCTTTATTAACCAATGATACTCACAGCATTTAGAGTGAAATCCCACATCAATACTTTTGCAAAGAGATCTGCTACTGAAGGAAGGCCATCAAGTTGTCCCCAAATTGGTTTACAAATATAAGATTATGAGAGAAAAACCAGTTCCATAATTTTGAACAAAGCTTTAATTAAATATCAGTCAGAATGATGGACTCTGGCCAAATATGCTCCTGGGTTCCTAGGAAATGGCTACAAGTCACATTTTGCTTATAAACGGCAAAACCATAGGGCCACTATATTTCCTATCAGGTCCAGTCAGAGGCAAGTATACATCCTGATATAGTTTGTGCCCACATACCTCTCACACATGTGATCAAGCATTTCCAGTGCAAATAAGTCAAACAAATATAGAACAAACAGGAACTTAATCTTCACTGCAAATAGAACTCTTAACCTGAAAAGTATTGGTCTCACAGTCCCACCTCCAAACTCCAAACCTTGATCTTGGACATGAAAGAAACAACTACTAACATGGCTTTAGAGTGGCCAGTCCCTTCATGTAAATGTCTCTTTCCACAGATCCACATGGCTTATTCCTTTATCATCTTTAAATATACATTTAAACCTTGACTTGATTTTATAAAATGTTTTTATATTTATTTGCATGCTGTGTGTGTGCATACTCATATCCATGCGTATCAATGCATGTGTGTAGGTATGCATGTGTGAGGCAGTGTGACTGTGGAGGTCAGGAGACAACTTGCAGGAATCATTTCTCTTTTTTATCACATGAGTAGCAGGAATTGAGCTTGGATCTTCATGCTTGGAGGCAAGCCTTTTTACCTCCTGAGCCACTTACCAGCCCTAACAGTTACCTTCCATATAATCTCTATTCCCATTGGCTATACCCAAATATAGTATCAAAGATGACTTTCTTGACCTCCTTATCTTACCTCTCCTACTCCACACACGTGATGGTTTATATTATTCTATTATTTCCTGTGGCACCTTCTAAAGCAAAAATTCTTATTTGTTATACTAACAGATTATCATTTCTCTCTTTCATTAAACAAGAAACCCCAAAAGAAAGGATTTTAGTCTATTTGCTCACTTTACATACTTCATGTATCCCAAACAATGCCTGACACATAGTAGATGATCCAATATTTAATGAATTGATTGGGTAAATACATTGACAGTCTTTGGGATTGCTCTCAAGTTCTATCTTGTTACTGACATAAGCCATGACATTTAGTCAGGAGATGCCTCACTCACAAAACTGGACTAGAGGACAAGTAGTTTGAAAACATGAGAAGTAGCCTGTGGATTTTGTATATACTGACCACATGACAGCCAGCTTGGTTCAGTTAGGAGAGGTGGGACCCTTGGGAAGGGGTCCATTTTTGCCCCTCCTGGTGTTCAGCCCCAGATTGTATAAACTGACATTACCACTCCATAGTACGGTTAAGGGAAAGGTTTATACTGGGGGGGGGGGGGAGAGAGAGAATAGTTAGTGGCATCTGTAAGAATCCGGAATATAAAGAAAAAGAAGTAGACTGTAGACTGAACATGGTCATCAGACTGGACATGGCCAGGGCTGTCTGAGAGAGGGAAGAACAGCAGGAGATGAATAGAGACAACATAGCAGAGAAGCAGGGTCACAACAGTGTTGAGGGGGAGAGAGAGAAAGAAAATCATGAAAATAACAGAGGCTTATGAAAAAGAAGCTCTTAGGGAGGGAAATGAGTGAGTTATAGACATTTAGGGTAGAAGAGGAAGTGAGAAGAACATGGGCTCTGAGATGTATAGCAGGTACTTGGGATACTGAGGGATTGTGGAGACCAGAGTGTGCTTTGGTATACTAATAGGCACCACAGATACCCATGTGTCCCATCTGCCAGTGAAAAGGGAAATGACTCATTTTGGCAGAGGGAAACTGACTTCACGAGTTCTTGAGGAATGCTGGTTTTTATCTATCTGCCAGAAATTTTCCAATAGCCATGGCTGAGTCCGTTTCTGGATATATGGACCACATTTTGGAGTTTGGGGAATTGGAATTTCCTTTTTTATTTGCGCCTTACAAATTTAGTGTTCTTGTTTGTTTGTTTGTTTGTTTTTGAGGTTATTTTTGCCTGATTTTTTTCTTTGTTTGGTTTTTTGCAAGTACAACTTTAGATCTCAGATGGATTAGAAAATGTATCTTTGGGAGTCCATCTAAAACACAAGAAAGAACAAATTTCTGCATCAGACATAATAAATCCAAAGCCCAATTTGCACACAAGTTGTGTGATGTCATACCAGCTACAAAACCTCAGCTTTCCTATGCCACTATTTAGTATTTTCCAAACAATATTCAGTAAGAAAATGTATCTTATAGCTTCTCCTTTAAAGACAGATTTCAGGGCTGGAGAGACAGTTTGGCCTTTAAGAGTGTTTATAACACTCTATTGAACTCTTTAATTTTCTCCCTATAATTTTAATTGACACATACCATTTGTACTTAGAGTGCCAGACGATCCAAGTGTGGGTCTCAGCACCTACAGCAGGCAGTACCACTACCTACAACTTCAGATTCAGGGGATCCAAAGACTTCTTTCTTCTGACCTCGACAGATTCCTGCACACACATGACATACATAGGTATACACACAGATACACAAATGCAAATATAATAAAATTTTATTAAAAATTAAAAGTGAATACCATGAATATCTACATCTAGAGAAATTTGGATTGAACAAAACGACACAGGTTTCTTTAGCTAGAGGAGGTCTCGGGGCATTAATACATTTTTTCCATGCTGTGCATAGTTGATATGGTGCAGTAGTTCCCATTTGTAATTGACAAAAGAAAATGTTTTGTGGAACCACTATATTTATTGATTCACCATTTGAAAACTATTTTTAATAGTTTTATAAACTGCTGTTGCATTATTTAAATGTTTGTTTTCATTTTTGACACAGAGCATGAGGATCTATTTTTAAAAAATAAACATTTAAAGAAAAAGAGTCAAGCTTTGTCTGGTGACAAAGGCCTTCAATCCCAGTTACTTGGGAGGCTGAAGCAGGAGAATTTAATTTTTTTAACTCGGCAAAGAAGAGGTTTATTTGTTTATGCTTTATTCGTCATCAAAGACATTCAGGACAGGAACTCAAACAGGGTAGGAACCTGGAGACAGGAGCTGGTGCAGAAGCCATGAAGGGTGCTGCTTACTGGCTTGCTTCTCATGGCTTGCTCAGCCCACTTTCTCACAGCACCCAGGAATGTCAGCCCAGGTCTGCTCCCTCAAAGGTCCCAGATGGACACACAGAGGTGTCTGGATCCTGCCTCTACCCTTGTAGGTCCCAGACTCATGCCTGGACCCGCAGAGGTCTCTGGCTCTGGCCCACTCCCTCAGCAATTGTTCCCCTGTATCTGTTCCTGTGGAGTTTGCTGTCTCAGGTCTGCTCTGGCCTAAGTCACTGGCTCAGTCCTGCTTCTGCAAATGTCCCTAGTATGGATGTGCTCCTGCTCCTGAGGAGTTCACCACCCCAGGCCTGCTGAAGCCCAGGTTGCTGGCTCAGTACTTGAGAATTTAAAATTTAAGGCTTGCCTGTGCTACTAGTGAGTTCAAGATCAACCTGGACAATTTAATGACATCCTATCTCAAAATTAAACATGGAAAAGGGATGGGGATGTATCTCAGTGCCAGAGTACCTTAGTGAACTAGGGTCAATTGCCCAAGAGTGTGATAAGCAAACAAACCTCATAGATGTTGGAATGTACCAAGGGTTTTGTGTAAGGGGGAATTGTAAAGATGTTGGTTAATGAGTACAAAGTATCAGTTAGACAGGAGTAAACTCTTGTGATCTGTTGAACCACAGTGACTACATTTAGTAACACTCTATTGCACTCTTTAGTTTTCTTCCTTATAATTTTAATTAATTAACACTCGTACTGCTGAGAGAAGGGATTTCTGGTGTTTTCACTACAAAACATGTGGTAAAAGTATAAATAATATAAAGCAATGCCTATTTTAATTTTCTGAATTTGTCCCTGCCACAATATATATATAGTTCAAAATAGCATTTTTAAAGCAAAGAAAAAAAAAACAAAGGAAGGGAATAGAAAAAAGAAAAAGTAATTTTTACAACTACTAAATAATTGGAAATCTTTAACCAAGGAGGAACACAACATTCATTTTTTTAAACTCTATTTATTACCTGGAAATGTACCCCAAAAGCACATGTAATTTATTCTTAAAATTCTAATAAGGATAAATAATAGGCTGTTTTGATCAGCTAAATTGACAAATGATTATCAAAATTGAACAAAAAGCAGAGCCAATACAGAAGTTACTAAAAGTATAAAAGAAAGCAGTGATAGTATTCAAACTAATATGAGGAAAAAAGATTACAAGAGAATATCATGAACACTTTTAAGGATTATAGAAGATTGTGAACAAGTCTATGCCAAAGAGTAAAATTGCTCTGGAGAAATGGACATTAAACAGACTTCCAAAGAAGACAGGAAAAACTGTGCGTGGATCTAAATGATCCAGTCCTAATAAACATTCTAAAGAGAACACAATTTTATTTGTAAATTAAAGACTTCCCACGCAGCAAAGGCAGGGTCTGCAGGATCTCGCTCATAGGTCCTGATGTATAATCAAAAAAAAAGGTGACTCCAGTTCTAGCACTGCTCCAAAGATAAGACAGGAACACTTCCCAACTCATTCTACTTATCTAGAATTGCACTGGTACCCAAAACAGATGCTATAATAAGAAAATAAAATGACAATCTAGTATCCTTCATGGATTTAAATACAAAAGCCTCAACAAAATACGAGTAAATCAAATTTGGTAGTGTATTAACAAGACTTAGGCTTATGACAAAATGCTAATTCTTCCAATGGCACAAGGATAATTGAACTTAAGAAGACCAATGTGATACACTACATTAGTAAAATAGAAAAATCCATATATAAAGAATTTGAAAAATACAGACTTCTTGCATTAAAAAAAGTAAAAAGAGCCACTAAACAAATTAGAAATAGAAGAGCAAATCCTCGTTTTAGATGACATGATCTCATATAAAGAAAGCTCTACAGGGGCAATAATAATAACAAATTGAAGGTACTGGAAAGATGGCTCAGTGGGTAGAACACTTGTCACATGAGGTGGACACCTGATTTCAAATTCCCTGAACCCACATGAAGCCAGACCCATCTGTACACATCTGCAATCCTGGGCTTCTCCAATGAGACCAGAGACTAGAGAATCTTGGAAGATTCATGGGCCAGCTACCGCAGCTTTGTCAGGAGCAAACAGTAGCAAGGACAGCAAGGGGGCAGGGCTTATTAGGGTTAAAGACAGACTGAAAAGAGAGCACAGTTTCCCCATCTTTCACACTATATCCCTACACTTCATCCTCCTATTTATGTTCCCCATCTCCACTTTCCACTAAATCAACACTACTCCTGTTTTATTGTGTTCTTTATTCTCTTTCTTCATACTCATACCCTCAATAATTAATACACTAGTATACATAATACTGTTGTTGCTCATTTACTCCCTAACATGACTAGGTACACAACAAATGATTTGGTAATAAGGTATTTGGTACATAAAGAGTTTTGCAGCTGAGTATTACTCCATTTTTATAGTTAGTCTACTTCTTGATAGTGACTGTTATTCAGATAGTATTCTACTCTTTTTTAATTTTGATTAATTCTTTGGGAATTTCACATAATACACCAGGTTCACACTCTTTTCCCAGTCTTTCCATGTCTGTCCCCCACCTCTGTGACCCCCTATACACAAAATAAAAAAGAAAAAATAATAAAAATAAAATCAAGTCCAATTTGTGATATCTATATATGCACTGGAGTATGATCAAACTCTCAGTGGCTTTCCCCTTAAACAGAACTGAGTCATTCCCCTCCTGTACCCGCACCAGAAGCCATCAACTGTGGAGAGCTAACATCAGCATCCTTATCACACTTTTTAAGAGTTCTTTTCTACTCTTAGGAGGAAGGATAGAGCTAGGGCCTGGTGCCCTGGTAAATAGTCAACAGAAAATGATTTGCTGAACCCACTACATCCTAGTCCATCCTTCACATTGCAAACATTTCCACTGGCTATGATGACAAATAAAAAGGAAGCCAACTCATGGTCCAGCTCCAGATATGCACATCCCAAAGCGAAAGCACGTATTCCACAAAAAGCCAAGATAACACATAGCATCCCAAAATGACCAATCTCACATTAACAGGGCAAATTGAGTGTCTTAGATGAAATTCCAGACAAAAAGTTCCAAAGAATCATGAAGAAAATCAAAGAGAAAAATCCTAAAGACACAATCAAAGAGCTTAATAAAAGAGGAAATAAAAAAGTCAAAGCCTGATATGAAAATGGAGTTTAATTAAGAAACAGATAGGGAAGAAGATACAAACTGAAATTTGGAAATAAAATCTTAATGAGTTAAGCACAAATCTCAGTGAAAACTCACCAATATAATAACTCAGGTAAAAGACAGAATATGAGGGTTTAAAGGCAAGATAGGGGAACTGGAGCATTCAGCCCAAGACAAAATAAATTATTAATTACGTATGGATGGAATATGCGAGATGTTTGACACATCTTGAAAAGATACAATCTAAAACTGATGAGCATTGACTAGAACACCAAACATATAGGACCGGAAAAAGACATTCCCATACCACTTCATAATTAAGACACTAAATATTAAAGAAGAAAAAGCAACCAGAAGCATTGTATTGAAAGTTGCAAGAAAGAAGACATGGAGTCATATATCAAGACAGACCCATCAAAATAAACAATGACTTCTCAGCAGAATCTTTAAAAGCCAGAAGAGCTTAAAACAATGTACTTTAAGTTTTAAAAGACTCCAACTACCAACCCAGGCTATTTTGTGCAACTGTCTGCCATGACTAAAGGAAAAAGAAAGAACTTTGATCAATAAAAGCAGACTTGAGTAATTTATGACCATGAAGCCTGCTCTATGGTGAATACTGGAAGAATTCTTCAGGTTGAAAAATAAAAATAAACACATCCAAAAGGCCACAGAGAAAACAACAACAACAACAACAACAACAAGAGAGTCTAGAAGGACAAACAAGGATTAAGAAAACACCAGACACTACATCAACAAAATGGCTTCCAATAATAACTCTGAATATTAGTGGTCTTAATTTGTCAATAAAGATATACAGACCAGCTGTTGACTGAGGTTTTCTGTCCTGCCTGGTTCCTGCAGTTGTTAAGTCTCAAAGAAATCACACAGAGGTCTACATTAATCATAAACTACTTAGCCCATTAGCTCAGCCTTCTTATTTTCTTGTCTGTGTTAGCCCCTGGCTCAGTACCTCTTTCAGTGGCATACTCACAGCTTGCTTCTTCTGTGTCTGGACAGGACTGCATATGGAGATTCCCTCTTCCCAGAATTCTCCTGTTCTCATTGACCCACCTCTACTTCCTGTCTGGTTGTCCTGCATATACTTCCTTCCTGGCTACTGGCCAATCATCATTTATTTAAAACATAATTGACAGGATATAGACAATTGTCCCACACCAACCAGCCGACTGTATCAAAAAGCAGGATCCCCCTATTTGTTACCTTTGAGAAACACATCTCACCATTAAAGAGAATATCTTATAGTAAAAGAAAGAAAAATGTATTTCAAACAAATGGGATTAGAAAACAAAGTGGGCATCGCCACAATATCTGACAAAACAGATTTTTAAAAAGTTGTTTAGAAGAAATAAAGAAACTCACTTTGCATTGACTAAGGGAACAGCCACCAAAAAGACAGTATAATTAAAAATAGAGGCTCACCTATCACAGGTGCACTCGATTTGATAAAACCAACACTTCTAGATGCAAAGTCAGATTGATCCAACACAGTAATGGGTCATTTTAATGTCTGATTCTAACCCATAGACAGATCATCATGACAAAAATAAACCGCAAAACACTGGAGTTAAGAGGCATAATATCAACTGCCTTTACTACCACACAATGTTCTATT
This sequence comes from Alexandromys fortis, assembly GCF_014885135.2. Taxonomy (NCBI): domain Eukaryota; kingdom Metazoa; phylum Chordata; class Mammalia; order Rodentia; family Cricetidae; genus Alexandromys; species Alexandromys fortis. The sequence goes on from NW_026067924.1 coordinate 17,841,106, forward strand.
CACACTCTGCAGAATACGCATTCTTCTCAGCAGCCTTAGTGCTTTCTCTAAAGGAGATTATATAATAGGGCAGAAAGCAAGTCTCAACAAACAAAAGGAAATTGAAATAACTTCTAATATCCTGTCTGAACCACACACACACACACACAGTATAATTTCATGATGGATGGGATAATTTACAAAGCAAAAAAATGGTTGCTATTTTTTAATGCCAGCACCACCTTTCAATTGCAGAAGTCTAGCCCAGGGTCCATACCGTGGCTGGTTCAGAGCCTGCTTCCTGCAAATCCATAGGGGATAAAGTGGCCAGGAAAACAAGAGGTTACAAGAGCCGGTCTCAAGCTCTACCAACCTGTGTGCTAACCCCTGCCACAATTATGCCAAAAGATAACCAGTTCATATGCTGAATATGTGGAGAACATGCTTAAGAATCCACAAGAACGGAAACATTTCATTCTTAAAAAAACACATTTCCCCCTCTCGTTCTTCCTGTTATCAGTAGTTCTGAATGTTCAAGTTTTGCTGTGATGAAACACTATAAAGGAAAGAAACTTGGGACAAAAAGGATTTGTCAGGCTTATGCTTCCACATTCATTGCTGAAGGAAGACAAGAGCAGGAACTTGAAAGCAGAGGCCACGGAAGATTGGTGCTTACTGGCTACTTCCTCACGGCTTATTCATTCTGATTTATTATAGAACCAGTATCACCATCCCACTGATGGCATCACCCACAATGTGTTGTCCCCTTTCGCATGGCTCACTAACTAGGAAAGTGCTCTACATGCTCGCCTACATCCGATATTATGGAGCAAATTTCTAAGTGAAGTTGCCTCCTCCCAGACTACTCTAGTTAGTGGGGACTCATCATAAACAAGCCAACACAATGGACCTCTTCTACCAAGTGGTATTGAAATAGCCATTTGTGGATGCTTCCCTGGGGAAAACTATTTTTTCACTCTCAGCATTCCTGGGTTGTTTTTAGTTCTTTGCCTAGAGTTGAGGCCTAGAGCATTCCCCTATCTGTGTCAGCACGTCTGTTAGTGTCATTCTTTTTCAGGTCATGTTTAGGCAGTCACAGTGGTGAGACTCATGGGTGTAGCTTTTGACATTCCTAGGAGACACAATCTCAAAGCTAACTGCACATACGAACATATGGTATTTGTAAGGTAGCTTTCAGAGGTTCTGATAGTCCCTATTGTTCTGTGGATCTCTTGGATCTCTTGCTCCAGAGGAAGCTGCATTTGCGGTGGTGCCTTAGAGAGGCCAACCCTGAGATAAATGACATTTCCTGCATAACAACACAAGTGAGCCCTCAACTGAGTCCCGAAGTCACCATAGCTTCTTCAGAGATGCCAATTCCTCTGACCAGAATCGCCTGTGAGACTCAGAGAGAGCAGGGAGCTAGACACCAAAAATACCAAACCCTCAAAAACTGAGAAAAGAAATGATTGTTTTCACCTGCTAAGTTTTAGGGTAACTTATCACATGCTATTAGACAACTTGTAAGTCATTCCAGCTCCACTGTAGAAATGTCTGTCTTCAGAACTTGTAATATAGCAATGCATGCATCAGTTAAAAGTGTATTACTTATATTCTAAAATATAGGTCATTAATTTTCAACCATATTCTTATTTCCTCCTTATTTCTGCAAACATCTAATCACCAACAGTCTCTGCCCCTGCATTGGGCTTCAAGAACAGGGTGACAAACAGGTGACGAAGTCCACACTTTGTGCAGGGTTCAGACAGACTGCATGCTCAGGGATGACACGAACTTAGTGGTAAATTTCATAGAATAAATAAATGCTTGGCCTGCATGGAGGTAACTAGTTGTGAGACTAACACAAGGTAGCATCTCTCCTACGCGGGTCACAAGGCCGCTGTGAGGAACGGCACTGGAGTTGAGATCTGAGGTGGAAGAGTTTGCCATGAGAACTCCATACAGTAAGCATCAGGGCAAGGCCCTCAGCTGGCAAAGCGGACCAGAAGGGGGCTGTTCCAAGTAGCTACCAAGGCAACTCTGTGACTCCTTCCCAGCACTCCCAGGACCCTGGTGGTCAGGTGAGCAGCTGTCCCCTCCACGTGGCACCCTTTTCTCTCAGGACACTGGCGGTCAGGTGAGGAGCTGTCACCTCAACATGGCACTCATTTCAGCCTTGCCAGTCCTCTCCTGTTCCTTTCAACATTGCTCACCCTTTTTGAAAAGTAACAGAAAATATTCTTGCAAATTAATTTGTTGACATGTTGAGTGGTCTAGGAAAAATGTGTTGGGTAATATTTGAGAAATTCTTAATTCTTCTTAAGTGACAGTTTAATAAGCCTGCCTTATCATCTCTGCGCCTTATCTACCAGTTTCTCCCCAATCTTAAGAAAGCCATGCCTTTGTACTGCTTAGCTTATGTCTCGCAGCAACTAATTTAGAGGACGATCATGCTTTACATTGCACGTTGCAGCACAATGGCAGAGTCAATCACAGCTGTCAATTTGATGTCAGTACTGTGTGTACTGGGGTGAGCTATGGAAAGCATTGTGACCCTTGAATAGGCAGTGACATGCATGCAAGTCCTGTTTCATACGACAGTATAAAGCCATTGAAGAGCTGGTTAATTTCTATTTCCTGTCCCCTGGACTCCCTACAACATAAATTATGATGCTGTATGTGTCACCAGATTGGTAATTGAAAAAACACTTGGCATCTTCCGATGGGGAGATAAATCTAGCCGAGCTCTGCTGAACTGCCCTTCCCAGAAAGCTCCTTGCTCCCGTCTGGCCCAGTTACAAACTGAGTCATGAAGTGTGATTTCTCCTTCTACGAAGAGACAGAGATTAATGAGTCAAAACTAATTGCTGCCACAAAGAGGACGCTTTCCAGCTGGAAGGGAAGTCGAGACATAACGAGGATGCTAGTTGAACTGACTCTAAATCACATTGTCTTAAACATAATGACTATCAGAGAGGATTCTGCAAAGATGCGAGGGGTGCTGACATACTGTGTGAAATGAGATCGGTGTTTTCTCTCAGTTTCCCTCAGGACATCTTTAGTTCATTGTGTGCCCCTCTTGATCTGACCACAGAACTACATTTACTTAGAGAGTGATTAAAAAATAATCAACAGTTCAATATCAAAACAATAATCTCATGATCTGAAGAATTTTCTTAAATGCAATATTTTTGAAATCATTAATCATAATAGGAAAACTGGTGAACTATATTACATTCAAATTGAGGATCATTTCAAAAGATACTATTAAGGGAATAAAGGGGAAGTATATATATATAGCATATATACTCCCCCAAAAGAATCAGATCTGGGACATAAGAAATTCTAAAAATTAAATTAGAATAAACAGACTTGTAGAAATGTGAAGAAAAGATTAAATGGACACCCCAGAAATGATGAGCTCCTAATGGCCAATAGTTCTGTGAAAATGTGCTGAACTTTAAATAGTTACTAGGTAATACTCTCAAGCTGTATTCTGAGAGTAAGAGATTTACCCTAGAATGTCTAACGTGAAATAGCCAGACGGTCTGTTGTGCTGGTGATGAGGGAAGGAACTATAGCAAGTATGCACTGCTGGGAAGAAAGTTACTCTCCTTTTGAAAACTATCTATTAGTATCTATTGAACTGAGCATGTGAATACAAAAACGGCCAACGATTTTACTCCCAGACAAACACGAAAAATGTGTATATAGTCACTGAGAAACCTATAGAAGAATTCAAAGTGACAACATTAACAATAGCTAAAAGCGGAAACCCAAATATTCATCAAGAGTGGATTATGAAACTCTGGTGTGCACAATGGAAAACCAGAGAACAACGAAACAGAAGCAACTACAAGAAACCAATAATAACCTCGCAGACATGGAACAGAGTAGAAAAGCTGAGTACAAAAGACTACAAATTCTGTGGCTCCATCTGTAAGAGATGTTGAAAGGGGCAAGACCAACTTTAGCATAGAAGAGGTTGTAGTTGAAGAAAAACTAGAGACTGAAAGAGGATTCTAAGTCTCTGAGTATTCTGGTGATATTCTGTTGCTTGATTTGGGTGCTGGTGACTCTCTTGGCTAGAGTTCTTCAAGAGATGAATTTATGATTGACATCCTTTTCTGCATGAATTCTATACTTTGAAGCTTCTACTAAAAATACTCACTGCTGTAGAGATGGCTCAGTGCTTGAGAGCACTTGCTTCTCTTGAAGAGGACCCAGGTTCTGTCCCCAATCTCCATACGGCAGTTATTCATAACTCAGTTCCAGACACTCTTAATGCTCTTCTCTGGCCTCTGCTTGTGATATGTCTACATACCCACAGGCAAATAAATATACACACACTCATACATGAGGAAAGCAAATAATTTTTTAAAATTTCTCAGGCTAGGGACACAGCTTGTGGAGGGCTTGTCTAGCATGCCTGCATCCCTGGGACTGCTCCCCAGCTCATGAACTGGACATGGCAGCAATGGCCATTGTTCTTGCACCCTTGAAGAGGAGCAAGAGGATCAAAATTTCAAGACCATTCTTAGCTTCCTAAGAAGTTTGAAGTCACACCTATCCCTCTCCTACCTAACTATTGGCCATCCAGCTCTTTATTAGACCAATCTGGTGTTTTAGACAGGCAAAGTATAGCTTCATAGAGTTAATCAAATGCAACATAAAAGAATGTAACACATCTTTGTATCATGAAACAAATGCTCCACAGCATAAACAAATGTAGCATATCTTTAACTAATATTCCCCAACAGTAAAAGTCTTTCCTGGTGCTAGAGTATTTGCATTCAAGGGCTCTCCTTTCCACAACACCAAGACATGGATTCCTTATTGGTTAGGCTACCTATATCATATGAACTAGATAGTACAAGTTTATTGCATATCCTGTCTCAATAATCATCACCTTTTCACTGAGCATGGTTTTGTCACCTAAATCTTTGTAGACCAGCAGTGAGTAAACACTTTAAAACATACTAAGCCAGTATGGTTTAGTTAAGCCAATTTTTATATACATTATATAATATTAAAGTTCTGATGTTTTTAATAGTGTCCACAAATTCATGTCTATTTCAGAATACTTGCCTACAATATTCCATTCATCAGGAAAAAGCTAATATGCGTCTTATTAACGGACATGAATTAAGGATCTTAAGGTTGTTTGTGTTCTCACACCTAGTGATTCATTTGTGCCATTTAGCCAGGTAAATTCCAAGTGGGTGCTTTATCCCTGTGAAACAAACATGTGCAAAGGACAAGAGAGGAAGTATCTCCATACAGGTACTCACTGAACACAGATATGACCATAGGCACAGAATCTGGGGTATCAGCTTCCCTCTTTCTCAAAACCTTCCTGGGGGCCGGGCGATGTGGTGCATGCCTTTAATCCCAGCACTCGGGAGGCAGAGGCAGGCAGATCTCTGTGAGTTCGAGACCAGCCTGGTCTACAGAGCTAGTTCCAGGACAGGCTCCAAAACCACAGAGAAACCCTGTCTCGAAAAACCAAAAAAAAAAAAAAAAACCTTCCTGGGGAACAGAGAAGTACTGAGTTATAAAACTCAGTCAGTCTAGCAAAGACTAGAATGTTGCTCTGTTGCTCATCATAAGGCATTTTCCTTTTCTTCTCTCATCTCTCCTCATCTTTACTTATCCTTGGTGTCAGAGCCAGACTCTGGATAATATCCTTAGACAGAACACTGATCCGTGTATGGCCTTGACCAATGGAAATCAACTGGGGAGTTCTGGTCTGGAAACCTCTCTCTAAATGGTATGGGGCTGTATAAAAAGGTGTTGAAAGTAGGACAATGAAAGCTATTGGGTTGTTAAAACAAGGCCACCCTCACTCACTTTCCCCACCAAGTTCTCTCCAAAATGTCTACTTTATACTGTAGGGAGGCAAGCGTACAGAAAGGAGGGTGAGGAAGAAAAACTGGGCCACCTTGCCTCTCCTTGATTAGCTTCCAATTCTTTGAAGAGGAACGTGGCAAGCCAGAACAGGTGTTTTTTCCTTTAGTGGCACTCCACTGAATTAGCTACTGTCTTAATGTAGCAGAAGACGGCTTCCGTGTTTAGAATCTGTATTCTATAACCTGTTCTTTCTGTCTTAGAGTCCAAAGAGGTTCAGCCATCACAGGAAACATCTATAAGGATGCATAATAACACTTGAAATGATTTGCTAATGATTTCCTATTAGAAAAAGTAGCACAGACTTGTCACTCCTGACCCCAAATCCTGTTCCCCAGAGCAGTCATTCACGATAACTTCAATACTTTTACACTTGTATAGAAGACTAGGTAGACATGTGTAAGTACAATAGAGTGATTGTTCTCAAACTTTAGATCTTTCAGTCCCAAGAGACTTGTCTAAAGTGCAAGTGGAGTATGGAGCACTAGGTTTTAGGTTTGACAGACATAATGATGAGATATTTTGCAGACCAGTTTCCCAGCTGCCGAAGTAGCTGTCCCTGTTTCTTATTTCCTGGGATACGTGTCTTGTGGTTCCCTTCCCATAATGAACAGGGTTGGTTTTCATAATCAGCAGAATATGGCAGATGCAGTGAGTGTCACTTCTAATCAATAACTTCTAGATAATAAAAGTTATTGAAGCATCTATATTGTGTGCCCGTGGATCTCTCTCTGGACAAACCAAGTCAGCTGTCATGCCCTGGGGACACTCAGGATTTTTATAGATCCCTACTGAAAGAAACTGAGGTTTCCCACCAACAGCAAGCACGGGTTGTCAGTCTTGCGAATGAGCCGTGTAAGAGGCTGCTCCTGGGCCCCAGACAATCCATGGTTGAAGGCAAAACCAGTGAAACGAAGGTGTGCAAAGGACAGGATAGGAAGTATGGAGTCAGGTGCTCACTGAACACAGATGTGGCTATCTTAGGGGCGGTCTTCAGCTCCCCCTACACTGCTGACCCACAGAAACTGTGAAACAGCAAATGTGGTCATTTGTGGGAGGGTAATATTAGAACCCAGGAAAACACTACTCTGAAACATATCAGTGGTCCCCCCAGGCTGCCTCACACTGGAACACAGTTCAACACTGCAGATGGTCTATGGCAACATCCAATACTATAAAAGGCTGAAGTTTCACTTGCAAATGTTAAGAGTACTAAACATCAACACTCTAGAGAGATGACTTCTTGCTTCTACTATCCATGCTATAATTAGACATAGGTCTCCTCATAACCCTCAATGGTTTTCTTAAAACATTTTAAGAAAATAAAATTGTTTGTGATTCTTGGGATGCACCCAGGGCCTCCTCCATGCTCAGCAAGTTCTGTACCACTGGGCTATACCCATTGTACAAGATTGCTTTTAGCAACAACAGGACAAATACATTTACATAAGTAATTCACTACACACTGCATCTCCAACCTGATCTCTGTCTCATCTATGAGAGAACTGGAGTTCAGAGACACCTATATATTTTAGATACAGCTTTTGTTATTGCTTTTGATTTACTACTGTGTCCACAGTGGGAGTTGGCTTAGGCCACTCTCCACTGGAATACTCTCTATGCATACAGCAATCACATGGTTGAGAATCAGTTTTGAATACCTGCTGAGTGCCAGGCACAGTGATGAACTCTGAAAAGATTTTGGTAGGGCAGTGAACATGGACTGTGCTTCTGCAAAGCACATAGATTAATTTTTAATAGTTTGTCTTATAACATTGAAGTGGGAAGGCAGTAACCAAGAAATGGGACTCCATATTTTAATGGCTTTTTTCTTTCTGTCTTTTCTTAAGTGAGAAAGAATATGGACTCAGGTGAAGGAGGAATCTGGAAAGAGTTGGGGAACATGAAATAACAAAAAGTTATGAAATTCTCAAAGAATAAATAAAACTGAAAATATAGAAGGTTGAAGAGTGAATGAAGACATAATTTAGTGAGAAGACAGCCTCGAGCAGAAAAAAAATTGTCGAACACCAATTAATCAAAAATTACATCAAAGGATAAAATTCATTTAAATGACATAGAGCAAAAAGCATTTTCAATTTGAAATAGTAAAAACAATCACGACGATGATGCAAGTCACAAGAAAACGAGCTACTGTTTGCCATGGACACTTTTGAGCATGAATGGTTCTTTGTGGATCAGAACTGAGGTCCTCCACGCTGAGTGCTGAGGTCAAGGCTACAGCACAGCCACTTTACCAGAACTTAAAGGTGGTCCTGCCAGTATAGAGCCTACACCAGTAGCTTCCTCCCATGCTCTCTACTCCCTACAGCGCCAAACATCTTATTGTCAGCTTGCTATTTCCTCTTAAACCCTTCTATGGCTAGGGTTTGGTTTGTCTGCAAAGGTCTGTAGGCTGGGAGCTTGCTCTCCGTGGTGGTGCGGAAAGGAAGCACCTTCAAGAGGTGGTGAAATTACTGGGAGCCAGTGAGAGCAGATCACGAAACACACAACGAAACCTACTTTAAGAGTTTATTGGGAGAAAGACACGTGTGCAAGCCTGAGGAAGTTGGCTCAGGAAGAGAGCTTGGAGCGGGTGTGTCCAGCTTTTAAAGGCTACCTAGTGCATGCACATAGGGGCTTATGTAGCTGTGCCATGCGTACAGCACATGACCACGCTGCACGCAGGTCTTGTAAGGCTTGAGGGCCCTGGGTGGCTATGTAACTTGCCTGAGCGCTTGATGGTGCATGGCGGCCCTGGACCCCGGAATTGCTAGTGCTTGGGGTGACTAGACATTTTGCCAAAGCTCTGGGTGATGGAAACGTTAACACCCTGTACTTACCCACTTGATCTAACTTGGCACAGTCTTGGACCACAACCTCGTTTTACACAGTAGAAGGGGACAGTCCAACCCCTCCACTGGTTGATGTGAGTCTGCCGCGACCAGGCTTGGCAGTTCCTGTCTTGGGTTAACACATGTTTTATTCAAAGAAAGACTGAGACAGAGTGAAAGGCTTTAGGCCAAGAGGCTATTTAATAATCCATGGCAATCCCTCCCTGCCTCTATGCTGCCGCAATGGAGCAGAGCAAGCCATATATTATTTTTATTAATACAGGAGAATTCCAGTCAAGGGACCGCAGGGCATGGCCTGGGAACCTTTTCTCTCACTAATCTGATTAGATGCTCAATCTTCTGTTGCTATCTTGATCCTGGCCAGCACTGAGATGCATGGGATTTCAGGGCTCTTGAGAGACACAGTGGGGCTTTCCTTGCTTCAAGGCGTTTTGAGCTTAGCATGCTGAAAACTGACAGTTCCGGAGGGGTTTACCAAGGTAGGAAGGAAGATGCGTCTGCAGAGACTGCTGGCAGCAAGCTCTGAGTCTGGCATTCCTGGGGAAATCACTGGTGCTTGTGTGAAAGCAGCTTCAAGTGGATGCCTCGCTGACAGTAATCAGATTTAAAATTAGCCCTAATGCGCCTTCATCAAGGAAGACTTAATTGCCGAGCCCAATCAGTACGCAACATACTCCCATGACAATTTTGCTGACAGTGTAATTCTAAACAAACTGGAGGGTTTCAACACGTGGCTAAAATCTTGTCTGTGGAAGCATTGAGTTTTTGGTGTCACAGAAGCCTGCCTCCTTTTAAACCCGTCTCCTCCTGCTCTAGGATCTGATTTATAGATGGTACATCTAGAAGTCGTGGGTGATTTCTACTTCCCAGCAGCATCTTTCTGGGTGGACATAGCGTTATAGCAGAAGGGACTCTGGTGCTTACCTGCTGTGTCTTGGGCAAGCACTCACCTTCTCCGAGTGTCAGGTTTCTGACTTTTAATGAAAGGGAATAAGCTTGACCTTCAGAGGCTGTCAAAAGGATTAAGTTAGAAGCTAAGCTCCATCTGTCCTTCCTGTCTTTCCAGGCCCAGAGACAGCTGTGTCTCTGAGCTGTAACATTTTCAAACACGCTGCCGAAACATCTATGATTTGCATGGCTTGCCTGTCTAGTTTAGTGGCTCTCAACTTGAGGTGATTTTTGTCTCCACAGGGACAAGCAGAAATGTGGGGAGCTACTTTTTCACAACTAGGGAGGCGTGGTGGGTAGAGAGCCTGGATGCTGCCAAACACCCTCAAAGTACTGGTCATCAGCCACATCAGTGTTACCTGGTCATAATGAGCATCCGTGCTGAAGCTGAGAAACTTGTGCTGAAGAGGCCGAATACTGTAATCCCCATGTTCCCTGAATTAAGGCACATGCTTTCTATAGTTCCCTTTCTTGTTTTTTAGTTAGCTTGTTCTGTTTTTCTGTTTGTTTTAATTGTTGTTTTTGAGACAGCACAAAATAGTCTCAACATCACCATTTTAATGCCTCCCCTTCCTCAACTGATGGGATTGCAGGAGTGCACCGCCCTGTTCAATTTATCTTCCATTCTATAAGGAGGGTCTTTCTTTCTTTCTTTCTTTCTTTCTTTCTTTCTTTCTTTCTTTCTTTCTCTCTCTCTCTCTCTCTCTCTCTCTCTCTCTCTCTCTCTCTCTCTCTCTTTCTTTTTAAAGAAGGTTATGGAGAAATAAATGGAATTGCAGAGAGCACACCTTATCAAGTGTCTTATCCTATTTTCTGTTGTTGTTGTGCAATACTCTGACAAAGCAGCTGAAGAAAGAGAAGGGTTATTTGGCTCACAGTTCCAGATTACAGTCCATCATGCAGGGAGGCCATGGTAACAGGGACTTGAGAGAACTGTTACGTTCTATCCATGGTCAAGGGTAGAGAGGAATGGATTAACGCATGCACACCACTGCTCAGATCTTTCTTCTCATTCAGTCCAGAGTCCAGCCCATGAAATCGTGTGGCCCATTTCTAGGTGAGTCTTCTCCCCTAATTAACCTGATTAAGAAAACCCCTGACAACTATGCCCAGAGACCGACCTAGCCTGAGCAACTCCTCATTGAGACTCCCTCCCCAGGTAATTTTATGTGTGTCAAGTGGAAAATCGGGATGAACCATCAAGGAAGCATAAAGGAGACAGATATAAATTCAGTCTCAATCGGGTCTCTAGACCCACTCTTTCTTCCCTTTCTACGTCAAATGGAGGCACGCCCTGCAGCATCTCAGCTCCTTTTGGTTCGAAGCATTTCAGTCAGCTTCCCCTCATGGAATACACGGGCTACTCTTTTCATGTGTTAGTACTCAGCATTGAAACACAAGACATCTTGCATGTGAAGGTGGGATCTGTAAGGATGTTTTCAGAAGAACCTGGTGCCATGGTCTTGCGAAAAGAGATCTAGAGGGAGATCACTGGGTTGTTACTGTGACCCCAGGACATTTGCTTAAACAGGGCAGTTGTGTGACTTACCCTCCCTGGGGGATGCATTTAAGTTTGTGATTCAAAAATGTATAAATATAGACTATATTCTCAATTTTATATGCCAGTGTGGGGAATATATGAACATGTCAGTGATAGTTATCATTTTGATTACAAGTAATTCTTCTCTAGGTATATGTTTTTAGATTCTCCAAATTTTTGACTTTTTTTAAAATACATATTAAGATGCAATTTGGATTATTTTGAAAAGAATTAAAGAGTCCTTTCCCATAACTTCTTGGATCTTACATTCTGAAGATTTCTCCTCAAAAGTGGCAAGTTAAGTGTTGGCAAGCTGCTGCTAAGAGATAAATTGCTCTCCTGCCTCCCCAGCTGGGAGCCACATCTGGGCAGCAGTTGCTTTGATAATGACTTTATTTGTGATAGATGGATTCTTGCTTTACAGATGCTGAAATAACTTGGTCCAAATGAAACTGTATGTTTGAGTGTTTATGTCTCCTTTCTCCTCTCTCAGCAGGTGCCAGGGTAGGTGGCTGTGGGACAAGGAAGGAGAGTGACAGGACATTGTTTTCCTCTTCACGCAGGCAAAGTCAGTCAGCCATGGGCTCCTGGAGAGCCCGCCGCATGGATGACCAACCCACAGCAGCAACACACCCAGCAGCATGTGTGGCTGAGGGTGAGGCCTGCTCCCACCCCTTGTGCCTTTTTACTTTGTGTTTTGTCATGGTAACATGAAACTCTAGTCCAGAGAAAGACTGTTCTCACCTGAAACAGAGCTGCTAGTTTGCAATGGAGGAAATGCAGGGAAGCAATTAAGAACCCTGTACAATCTTTGTCACAGGGGAGTGATTAGACAGCATTTACTCTATTTTGAAATTATAATCTCTATCATCTATCTATCTATCTATCTATCTATCTATCTATCTATCTATCATTTGTCTATTTGCCTATCATCTATCAACCTAATCTATCCATCTACCTATCAATCACCTATGAGTAGTTTACTTTTAACTATGTGTATATGTGCGTGAGTATGTGCAGATGAGGATGAATTCAGGTGCTCAAGGATGCCAGAGGCATCAGAGACTCTTGGGGTTGGAGTCCCCGGCAATGTAAACCATCTGACACATGTACTTACTCTGCAGGAGCAGCAAGCGCTTGTAACAGTACGTTAACAGGCATATAATTTTGAATCTAACCCACTAAGAAAACATTTCCTCAAGTTTTCATAGACTACGGTGGTCCCAAAGACAATAAAGAGGTATCTAAAGAAGTTACTCAGGATTGACAGAACTCACAGAAGAACCAGGAAGAGTTGGGAGAATAGGATATATCAAGATTTACAGGAGATAGTGAGAACAATGAGAAAATTCTCTTAAAATTTCTGACCAATAGAGGACATTATAAAACATAACAATGGGTGAAAATGTTTGGAGGACTGATCCAACTGGACACATCCCAGGTCAGAGGGTGAGCAGATGAGGCATGGAGCCAAGGGGTCTTCATTGGGGTCCCTTTCTCTTCCCATTAAAGAATTAGGGAAAATATTGAGTACCATGAGTAGCAGTGGAGAAATTTCAATGACTGCAAACAGGAACAGATAGACTCAGCAGTTTAAAACAAAACAACAACAATAAACAAACAAAAACTGGCTTTTAGTGGGGGTGATGAAACTTATGTGCAACACAGATACACAGAGAAAAAGACCCTCTGCAAAGCAGAGCAAGGATCTGGGAAGCTGAAGAACTCAGTCTCTTCCTGAGGGCTGGGCTTTTTAAGTTTCTGAAGGGTCTTCCTCCCCTAGTTTAGGGTTGGTCAGTTTGAAGAGAGAGAGAATGACTAATTGACTGACAATTGCTGTGGAACACATTGAGCCAGGCAATCAGCAGGGAGCCTATGGGCAGGAGAAAAACCCACCAGGGGGTCTCAGATCTGGAGGGAAGGAAGAAGGTGGCAGTTCACCATCTTTATTACCTAGCCATAGCCCTTCTTCCTATCTGATTATCAGGGGCTCTAACTCCTAGTCCTTGAAGGGACTCCAATAAGGACTGAATGAACCCAGGCACACTGGAGTTCAAAGCATGCCTTAGAGGCTTTTTACAAAGAGGCTAATGGAGCTAAAGATAAGGGACTCCACTAGCAAAGTGAAGTGCTCTGTTTCTCCTGCCTAGAGAGAAATACAGAGTTAGAAAGTTAACTCCCCACCCTCAGAGGATGCCTTAAACCATGGATAACAACAAATTATATATGTGTTATGTTGTTTCCTATACATATAAACTCAATTTATAAATTATGCCCACTAAAACAGCCACAATAATAAAATACAATGATTCTAACAACATACCATAATGAAATTGCCAGCATCACTAGTCTTGCATTTTGTGGCCATAATTAAGTAAAATAAGTGTTACTTGAATACAAGCCCTAGGTTATTGACTGTGGCAGTCACTCTGATCTTTGGGAAGTTTACTGCCTGACAGAGGGGCTGGTGTTTACAGCATAGATGTGCTAAACATAGGAACAGTCACATTTCGGGTTGGTGTGGAGGAATGGTGTGAGATTTTATCATGCTCACAGAAGAAATTGCAACATTAAATTCATGAATTTTTACAATATGCAATTTTACATTTACTACTATTGACCGCAGGTAACCAGAGCCGCACAATGTAAATTGTGGAGAGGGAGCCACCGTTTCCATCAAAGACAATAGAGCACAGTGCCTTCTACCAGACAGCCAGTGAATAGTAGCTACTTGTACTCATGGCAGACAGAGCTCAACAGCCACCAGAGTCCCAGATCCAGCAAAGGTGAGTGGTGTAGATCTTACAACTATTTTTTTTTGAAGCAGAAGGAGTTCCTTGTAGCTGCTATCTATGTTGTCTTTGCTGGTTCTGTACAATGTTTGCACATTTACTCAGTTTGTGTATTTAGTTTTGTCTCTGCAGGTTGAGCACTGATCCTGGTTTTCCAGGTCACTTCCCAAGCCTGCCCCCCCCCCCCCCCCCCCCCCCGTTCTACACATGGCACTATGACACTGTGTACAGGAAAGTGGGTATAAGGTTTGGATTGGGAATTCATGGTGGAAAGCAGGAATAGAATTTGATCTTATTCTCAAATTTACAGGAACCTCAAAATGGACATGTACTTGACTTTGGGCATTGGAAGGTCTAACTGAAAGTATTTAATGTGCATTATTTACTGAATATTTATTATATGTCAAACATAATCCACTGAAATGAATAAATATGGTATAATATAATTATTAAATATTTTGTTATTTTTAAAGGACTGCACAAAAATTTAATGTAATATTTTGATATTGGAGACTTTCATGGTATTTATTTTGATCATATTACCACTCCTCCCAGACCCACTCACACCTCCTACCTTGACCTTAACTTCATGTCCTCTTTTTCTTTTAAGTAACCTATCAAGTCCAATGTGTGGTATTTATGGTTGAACTACCAAGGACCACATACTCTTTAAGAAAATTAGCTTTCCCTAACCCTAACACCATCAATTTAAAGGTTGACATGTGCCCTTAGGGACTTGTTTCAGTGAAAGTTACTGATGTAATGAATGTGCTTATGTCCTTGTTTATATTTGGATTAGTCTATAATAAAGGGAACATTTTGGTGACTACTTGAGTCTTGGGTGCCATGCTGTTGGATCCACAGGGGGACATGCAAAGATGGGGACAGACCACCAAAGTCTAATAAACCAGAAGCAGACTTTATTCCAGAAAAAAATAAAAAATTAAAAAAATAAATCTCCATGGGGCAAAAAAGCTTATCAGCTAGCGGAGACCACAGCCAGAGATGGACTTGTAAGGCTGTGGCAAAGGCCGGTTTATGAACTTCTCCTTTTATAGCAAGCATTAGGCAATAACAAAAGAATTTTTTACAATCTCAAGGTAAAACTCAGATACAAATTGTCCTTCTTTGCAATGTCTATTAACAGGGTTTTTTCAGTTAAACTAGTGTTTGTTCTTAATCTATTCTCTTCCCTGGCATTCCTTGATAGTATTTACCAAGGCCCTGCACCTCCCCTGTCACTGCCAGTTTCACATTGCAGGGAAGAGTATGGGACACTATAAAACCAAAAAGTCAAAAGTCACATATATCCCATCATTTAAAAGTTAACTCAACACACATCAATTTCTGAACCCGGGTGACCGGGGGTGGGGGTATCTAAAGGCCGATCCTCAGTTTGCAGAGCCACCCTAAGTTTGTAGAGAGCCACTTCAGCCTGGCAAACAGAGCTATGGTTTGTAAAGCCGAGTAACCCACTGTTAATAGTTAATCCTCAAGCTGTTGAGAAAGCTGTTGACAGTCTACTCTCATTCTCCTCGGCTTACAACTTTATATTTTTTTATTTTTATTTTTGGAATCTACATTTTCATATTTTTGGACTCTTCAATGGTTCTAGCAAAGACTGACTTGAGAATAATTTTTTTGTAGGTGGATGGTAGTTTAAATTAATGATGACTAAGAGTCTATTAAACATCATTATCCATATTGGCAGGAGTCCTCTTTGCTAATGAAAACTTTGAGAAATCTGGCACGGACAAATGAGGAGTGTAAAGAGGGATGCAGCTGCCCATAGGCTACAGGAGGACTGCTAGAGAGGTAGGATGAGTAAAAGATGGCAGAACTGAGGTCAACTAAACTTAGGGGGACCTAAGTGAGTGCCAACCGTAAGTCGTAGTCACGAGTCCTGAGGATTGGGAAGTAGCATGAAGCAGGATGAGTGAATGCAGAGGAATGGTGAGGTGTGGAAGAGGATTTTATTTTTTCTTTTGTTGTACTTTTTTCTCTTATTGAAAATAGTTTTTATATCCAATATACTGATTTGGCGCTCTTCCCCCCTTTTTCTCTCAGTGCCTCCTCACTTCCTTGTACCTGGCCTTTTCTTTTGAACCACAAACCAGATCCCAAGTCATGACACAGAGGCTTAATAGTTTTGAATGCTCAACTTAGCTTAGGCACATTTGTGGCTAGCTCTTTTAACTTAAATTAACCTGTTTCTCTTTATCTTATTACCTTACTTACTTCTGTATATCTTGCTTTCACTGCTTTATTTTTATGTCTGGCTGGTTGGCAGCTTCCTGCTTCTGACTCTGGGGATCACCCTCATTCTCTCATCCTTCTTCCCTTGTCCTTCCATTTTTTGAACCCAGAGTTCTCCTCCTATTTATTTTCTCTGCCTGTTAGTCCCACCTATCATTTTCTGCCTAGCTATTGGACATTCAGCTCTGTATTAGACCAATCAGGTGCCTTAGGCATGCAAGGTGAAACAGATGCAACACATTTTTACATAATTAAACACAGATCCTTACATCGTTAAACAATTATAACACATACAAAAGTAACACACCTTTACATAGTTAAAGTAATATTCCACAGCCTAAACAAATGTAGCACATCTTTGCCTATTTAACACCTCAGTAACTTTGCCTAGTAAAGATACTTCTGCAGGCATCTCCCTTCCTATCTGGATCCACACCCTTTCTGATAGAGGAGTTTAAAATGCAACTCTCCAGAAAGTCTGGAGAGTTGACTTGGTGATAAGAGTGCTTGCTGCACAGTCATGAGGACCCGAGTTCAGATCCCAGTGCCCACTTAAAAGAAACAACCTGAACAAGGCTATCTATGCAGGCCTGTAACCCCAAAACTGCAGGGGAGACATGAGGCTCTCTGAGGCTTACTCTCCACCAACAGCCAAGCTCCAAATTCAATGAGAGACCCTGTCTCAAAGGAAAAAAGGTAGAGAGTGATGGGGCAGGACATTCAACATTCTTCTCTGGTCTCCACAAACATAGACATGTTTAAAAACTAAGTTTGCTATTGTGTACATGTGTCTTGTGTGTGTCTGTGTATGGATGGGTGCATATGTGCCATGGTGTATGTGTGCTCAGAGGACAACTTTTAGGAGTTAATTCTTTATCTACCTTTTTTAAAAGATAAATTTTGTTCTTTGACAATATCCTGTGTGTGTGTGTGTGTGTGTGTGTGTAATGCATTCTGATTACTCTCCTCCATACCCTTTTGTATCCTCTACCCTTACTAGTGCCCTTTCTTGTTGATGGGAGCAGGTTCCTTGTTTGTCCTGCTGCCCAGCTAGCTTACACCTGAAATAACCACAGAGAAACCTTATTAATTAAATTACTCCTGGCCCATTATCTCTAGCCTTTTACTGGCTAACTGACACATCTTGATTTAACCCATTTCTATTAATATGTGTATATCACCACAAGGTC
Source organism: Alexandromys fortis (assembly GCF_014885135.2). Taxonomy (NCBI): domain Eukaryota; kingdom Metazoa; phylum Chordata; class Mammalia; order Rodentia; family Cricetidae; genus Alexandromys; species Alexandromys fortis. The sequence goes on from NW_026067924.1 coordinate 17,858,573, forward strand.
GTGGCTTACCGGGAAAGATTCAGTATGTCTGATTCTGGCAGCCCCATGGTGATTCTCTGACTCTGCTTTCTTCCTCCCAGAATTCAGTTCTGTCTTCTCTGCCACTTAAGTTCTGCCCTATCAGGCCTAGCAATTTCTTTATTGATTAACCAATGAAGCAACACATAAACAGAAGGACCTCCTATACCACTTTCTTCCCCACGAATCTTTTCCTATATTCATTACTTTTTGTCTTGTTTTTGCTCACTGAACTTAACACGCACCATCTGTGTGACTATGAGTTGAAACTATCCACTAAATCCTGCTGGCTTCACTGATGGATACCCAAGATGGACTTGCCCACCCTTAAAGATTCTTCTGCTGGAAGAATAAGCCAAATAAACTCTTCCACAATTTACTTTTACCACTACAACAAAAAGCAATCAACAGCATTTTTCCCCTGGTCATCTGACGGGCAATCCCTGTTTGTCATTCTTATTCTTTCAGGCCAGCCTTCTCCCAGATGGAGGCAGTCCCCTCACGCTCATTGTACCAGCTCAGCAGGTGCACATCGTGGTCATTTTAGGCATGCACTGCACGGACTTGTCTCTATTTCCAGATCGCTAGGACAGGCAATTTGAAACCATAGCCTCATGTTCTGGGCACTATGGACAAGTGACTGGCCATGGAAATTCCATGGAATTTTGCATTATTTGTCCAATGACCTTGTTCCATGCCAATGACCTGTCTTCTAGCCTTGGCAGCAGCACATGCATTTGTGAACCTTTCTAGGGCCAAGCTTTCCTTTTGGTTCTACTTTTGAGATTCCTTTCCTCAATCTCTTATGCATCACTTTGTCACTGAACTCATTCAAGGGCTCATGCGGGTCCCTTCTGGGGAACTTACTTGCTTTCTTTCTCAAAGGGTCAATGGAAACATCCTTCACTCTGTGAAGCTGAGTAACAAACGTGACCTGCTAAGAGGTATCTATTGATCAGGTATTGTAATAGAATGCCTTCTCCCAACGTTGGTGCCAGGGAAAGGCATTTCCTTATGAGTATAATGTTGTTTAAAAACAGGAGAGCAATATACTGCAATCTGCTTCCTCATTTATTCTGGCTTCCAAGAAGACCAGATTTAGGTTTAGTACTCAACAGACTGACTATCCTTATATCCTCTTATATGTTTTTTTTATTGTAGTCCTTTCTTTCCTCTGAGTGTGTTCTGAGTTTTTTTTTTAATTAAAAATAAGCATTGTGCTTGAAGTGATCATTTTACTTACACAGTCCCACTGAGAAGAAATGAAATTACATTTTAAAATTTAGATCTAATTCTATTTGCTTATAGGATTATGCCATCCATTCTTTTCTCCTGGACTTATTTTAAATTGTGGTTTTATTGTTTTATCCAAGATCTTTTATTAAATATATAGAGTTTTAATTTTCCAGTTTTTTCTCTCTCCCTCTAACTCTTCTCAAACGAGCTGGATTGCTCGAAACATATGAATAGTGATAAAGATCCTAAACTCAGAAGGTTGGGAGTAACAAAAGAGAAAGAATGGGGGGGAAGGGAGATGGGGGGACCTACTTTTTGAGCACGGACAGTTTGCAGACATTCATTTATACTCCCAAGTGATGAGAATCCCATTTTGGAAACTAGTAAGAGGCTCCCAGTGGTTAAGTAGCTTAACCCAAATTTTATTGTTCTTTTCGCAGAAGTCCAACAAATACAACAATCTCATTATCTCACTTCATCATCCTTTCCTAAAATCTCCCATTCTGCTTTTCCTCTTGGTTTTAGCTATTGGCCCGGTCCTGTTATCTGCTTGCTCGTGTGTTATTTCTGAAGCCCAGGAGTCATCTGTACCTTCCCTCCCTCGCTCGCTGCTTAATTAGTCTCTGCTCCCAGATCACACTGCCTCTTCCATGACTTCATCCCCCTCCATTTTCCAATTGTAGATTTGAAAGTCTGGGCCCCGAAGGTTCTTGCTTGGGACTACTTCAATAGCATCTTTGCTGTTATGTCTGCTTCCAATTTCTTCTACTCCAGTCTTTCCTGGGCATAGCTGTTTTTTCCTATTTCCGAACCCCAAAAACAGACAACACTCTTAGAGTATTTTATTTTGTCCTCAAGTTAAAGTCCCTTGCCACCTCTCTCCATGAATTCTCCATCCATGACTTTATTCTGCTACAGCAGCAGTTCTTAACCTGGGGGCCGTGACCCTTTTAGGGGTCAACTATCAGATAGCCTGCATGTCAGATGTTTACATTATGATTCATAACACTAGCAAAACTACAGTTACGAAGTTACAATGAAATAATTTTATGGTTGGGGGTCATCTCAGCATGAGGAACTGTATTAAAGGGCTGCAGCATTAGGATGGGTGAGAACCATTGCTCTTCAGTGGTAGAGACTTTCGCCTCGGTGTGTACCTTATCTGGTAGTTAGAGAGGCTTGAAGATTCCCGAGTGGCCACAGGTGTTCCTACCTCCTGCCTCTACACTCTTTGTTTTACCTGGATGGTGCATTGATTCCATGGCAAGTATCTCTACTCTTTTAAGACCCAACTAGATTTTCTGCCACTCATTTTCCATTACCACAGTGTTTGCTTTGATTTTTTATCTTTTGTGACTTTTGAGGAAGGGTTTCACTATGTGGTCCCGGCTTATGTTGAATGTGAGATTCTTCTGCGCGAATTACTGGTGTGTGCTCCTCATCTCTGTAGCCCTGGCTGGTCTGGAACTCGCTATGTAGACCAGACTAGGTTTGATCTCACAGAGATTGGCCAGGCTGCCCGAGCGCTGGGATTAGAGATGTGCCCTACCAGGACTCACCTGATCTCACTTGCTGCACTGGGCTGAGGCTTTCTGATTTTATGTGACAAAATGACTTACGAAAATGTTTCATTGCTAACTGGAAGATTTGCACATGAGTTCACAGAACATTTAGCACTGCACATTTTTGGTTTAAGTAACCATTGGTTTTCTCTGCTCTTAAAATATCAGCAGATTTAGATTAATTGGACCTCACGCCAAACAGGTTTTTTTTTTTCTTTTTTCTTTTTTCTTTTCTTCTGCATTAAAGGGACCATGCTTGCTTGGGCTAGGAGAACTGAGGTTAGAAGAATTCAACTTGAGGTACTGGGCTATGTGTGAGAAATGCCTTGAGCAGCCTCAAGAGAGGTGAGGTGGGTGAATATGAGCAACAACCGTTTGCCACCTTGCGCCACAAAATAAATACAGAGCAATGACAGCTTAATCTCAGAATGTTGTCAATGTGTGAAGAGGTGTGTCCTTAGCATATACAAAAAAGAAACCTGCACTCCCATTTACCGCAGCAAGATTCGCAAAGGCTAGGTGAGGCGGAGTGAGCTTCAGTGTCCACCAACAGATGAGTGTGGTATGTGTAGGCAATGGGATATTATGCATCCACAAAAAGACAAAATACAGCCACTTTCAACATCATGGGTGGGACTGGAAGACAGCAAATGAAATAAGGTCAAGTACAGAAAATGAAAGCCCCTATGAAATCCGTAGCTGCTGAGAGAAGAATAGTGAATACAGACTGCGGGCTGGACCAGAGCAGAACATGGAACAGAGAATGTATTGGCCAGTGGGCACTGTGACAGTGGTGAGAAAGGAGGGATACATTTTGGGGTTCTGCAGCACAGTCATGTGGATGCAGGTCACAAGGTGAGGCACATCTCAAGTTCTCTAGAAGGGATTTCACTTTAGAGCGTATTCAATATGGAGATAAAAGGTTACAGCAATGGAGAGGGTTTATCTTTACCTGGTGTACACATGGATCAAAACACTGTATTGTACAACAAATATGTAAAATTATTAGTGGCAATGGAAAAGAAAAAATTCTATTACTGGAACAAAGTAGGAATACCATGAGGAGATGAATTCTCAGCCAGGCCACAGGACAGATGGATCTCTTAAACCTCCAAGTAAAAAGTGGTATGCCTCTATTGACTTTCTTTTACCTAACAGCACATGGCAGGTAGAACAACAGATGATTCTGGCAGGAAGGATATGTGTGTTAATAACATCCGGGCCTAAAGATGAAAGAAATGTCAACCTGACACTCTGGTGTGGACACTCTGGTGTAAAGAATGACCCCTGTGAATGACTATAGATTTTGTAATTTATGGCATGCTCTGGACCATGTCATTTGAGCCCAGGCCAATCTGTAATTGACCATTTTGACAGCCATAAAGAGCAGTTGCCTGCATGTGTCTGCAGCTTGGCTGTCAGCTCAGAATGGCTGAGCTGCACTGCACTGAATTCTGTCATCTTTCCCAGCCTTTAGAGTTTGTGATCCGTAGGATCCTTGCAGGGGAGCTAGCTGACCTAGGAAGAATTTTCTATTGTGCGCTGACCATCAACTTATTAGCTCATTGTTAGACTTACTTGGTTTTGGTTTAACTGATTTCAGGAGTGTGGGCTTGCATTCTTTTCCCATTGTTAAACGTGTTCCCCTCAGTGTCAGTAGCATCTTTAATTGGACTGACTCTATAAACCACGTAATGGTAAGGAGGAAATAATGGGAAAGTGTGTTGAGGAGGCAACAATGTAAAGTGAACAGATCCTACCTTTGTAGAGTGAGTCTCATTGGTGAGTTTGGATGTGCTTCCTAGAAAGGATATGGGTTATGCTTAGAGCCGATGATCAATGCGCCTTCCCAAACGAACACCCACTCACATAGCCCAGTTCAGAAGTCTGGAGGGGCTGATTAGTTTTGCATCTCTATCAAGCTCCCAGGTGATGCTAAAGACTGAGTAGCAAGGACCCACATTACTAAATCAAAACACCAGCTCCCCAACTCGTCACATTTAATTTTATTCCACAGCATGTTGAAGGGAATGTTATTCTCAGGAAGATGTTTGGGATTAAAATAATTAAAAACAAACTGGAAAGCACACACATTTATGTATCTCTTCTTTTCATTAAATATATATCTGTTTGGCAAAAAAAATGTTAGACTCTTTTATACAAAAACAAAGCCAAAAACAAAACAAAACAAAAGAATCCCAAACCCTTGTAAATTGTAAAGACCTAGAATAATTACAACGATGTAAACTTGGATGTCTGACAGCTTGACCACCCTGGAGAACCTGGGTCGTAGCAGGAGCCCCAAGGACAAGGTGACATGGGACTGTTGGATAGCAACAGCCAGCCGCCTTAGAGGCTGTTAGGTTTAGTCTATTTGAGATGGAGCAGGACGACTAACTTCATTTGTGCTTTCTGCTAAGGGGCTGCTGGGAGCTTGAAGAAATGAAGAAGGCAGGTCTGGGCTGGGGCAATAAGGAGAGGACCCCAAGACTAGACAGTGTGCCAGAGAGGTTGGTCATGGTCATGGTCACAGTGCAGACAAGGAGCAGGCATGGGCTCTGTGGACGGTCTGGGAGACCTGGTGCTGCAGAGGACTGGAATGAGGCTGCTGCTGCTACACACGGAACCAAAGTGGACCAGAGCAAGGTCAAGGCCAGGAAGGGAGAGAGAGGAGATGCGAAAGCGATCTCAACTCACAGAGAACTGATGATGTGAGTTGACCCTAGAAAGAAGGGGTAGGAGGTGGCGGCCTTTGGTCTTCTTGTCCAGTAACAGAGCTATTTTACCCAATCCCGGCCTTAGGCATTTTTCATGGTTTAGTAAGCTAAGTTGGGGCAGTGTGGGACTAATTGGATTTCCTACTCCAGGCAAGCAGGAAGAAGGGCAGGACATGGCCACATCAGGTTAGAATGAGAAGATTATTTGACTTCCTTACTAGTGGTGGTTTCTGGTCATGATCCACCAGTGAGCGGGCAGTGGAGTGACCTGAAATACTGAGTCAGGAAGGAGATTCCAGGAGATGGTAAGAAGCCAAAAAAAAAAAAAAAAAAAAAAAAGGCTAAAAATGAGGCCAAAGGAAGGGTTGACCTGCAGCTTCCCACCACCAAAAAATGGTCCCAACATGTGGGTGTGTTTGCGCTCCTCTCTGCTCATAGCTAGATCTTCCAGTTTAGGAGGAATGTGTCCAGGCCCAGCCACTTCAATTACAGTCATAGACGAAGTCATAGTTGCTGGGCTCCTTAGGGATGGGTGGAGGAGCATCCGGGATCTGGATGTTTTCCAGGTCCAACAGGCGGAGCTTGATCTCCATGCTCAGCAAGGTGTCTAGGTCATTCCGCGTCAGGTCGCTCATCATGTCCTTCCCAAGCAGTGCGTTCAGCCCATCTGTCCAGATGCAATACTGGTGGGAAAGAAGGTGGCAATGAACATCACCGAGGACAAATTACAGGACCAGCAGTTACTGGAACTAAGTACACGGCATATGCCAGACTGTCTTACGTGTTCATCTCATGCCCATATCCTCTCTATGAAGCAGAGACTTCTATTCTCGTATGTTTTTAAAGCTAAGAGAACAAAAGCACAGAGGAATGAAGTGATGTAGGAGGAAATGGAATGAGTAGGATTGTAACTCAGGCAACCCAACTCCCAAAGCTTCTTCTTACAAGAATGTTTCCTTATGGACACAAAACATCGAATTCTCTTGACTGTGCAGTAGGATAGCTCTCTGTAAGACACAGGTAGAATGTATACCAATATGTCTGCACTTAGCAGCACATCATTCTTGATACCCATTACAGTTCCCTGTTTAGTATCTAACGCCTTCCTACCAGGTCTAATAGTTAAGCATAGACACTGACAACCCAGTTTCACTGTGGAGCCAAGGTAGCCTTTGTACTTCTTAGCAAAACAGAACTAGAAATTAGCCTTCAGTTGCCCACTGTTTGATAACCAAACTGGCTAACATCATCTGTTATCTTGGGAAGATATAGGTTGACTGCCTGTCAGGACCTCCTGTATCTGGGTCTCTAGTGCCCAGGGCTTCGAGTGGTTGATCCCTGCGGACATCATCTTGCTCGGGAAACACTCTGGAGTACATTATTAAGGTTTTCTTCTTTCTCTTTATAAAATGAATGCCAGTCTTTGCCTCTTCAGCAGACTATAAAATTCTGGGGAGAAGGAACCATGTCTCATTTATCTGAAGACCTACATTAATCTTGGCAGATTCCCCTTCAGAAAGTAGAGTTCTGCTCTAACTTCAAAAGAGAACCATTGGTGCTTGGAGAAAGAGCCAAGATTTCAAAACAAACAAAACAAAACCAAAAAAAACCCTGCCTATATACTGGTTGCTGCTCATTCACCTGATAGGTGGTCCCTGGTCCTACACAGGAGTCTATGCCGATAATTGTCCTGTTTCTTGCCGGCTTGGAATTCTTCCTAACATTGATTTGCTATAAATTCCATCCTTTCCTGTATTCGCTGGGTCAAGTTAAAATTCCAGATAGTGATGAGACAAAATGCTAGATGGTTACTTAGGCTGTGCCCACTATGTGATGCAGCATTTCAACAGAAGCAATAGATGCTACAACCGCTGTGTGTGATGTGATGAAAAGTCTGCCACTATGCACATCAGTGACATTGAGGTGAGCCACAACTGAAGGGAGCAGCAGTAGGCTGTGAAGACTACTTTCTACCTCCGCTGTGTGATCCCAGACTCCAGTGTGGTGCTAAAACACTTCCGAAGCACCCGTGTGCTCATGAATATCTCAGTCATTTTCTGACCATTTCCAACCAGCTATCTGCTCACAAAAAAGGAGAGAAATAGGGACCTACTTCCCAGCCTGGAGAGAACCAATTCTGCCAGTCGGGGTGAAGAGACTTTATTTATAAGAGCTTCTCAGGCCATTCTGACAAACACCCAGGTGTGCGTACCATTGAGTGCTGCGCTCCAGAAGGCCTTCACAGCTCTGGCAGCATGTCACAGTGATCCTTAAGTCCTGGGACTATTGTCCCTTGAACAAAGCTTTCCCAGCCTTGGCCACCTTCCTGGTACAGATTAACCCACAGGAACATTGCTTTTTGAGAAGCAGCAGGCAATGACCTTTTCATCAAAAATTACATTGACCGATAAAGAAAAATCTGGTACTACTGAATTTGAGTTGGATTTCCCAGCACTATTTCATGATATATTTTATGGTTAAAAAAAAAGCCTCACCTTTAGCTCTATTTTCCAAAAAGCCTAAAAATTATAACCAAATTGTAATAATTTTATCTTTTTTTTCTTTTTTTAACCAAGATTGTGGTGGCTAATTACTAATTCCTATTAAAAGTAACTAGGCTTGACAGAGAAAAGGCAGGAAACAAACAAGGTGAACCTGGACTATCTTGTCCTACCAGAAAGCCAGAAAGCCATCAAAGAAATGGAGCCATGTTGTTAAGAGTCGTAAGACAACTTAGGGTAACCAAGATACTAATACAGACAACAATAACATTGAAAGACACAAAAGAGCTTTAACTTTTGACTTCAAAATGATACTCACACATCAAACAAACCCTCTTGATCTTCTTTAGGAAATGCTTATTATCTTCAAAATTTACAGAGGAATCAAGTATTTGTCCTGCCATCATGCATTCCAATTTTAGGATGCAAAATGTTATTGAGACCCGATTCTCTGTATATATTTCACTAATAAATAAAAATGGGGCGGTAGAATTGAGACATAGCCTTTTGCAAACTCTAGTGAATCCAAGGATTAGGCATCAATCAATCATCTGTGGATGCTAAATTTGAAAACAGAGGCAAGACAACCAAAAAGAAAGCGCCACAGATATTATTTAAAAGCTGAGTTTGAAATGTGTTAGGCTTCTGACCAGAAGTATCAACAAGACACTTGGGGAAGAGTGATACTGTAATGATGTTGTTGCTTGGGGTAGATGGACCATCCATCTTTCACAGATGTCGACATCCTACTCCCAGGACTCTGGGCAATCTTAGGCTATGTGGGAAAAGCGAGGCTGTTGCCAGCTGACCATAATAGAGAGATTATTTTAGATTATCTAGGTGATCCAATGTAATTCCAAGGGCCCTTAATGTCAGAGAGAAGGAAGGGTCAGAAGAGGGTAAGATAATGGAGTTCACTATGGAACAGGAAGAGAGAATGATTTGAAGAGAGAACTCAAGTTGTCATTGATGAAACTGATGGGGGCCAAGAATGTAGGTGGTCTCTGAAGTAGAAAAAAGGTAAGGACACAAGTCTCCCTCTTAGAGTCTCTGAGAGAGAATGCAGCCTGCTGCCTCCTTGATATCAGCCCAGGGAGACTGCTGTCCTATAAAATGACTATAAATCTGTACTGTATTTAATGGGGGCAGGTGCGGAGAGGTGCAGGGTACCTATAATTATTCTGTGTAATTGCAAATGTGCATGTACACACGTGTGTGTGCATGCATCTGTGTAGCAGTTAAAGAGGAAGAGAAAAAGCCTTTGTGTATGTGTGTTGTGTGTGTGAGAGTGTAGTAGTTAAGGAGGAAGAGAGAGCCTTTGTGTGTGTGTGTACCACTTTGTGTCTTTGTGTGGGTAGCAGTTAAAGAGCAAGAGAGACAGCCTTTGTGTGTGTGTGTTATGTGTATAACAGTTAAAGAGGAAGAGATAGAGCCTCTGTGTGTGTGTGTGTGCATGTGTGTAGCAGTTAAAGAGCAAGATAGAGAGCCTTTGTGTGTGTGTTATGTGTGTGTGTGTGTGTGTGTGTATGTGTGTACCACAGGATGGAAGTGTCAGTCCTCATCTAGTTCTTTGTTAGAGACGGTCACTATTTTGTGGTTCACTGCTGTGCAGACCGGGCTGGTGCCCCATGAACTTCTGAGGATTTTCCTCCTCCCATCGTACCACAGAAGCCCTAGGATTAGAGACATGTGCTATGGTGCCTGACTTTTGCATGGGTCCTAGGTATTGGAACTCAGGTCCTTACACTTGCACAGCAAAGACTTTGCCCACCAAGCTATCCTTCCAGACCCCTGTTACCATCCATTTATCGTAAAGTATTCAGTTTTGGGAGGCCCCTTTCCCGCTATTTGGTAAGTGATGCATATGTAACAGAATGTTCTTCTATTTTATGTAGCAATTATGAGAAGAAAATGATTTTGAAGAAATTGAAAGTGCTCACGAGCATATAGAATCTACAAGAAGTGGTAGCTATGTTAAAACACACACACACACACACTTTTGGCAATCTCAAGCATTTCTCCATATCTGGAATTAATACACATACTGGGGAAAATAGCTTGGAACTGACTTAAGTAACAGCCCAACTTCTTCTATTTTTGGTCGTTTTCTATGTCTCTTATATATCTTGGCTATGTTGGCCTGTTCATAACCGCAACTTTATTTAAAAACAGAAATGGGAGGCTATGTATCTATTTTCAGACAGATGAAGACAAAGTCTTACCCTTCTGCAAACTAAATGTCAAATGACACAGAATTATATTTAAGCACCATTCTAAATGCAGGATTTGTGTCTAATCTTTCCTCTTTCTTTGGGGTGGATAATTTTATTCAAAACCTTCAAACCATTGAAAACCAGACGCTAAATACCTTTTAAATGAACTGACTCTCCTCAGGGAAATGAGAACAAAAGTCAGATTCTATTAAAATGTTCCTTTCCTTCTAAGAGCTGTTTGTGCAGTTACATGCAAAACAAAAATTTGAATGGTATTACCTAAAAATAAAGTTTCAAGCGTGATGCTGGGGTCTAATTTACAAGAGAAAAAGTTAAATCAACCATAACTGCTACTTTATTTTACAAATGCATTTTCCTAGACTTATGCTAAATATTTTAAATATAGCTGACAGTGTGCTTCAAGAAGAGGAACAAATTATACATATAACAAGATGTCAAAAAGGAATAAAAGCATCTTGGAAATAAAATTCCAACAGCAGAGGCAGCCCTGAACCTCTTAAAATAGCTTGAAGAGACTTGGTGGAGAAACTACTTCATCAGATGGTCCACGAATAGAGACACCATTTTATCTGGGGAAGCTCTAGAGCAAAGATTAAATATTCAATGTGCATCAAAGCCCTAGCCAGGGCCGCCTCTTCCTCCAGATTAGTTAAGCCCTTGCTGAGCCTGAGTCATTTGCACATCAATTTTCTTTATGACCATCCTCCAGTTTAGACTCTGGACTGTGTTAAAGAACTATTAGGAAAGGCTGGCACTTTCAGGAGGTGGCCCCACTGGAAAGAGTTCGGCATTTGGAGGGCATATCCACATAGGGGATACTGAGACACTGGCCCTTCCCCTTTCTCTGCCTCCCTGTCACCATGAAGCAAGCAGGTTCCCCCTCCATGTGCACTCATCTAAATGCAACTGAGCACAGACTCAAACCTCAGGAAATAGAGGTCCGATGTAATCTGTTATTCCAAGTGACGTCATGCATTTTGTTACAGCAAAGCTGGATAAGACACAAGGCTGCTAGCTGCTAAGAATTCTGAGCTGTGGTAGCTAGTGGTTGTCTAGGTGTCCGCTCCATGTCGACAGACATCCTTTTATTCATGATTTCCTCAAGTAGTATTCAATGAGAAGCGGCATTTCTTTCTTGCTAGACCCTTTCCTTTTTATTTTTCTCTCACAAGTTAACCCGTTACCAAGACCCCTTACCTCATGCTTGTCAGGCGCAATAAAATTCAGTTGGCAATTTGAGTCATACAATATGGAGAAAGCAAGCTCAAGCACCTCCTGTGAGAGAACAGAGAAAACAGTGCAGTAAACAAAACGGGAGTTCTTAATACTACAAATGGCTGAGCTTAAACATGGAACACGGCTCCTCTTCTGTTGGTATAAGAAGAGCATCCATGAGGCTGGTGGGAGAAGAGGATGCATTTCTCCAGGTTTCCAGTATGAATCCTCCTCTGGATTCAGCACAGGCCTGCATGAATCATCTCACTCTCATAAGAAGACATCAAGCCTTATCATTGCCTTTTGATGGGCAGGGTTTTGAGAGATGGCTGGCACCCGGCCAGCGCTGTGTATCTCCCTCCCAAAAGATAGAGAGGTAGTAAACTCTTTAATTAGCAGCACTGAGGGCTGATCAACCTTAGCCATTCCCACCAGACACCTCTATTGGACGAAATATAGATGCTATTCCAGAGGCAATGAGACTTCTGGGCAAATTCCTCTCTTGATACCTTGGATCTATGTACCACCATAAGCAAAGGACACAAGAATCCAAGGTGTATCCACTAGAGGCTGTAGGATATAGAAGAGGAGCGTAGAGGCCAGCATTGGAAGACAGGCTCAATCACTGATGTGCACTTACTCAATGGGCCAGACCAAAGGTTCCAAGAATTAAAGGACTCTTTCTTTCTTTCTTTCTTTCTTTCTTTCTTTCTTTCTTTCTTTCTTTCTTTCTTTCTTTCTTTTGTGGATAAATTTGGTCGAAACACCTAGTATCCTATCAAATACATACGTTATACTAAACACTTCTTAGAGTGAGTGCCATACCCATATAGGGTAGCACAGTCACTCCAGTAGTTTGAGAAGTTGGCAGAGTGAAGGAAGCCTCTGGAAGGTAACAGTCAATAGCCCACATCAGAAGCCCTCAGTTCCTAACCTGGACGGGAAGGGTCAAGTGTATCCATACCAGCACTCTGCACCGTGGTAATGCATGCTCTTATGTATTTTCTTTGCACCTTTGCTGGCACCACTGATTGTGACCTTTGCCCTTTTATGATCTGGGAGCAGCTCTGCTGAGAAACTGAGCATAAAGCATTTTTTTCTTTAGGAAGTCAGACCTCTCTACATCATTCTCCACCTTGATTGTGTGTGAGAGGATTTGCCTTTGGCAAGTGACTCACATCACAATGCCCCAGAAAGAATATTTCAGATGAATTAAAGAATTCTTCCAAAAGAAACCCCCAAAGACCTTGTGTTAGCTGGACCCACTCTGAACGCAGCCTCCTGTCAAGCTCTTCTGGCTCTCCTGGAATTCTCTGTCTGGCTCACCTTCAGTTGTCCTCTCGCAAGGAGGGGACAGCTCTGCTTTGAGCCCAGACTGCCATGCATCTCACATTCAAAGGGTCCCCTCACTCTGCCAGAAATAGAAGCCCTGGAGGAAAAGGATGCTGAATCATGGATGCACATCTGCATAAACTCCTCTCTTCATTTCTTATTCACTTTTTTCCTCAGCCCTCCATTCAGGCTCCAGCAGAGTTATGCAACAATCAAGCACATTTTCCATCGAGTTTGGCACCTGTTTCGATAACAATTTCTAGGCCTTTAAATTTATAATCAAAACGACAGTAGTCATACTAGTGGTACCATAAGTTGGTGTCATCTTTAAAAAAAAAAAATCAATGAAAACAACACATATCGGCAACCGTGAATCCCACTCTTGGGAGTATTTTAAAAATTACCCAAGCAAGCCAAAGTTACATGTTATTTCTTGTAAGGAAGTTATGAGAAATTAAATCTCTCCTGCTCCTTTGGGTATTAAGGAAATCACAAATAGTAAGATAATTATGAAGGAGGATCTGATGTTACATGAACAAAGGCAGGAGAAATGTCTCTATTGATCACAGTTGTGGTAATGGAGAGCCATTTACTAGGAGGACTCTGACTCATACGTGAATGTGAGGATGGAAAGGAGGCGCCTTTGCTCTGAAACTCTAGCTATGAGGATGTCCCTTCGCAAATAACAGGACAACGTGAATTGCACCAAGGTCTCTCTGCTCAACCCTGTGTAGCAACTGTGACAACATCTGGTGTGAGCTGTTGCTCGCATGCATGCCCTTGCCCAGGTGCTGAAGCCACTGGCGACCAGGGAGTTGGAGCTGAAATGTGCAGAAATCAAGACGGCACACAGGAAGGGACACAGTGACCTTGGGCTTTGCCCTCCTTTGGCATGCATATACTTGTCAGGACGTGAAGGATCTGAGCTGTCACGACCTAGATTCCTGATAAATACAGGCAGGAAATGGGAAATTCGTGAGGATGTCAATTCCCACTCTAATCTCACCAGGGCTGCCTGGGAGGGGTGGGAGGAATTAATTCTCTGAACTGCGTGCCTGCATCAAAGGGTGCTATCATTTTTAATGGGTTTTATTGACATTTCTGGCTTGCTGTTAGTGAGTCATTGGTGAAGGTCAGCTCTCTGGCACTTCCAAAAGGGAGGATGCAAAACTGGGAACAATGGCACCTCTTAGGCCAACTCGGCAGAAACTGCCACCTGTCCAAACTGCCCTTAAGGAAGATAGGCTCCAGGTGGCAGTTGAACAGGCTGTCACAGATCTGGGACAGTGTCCTGCTCTGAACCTCCTCTCTCTCTCTCTCTCTCTCTCTCTCTCTCTCTCTCTCTCTCTCTCTCTCTCTCTCTCTCACACACACACACACACACACACACACACACACACACCACCCACAGATACCTAATGCATGGGAGTTTTGCTGTTCACCACTGAAGGTCTTCTGTTCCTTCCGGACTTAATTAAGTGAAAAACTAGAGGTCATAGCAGCTCCTCTCCACCCAGCTCTGCTGAGGCACACTGCCCCTTTGCCTTGACTAGGAAGGCTTTGAACGGGCCTGGTTGTGGGGAGAGAGGGAATAGGAGATTGCTAAACATTCCCTCACCTGCTGAGGCCTCTGAACTCAGTATTTCGCACTTGGTACTCTAACTCTGAAGCGAGACATGCAGAGTCAGGAGACACTCGGAGAAATAAAGCCTTAGCATAAGGAGGCATCTGAATATGCATTTTCCCTGGGTAAATGATGGGCTGGCAGTATGAGACAGAGATTTCTACAGCGTATCTTCAGTGTACAGTGTTGGCTGCCATTTTTATATAGCTTTGGGTAACTTAACACTGGCCGTTTCTCCCAGAGCTTCCATAACCATGTGGGTTCTCCATCTACCCGGTCACATTAAGGGCTAAGTGTTTTCATGGAAGATGCATGGTATTGTTTGGCATGTGTGCGGATGTTAAGTACAACCATAGATATAGTAGTAGATTTCCCATGCACTTGACTTTCTAGTTTAAAAGGGAGAAAAGCTGCCTTTTACCCGTGCAGCACAGAAGTTCCCTCTTCGCAGAGGTGAACCTCTCAACCCTTCTGTATTCTCGAGATCCCACCTCCGTGTCTGTGTCCATGTGGTGACCTGGGTTGTCTCCTTTCTCTACTCCTCTTTCCATCAGGCTACGGCATAACCAATTTTCTTTATCTTTTCAATTTGGGTTTTGTTGAGTTTTCTCCTGTCTTCAGTTTCATTATCTCTTCTCTAATTTCTATCCAATTATTTCTAATTAAATTTCTCCGCGTTTCTAGTGTTTTACGATAGGGACATTAATGATTTCAGGGTTTGCTTTTCTCCTAAATACTTACTATAATTGTCCTCATAAATGCCTCTTTCACTGAATGCCACAGAATTTATATTTTGAATTGTATATAGCTTGATACACATAATTTCTCTTATGACTTTAAATTATTGGTTGTTTGGAAGCATGTTGTTAAATTTCCAAACATTTGCATTTCCACTCTCATTCTGTTATTGATTTCTACTTTAAATGTACTGTGACCCAAGAATATGCTTTGTGAGATTATTGTTCTGAGAAAACAAAGCGTTTCATTTTTGTCATGGTGAAAACCAAACGGGAAGATTTTATGGCCCAATGTGGATCTTAGTGAATATTTTTGTGAGCTCAAGAAGAACGTGCATTGTGCTTCTGGCTGGATTATTCTATTGACAACAATTAGATCAAGTTGATTGATGGTGCCGATAGGAGCCCCAGTAGGAATTTGATTGCCATCTTGCTTGATCTCTATTGGTTATTAAGGCAGGGCATCCTCAGCATTGAGGCCCCCTTTTGCTCTGAGCTTCCAGACTCATGTATTTTGATACTTCTTGTTACGTTCACGTGTGTGTAAGGTAAGACTGTGGTGTCTTCTAGGAGAAACAGCTCCTTGATAATATCCTCTCGACTAAGGTCTGATCTCTGTAAGGTTAATAGAGACACCCCAGCTTTCTTTCGACTAGAATAGGTGCGTCTTTCTCCATTACATCATTTTAAACTTACACTGAGAGAAGAGTTCTCACAGATAACATACAGTTCCTAATCTCACATAAAATTCGTTTGTAGTTGCTGTGCATTCTCCATGTTCCTGTTGCCATGACAGCAGCTCAGAGATTGCTTCCCCAAATCAGTACCCTGCCACTGCCAGTGTCCACAAATGGGGTGCCACCTGAGGCCCTGTGGGCAAGTGGCCACAGCAGGAGCTAATGATTCACAGAATGTCTGATGACAAAGCAACTTCTGTGTTCAGTGAATCAGATGACCTTTCCGGAGGGAAACGGACCATCCGTGAAGCACTGTGCCAGCTGTGAAGACCTGAGGTATAACCACCGTGGAGTTCCAGTTGTTAGCTTGATAACCACCCACAGTGCTCCTCATACCTTGCTACCATCCAGATGTGGACATCCAGGGCAACATCCGCCTGGACACCCATCAGGATACATGGTCTGCCCTGTATGAGGTCAGGACATTTTGTTCTCTATCTAGAACCTGTTAGAGGAACCCAACACAGCCCTTTGCACACACATGCTGCCAAGCTCTGGAAACTCCCCAAAGCTAAGGTCCTGGACCCCAGCGGGCCAGCCTCCCTCCCATGGCATCGCTGTTTGTCCTTAGGGGAAAAAAAATAAAGCCTATCCTTTCCCTTATCTCTATATAGGTCTCTGCTTCTTGAGCTGTGGTGTTATTTCTGTTTTCTTTTTTTCCAAAGTAAGTTTGCTTGAGCCTTTACAATGTATATTAAATAAGTACGCTGTGATCCGTTTTTGTATAAAAGTCAGTTTGAAAACTGGTGTCTCTTCATTGATGCACTTGGACTGTGCTGAAAGTTATCGGCGATGCGCTTAGATAGACATAAGCACGTTGGTGACACTAGCTATCTCTTCTGTCCCTTCCTGCCTGCCCCCTCTCTCCCCCTCCTCTTTTGCTTTCTTTTTAAATGTGAGCAGGGCAATGGTTTCTCTCTGCCTCTTTAATCTAGCACCCATTCGTTCCACTTATCCAGTTGCTTTACCATGCAATAGACTCTCTACTACAATCTTCAGGAACACACAGCAGTCTTTTGCATAGGCGATGAAAAGCTAATGTTTTTATTTTATTTTCACCTTTTCTTTCTCTGATACAACTCCTGCTTCTACCTCGATCTAAGTTTCTAGTCCTTATCATTTCCATTCTGACAGAACCAATTCATTTAAACACCACTTGTAGAATGTCGACTTTTTCTATTTTAAATCATGGTTATAACTTTCCAATCCAACAAGCTCTACATCTGTGTCATTCTGTAAGAGGCGAAGGATTTACACAACCTAATGAGAAAGCAGAGCTCTGATTCGGATGATCGCTTTGTTTCTGTAGGCTGTCTTGCCCACCCTGCATTTTAGGGTAAAAGGAGGCATACTTCCAATTTCTTTTTTTGGGACATATTAGGTAACAGAAAACGAGAGCCAGGTCTTTAGACTGATAATTTATGTTAATAGAGCAAGACAATTGGGCTTTGTTTTTTTTCTTGCAGAATGTATGTGTGGCATGTATTAGTATCTGTGTATGCATGAATGTTCACATGTTTGGGCTCTATTGTATGTGCTTTCTGGTGTGTATGCACGTATGTGCCTAAGCATCTGCATGCTCAAAGTTGACATGAGCTGTCTTCATAGGTCACTTCTCACCTGACTTACTACCGCAGGGTCTCTCACGAAACTTGTCCCTTCGTTCAGCTTCTTAATGTGCGGAGGAGAGTGACAGCCCTCAGGACCTTCACAAACTGGGGCAAATGCAGAAAATGTCTCTGAAAGTATTTTACAGAATTCCCGTTTCCTAGTCAGCACGTTCAAACCCTGGTAGACTGCTCTACTGCCAGCCAGCCCTCCCAGGCTTCTGGGTTAGACTCTTGTGTTGTCAGTTTCTTCACATGACTTCATGCTCAGTTCAAGTGCTACATATCCAGGAACCTCTCTGGAGCTGAACAGAGCCCGTGCTCTCTGAGACTTAAGAGCAAACACCTGACATGTGGAACATATGGCCCTCCCTGCTGGTGTTGAAGGAAGGCAGCCTCACAATAGGCAAACCATGAAACCTAGGACTTGTTGCCACAGTTTATAGTGCTCTTTGGAGTATAAGGACAACACAATTCTCATCTTTCTGACATGGAAACCCCCACAGGTGCTCTACAAGAGATTCCCCAGACTTTAGTGCCTCCAGCATCCCTCCATATTATTACGCTTGTTACTGGAGTACCTCCTTGGCTTGTGCTGGGGTGGGCTTAGCAATGAAGAAATGCACATGGTCTTGAGTTGAATTGTATCCCTATGTCACAAGGAGCAGGGATCTTGCAATCAGCATCCTTGCCTGTATCCTTCCCTTCTGGCATCCTGAACAATACTCTCACAGGACTTTTGGTTTTCTTTGAGTATAGTCGTTGGGTAATGACCTTTTATCTTCATTTGGAATCAGAAAACAGGGACCCCTTATGTTAATCCTGACTGATAAGCAGAATATATGAGTTTTTAAAATTCCTTTTAGACACTGTTTTGAGAATCAAAGAAATAAACTATTGGTTCATGTGACATTTGGTACACAGATGTCTAGAGCAGCCAGGTAAATCTAGATTTGTTTTGTTTTAGAAAGACGATCTTGCTATGCAGTCCAGGCTGGCTATGATTTTCTTGCATCATCCTCTTTTGGGCTAGGATATCAGGTGTATATCACCACACATAGCCAAATTTTTATTTTCCTTTTAATGGATGGTATATAAAATACCAACGGGTATAAACAAAGAATTGGCTCCTTAATGCATCCCTCTGACCTAGAAACAGAGGACATTTTCTATCTTTCAAGATTGTGTTCCCTCCCTGTTTCCTCATAAAACAATGTGGACCACCATGGTGAAAACTTGCAGTAAACTAGAAAGAGATGGAGAGAGATACTGCACTTAACAGACACCTAAGTATGTATTCCTGAGTACTGCTCTCCTTTGAGCTACATTTGGATACTTAATAGTCGGCTTTCTATGATGTTGAAGGATACAAGGCACTTAATATTTCATGACATTCTTTGAGTCAGAAGTCTGTCTTGGGCTTCACTGAGACTCTAGTGAAGCAGTGTAGGGAGCAGGAATATCATGAAGCGGAGGTGAGAAGAGGCCTAAAGAAGGGTTGACGGTGAGCAGAAGAGGCTCATACAAAGACAGAGTGAGAACAGCCATTGTAATTTCTAGGGTTGGAAGTAGACAGGAAGTAGGAGGACAAGAGAGAAGAGGCATTACAAAGGTGATCAGGCAGAGGGAGTGAGCGCGTTAAGACATGAGAGCAATGGCCCAGGGAAGAAAATGGGAGAGCCGGGATGTACAACTCGACATACAATGCCCTTGGTTCCAGGGTGAACCCTCCAACACATGCATGTACATTTCTGTGAGCGAAGGCTGGGATCACTATGATGGCTCACTGCATTGTACAGACAGCCATTTACAACACTCTAGAAATCATACCTTGTTTTGTTTAAGGGCACCTTTCTCTTTCATGTGAGGGCAGTCCTTTCCCGTCACCACCGCTTTGATATCTGCCACCGGCACTGCAATTAATAAAAACAATGAAAGTTATGACACCATTGAAAGCTTCAATGTCAATACAGGAGCAAAGGTACTCATTGAGTCTGCTACCATGGTTGGCACTGCCCGAAGCCACTACAAAACAAAAAAGAAGAGAAGTGACAAGAGGAAGAGGCCAGGCAGCGTTCAGAGACTAGACACTCAAGCATACGATGTTCTGGTAAAAAGTATCTCTAGCATGTTAGTTCCATAAATATAATTTGGTTCACTAAAAATTAAAATAACACCTACATAGTGGTGCTGTTAGTGATGGTATTCTAACAGATGTGGCAGTAGGTAATAGTGGCTATGGCACTAATACCGACACTGTAAGGCTTTCTGGGCGCTAGGATCAATGCCAAAGGCTTCATATGGATTGATACCTCTAGCTAGCATTTGCATCTACGTTGTTTGTTTCTGAGTGGTGGATAAGCAGAGCAAGTATATCTAGCCCAAATCACCTGTCTGACTCCACAGTTCGGAACTCGCCTCCAAAATTTCTCCCTTCTCCAAATAGTTAATTCTCATAACAATTCCTTAAGGTAGGTTTAGCTGTCCTTGTTCAACAGGCAATGGAAATAAACTCAATACAATAAAGGAGCCTTCCCTTTCCAATAGAGCCTTTGGAAAATAATGCAGTTAGATAGAACGATGTTATCTTAAGTCTTGCTCGGGAGTAGGAGGGAGATAAGAAGCAGAAAAAGGACCACATTCAAAATATTCTTTAAGATCAAATGAGAGGGACAAGGACGAGTCGGATGGTTCAGAACCTTGATTTAAAAAACAACACTAAGTTATCCATCCTTCTCCAATCCCAAATCTGCCAGCCCCACAAATGACTGTGAAGCCAGCTGCAGATGCTGGCAGACTTGGCTTTGCCGAAGGAGAGTTGGAAGCAATCAGTTCCCTACACTTCCGTAAAGGTGGACATAATGGCAGATTTCATAGTTTAAGCTTGTACATCCGCACTGAATAAACTGATTATAAGGTTGATAGTAAACAATAAAGTTATAAAATTACAGAATATTAAAACACTAGATCAGGAGGGTCCCTTAAAAGCTAATGTCCCAGAATAACAAAGACAACTGAGAATTCTGCCTAAGTGTGGTAATGTGCCCAGAGCCGTCAACCCAGAGAAGTGGGGAACTGAGGAGCTCCTCCAGAGTCTCTGGAGGCTTCTCCATCATCTACTTCACAGCATCAGCATCAGCTCCTCTGACATGTAGTCAGTCCACAGTTGTATTCAATTTTACTATCAATTCCTGGCTTTTCCTTCTCCCTTCCGGGCACAAGGAAGGCAATGCTTCCCAGCAACTTTGCAGTTAGCTGGGGTCTTGTGCTCTGGCCAATGAAATGTAAGAGGAAGTACGAAAAAGTCCCTGTCTGCCATTTCATTTTTCTGTGTTCCAGCATGCTGATACGGGTATATATGTAAATGAGCTTGTGGCCGTAAGTGACTGGGGTCCTCCTTCATTACCATCACGGGTTAGAGGTCTTTTGCTGTGCTAAGACTCAGAGGTGTAGGGCTGCCTGCTCCTGTGCCACAGTGGAGCGGTGTGGCCTCTCCTGACCGATTCAGCCCTATATCTCAGATGCCTTTTCTTTCTGACCCTCTCCTGACCTCCTCTGATTAAACATCTTGTAGGTGGGTGCCTAGATTCCTGAGCCTGCCTTGAACCCTGGCTTCAGGTCTCACAAGTCCATTTTCATAACCAAGGACTGGCCTTGCTGCCTACCTGGCTGATCTGTCTGCAAGGCATATCTGAACACTAGGAGAGGCTGGTTGCATTTGCAATGGAGACACTGAAGGGAATTTTAAATCTAATTAGCAAGGCAATTCAAAATTCCTCCTAAAGCTTCATCAGGAGTTTGAATCACAAGTATACTGTAGAGAATCCTTTGTTATAAGATATAAAATGCTTAATGAACTCCACAGTGTCTATCCTCTGCAAAAGTAAGTTACCCCTCGGCTTTGAAAACATGTAGAATGGGACCAGGAAAATACAAAACTGCCATGGATCAGTCTTTTGAATCCTCAATGCAAAGGCTGCACAGAAGGGAATCTCTTTTCAATGGATATTGTGGCTGTACATATTTTATATTTAAATATCCATTGTCCTCTATCAGGGAGATAAGCTGCTGTGCCGCTCATGGGATTATGACTAAAAAGAAAACACAAATTCTAAAAATACAGTCCCTTTGAAAGTCTGGTTTTTTTTTTCCTTTCTTTCTTTTCATAGCTTTTCTCTAGCTGCACTGGAGGATTAGACACGGGGAGAGCCATGACCAGTGTCCTCTGGTCCAGGGGCAGAAACCAAGGGCTCATACTCACACCATGGGGCGCTCACAAGGGCTTCAAAGCCAGGCTAGCTTTTTGATTTGGTCTTTTGACATGGGAAGAAGATAAAGAAGTAGGGCACAGGGCTGGAAGAAGCAGGAGAAAGAAGCAGCAAGCACCCTTACTCTGGGGCACACCTTCACGTCTCATAATTACTCAGTTTAGGGAGGATTGGGGTGAACCATCATTCACCACCATTTTCCATTCGAGAAGAACCCCTTACATGATATCACACAGCTAGCCAGGGACAGATCTGGTCTTAGTGCTCCATGGGTTTGGAAGGTGTCAGTATCATAATGAAAACAGCCACGAATGTGGGCTTCACTCCAAGCACATTCAGGAAGCTCCTCGCTAGTATCTTAGAAGAGACTTTAATTATGATTTAAATAAAAAAATAATACCGAAAAACCAACGTGGCCACAGCAATGAGAACACTTTTAGCTTTGTTTTCCTGGGGCCAAGTCAAGGCAAAACGTCTCCAGGAGGCAGCTCACTCTATGCCTTTGGTACCTGCTGTGTGCAGACACTGCTGTGTGCAGGTATCCTCCTAGACACTTCTGTGGCAGGAGACAGGGTGGAGGCAGGTCGCGCCAATAGTTAGTACAGAGCCTGCTCTCCCTAACCTAGCAGATCAGTCTCATAGCACAGAGTGAGGGTCCATTCTGTGCCTTTGTAACCAGAAACCAAGGCTTTGGGGACTCATTCAGCCTCTTGTTCTACCACTTTAGGTTTAAGCTCTCAGAGTTCCAGACCATTTTTAGCTCAGGCAGGAAAATGGTAAAGTAAAATTGGCCGTGGAGCTGTTTGGCTGCCTGCAAACATCCTTATCTCACTGTTTACTAACCCATGACTGTCAACTAGCTATACTTAATGCTTCTCTACCTCGCTTTCCTTATCTATAAAATATGGATGAAATGCCCCTTCGGGATGTACAGTAGATAACTTATGTAAGCTCTGAGCACCGAGCCTAGCATACATTATGCACTTAGCAAATGCCACCTGCCATTATTCCTATTACCAATAATCTGCATTAATTCTCTCCGTAGATGGAGGGACCGAAATTCTTCACTGTGATTTCATGACCCAAATCCCCCACTTTCTCTGGCTGTCAGCTGCTAGCCTCATCCCCTATAATAGGCTTAATCTTTGAGGAGGGCACTGGCCTGCGCTTTCCCCTGAGGTGGGGGTGAAGAACACTGGCCTAGATTCCTCCAAACTGAGGCCTTGAGGGGCCCCAAGCGTGGCTAGGAAGCAAATGAGTCTCATGTTTAATGGGAGTGATGGTGACGACAGCCTGGAAGCCCTGAGAGGGAAGCAGAGTAAGAGGGGATGCGGGGAAATGTGGATTTTTCAAGGGCCCCGTTTCCCAGCAATTAGGAAGAATATGGAAAGCATTGGCTCAACGCTTAAGGGAGAAGACAGCTAAGAAGAATCCTTCAGTCCTCACTAAGACTAGCTGTAGTAGAAGGTCCAGTTGAACCATTTGACTCATCAATATCTTACTATTTAGCCCTGGTTAAGTCAATGGTGGAAGGTAATTCCCCCTGCCTCAGGAGAAGACAAAAATACACAGCAAGGCAATGACTCTTACCATTCATTAAGATCCTTTTCCTTTTTTTCTTTTATTGAAAATGGATTTTTTTTTCGTAAGTTATATCTTGATTGCAGCTTCCCCTCTCTCTACATCTCCTATTTCCTCCTCTCTCCCCCTCCCATCTTGATCCGTCCTCATTTTGTCTCTCATTAGAAAACAAACAGGCATCAAAGGAATAATAATGAAATAAAATAAAGTAAAACAAACACATAATAACAGAATAAAGCAGATAGAAGCAAAAGCACCCAGAAAAGGATAAAAAACAGATGTAGACACAGATTTACTCACTCACACACCCAAGAATCCCATCAAAACACAAACCCAGAAGCCACAGCAGATATGCAAAGAACCTATAGTGTAAACAAAAGATGAAATTGAAAAAGACGAGAAAGGGAAAAGTCCTGACACAGCATTACGAGACAAGGAACCTTCAAAGATGCCAGTGAGGTCATTTCCTGTTGGCATCTATGGCTGGGCACGCAGCCTACCCTTAAGGGTAGCTTGTTTCCCTAATGAGACTTCCTTGAAGAAAACTAAATTTTTATTTGCAAGTGTTTATCAGTTGGAGAGAGCTTCTGGGTTAGGGGTGGGGCGTGTGTCCACTTTTCCTTTCATCTCTAGGGTCCTGTCTGGTGGGGAGCCATACAGGTCCTCGGCATGCTGCCTTCTTCTCTGTGAGTTCATACGTGCTTGGTCCTGGTGTGTTTAGAAGGCCTCATTTCCTTTGTGTTCTCTGGCTCTTACATTCTTTTCTTCTCCTCTTCTGCTGAATTCCCTGAGCTTTTTTTGGGGGGAGGGGGGGATTTGATGGAGACATCCCATTTAGGCCTGAGGGTTTCAATGTCTCTCACTTATTTTTTCTAGTGGAATACATTTTCTGCTTTTAACGGCCCAGGTAGAATGTAGAATTGGCACAGAAGGAAACACAGGTGTGTGTGCTTGAAGTTGCAAATTTAATTTCCTAGGTCAGGGCAGGGCAGGGCTTTCCTAGACACAACTTTATTTCACTTTATTATAAGAATATACCCCCTTCTCTGACCCCTACACAGATAGATACAATCTCACCAACCCACTCTCCCCAGACAAACACACAACCTTAAAATTATATAATTTCTACCTCTCTTTGCAAGGGATAAGGGCGTGATACAGTCTTTGGAATTCTGCATCTCTGGACTTTAAAGGTCACAGAGGAAATGGAGAGACAAGATTGTCGGAGGCGTCCGTCCTCGGGAGGAAGACTGCTACCTTCTCCCAGAACCAATGTCAGCCCATGGCCATTACCAAGGCCATTACCAAAACCTGTGTGGAGAGTGGAGATTCACAGCTCTGGCTGCGCTCATCTGGGACCACCCAAACCAGGTGGTCTCCTTGCATACCCAGCTGTCTGCTCAACTCTGGGGCTGTGGAGGTGAGGGGCCTTGTTCTGTGGGAAAGCCCAGTAACTGCCCTTTTATGGGGTTCAGGTGCTGGTCAACCGCTAGAATTTTCCCTAGGTGTAGGGCTGCTGGTTATCTAAGGAACTGGGTGCACTGTGCCTAACACTGACAAATTGCCAGTTACATGCCCATGTTCAAGTTGAGACGTGGATTATATCCTGTGTTGGGGGGGGCACGGCCTGTGTTTGGGGGAAGCACAGTTTGTGTTGGGGGGCAGTCTGTGTTAGGGGGCACAGCCTGTCTTGAGGAACACAGTCTGTGTTGGGGGCACAGTCTGTGTTGGGGGGAACTGCCTCTGTTGGGGGAACAGCCTGAACTGGGGGTGTAGCCTGTGTTGTGGGGGGCACAGCCTATGTTAGGGGAATAGTCTGTATTGAGGGCACAGTCTCTGTTGGGGGAATAGCCTGTATTGGGGGAATGGCCTGTATTGGGGACACAGCCTGTATTGGGGACACAGCTTGTGCTGGGGGGCACAGCCTGTGTTAGCCAGGCACAGCCTGCAGCTGTGGGTTTCAGATTACTTTTTCCTGCTGTGGATATCAATAATACATGCTGGGAAAGCAGTTCTTGTATGGATGGGAATGAACCGTATGACACTACAAAGGCCAGACCGTCCCATTTTTAAACTGGAGGGAGAGAAAATGTTCTAGGCTTTCTGCCTGAGATGTCAGCACAGTCTGAAAGTGTCAGGAAGTTTCCCATTCATGGCTTATTTTTGCTTCCTGTGGTCTAGAGCTATACAGCAGGCAGTCCAGATTTGACTTTCACGGGCCCTGGGGTAATGGGAGGGCAGATGTGAGGACAGCAGGTGGTCAGAGGTCAAAGGCAATGCCTGGGATATACCTATCTAAACACAGCAGGATTGATGGAACTTCTGAAGGTTATTTAAGCATGTCATGATAGCTGGCCCTTGGTTGATTTCTCTGACTAGAGTGTTCTCCAAGGATATATTACTTTTGTCTTATTTCTCTTCCAAATTAATTCACCACCCTGGCATTTTCAATGCAGTTTTAATAATTTTTAGTCTCTCACACTGAGCTCTGAACCTTAGGTCTTAGTACCTAACTTAGTATTGCATTAAAAGGATCTCACGGGTTACTATCTCTTCAAAATCATGTGTTTAAACAAAGCAGATGGCAAAGGCTAATGAACAAAAATAATGCATATCTTGGAAGACTACTGTGTTTCTAGAAAGCCACTTATCCTAAGTTCCCAAAATATCTGAGTGCTCAAAAGTAGTACTTGAGTCTTTCACTAACTCCACTTCATAATTATAGGACACATTAAGTCATAGGTGGTAGAGGTTGTAAAAAAAAAAACACAAAACAAAACAAAACAAAAAAAAAACCTATTTCACAGGCTATTCAAAACACGGTTGACAAATTCAGGTTTATATGTTTCTAGCTCCTTGAAACAGCCCTAGATACATACTATCTAAAGTAGACAGAAAAGGTGTGTGAGAATTCCTCTGATATTTGCCCTGCTCATCCCCGAGCCTCAAATCCTTCCAGGCCGTGCACTTGATGGGAATGCTCAGGCTGAAATTCAGGGATGAGTCAAGTTCAAAAGGTTCATTGAAGCCAAGCGTTCTCTGCATGGTACGCCATGAATGAAACATAACCAACCAATCAAAGTTCAGGTGTGCTGTACCAGGGAGGGAGCCACTTACATTTGTCCTGCAGGGAATCATGGGGCACTTCTCCTTGGGGGCTCTCTTCCAAGTCACCATAATGTAAGACCTTGTGATTTGGTGAAAGCCGACAATACCAAAATTTGTCTGAGGAGAAAAACAGACGTTCACAGTGTTAATGATTCTAGCTTTGAAAAATATTGCCAGTGCTGTTAGTGCAACCTGGAGGAGAAAAATGACTCATTTGATTTTGGACCTTAAGACCTTAAGAAATCATGGTTTTTTAGTGTCCTGAATGGTAAACCCCCCTGATTTGGGCATTTCAGTATCACCCACTCTGCTCTGCAAACGTTGGTGACCGCAGGAGATATCACCAAACCTAAATCAATGTCAAGGTATTTTCTAAGAGGTTCATCAGTGCCTGTAACCACCGACGGGGCTAGTCCTTAGCCACGGAAGCTGGGCAAAGTAGGAGAGGGGTGAAGAAGAACAGCTTTTGGGGCCTCGTGCTGCTTCCAATTTGATATCCAGCCTGCTGGGTCGACGGTACGCACACAGCCATCTTTAGTTGGTGCACACACCTGTTCCTTGGTGCTAACAGAGGATCTGTGCATGAATTATCAGGACACGAGTGATACACATGGGGGTGGGATTCGTGATAAATCATCTGAATGATTCAGAATTTACGGAAAGAATGAAGGTATTCACAAGCAGCCTCCTTCCTAACCACTTCAGAGTAGGGGCAGGATGGGAACGGCCCAAGCTTTAGTGTGGTTCTCACACTGCACTCCCACAATTTTATCCCCTCTGCTCTCAAATGTAATGAGAAAATGTGAGCAAGACTACGGCAGGGGGCGGGAGGCACATAACACTTTTATAGACCTGTAGATATACAGATTGGGAACTTGAACCATGACTGTGGTGTTTGTACAGATGCAAAGGCTCAGTTAGATGGTGGGTCCTCCAGAAAGGCTTCTTTGCTTACCATTATGAACTGAGCTTCTCTAGAAATTACTTGCACCATTAACATCATGGGCTGACATTTTGGTACACACATATTAGTCCTATTACTGTTCCCTATAGTAAGACCCAAGATAAGATAAGAAATCCAATGGAATGCTCCCTTGATATTGGAAAAAACTGGAAAATGAAGACTTAAGGAGACTTGGTTGAAGCACATCAGGTGCACAGCACCTGTGCCCTACCAGCCTCTTGGCAGTTCGTGCCCCTGGCTCACCCTATGGTCTTGGTCAAATCCCTTCAATACTGTCCCTGCAGTTCCAAATTACTTTGAAACGACTCTGATAAAATGGTCTCTGCGATTCTTGTATAAAACAACTTAACACTGTTTAAAAAAATGCCTGATTGTATCAAAACAAGGCAACCATGAACTTAAAGGACTCTGAACAGTGGTGAAAGCAAACACAAAATATTGAAAAGGAAGAAGATCATTTGATTATTAGGGCTTGCCAACTTTTCAAAAGTCATTTTATACATACAGCAATCACAGGTGGTTATGGAGCAGACTTTAAAGAGAGCGAAGCCAGTCATTCCCTCACAAATTCACAGCCATTCTAATCAGCTAATGGAAAATTACTGGGTTTCCATGAGAAGAATGCGTTTGGGGGAACTGAGATGGAATTTACAATAAGAATTATGAAGTCTGGAGGACATCAAGTGTTGTAAGCGTCACAGAACTGTTAGAGACCTGACATAACAAGACATGGTGGTCCTCTCTGCACACAAGGAACACATGGCCTATGGCCTGGTCTACACGGACTGTGATGAGCACAGTTTGCTGTAAGGTATGCTCCCTGAGTGGATTTGGAGGCTAAGGGTGAGGGAAAGGAAGCCAGTGAGGTGTGACACTGGGATATTCAGCTTTTCTGTTGATTAAGATCTGTCTGTTCTTTAGAGGAATAAGGTCTTTGCATCCAGGAGCTATCCCATGACTCAGTGGTACTATGTGAAGCCAATGAGTCAATAATGGTGCAGTGATCATTTATATTCAATAAGGTCTGATGGGAAGAATTAAGAAAGTGAACTAGTTTAACACAATATGGACTGAACTGTACAATGTATATTCATCTATAAAATAGATTAAAATTTAAATTGCTTCTTCCATTGTAGGGATAAGTCCCACCCCTTAGGGGGCGTGTTCGCCTCAGGCTAAAGTTCTCCTATAAAATTGGTGAGCGTGCTCCCAGCGCTCTCTTCTGCTTTCCTGGTCTCCGCGGGAACAGTGGTTCTGTAAGTCTATTCCTCCATTAAAGCTGTCTATATTTTGACAATCTGTCTGCATTCGCTTACGCCGTTACATTTTGGCGTCCAACGTCGGGCTATTTTGCCCCCGACTCAAGCGCGTAGCCTGCTAGCTAACACAGCACGCTCCCGGGTGTCATTTTCTTAGTTTATGACTCGGGCCCCAGGGCTGAGTCCCAGATACACTCTGCCTTCAGGCCCATAATATCCAGAGAGGCAGGCAGATCTCTGTGAGTTCAAGGCCGGCCAGGCGGTGGTGGCAGACGCCTTTAATCCCAGCACTCCGGAGGCAGAGGCAAGCGGATCTCTGTGAGTTCAAGGCCGGCCAGGCTGTGGTGGCACACGCCTTTAATCCCAGCACTCGGGAGGCAGAGACAAGCGGATCTCTGTGAGTTCGAGGCCAACCTGGTCTACAAGAGCTAGTTCCAAGACAGGCTCCAAAACCACAGAGACCACCACCGGCAGGAACCAGTCGTTGCAGGTAAGAGAAAAAATTTTCTTTTATAATTAAAATGTCTGAACACGTTACCATTCAAGAATTTAACAGTTTTTTTAATTGTACCATGTGGGAGATTTTACAAGAGGTGTCTATCACCCCACCTCTATGGATCTTTCTGGGATTCGTAGTTTTCCTTGGCACTATATGGTTTGATAATAGAAATATGATAAAGTCTTTACGAGCAGAGGTTGCACGCTTAAAAACAATTGAGAATGACAACAATCTTCTCAAGAATCAGTTTGAAGTTCTCCAGGAGGAGAACAGATCTTTGTTTAACATGACTCGATCAACTGAGGAAAATTTAAAAAAGGTACAGACTGATATTAAGGAGAAATTCATTACTATGGAAGAGGGAACAGCTGATTTGGATCGTAAGCTCCAGTCCCTTTCTGTAGGAACTGAAACATTACAGGCTGATATTAAGGAGAAATTCATTACTATGGAAGAGGGAACAGCTGATTTGGATCGTAAGCTCCAGTCCCTTTCTGTAGGAACTGAAACATTAGTGGCTGATATTAAGGAGAAACTCATTACTATGGAAGAGGGAACAGCTGATTTGGGTTGTAAGCTTCAGTCCCTTTCTGTAGGAACTGAAATAGTAACTGAGAGAATCAAAACTGCTGAATGTGACTATCGGATTTTGTCTAAAGCTTATGACAGATTGGCAGAAAGATTGTCAATACAAGAAGGCACGGTTTATGCCATAAAAATTATGTCCAAAGATGAGAACTTATCTCTAATGGACAAACTTCATACTTTAGAATCCTCAATGAAGGCTTTGGAACATAATTCTGGACAGGAGATACAGACATTGCAGAAGGCAATGGTGAATAGAATTGAAAAGATTGAGGAATTTCTAAATTCTGATGAAGAAGAACAAACGGTAGAAAGGCAAATTTTAACTACATCTGTGGGTAAATCCCTCCGGGACAATTTCCACAAATCTCTACCTACAGCTCTACCTGCCTTTCCAGTAATAACAACAGAGAAGGTGATTGGTTCCAGAAACCCTAGGGTCATTAAGGAAGATACATGGGAGCATGTCCGTATGAATGATCTCAAAGAAATTAAACAGGCTGTCATGACTTTCGGGATGCATTCCTCTTTTGTTAAAGAGATGCTAAAGTCTTGGGCATCCACAAGCAGAGCTACGCCATTGGACTGGCTCCAGCTGAGCTCTGCAGTCCTTGAGAGTGGGCCGCACTTAAAATGGAAATGCTTGTTCAGGCAAGAGGCTAGACTTTTAGAACAGCAAGAAAAGGCGAAGGGAAGTGACATCTCCCTAGATAAAATTCTAGGTGAAGGACGCTTTTCTGACCCTCAGGAACAAGCTAATTTGGACGAAAACACACTCTCCATATGCACTACAGCAGCCTTAAGGGCTTGGGACAGGGTACAAGACCCAGGACAGAGAATGGAATCATTTGTCACAATTAAACAAGGTCTGAGAGAACCTTTTAGTGATTTTTTACAAAGACTTACTAAGGCTGTGCAAATAGGGATACCTGACCCTGACGCAAGACGTATAATGATTGAGTCTTTGGCTTATGAAAATGCAAATGTGGAATGCAAAAAGATTTTGGGGCCTTTAAGGTTCAGATCAGCACCCTTGGAAGAATGGGTCTTGCATACACTGGATGTTGATACATTTGATTATGGCACTGAAGCATGGGTAGAAGAAGCAATTTCCAATGGTAAAAGGAGACACCAGAATACCAAATGTTTTAATTGTGGCAAAATGGGTCATATGAAAAGGAATTGTAAACAACGGATCTTCAGAAATAATAATAATGCATCTTCTAGAAATAACAGAAATAGGAGGACTCAGCCTTCAGGTTTATGTAGAAGATGTGGAAAAGGTAGACATTGGACGAATGAATGCAGGTCTACAAGAGATAGACAAGGCAACCTGATACAGACGGGAAACGTGAGAGGGGGGGCCTCACAGGCCCCCATGGCAAACATGGTTCAGTCATTTCCAGTTTCTGCAGAGAACGTGCCTCGTCAGGACAATTAGGAAACCTCATGCCTACTGTTACAAACGATAATGAGCAGAAAGATGAGTTACGTGTGTTTTGGCAAACTTCTATAAATGATCAAAGACCTAAGCTGAGAGTGTGTGTAAATGGCATTTTTATTACTGGCCTGCTGGACACAGGTGCTGATGTAAGTATCATTACCCCAGAATCTTGGCATCCGTATTGGCCTCTTCAGAATGTAAATGTTCAGCTCCTGGGAATTGGAACCCTATCTCGAGTAAGACAGAGCACAAGATGGGTTGAATGTATAGGGCCTGAGGGACAAATAGGAAAATTAAGGCCATATGTAGCCAATATTGCAATGAATTTATGGGGTCGTGACCTATTACAACAATGGAATACCCAAATTAACATTCCTGCTACTTCTAGAGCCTATATTTCTGAGAATAATATTAAAAGATATTACAAACGGAGAAAACCGGCCATTCGGGCCATACAAGAACAAGTAATTGAAGCCCCTTCAGAGATACCAACAGCCTTGCCTCTAAAATGGTTGACTGAGAAACCAATATGGACAAAGCAATGGCCTCTAGCTGAGGAAAAGTTACAGGCTTTAGAACAGCTGGTACAAGAGCAATTAGATGCTGGACATATAGAAGAATCTACCAGCCCTTGGAATTCTCCTGTATTTGTGGTTAAGAAAAAATCAGGTAAATGGAGAATGGTGACAGATCTCAGAGCTATCAACAAGGTTATTCAACCTATGGGTCCTCTGCAATCTGGAATCCCTTTGCCCTCTTTATTACCAAAAGGATGGCCTCTTATAGTTATTGATTTAAAGGATTGTTTTTTCACCATACCTTTACAAAAAGAAGATAGAGAAAAATTTGCCTTCACGGTGCCTACTTACAACAATTCTCAACCTTCCAAGAGGTACCACTGGGCCGTCCTCCCCCAGGGTATGTTAAATAGCCCCTCCTTGTGCCAATATTTTGTGAACCAACCATTGCAAATAATACGCAAGAAATTTCCCAAATCTATAATATACCACTACATGGACGACATCTTGTTATCCGATTCAAACATGGATACCTTGAACAGACTGTTTGAAGAAATAAAGATACTTTTACCTAAATGGGGATTGCAAATTGCTCCTGAGAAGATACAGAAGGGAGATTCTGTTAATTATTTAGGTTATAAAATAGGTTTGCAAAAAATTAAGACACAAAAGGCACAAATTAGGAGAGATCGCCTACAGACTCTTAATGACTTTCAAAGACTGTTAGGAGACATTTCCAGTCTACGACCAGCTGTTGGGATAACACCTGATCTAATAATTCATTTGAACAAAACCTTGGAAGGTGATAAAGACTTAAACAGTCCCAGAGAATTAACAGCTGAAGCAGAAAAGGAACTGACAATAATTGAGGAAAAATTACAACAGGCACATGTGGACAGGGTGAATCCAGAGCTCGATTGTATTCTCGTCATATTACCATCCAAAATTTCTCCTACAGGAATTTTAATGCAGAGAGATGATATTATCTTGGAATGGATCTTTTTACCACATAAACCAAGTAAAAAACTGAAAACTTATGTGGAAAAAGTCTCTGAGTTAATTATAAAAGGCAAGCTGAGACTTCGTCAACTAGCAGGCATAGACCCAGCAGAAATTATAGTGCCTTTCACTGCTGATGAACTAAAGAAATTATGGGAAGATAATGAAACATGGCAAAGAGCTTGTGCTAATTTTTTGGGAGACATTAATAACAACTATCCAAAAAGCAAGAGGCTTAACTTCATAAAGAGAACTTCTTGGATCCTTCCTCGAATCGTCCGTGATGCTCCAATAACTGGAGCCCGTACATTCTATACTGATGCCAATAAAACAGGGAAGGCAGGTTACAAATCGGAAGACTTGGGTAAGGTGGAACAAAGTCCTTATGATTCTGTCCAGAAGGCAGAATTATATGCCATTCTTATGGTGCTAAGGGATTTTAGAGAACCTATTAATATAGTTACTGATTCACAATACGCAGAAAGAGTTATTTTACATATTGAAACTGCTGAATTTATACCTGATGATACAGAACTAACCTCATTGTTTATCCAGGTTCAAGATTTGATCAGGAACAGGCTTTGCCCTATGTACATAACACACATCCGATCCCATACGGGTCTGCCAGGTCCTCTAGCACAAGGTAATGCAGAAATTGATCAATTATTGATTGGTAGTGTGCTACAAGCCTCTGAATTTCATAAAAAACATCATGTTAATAGCAAAGGTTTGAAGAAAGAGTTTTCTATCACATGGCAACAAGCTAAGGAGATTGTAAAGAAATGCCCTACTTGCTCTTTCTATAACCAAACGCCACTGCCTGCAGGGGCTAATCCAAAGGGCACCCAAAGGAATGAAATCTGGCAGATGGATGTGTTTCACTTTGCAGAATTTGGCAAATTGAAGTATGTTCACCACACCATTGACACTTATTCAGGCTTTCAGTGGGCAACTGCTTTAAGTTCAGAAAAAGCTGATTCAGTAATCACTCATTTATTAGAAGTCATGGCTATCATGGGTATACCTACACAAATAAAGACAGATAATGGTCCTGCTTATGCCTCTAGGAAAATGAAACGGTTTTTTGACTATTACAATATCAAGCATGTTACAGGTATACCATACAATCCTACAGGTCAAGCAGTCATAGAAAGATCAAATCGAACTATAAAGGATATGTTGAATAAACAGAAAGGGGTGGAAAACACCCCCAGAAATAGGTTACATAATGCTTTGTTAACCTTGAATTTTCTTAACGCTAATGAGAAGGGGACAACGGCTGCAGAAAGACATTGGATAATGGAAAAGTCTACTGAACTAAATCAACCAGTTTATTTCAAGGATGTGCTGACCTCACAATGGAAGCCAGGAGATGTGCTGCGTTGGGGAAGGGGTTTTGCTCTTATCTCCACAGGTGAGGAACAATTGTGGATACCGTCAAAATTAATAAAGGTTCGGTATGAAGAAGAAAAGCCATTTGGAAAAGATAAATAACAATTCATTCACAAGGATGGCGAGCATACTGATGGTAAGGAATTCAGGTAGGTTGGGGGCAGGGTTTTTTTTTTTTTTTATCTCCACAGGAAAATACTGATCTTCAAAGAATTTAAGGGACCCTGAATATTTAATAACTGATGGATGGAAAATAGTTACGACCCACTAAGACTCAACAGTAACATGAGTAAGTATTGATTATATATATATTTTCTTTTTTCTCTTTGAACGCTTCTTTATAAATATGTAGAGCTGGTTTTGGAGTTGGACTATGGCTCAGTCCCTCTTCAATTCCAAGCCTGTTGATAAGAGATATCTCAGAGTTTCTGTCTCAGATCAGGAGCCATGAAATGGGACAGAATGAGGATAATTATATACTTGATAAACTTTCTTTGCTTTTCCTCATATCTGTGTCTTTCTTTATATGTCAGAATATGTCCTTGTTGTTAATGTTTAAATTTCCCATAACAAGCAACAAATTTCCCTACAGTAATTTTTGAAGTTTCCAGGATGAAGATGGGGCCCCACAACATCAACTCAACCTGGTTTTTATGACGTCATGAATATTTTTTTTCTTTTTCTCTTTTTTACGCGCTAATATGAGACCTGTTTTTTGGTACCAACTGCACAAGACAATTTCGAATGGTGCACATTTTTGACAACACTCTGGCCGGACCTTCTCAAAGTGCTCAGGGACTAGTTATAATTTTCTTAGGTCAAAGGTTAATTTGGGAATTTTACCATCATTTGCTTTCACAGGAGCCCCTAAGGAGAACATCGCCCCCATGTCAGCTTGAAGCAATCTTAGAGGACGACGTCCCCTCTCCCAACAGAGTTTGCCCTCAGGGTTAGGGACATCTTTTAGTGGTTGGTTTGGGGTTGAGGGGATGGGGAGATGTTTTATGGAATTAGGGGTATGTTCAAAAAAAAAAAAGGGGGGGGGATTAACTGGTTTGATGGGATGATTGGTATTTGTGAGTTACTGTTTTTAGAAAATTGTATTGGTACTGTTTTCTGTATATTGACATATTGAATATTGAATGTGAGTGTTCCTACCTCTATTTTTGTATAAGAATATGCTTATATTGTATTGATACATCTACCATATCACAATGTACATTTCTACCTCTGATACTATTTATGTAATAACATTGTTTACATTTGATATGTAATGACATTGTTTACAGATGAAGATCATTGTCTTCATATATTGCACAGTTGTTTATTGTTTTAGTCTTTAAGTTAGATAGATATTGAGAATTATATAGATTAATAGTCATCTAAGTTTGTCATTTGTAATTAGACTAATCAGGTTCTTTAGATATATAGAGATTATACTCAGTATAGATAGATAATCTTCAACCTCTTTGGAGAGCTGTAGAATATGGCCTTTAATATAACTCAGAGTTTCGTGATAGTGAGACACAATTGCTCCTGGCAACACCGCTCTATTCCCGAGAGAACGTTGAGCACCAAAGACACTCCACTGGGAGCTTGTCTTCTTGGCAGAACTGGCCTTTGGGTTAAGAAAAGCCCATACCTCAACCACTGACAAAGATACAGAGCGTGCATCAATGGATACAACAGGACTGTCATATCCTGCCAAGACAGGGTAAGATAGTTTTGAAAAGTTCCTTGCCTTTAATAATGGTATGTCAGTTATGTTAGGCCTTAGCCAAAGTTGGTTGACTCAACATTGCAAACGAGACTTTGGGTGATTGCTCAGGTAGTCAGTTGTCTTTGTCAATTGTTACACATTTGGATCGTTTGTTAAGTAATATTTATTGCCTTCTCGGATCTTTGATGGAGTTGAAGATTATATAATTGTAGTTACTCTCTACATTATTTAGACTCCTTGAGATAGAATGTTTAGCAAAACTTTTGATTCTCAATATTGTTTGTTATATTTATTTGTTATTATTGTATATAGTTGTATTTGGTTTAGTTCTGTCTTATTTAGACAAAAGGGGGAGATGTAGGGATAAGTCCCACCCCTTAGGGGGCGTGTTCGCCTCAGGCTAAAGTTCTCCTATAAAATTGGTGAGCGTGCTCCCAGCGCTCTCTTCTGCTTTCCTGGTCTCCGCGGGAACAGTGGTTCTGTAAGTCTATTCCTCCATTAAAGCTGTCTATATTTTGACAATCTGTCTGCATTCGCTTACGCCGTTACATTCCATTTTCAGGATAAATTAGTTATCTAAAAGTATTTTCAATAAGTTGGCAATGCATCTACTACTCCTCAAAAATACAAGAAGCCATTAAGTAAGGGTAGACATGAGAGACTGAACTTGGACCCTCAATTCTTGGTGGCAGTAGAGAGGTGGACCACATAAATGCTTGTGTCCAGGGCTGGGAAGTAGAGACAAACACGATTTAGATAGGAATGGGGAATTTCTCTTGCTTACATAATGCATTCTTAATCAATAAATCAATACAGAGCAGTGACTAGCTCTTACTTATCCCTTGACAAAAACGACCACCTACGTTGGAAAGTTGGATGGAAGCTTATTTAAAAGAAACACAATAGTCTTACCTGAAACTCTGGCTTGACTGTCTGCTTCACAATTAAAGACTGCTTCTTCCTTTCAGAGACTTAAATTACCTTGAGTTACAGGACATCACCTTTCCCTGGTTTTCTTCCTACCCCTAGCTGGTTCTTCTCTTACTTTACACAAATTCCCCTTACTCTGTCCATTGCTACAATGGTCATGAGCAAAAAGGTCTGTGAATGCCTGATGGTAGCAATGTGTTATTGTGATTCTCAGCAGTAAGAAGTTTTGGATGGATTACAAAACAATGAAAAAGGGGATGAAGAGGCTGAGAAGCTTGTCTTGATTTGTGATCAAATGTGAAGACGCTAAGGTAACATCTTTCTTCTGAGATGGAAGCTGCAGCCCTTTGGTTGATAGGCACCATGACTTGCATAATTCTGTCTCAAATGTTGGGCTTTGGAGGGGAGTGAAGCTGCCCACGCCCACCAGTACAGCACACAGCACACCGACATCGGTATAAGTCAACAGCAGCAGCCTGATTTGTAGTTTTCTTTTGTGAAAAAAAAATGTGCATTTTCCTTTTAAGACTCAGCATGATGCTATGAGTTCCTCAATCCCTTTGGGCAATAGAAGAGTGGATCTCGTCATTAAAAGCAATTAGCAAGAAGCAATGAGAACATTATCAAAGATTGTTTACTAGCATCTACAGAGGATGTGAGAGCTAATGTGGGGACCTTGTAGTCAATACAAATTAGAATATATTAACAGTCGTCTTTCCAACTCCAAACTAGAAAATATGGAGGCAATTTTCTGCTTCAAGCTTTTCCTTTGTTCTTATTCATACTGTCTTTTTGTCTTTCTCTCTTTTCTCCTTCCCTTTGTCATAGGTCCCTCTTTTCTTTCCTTTCTCCATCCTCCTTAGCCTTGTTAAGGATCGGAGGGAGTAGCTGGTTTCAGAGCCCATATTTTTGTTTCTTTTCTGTACTGTAATAAAACACCCTAACGAAAGCCACCTGTGGTGGGTAGGAGAGCATTATTTGCCTTACATTTCCAAGTCACAATCCGTCATTGAGGAAAACCGATGGCTGGACAGGAATCATGGAGGAACCGCTGCAATGGCTTGTTCTCTGGCTTGCTCACAGGCTCATACTTAGCTGACTACCTATTTGTCTCAGGATGGTGCTGCTTATAGTGGGCTGAGCTCTCCTGTATCAATCAGGACAGTCCTCCACAGACAACAGAGATGCCCATGGGTCAGTTTGATCTAGGTGATTCTCCAGGTGAGACTTTACTCTCAAATTTCTGTAGGCTATGTCAGGCTGACAGTAAATGCTCACTAGGACAGCCCATAAACCTGGGAAGAAGGTCTGATTAAAGCT
Organism: Alexandromys fortis; assembly: GCF_014885135.2. Taxonomy (NCBI): domain Eukaryota; kingdom Metazoa; phylum Chordata; class Mammalia; order Rodentia; family Cricetidae; genus Alexandromys; species Alexandromys fortis. The sequence continues at coordinate 17,896,680 of NW_026067924.1, forward strand.
ATTTATGATGCTACATGGATTGCTATAAGCTAAAAATCACTGAGAAGTGAAATTATTTTAACACTGTCCAACTGTCAAAGTGATGGGCATCTGTTTTATCCAATAAGAAAACAAATTAAATTTTTTTTCTTCATTTGCCAACTTAGCCCCAGGTACGGTAATCATGCCTCTTGATCTTTAGAGGAGACCAGGTCATTGAGTAATAGTTACTACTACTGGTGTGACATGCTGGATGTTACATGAGGGGTAGGAATTGAGTCTGATCAACTCTGCTTAGGAAACAGGGAACTTCTGGTGTTGGGTGCAGAGTCGTGTCTGGTAGCAGGCTCTGTGAATCCCTTGTCACAGAAGTGGGGAAGCATTTCCTAACCTATACTGTCAGAGCACTGCTAACAGAATGTTTGGTCTAAGATGCCCTAAACTAAACAAAATCATCATGGTGTTCAGAAAGTCCATATCTTGCCTGAGATTCAGCCTTTCTGAATCAAAGAACAGATCTGGACAGTGCCTGGAAAGGGAAAAGTCACTTTCCCAGTGATGAGATCCACAAGTTTCTCTGTTGGTTCAGGGAAGGGAATGGCAGCTGTGGGAGACCGTGAAAGCTGTTCTGCCGTTCAAACACTTCCCAACCCACTGGATATTCTTCAAAACCAGAGACTGTGTGTTGAGTTTGAATGCTGCCTCTTAGAGGCAGTGTGTCCTTTCCTAGTTTGTGAGTCCAGAACTCTCACACACTCAGCATGATTGCTGGTACAAATGGATACTTGCTGATCACACAGACCTTGGTTACACACCTGGTCCTGGCACTCTGTGATAGCCTTGAGCAAAATAATAAATGGAAAGCTCTGTTCTTCACCTACAAAGTGATATCCTTAACTTCATGAGTAAAACATACATGAAGGATCCATCCTGCATTCTGCACAGGGCTGGTTACCAGCACTCGTTCAGTCAGAGAACACGACCCTTTCCACCCCCTATTTGCCCTTCCTCCTGTTTGAAATGGTGCTCACTCATTATTTGGATCCACTGAACGCCTTTCTCAAAGTTCAACTGTTTTCTCTTATCCAAGTGAAAATACCTGACTTTTTGCTAAAATGAGCTAATTAGGTTTCATGAAACACCAAAAGAGAAATGTAATTAAAACAAAAGGAAGAAGCAGCTTGCTGCCCGGAAGGGTTGATAGATATGCTGCACCTGACTCCGGGGTTGCTGCATTTGGCTCCGGGGTTCTGACAGGGTTACAAGACTTATGTGAGGTACAAAGGCCTTGCTGACTGAAGTGGGAAGACACGTTATATCCAGCACAGAATTCTGAGATAACTTGGTCACGTTGGCACTTTAAGACAGGACGCTACCAAGCATCTTTAGTGAGAAGCAAGCTTTATGTATCATATCTTGAAATGATTCTATAGTGTTTAGCCCTGGGGTTATCAAGACTACTCAATGCAAGCAATTCTGAGAAAACTGAATTTCTAAAATGTAGAAAGTAGAGGGAAATGTTGAAGATTGCAGGGTCACGAAGCAATTATAGCTGTACCATAGACAACCTTTAAGAACGTATCTTGCTGTCCTCGTCAGGAGTACGTGGGACGAAAAGCATGATGGAGCCTTACATGTAGTCAGAACAGAAGGCAAGAAGCAGGCTTGAGACATCCAATAGTGTGCTTCTTGGGTTTAAAAATTATATGCCAAGTAACTATAACCCCAAATAGTCATAAGAGTAGGCTTGAATGTTTGATAACCATCATACTAAGTGCTAACAGTAGTTTACTTAATCTTTGCAACTACCTACTTAAGGTAGGAAATTGTACCATCCTTGTGTGACAGAAGCCGAAAAGAGTCCAGGTTGATGAGTAGGTTGCCAACAGCTACCCAGTCTGGAGTGGGGAGGCTGGAACTTAAGCCAGGTTAATATGCATCACATAATTTTCTGCCTCTTAGGGCTACTGTGGCCCAGACTTGTCATGTTTGCATCACTTGTGGATGAGACAGGAAGGGACGGGATGCAACTGGGAGGCATTCTGACAAAATGTAGCAAAGGAAAAGATGCTTTTCAAACTCCTCCCCTTCCAGTTCTATGAGCCTGGAAGCTCTCACATTTTCTCCTGTAAACCGACGACTCAATCTGCTCATCTGTGTCCTTTTCACTGTGAGCTAAGTTGGAAGGCCGTGGTTCCTACACAGGGCATACCAGACCTAATCTGTGATGAAGTCTCCTTGAGCACGCATATACGTATAGTAGTAGTGATCAATTTCAAGCCCCAGCCTACTGCTAGGCTGTACGAAATTAAACACAGTGTTTTGATGAAGCGATGCGAAACTCAAGCAGTGCAGGCAGAGGGCCGGTAACCAGAGTTAACCAACAGGCTTTTCTGCTTGCGGAAGGAGAATCTTGTATTAAACTGGCCCCACTCTGTCCAGATCTTTACTAACTCATCAGCTAGATACTAATGCTTTTGTTCATTATGAAGTTCATCAACAATGAGGGCTAAATATTTTCAAAACAAGAGTCTGTAATCATCTTATCTAGATACAAAGATTCTGGTAGAGTCAATCTATTTCAGCCTAGAAGGAGATATCAGATAGTGTAGTGGACTGGAAGGTTCAGTGTAATTGTAAGTACTAGGAGTCAGCTCTGAAGTGTCTCTGTGTGCTTTCCCCATTCTTCTGTGTCTTTTGCCCAATCTCAAGTACAAGAAGAAAATGTTTTAAGCTATGTTTATGGGCCATATATCTTGGATATTGATCTTCCAGAGACAGTAAGGAAATGAGGTCATACAGCTAACTATTTGGCTAATAGTTCTCAGATCCAGGAGTGCTATACTCCTATCTTGTAGGGTTTTCAGACATCGGGTATCTGCCTGAAGACACTAAGGTGGCCAGTTGCAGAGTCAAGAAGTTCATGACCAAGTCTTCTCTCTCCCAGACCTGTTTTTATTTTCCTTTTTTAACACAATTTTTCAGATGAACAGTGCTCCTATTGGCTCTGTTTCTAGGAGCTACATCCCCAACTACCTTTATTTCTTGAAAAAGTGTTAGGAAACAGGAATGGATATTGATTAAAAACTGCTCAAGTCTGTATACCCGGACAAGGGCAGCCAATTCTTAGCACTGTGGAATAATGTCTCACTTGGACCTGATGCCCAGCACAGGAATGCAAAGAGCAATGGGCCTGGGCTCATTCTTCAAGGGCTAAATTAGGGGATGAGTTCTCTCTTCTTTTATAATGCAAACCTTTCTCAGTAGCAGGGCCAGCTTAGCCTTTCACTGGTCTGTCCCCATGCTCTTCCCAGGCCTATACAAAGCTCTTCAAAAGCCCCACACTTACTCCAGAAAGTTCTGCTTTTTGAAATCCTTCAGTGTAATTTTCAGTGGTAGCATCAACATATTTCAATTATTGAACACTCAGCACAGAGCAGTTAAAGCAAATGGCCAGAGAGATGGGCACAAACACAAATTGATTGCTATCATTAGTGGGTGAGCTCTGCATCCGAGCAAGGCATCCGCTGGGTTTCAGAACTACTTGCCAGAGTCGCCCCAGCTCATAACTAATATCTCTTCTTAGCACAATTGTTAAGGCCTCTGCTTTTGCCCAGCTCTTTCTCAATTTCTTTCCCCTTTCCCAAACCTTATTTCTCGGTTCTGCTTCCCAGCTGTTTTCTTCTAGGACAGTATGACATGAATACTTGGTGCAATCAGAATCGTGTCAAGAGAGCAAGAAACAATCAAAGCAGAGAAACAGCTGGGGCTGGTTCCTGTCTAGTGTGCCTGGCCTACCGGCACCTTTTTTTGATTTGACATTTTGAGGTCAGAAATCAGAGACAATTCAGAAATCCATCTTGACAGATTCTGAAAATGGATTCTATCATTTTAAATTGCCGCTGCTTACACCCCCAGTGGGAACAGCATCGATATGGAAAGTTTGAGAGTATGGCCCACCTATACTGCAAGGACCAAGATCCAAGCAGACAGTTTGCCTGATGGTGCAAGAGCGTCATGCAAAGGAAAGATGTGGGTAAGGTGGGTAAAGGCACTTCTTGTGCAGGCCTAATGACTTGAGCTTAATTCCTCGAGTTTACAGAGGCAGAAAAGGCCCACAAAAGTCGTCCTCAGACCTCCATTTGTGCACCCTGGAGTCTGTATACCTTCACCCAGACATAAATCACGTAGACACAAGTACAATAAGGACAAACAAAACAGACACTTCAAAAACAAAAACTAGAAAAAAGGGCCTGAAGCTTTAGAGGATGAACCCTAGCTCTTCTGTAACTTTACAAGTCACTCAATCAGCAGGATCCCTGTTTCGCTGTGTGCAAATGTGCACCATTACACTACGGATTTTCACAGGGCTACTCTGAGGATGAATTGCATCTATCCAGTTATGTGTGCTTCAACAACGGGGCTAGGTTCTGAGAAACACATCCTTAGGTGATTCTGTCATGTGACTGTCATACAGTGCATTTAAACACAAAGCTCCTAGTGACCACCATTGTATGTGTGGTCCCCTGTTGACTGGTATGTGGCCCGTGGCTATGTAAGTACCACACTGAGTGAAGAGGCTTGCGCATGCGTGAGTCACAGCATGTTTTAGCAATTGTTAGCACCACCACTAGTAAGTAGCCTTGTAGCACCAAATGGCAAAGAACAGATTTTTGGATCCACGGCTTTTTCGGTCATTTTGCACTTTGGTTTTCCCTACACAGGAAACATGGTCTTACCTAGACTGCCATCTCATCTCAAGCACAATGCTGTCCTTAAATGACACCATGCCTTTTGATTACCCAGAAGCAAGCTACCATCGTCTCAGCCGGTGTAGAGAGCTCCTAAACTGTACCTTGTCTCCGACGAGCGTTGAGTTTCCTAAAGCAGGTTCCTTCCACGAGGCGGTTCAGGCGCTGCTGTTTGATCAGCTCTAAGATTTCTGGCTGGATCTTCTCCTTTAGTTCCCTATTGGAGGACAAACAGATCACATTCCACACCGCACCTCGAGAAACAGTCCCCGGTGGGTAGCACTGAGGGCTGATGGGCAGGGAGCCTGAGTGCCTGCTTTCAGGAACACCCTAGGACCTCACCAACTGGCACTTTAGACAATCATTTAGAGATTTTTCTAAGTGGTGTTGGGAAAAATCTAGGCCAGGGTTCCCCGGAGAAACAACACTACCGAGACTCTGACATTTACAGACTATCCACAAAAGTGACAGCCACTTTTGTGATTTTTTTTTTCCCTCCAGAACAAAGCCATCTGAGAAATCCCTTCTTTTACAAAGTCACAGATACAGCTTAGGCAAAACTCCAAGGAAATAAATTCCTTAGTTTCTCCCGTGTCGCAAAAAGCAAAACAAAATGAGCAAAAAAGCCTACATCAATTTTGGGATGTGACCAAGTATGAATATTGGGTGATCATGCAATTGCTACATCCCATACCTATCTACATCCTGAGCAAGGACCACCTTTTATTTTCTATTCCATCGCTCACAAATGAGAACCATAAGACTGCCCTAGATTCCAGCCCACAGAGACTGGGATAATGATGGGATAAATTAGTATTATTTGTAACTCGTCTCAGGCCAATAGGCTGTCATTCAGTTTCAGATGAACCATGCTGCAAAGACTCCACGATAGAGTGCAATGTTTTTCTAAACATTCAAGGAACTTTTACGCCACTATGAAGTTTTATTAGCATTCTGGCATCTGAGGCTAGTAAAGTCAGAATATTCTAGTCAAAGTTGTACGGAGAGCCGCAGAGCTGAGCCCTCAGAGACCTGTTGAGAGTACCGTCTATAACAGAAGTCAGGAATCTTGAGTCCAGTTGAGGCTGTGTCTGTGACTCTTGTTTCACATTGCTCAGCTGAGTCCCAGTTTCCTAAGCGGAAGGGATTAGAACTCTGCCTGAGAAAATGCTATGGCTCCTGAAGGAGACAAGGCTAACAGAAGTCTAGAAACACTGGCTGGCCAGGGAGGCATGACTGAATTTACCTTGGTAATCACTGTCTTTGGCCCAGCTAAACACTCCAAATGATCACAATGACCTCACTTAAGGCTCAATGGTCAGCTTTGATCTCGAGTCCGCCCTTGCTCTGGCCCTGGACAGGACACTTGTTCTCAGCTGTTCTGGTTTGCAGGTGGGCAAGGCACTTGTGATTGGCAAGTACCCAGAAGACTATCGTGCATTGTGTAATTACACCTCACCTGATTTCACTTCTCGCAGACTAAAATACATTTGGAGGATGAGTATTAAGGTCAACTTTTCCACCCTACAGATGAGGAAATTCCTCAGGAAGGTTAAGTTTAGAGTATAGACTCCAATCTTATGCTAATGTGAACAAAAAATACATGGAAAACCTATCTCAAAAAGAAAAGTGAGTCTTTAAAAAAGATCAGTGAGTAGGGCAGGGCAGATGGCTCAGTAGTTGTGAACACTTGTTGCTCTCGCAGAGGACCCAGGTTTGGTTCCCAGCACCCACCTGGTGACTCACAACTCTGTATAATTCCAGTTCCAGAAATCTGGCGCCCTCTTTTGGCCACTGTGGGCAGCAGGTATGCAATATGATGCATATACGCACATGCAGGCAAAACAAATTATATAGAAAATAACTAAATGAAAACTTTTTCTAAAAAAAGAAAAAAGTAACATAAAAAGGATTCGGTATCTAACAAGATGCTTTTGTACTGCACTAATAGGACAGTCAAACTTAAATTTCAATTTGATGCAATCACTGGATAGAGTTGCAGGAGATAGTCTGAGGTTAGTTGAGGTGGACAGACCTGCCTACTCTGGCCGGTACCATCCCCTAGAGTGAGATTCTAGACTGTCTATTAAAAAACGTGAGCTCTGCACCAGCTCTCTTCATTCTCTGCCAAGCTTCCATTGCTGTAACTTTCCGGACACACTATGCATTATCCTGGAACCATGAGCAAACGAAGCCCCTTTCCCCTTAAGTTGCTTCTGTCAGAACATCCTGTCAAAGCCACAGGAGAGGTCACTGGATAACTGTGCACATTTGTGGCTGAGATGGCCTTGAGGGCCTGTGCGATACGGCAATGCTACACACACTAATAACACAGCATGCAGAATCTGCAAGGCCTTTCTTCTGTGCACAGGCATCTGAGGTCTCAGCTCAGGATTTCAGATCACTATAACTCTACCAGTGCTCATCTTCTATAAAATAGACTCAGCGAATCAAGCTTTGATGAACCTTGAAATGGAGAAGAGGCTGAGCACTGCATGGGCAGCTGCTCCCGGCAATAAATTATTGCTTCTGATTTCTACGTCTGGGTAATCGGGCAAAGAAGGAGAGATATCCTCTGGGGAGAGGAAGGGAGGAAGAGGTTTGGAACTCAACAATTTTGAGGATAGTTTTGATAGGTTAGGCTTAAGGTATTAAAATGCAGAGATGAGAATCATGAAGAGGAAATTTCGAGAAATTCTAATGGATGTTTCATGATGTTTTGGTGAAATTTGAATATTCTTATCATCACACATGTCTTGACCAAATCCATTAGATGTACTAAAAGAAGTGAATCTTTTTTTTTCCCACGAGGATTTATACAAGAGTCTGTCTCCCTTCTTAATGAAATTCTGAAGACTCCAAACATGATTGGACAAAGGGAAATTAAAAAGCCCCTTCAACATTATTTTTTGACTTCTGTTTCCTTGCAACTAGACTTGGCTGCCATGTATTCATGGCACCAAGAAAGCCCAGACACCCTTACAATCTGTTTCTGTGACTGAGACATGACCTCTTAGGCATGACAGATAAGAAGACTCTAGCTGTAACCCCGCTCTGAAATATTTGACTTGTAGTCACTGAGGCTGGGGCCATGGGTTCACTGGCTGACATGTAAATGAAGGAGAAAGCTCAAAGGAGGGATGGTAAATGAGTTTGTGCAAAGCAGTTCAGTCTAGTACACTGGTTCTCGACCTTCTTATGCTGCGACCCTTACCACAGTTCCTCTTGTGATATAACCCAAAATCATAAAGTTATTTTCATTGCTATTTCATAACTGTAATTTTACAACTGTTATGAATTGTAAATAGCTGATATTTCTGATGATCTTAGGCAACCCCTGTGAGAGGGGTAGCAACTCACAGGTTGAGGACTGCTGGTCTAGTACCTACTCCGGAAAACAATTCTAATCCAGGCTCAGCAAGGCCAGCGCAGTACACAGAAGACATTCAGAACCTCTAGACTGAAGTCAACTCTTAGCCTGGAGTCTGCCCAGCTGAGTCACCACTCCCCATTGGTTTGGCAAATATTCTCTATAAAGCATCAGATAGTAAATGTTTTAGGCTTTGTGGGCTTTTAGACTGACAAAAAACCCTCAATGAATGTGGCTTAATTTTAATAAAATTCATTTACAGAAATCAGGAGTGGGAAGATTTGGTTCAGAAACTACTGCTCAAGAACCTCTAAACTAGGAGGGCCCTCCAGACGCTTCAGACTGAGTGACAATGGCACTTTCATGGACACGGATCTTTTGCTGTCTCAGTTCTGGAGAACATCAGGGCCCATTCCCTGGACTACTTCTGTTCCTTAAATAAACAGACCCGTGGCTTTCATTACCATTTTCATTCTGACAGCTCTCGAATTTGTATTTCCAACCTAGACCCACCTGCTGACCTCCAAACTCACCTGCCTGGCCACCTCCCTGGGCATCCCACAGACTGGCATATTTAGTGCTGAACTCCTGAACCCTGGCCCACATCACTCCACCCCAAAGCGCTGCCCTTTAGTTGTTTGGGTCCCACATCCGGAGCCCATCCATGATTCTTCTCTTTATACAAGTACAACAACAGCCCATCCACCAGGAAATATCATCTTTCCTTCTTGCCAAAATATAATTAATGTAGAGCAAAAACTAATCTTATTATCTCTTGCTTAAATCATTAAAACAGCCCCCTAACCGGCCTTCTTGCTTCCAAATGTGCCTCCTTAGAGTGTTTCTAACACAGAAATCCATGCTAGTCATCCACCAAACCCCGAATGGCTTCCACCAAAGCCCTGTGTTCTAGATATCGTCTTGGGGTCACTTCCTGTTGCTGCTGTCCTCACGTGTTCTGATGCTGCCACTGTACCTCATGGTTAACTGAAAACTCAGATCTACTGTGACCGCAGGATGCTTTCACAAGTAATCCTTCCTGCTTGGAGTGCCCCTTACCCAAATATCTACACACATGCTCTCTGAATCCCTAATACAAGCTTCCTTCATATGTCATCATTATAACTAAAGGTATCTAGTTTTACCATCTCTAAAAATATACTTCATTTCTTTTATCGTGCCCTATGGAGACATTCTATCACCACTTAACTTTCTGTCACCTTACATGTATTATATATATATACATATATATATATATATATATATATATATATATATAAAATCATGCATGTATATCATCTATTTTCCCCCTCTAAGATTTAACACCACAAGGGTTAGGGCTATATACGTTCTATTCATTGCTGAATCGTAAGCATAAAGAACACTGACCAGCTTGTATCAGACACTGATAAATATCTGTCAGATGTTTGAACACTGAACATGGTATACCTATATAGACAAACCTACTGGAATAGGCTTTGAGCGCAACAGTAGGCTGGCAGGCTGGTCTTTAGGAAAGCTGCCGCTGGCAATATGTATGCATCAGCTTTGTTTCTCACTCTTTAAGAAAACATTTTCTTTTTCATTTATTTCTCTTGTACATTCTTAGACAATGTGGGAAGTATACAAATACACCAGCACCAGGGTTCCCATTTCGTATACTACTAAAGGCACAACTCGTTACATTCTGTGTTTTGTAATAAGAGTAATCATTTATTCAGTGCATATCATAAGCTGAGCATGCGCTGATCGGTTTCCTACGCTATTGTTTTGGACCCTTGTAGCAGCTTAATGTTGTGAGGGCTTTCACTGTTTTCATTCCCCAGAGCAGGGAAAGGCAGGCTTAGAAGGGACGATGCGACTTCTGCAGAAGGCACATCTGCAAAGGGCTGCACTGAAATTAGAACTGGTCTCAGAACTCCAGCTGCAGCACATTTTCCCTGCCTGCTTTACTGCTTTGCTGTTGTCTCTTCTCTTCTTCCAACTAAATGACCCACTTCTGGACTATTTAAGCTGTTTATCTCTGTTAGCCTGTACCAATAACGAGGAGGAACTTATCTTCTCTGTCAAGTGGCAAATCAAAAGCATGCCCTCTTTGAAATCGTTCATCAGAACCAGGACGTAAGCCAGGGCTGCTGTTCCCCAAACATTTCTTCACGTGGTGCTAACTTTTTCCTTCTTGGGATCCATCACCATTTTTATCAAATGCAGCAGATGGAGTTTGCGCCAGCTGAGGTTTGCCACTGTGTGATGTGTGATGTGCAGGCGGTCGTGGGAGGGAGAGAGTGCTACGGAGCTGGAGAAGCTAGAAAGCCAGTGGAAGGCCACGTGCTCAGCTGCAGCCAGGCTGCTGACCGTGTTTGTGGAGTAAAAGGTTTGAACTAGGCAGCCTTAATAGTGGCTTCTAGCTCTCCCACTCGGGCGTCCTAACCACTGAGCTTGAATAGATGCAGTATCGGGGTCTTTTTCAAAATCTAGATGTGCTTCCTGTAACTGAATACCGAGCAGTCTGAGATGAGTTCTCCCCACCCCCCAACTTTTTAAGATTGGATACTGAGGCACCTAATGCTTCTCAGCACCTTGGGCTGAGCCACCAGGGGGTGATTGCCTATTATTTGTTAAACTAATAAAACAACAACAACAACAAAAAGAATAAGCATGCATGATCCTCCTCTTGGGTGACTTTGCTTATCATGAGTCACGCTGGCAACACTTCCACTTCAACGACTCCCACAATGAGCTCCCGTCTAGAAGATCACAGTAACAGACAAAGCAGATACCCAGTGGATAGACCATATCCTGCTTCCTGCCTGCTGGTTTCAGAGGGTGTGGCTACAGGCTGGCCCGTCACCTGTCACCTCCTTGTTTAAACCTAAGGGTCCTCCTCGTGTCTTGGTTTCACAGTTATATATACCAAAAGTTCCCGTGAGGCCTGGTGCTTTCTAGTCTCCTGGACAAGAGTGTTAACAAAGTCACGCCCGTGCAGGGCATAGTCTTTCTACTGGCATTGTGTCTCCCCACTCAAGAAACATCAAGGTGAGAGCTTCTTGTAATAAAGGAAAAGGAAACTCCAGCACGGTGGCAGAGTCTTGCAAGTAAAGAAAGAAAGGCAGAGTAGGGTAGCGTCCACCCTGGGCAGGGCTGAGAATGACATTCTCCCCTGGGACAGTCACGGCCAAGCACTGACTTAGAGTCACTTGCTTTGCTGGAGTGGCAGCAATTTAGAACCACTTGGCCTTCACTTAATCGACTCTCCAATCTTCCATTTAGGTGTTAAGAATTGTCAAAAGCATAATAAAGCGTCCTTCTGTTTGCACATTTGTTGGAACTGCTGACTTAAAATCCAGCATTTTGTGAAGGTAGGGCCAAAAAGGGTGAGGCGCCACACTTCCTCCTCACAGATAAGAAACAGCATCTCCCAGGCGCTAGCTGGTCACTCCAACGACTCTGTTTTGGTATTTCTAACTATGACTATCTCCTGGCTGAGGATCAAAAAGAAAAAAAAAATTCAGCTGGGTCTGTTATAAGAGCCAGTATTAGACGTATTACGGCATGTCTTAGGGTTTAGAGTGATGTGAACCAAGCCCCCTAGAAGCATTTTCTGTCCCCTGCGGATGAACTTCATGCCCACCGAAGTCTATAGCTTTAATGCAGTTTCTAGTGGTGTTTGGAAGCAAATCGTCCGTGTCACCACCTGGCTTTTCTAACCTGCTTAACTTACTTTCAGCATTGCACATGCAGAGCCAGCCTGACGAAGCAGTAGCTGGGAGTTAAGTAGTTTCAAGGCCAGGTTCTTTCCTAGGCTACTTCCACCTCTTTGGGATTAACACGTGTGCCTACCTCAAGGATGTGAGGAAATGAACTAGAATAAAGGATACTTTGTGAGTTGTCATCCATTAAAAAGTATCATGTATATGGAATCAAAAAACACAGAGAGAGAGACACACAGAAAGAGGAGAGAGAGAGAGAGAGAGAGAGAGAGAGAGAGAGAGAGAGAGAGAGAGAGAACAAATAGTAGTACATAATGAATACAAAATCCCAGAAGTCACTGCTGGTCTTTTGATTACAGAGTAGGAATGAATAACTGGCAAGTCTCTTCCCTGCTTCCCACCTTACTCCTGTGTCCTTTTCTATAAAATATAAAAGCGATGAATCTAATCTGGTTCTTAGCAGAGAAAAACAGGTCAGGTCTCAGAAGAGATGATGCGAGCAAAGGAATTCTTGTTTCCCAGATTCAGAGCATTTTAGGGATGCAGATGCGTGAGGCTTTGAAAGGGTTGCCAGTGACATTTAATGCAAAGCCCTGTAAAGGGGCCCTGCTGTTTCCCCACCTGGAGCCCATTGGTTTGCAGTCATAAAGGTGACAGGGGATGCTTGGAGGCCAATCGCTGGCCATCTCCTAGGGGTACAGTGGGCTTGTCCCTCACCTCTACAGCTCTCACTGGAACTTAGGCTATCTCAGGATTCTCAAGGCTTTAATGATTGGTGAACCTCTCTCTGGATAGCATAACACTTGCAACTCAAAGGTGTGACATACCGTTTCATACGAGAAAACAGAAGACACCCCCTATACACACACCATTGTTTAGATTCTAAATGTGGAAGAAGACAAGTGTATTTTAGCTACAGATCCCCGAGGGATCATCTGAAACAGCTGCCGCCCCCCCCCCCTCCACAAGTTCCACTCCAGGTAGTTACCAAAAGGCCTCCCTTACAGGCTATCATTTTGGAAGGTCTTTTGCTGACTCAATGAGCTCGCCACTAGTCCTGCAGTTACATCACGAGATCACTAGGGGTCAGTAGCAGTGACGGAGGACAGAGGTGGGTAACTCACAAAATCGGGCGAGACTGGAAATCTTCCTGGTTCATCCTCTCAGACTGGCGGATTTTCAGGATTTCAGTGTAGCTCAGGTTCTGCAGTTTGCTCTTGAACTGGTCCAGGGAGCTAGGCTTGGTTGTCAGCGCTCTCATAACCTGCTCCTTCACCACCTGCATTACCTGTCAAAGAGAGGAAGGTCATTATACTCCTAGGCTAAACTTTCCATCTCAGAAAAGACTCCATGTCAAAAGCTCCTTACTCCCCCCCCCCACCGTGCACAGTGTGACCTCTAGACCAAGTCTTGAGTGTGCTTTCCTAAAAGACAGACTTCCGTTATGTAAAGTTCTATTTTCTCTTACGCTGTGGGAACCACATGGAAGAAAACGGACTGGGTCAGAGAGACAGGCAGGGGAGCGTGCCTATTTGCTCTCCATGTTAAGTGACAGTACTGACAAAACACTATAAACAGTACAGACACAAGAGTCAGAAGGGAGCAAAGGCCAAACCGCAGCTAGAAGTCTGCATGTTAATCGCTTCTTCCAGGAGAAAACCGTTGTGATACAATTAACTGTGAGGTTTGGTTGGCACCGATGCAAATGGATGTGTATAGCTACCCACACCTCCCAGACCTCTTCCCCATGTTGTTAGGGCCTGAGTGTGTTCACACAGGTTATGCAATTGGAAGTGGGCATGTACTCTTTCTCTTTGAGTCAGCAACTAGCCAGGGGGTTCGTTATATTAAAGCAGACATACAACATTGGAAACTTCAAGAAAAAAAAAGATCATGGTAATTTATCCCTCTGGACAGGTCTAGTTCACAAGAGGCCATTAACCGTCGCCTCTATTAACACAGATTCATCTTCAACAAAATACATAAAGCAAAAAAAAAAAGAAGGTCAGAGGAGCCAAAGAGATCCAAAGGGCTTGTAATCTTACCACTGCCCTTCATCCTCCGTTACACATGAGAACAAATGTTACTTTATACCGAGTACGTGCCGAGTCCCTGATGCCCTGAGAGACATTTTATACGGGTGTGTGCCACATCTCTTCCTTTACCCACTTAAATCTACAAGCAAATATTACCAGCACTTCAACTCTGCAAAGACACTTAAGCTGCAGAACATTAAGAAACGAGTTTAACATTAATCACATACCAATCACAGAAGCTTGGTATGTAGAAGAGCTGAAATTTGGTCTCAAGTTTGTAAACACTTTACCACTTCAGAGGCTACCCTTCCTTCCTTAGAGCTGTTTAGAAATTTAAAAAATATTTAAAAAAAACTAAATATGTGTGTCTACTTTATGATGAATATGGTGCTAAGTACTTTGTTATGCACCATCTCATTTATTCCTCCCTCCAATAGAAAAGAATAGGACGTGAGTACTGTACATACAAAGGAACAGGGAAAATTGATGACTTGCGAGACATACACATCTAGAAGCATCCCAAGGGAGCAAGCATGGTGGCTATACTACAGACTTGATGTTGAACCCAAAATAGCACTCAGATACAGACTCTGCCTTCTGGGAACTAACAGTCTAATGAGAGATAGGGACAAGGCCCAAGATCATCAAGGAGGAATTATGAAAAGGATGGATAGTGAGGCTGTGTTGGCAGGAAGAGACATTTTATTCCAGACACTGTGGATATCATCTTTAGAGGAAGAAGGGGTGATCTGCTGGTGTACACTCAGACAACGGACCCGGAACACCTCCACACATCAGCAGCTCTGAACCTGGGCTACAACTAAATCAGAACCAACCATCTAAGCATCACTTCGTGCTCCAAGGATAATGAGATAGGACACGTTCCAGATGACCTTTAGCTGCGTCTGCTTTTCTTCTCAGGCAAGATTGTTAATTTGGGATGCTTGACAAGTTTTGAAATTCTAAACATTTCATGCCATGAAGCATGATCAATGGCTAAATCTGGTCAGGACTGAATTATTGTGCTTTGCTCCCAGAGGTGACCCTCTCTCCATTTCGGAGCCTTGGAGTGCAGCCAGTGGGGTAACAGTTTCCCGTGTTATTTGCTCTTCTGGTGGATGGTTGGATGTGCAAGAGAGAAAAAGGTACAAGGATTAAAATAAAGAAGTGATATTTTTAAATAGGACCAGAACAAAACTCAGAGTATGGAGCTGGCTACATCCCCCTTACTTTAAAAATAAAAAACGAGAAGTTCAGAGAGTGAGGTGATTTGCCCCCTGCATGTTATTTAAGGAGGTATCCCAAGAGATGGCAATTTCCATATTATAGCTGCCTAGATCATGTGGTCCAAACTGACCAATCAGCAGCCTTGTTCAGGCTGTTCCAATTTAACCCAAGATACAGTCAAAGCCTCAATTTAGAGGATGATGGGAGATGGAGAGAATTCGATACAATCAGGCAAAGACAGAAATGAGAGGGCGGGATCAATGGTGGCTATCTTTCTTCAACCAGAACGACACCCTCTCTTTACATTTTGGTATTTCGGTACATGAATCAAATTCTACTTTCTTAAGTTGATATGAATGGGATTCTTGCCACCTGCAACAAGACTCCCCAAAGATATCTAGGGAAGTCTAAAAGGAATACCATCCTGTGGGTCTGAGATAGCCCAGACAGAAGGAGAAAGAGAGAAGATGAAGAGAGTTGATGATACTACTTTAAAATAGGAAGATAGTTAGGCTGGAGAAATTAATTGCTCGGTGATTAAGAACAATGGCTGCTCTTCCATGGGATTAGATTTGGTTCCCAGCACCCACATGGTGACACACAACCATCTGTGACCCCAGCTCTAAGGAAACGAATGTTCTTTGGATTCTGTGGGCACCAGCCATACAAGTGGTACATGAACATACTTGCAGGCAAAACCCCCATATGCATTAAGTAAAATTAAAATACAAAGAAAGAAAATGACTCTTAAATTCAACTTCCAATATATGCCATTGTTGAATTCTTGCTCGGAAACAATAATGGTCTCTTACCATACTCATGGACATGCTCCTAGTCATATCTGATGCTTAGAGTATCATGAATGCCCTGGTGCAAGACTACTGTCCCCACTGGGTGGAAGAGTATCTATCAGAAAAGCCCCTTAAATGCTCCTTTCAATTTGATAAAAAAAAAAAAAAGCATAGAACTTTTCCTAAAAGGAGGCGGGTTGACTGGCACCTGCAGCCCTGCAGCCAGGAGGGAGAAAAGCAGCGGGTAGGAAGCTCAGACCAGCAGCTGGTGGAGTCCACTTTCGCTTTGTGCTGGCCCTAGCGAGTTCTACTCTTCCTCTTTATGCCAAGAGAAGAAGAGGCCACGGGTAGCTTTCCGTTTGTTTTCTGTACGATGACAAATAACAAGCAAACACCTCTCTGGGCCTTTGTAAATTAGTCTCTAGCTTCTGCAGTTTTTAATAATTAATGGTGTGAATTCTCAACATGTCACGTATAAAACTTAAAGTAGGACATTTTCAGTCACCATTGTTGACTGTGTCTTCTTTGGAAAACATGGCACGGCTTGCGAGTTATTTGAAAAACCTTCAGATGATACGGCAGAGGTATCAGCAAATGAATGGTGAGATATTTTACCTAGGGTGCCCACACTGTCACAGACACTAAAGGAAACACACCCTTGGAATCTACACTTGCTGTGGGCATTGGTCCAGCATTCGTGCCATGTCTACAGCACGCAGGTAGTAGAGTATGGGAAGTTGTCCGAGCACATGCTGTGCTCTGTAAGGCCTTACGGAATAAAAGTGGGGGATTCCCATAAGACATCTGTACTTCCCATGGAGAGAAGCTTCGGCTCCTTGGAAGACTGTTTAAAACACTGAACCAGACAGGCCTTGGGTCAGTCAGTCTAACTCCTGTTCATTTAAATATGCTCCTGGGTCCTACTCCAAGATCTACTGAGCCTCCCTGTGTTCTAACCTAGTATCCCTAGGCCTTGTCTTTCTGTCTACAACCTTCTTACATCATCAGTCACTCTTTTTGCCCATCAAATATTTTTTAAGCACCCTCTCAGGGCAAGGCGCCTAGGGACAGGGGGAGCCTTGTGCTAAATAAGCTCTCAGTCTGCACTGGCCTCCCGGAAGAGACAGAGTGATGTCACAGCACAGCGAGGGCCCACACATTCATTCCACGAACACCAAGCCGATGGCAAGTGAGGTCAGCACAAGGACACGACACTAGGCCTTCAGCTATGGACTGAGAGACATGCTGGTAAATGGAGGCCATGCCTGAGAGGAACAGCATGAGTGAAGCTTTGAAGGCAGAGGCAGCACCGCTGGGGGTGGAGAAGCAGGTGCGGTAGTCTCCTTGGCAGTTTGCTAAGCAGTCCTAAGAGAGGAAAAGCAGTGGTTCAGAGCCAGTGTTCACTGCAGAGTCTGGCTCCACCGCCACCAGCAGAAGCTGGGCTGGGCAAAAGGGCTTAGCCTCTCTGAATCTGTCTCCTTATCTCTTCCGCAGATATCATCTGTCCTAGCTATCACTGCTGTGATGAAACACACTATGACCAAAGCAACTTGAGGAGGGAACGGTTTTTCTGGCTTCTACATCCCTGTTCATCACTGAATGAAGTCAGGACAGGAACTCACACAGGGAAGGGACCTGGAGGCAGGAACTGATACAGAGGCCACGGAGGGGTGCTGCTTACTGGCTTGCTCTCCCTGACTTGCTCAACCTGTTTTCTTATTGAACTCAGGAGTACCAGCCCCACCTGGACTAGACCGGGTCCTCTCCCATCAGCCACTAAGAAAAGGCGCTGCAGGCATGCCTTTAGCCCAGTGTTATAGAGGAATTTTCTCTGTTGTGGTTCCCTCCTCCCCGGTGACTCCAGCTTCTGTTAAGTTGACATAAAGCTACGCAGTGCATCATCTGTGGTCAGATTTAGGAGCTGCTGAACACTGAAGGCGGTATATTATGAGGCTCCCTCTTTGTTAAAATGTGAAAGATAGCTTGCCTAGAAAATCTAATCTCCCTCCCAGCCTCCGGGCACGCACAACTCACATGATGACTGTACGCATTCCCAGCACTTAGAGGGCAGCTCAGGATTATGTTCAGGCTGCGCTGCACAGAACTGGTTCTGACGGATTCCACGGGGGTATTTTCATTAAGCACTGTGTCCACTCTCATCTTCGGCGCTTTCAAGGTTTTGGGTTTTTTGGTTTTTTTTTTTTTTTTTCACTCTTCTGCTATCCATCCTGTCTTGGCGTGAGCACCATATTCCTCTGGCATGAGGCCTGGCTGTGCAGGCTTACTATAGATAAAGAGGGCTGCTCTGAAGTCACGGGGGCCTCTCACAATTTCACTGTCTCTGCAATTACAGCAGATGTATCAGAGACATTTCCTCCACTGATAAATGCAAAAATATTCTCCATCTCACGAAGGATATGATTTCCTTTGGCAGCATTAACCACTCTGTGTCTCTGTTTCTCCAGTGTGGTCTTCACGGTGCTCGGAAACCCCTGCCTTTACCATATCTGTCTGAAGGAGCAAACCGGTCTAATCTGTAACCAAAAGCCCGTCTGGGTTTGATGTGGGCAGTGAGGCCCTTGTCCCCGTTTCTCTCTTTTCATCACTTCACAGTCTAATAAATAATTGGCATCGATGTAGGTGGCACATTCTGTCAAGGAGCTAAGCATCATGAGCTGAGAAAATGGACAGTTTTCTGGAGACTAAATCTTCCCAATGGCTTTACTATTTTTCAGTTAGAGTTCTGAGATCTCATTTATCCACAAGCAGAGGCCTGTTCTCTAGGGACCACACACCTGTACACACGACTGTCAAGTAACCTCTATGGTGAATTCTGAACCAAGGATCACAAAACATGGGACTATTAGGGCTTAGGAAGCTCCAAGTTCATTAAAGCTGGACGTTTGCTCTAGGACCAAAACTGTCAAGTGTCGTGTGGTGAGATGCTGACTCTGCCTCCTGCTAACATCACATCGCTTGTACCTGCCCCTCCTAGGACCACTGCCCCCATACCTGTCCTGGTTTGTCCAGTAGACTTTGGGCTTCAACTCTGTCCTTCCCAGCCTCTCCTCTTAACTGCCACCGCCTTTCAAAATGCAAAGCCAGGTCAATCCTCTGACTAAAAACTAGAGTGACTGAGCACTGCCTCTGGGGTATTACTAATGTATATTACTGGCTGTGATAGTTAGTGTTGATTGTCAAGTGCACGGAAGTCTAGAATCACCAGGGAGATGGCCTTTCGGGCCTGTCTTTGGGGGATTATCTTGATTATATTAATTAAGGTGGGATGACCTATCCATGAGGGTGGCACTAAACACCTAGGCAGAATATTCTGGACTGTGTAAGAGCGGAGAAAACGAGCTGAGCACGCGCATGCAGACACTGTTGCTCTCTGTTTCTGAATATGGGTGTAATGTGCCCCTGTCCTAGCGTACCTGTGACTTTTGGGGTCTGATGGGCTGCAGCCTGGCTCCGGGAGCCAAAATAAACCTTTCTGCCCTAAATCTCTTTGGTTGCAGAACCGTACAGAAAGACACTAAGACACTTTCCACCATCCCCTACAGCGCACTGTTTTCCTTGAGCCCTGCTCTTGAACTCCATGACATCACCACACCAAGAACCCCTCAGCACCTTGACTTTCACTCTTTTGCTTTCCTGACTGCTCTCTTTCCTCCTGCCATGGGGAACTTCCTTTTAATATCTGCTCTTCTTTTAGGTTCTGCCTTCAAAGACAAAGATGTCTGATAGGCCTGCCCTCCTTCCACAAACTGAGATCCATGCCTACATTTCCCCATTGTGGTACTGTTTGCGGCACACTGTCTCCTTGGCTTACTACCCTCCAGAACCTGTGCAGCCCAGTCCTGCAGTAGCAACTGGGGAAAACAACTGTTTTTATTTATGTCTCAAAGGCTCATCATGTGGTCAAAAGAATAAATCAGCCTCTAAAGTCAGGAGTTTCTAACTTTCACCAAAAAAAAAAAAAAAAATTGGAGTTTAGGGTGATTTTTGTCTGACTCAGCCCTCAACTTTGCTTCTAGAATGTATCCCAGAAGTGGGTTCTATTTTTCCAGTTCCTTCAAGGATGCCAGTGTCCAGCCGGGGCTGAGGAAGGCAGCCTTGAGAAAAGAGGATGCAAAGAGATAGGCAAGAGGTCTGCCATGGCAGGGAAGGCTGGCAGGGCTACTCCCGCCCTCAGCATGCCTGTCTCCTGGGGCTTGTGGATGCCATCTGAGGACTTACTTACCTATCAGTCCCCTAAAATGTGGATGGCATCAGTGTTCTTGCCAAGGGCAGTCAGGTACCAAGAGCAATCAGCTATACCCAGGGAACTGGCTGCTCCTAGCCTCTTTGGGCAGGTTTCTCAGATGCCACTTTCAGTGGGATCATATCCTCTTTCCTGTGATGCCTCTTTCAATGGTAGCTATAAAGTGGAAGTCATCTGGCTATTTTAATCAAGGGTGTTTTAAATAAGGGCAGCCAACACTTTCCCAAGAAGTCCACAGTTCCTTGGGCAGCAATTAGGGTTTGCACCCCCAAATTCTTGATTCGAGCAGGACAGCCACTGTGTGTTTGTTAACCCTGAGCAGGAAAGCTTATGACTGGCAGAGTCCAGGCAGGGCTCAGGGAGGGCAAGCGTGGGAGTCTAAAGGTGATTTTTCAAGTGTCCGCTGGGAACAAAGCAGATGGTGTCTACACTGAGAAAGGAAGAAGCTATTCAGCTCTTCCCCTGACTCTGCTTTTGTGCTTCTTCTAAAGCAGGGCAGCTTCTAGCATCCTGCCCATACAATCATTGTCCGGACAGAGATCTCAGAAGACCTTGGTGTTAGCCCCCAAAATAGCTCATTATATAATGGCTGACCCTGCAGTGCCACGCAGCTGGTGAAACAGAGTTCTGAGACCAAGGTGGGTAACATTAACAGCTGCTCCGCTCTTCCTGAGAAAGCCTTTTAATTTGAGGTTTAAGGCATTTTTATGGCCGGTAAAAATAGTAAACCTTTCAACCAGTGATTCATGCAAAAATCAATCAGCGCTAGGTTCACAGAAGAGCAGCAAACAGGGAAGCACAGCTCCTCCCCGCCCTCAGCCTCTGCAGGAAGCCCATCCACAGAGGACACAGGACAGGGGAGGTGGGAACCACAGCCTTCTGGTTGCAGCTTGTCTTTGAGCCCAGTGAGAGCAGGGAGCAAGTAGCTGTGTGACAAAGCTCTCTGCCCCACTGAAACAGGGAGCCAAATTAACAGGGCAATCAGGCTAAAATTGCTGGTTAGCTAATTGACGGCCCCAGTGGGCAACAGAAAGCTGTTTTCACCAGCATCTGATAGAATCGGCCTTGGGCAAAGAGGGATCTGTACCAATCACGTTAGAGGGTGCCTTTTAGACCACAGCTTTAAATAAACTAACAGGTAAAGCAAAGCAATCAAAGCCTATGAGTGTGTGCGGAGAGGGTAGGGGGTTCTTGTAGATTTTTCTTTACTGGGATTGGGGTAAAAGGGTAGAATATTTTTAGTAAGCACACTACATTTAGGTCTTCTAATGCCTGCTCACAACTCTCATCCACACACGGCCAGCATGGGGCCAAAGCATAGTCTTCACAAAGCTTTCAGAATTTACAAAGCACACTCCCAGCTGGAAAGTCTGCTGAAAGAGAGCTGCTGGGGGCTGGGGGCTGGGGTCTGGGGGCTGCCTGATGTGTGTGTGTGTGTGTGTGTGTGTGTGTGTGTGTATGCACGTGGAGACCAGAGGTCACTGTCAGGTGTTCCCCTCAGTCTCTCTCCATGTTATTTGATGAAACCTGTTTCTCCCTGAACCCAGCATTGAAGACTAGCTAGACTGGCTGGCCAGTTATTTCCAGGCATCCGCTTGTGTCTGTCCCTACCCCCAGCCTTGGAGCCATCCAAAAGGGTTGTTACATCCAGCTTCTTTTCCATGGGTGTTGGGGATTCAGGATCTCACGCTTGCTCAGGAGGCGTTTTCGTCCTGCCTCACCATCATCTCCTCAGCTACTCTTTGCACACAGTTGTGGGCTCAAAATACAAGATGATTAGAAACAACGAAGAAGTCATTTTCCCCCCTTGGCTGGGGAATACACTGTATGCACGATGCCCCTCTCTACATTAGAGCTGCAGGCAGAACATCCAAGATCCACGGCTGCCTTCTTCACTTCCTTCTCAAGGCCTGGAAAGGGAGATAATGGCCATGGTGCTGCTCGCTCCTTTTGTATGTCTCCCCAGCTGAAGGTTGGGGCTTCACTCAATTCATCTTTAGGCTCCTGACATCTTGTTGTTAATTTTATAAACATTTGTGGAGTGAATGGAGGAGAAGTAGAACACAGTGGGGCGCAGCTAAAACAGCCTCCCATGACGCTGGGATCCGTCACCATTAAGGAGTAAATGAAGTGTCTCTGGTCTCATTTTGAGGGTTAAACCTGAAACTGTGCTACTTTAAATCTCTCGGCCTGCTTTGAATTCACTGTTAAATAGTGACAAATGAAATGGGACAGCCTGCCCCACTGGAAGGGAGATTTAATAAACTTTAAAAGCAGTCTGCTTAGACGCGAACACGGGGGAAATGGAGTGGGAAAGAAAATGTCTGGCTTCACAAAGAGGCCAAGGCAAGGCTGCAGAACAGAGGACACTGAATGGCTGCCCCAGCATCCTCCAGAAGGAGCTGGCATCCAACATGAGGATGCTTCTCTGCAGACAGATGGATGGTGGGTGAGGGGCCCACTGGTCAGTATTCACCCTCAGTGTCTGTGAGTGATTGTTTCCAGGCCCCTTGTGGATACTCAGATCTGAAAATCTGCATCTCTTACATAAGATGGCAGAGTTTTTGCAAACGCCTACCTATATCTTCCCCTATACTGTAATTCACTTGCAAATGAGTACCTAATAGAACATCGGTGCTGTTCAGTAGCTGCCCTGACAAACTGCTTATGGGACGCTGTATGTACTCTGCACAGAGACAACCCCAACCCCAAATATTTTTGATTCCTTTGGGGATGACACATAGTGGACATGGGAAGCTGGCTGTCCTCACTATCCATCTCTAAATACTCCATCCCCCCATTTCAGAAAACATGAGGCTGGTTGCAAAATAGTAGATGCTCTAGTCTTAGTTGGAACATTGAGAACACCATGATGTGTGATTCAATGTACAAATCCAGCTGATTCATCCTAAGAATAAATATACTTTGGTTTTCTAAAGTTTATCTAATAATAAGTCTTGCTTCCTGGTATTGGTGTTAGGCGATTTGTCTGTTAGGTGGTTGTCTGGTGGTGCCTGCTGGGAAGAGATGCTCAAGAGGCAAGGCAAGAGAGCACATGTATGAGGCGAGCCTGGGACATGCAGTTACAGGAGGAGCTGGAGGAGAATAATGTGATACTTCCGTATGAAGTTCTCAAAAACAAACCTTTTAAAAAGAAATTTTGGAAATATAATCAATCTTGCATCTGCTCCGCTAATTTTTCTTATGCACTAAACACACGCTCAGCATTGGGTGAGGTACTGGCTGTGTCAAGAACTGAATCTAGTGCCCACTCAGCAGGAGAAACCTGAGTGGAGAAGACGGTGCATAAACAAGGCGCAGGGACTTCAGAAAGTGCTATTGTGGATATGGATTCTTCATATAACTTAGGGGAAGGGAAATCAAAGTGAATTAAGCTAACATTGACTTCCTCACCAAGCAGAGTTCCATTCTTTCCCCAGGTTTCGCCAACTGCACTTCTCAGAGGACCCTGAGACGATTTATTCACTGCTCGTCTCTCCAGTAGGACCTTGACAGCTTCACAGGCAGAGACGATATCTCATTAGCCCCCTTTTTTTTTTTTTTTTTTTTTTTTATCGCCGCTGAATTTTAAAATCCCTCCTACCTAGAAAAATTCCCCCTCGGTCCAGTACATTGAAGGTCAACTGGACGATTTTTCTAGAGTTACATGAAAAAAAAATTGATTTCTGGCCAGTCTTTGTGAAGGCCACGGACAAATCCCCGTGATAGTCTTAAGAAGGAGGGAAGAAGGTTTATAGCAGGAGCAGTGATAGATTGACTCTGGTAAGCACACGGCCACACCGGCATCTTGCTGTATTTCTCCCAGATGGTTGGAATGGAGACATCTCATAAATCCGTAGGCCTTTTCTTTGCTTTTGCAGGTTATTATAGTGTCCCAGGGCAGAAGAACATTCTGCAAAGTAAAGTAATGGCGAGCCATTTATTATGTTTAAAGGAGAGCCTGCCGTCCATTACCGCCACAGTGCGCAGACAATTAAAGTGGCGGAAGTGACTATGGGAACCGTGCTGTCACTTGGTGTCTGAACTCAAGGAGCACGTGGAGAACTGGAATGGCTGTGTTCTCTTGGCTCGGCATCGCTTCCTTTCTGTTCTTTGTCTGTACCACTCACAGCTAGGAAGCACACCATCCCTGTGGCTTCCAGAAATGCACTGGGTCTGCCACGGGTTCCCCTCAAATGCAGTTGCTCTTTTTTGTTGGTGCATCCAAATCAAGGAAGAGCCCTGACGGCAATTATGTGACATGTACACCAGCATTCTTTACCAGGCCAGTGGTAGACATCAGTCATCGATGTCTCCACTTTTTCCTGTTGAACCAGGATGCTGTCTGCTGTACTCATCAACTGAATCTCATGCACAAAGTCAAAACACTGGTTGATCTTAATGAACAGGACTGGATTCATAACTTTGGATCAAATTTTCTTCAAGGTCCAAGCTCTACTAACTAAAATATCTTATTGATTAGTTAAAAATTATCAGAGCATGAGCTTGTATGCATTTTTATATGCTCATGAATATTGGTTGTTTGGTCTAATAACTAAGCAGTTATTAGCATGTTACCTTAGCACAATCTTGGTCACTAAAGCTAACATACATATATCTGGAAATGGTACAATATTTGGGGTAAAGAACACTCATAGGCCACATAGCCAAGAATTCAGGAGAGGAAGAGGAATACCCCCAAATGACGAAACCATGAGCAGACATTAGGCCAAGTTATAAACCTTCTGAAACCTAGAACAACTATCTTTACATTTAAAAGTTCAACATTTTATAATGCTAGAAAAAAAATAGAGGATATGTAAATTCTACAAAATGGCCTTAGAATTATAATTAGAGTGAAATTAAGTTTTTTTTAACATATATATATGTATATACCAAAGATGGTCTTGCTCCCTGTTCACTAAAAGACAGCTGGAATTTGAGGTTTCACAAAATAAAAGGAAAGTAAAGAAAAAGAGGAAAAAAATCCAACATCCTCTACAAAAGAAAAATTAATAAATAAATGAATAACAGAAATGAAAACCACCAAATAAAATGATTAGATCCAAAAAAATATAACCCATAGAGAATCTAGCTACTCCTATGCTGCTTGAGAAAGACCATGTGTGAGACAGGGTCTTGGAAAGCTGGGTCTCCCAGTGGTACCACAGCCGCCTTAGTGTAAGTACATTTGATGATGTTCACAAAACAATAGGATCACCTAACTGCTTTCTCGGCAGTCATCCTTGCTGCTCATCAACACGTTACTCAAGAATCCATGTCGTGATAAATTTTGGTATGTTTTAAAGAAGAACAGTATCAAAGAAAGATGTTTTGTAAAAAGGCACACATCATGTAAAGTGACAACTAGAGCAAGCTTCAGGAATAAATGCATGTCAAGCTACACCATGGCAGCTCTAAATTCTTTTCCTTCTTTGTATTTGTTCTTTGGTAACTTTGTACATGCTATAATGCATCTTGGTCACATCTGTGTCAACTCCTCCCCCCTCCTCCTTAATACAAACCTAAGCCAAGTATGTATCTTTGCTTGGACCTTGTTATGTATCTCATTCTTAACTAGAAAATATACTTTTAAACTGAGAGCAAATTCAATACCTACCCTTCTCTTCTATGTAACTTGACAATTATGTATATGCAAAGCACTTTGTGTTTTGTGTGTGAGGGTTGTACAGATGTGCATATGTGCTGAAAGTGTATATCACTTAGTTTTTTTAATGTTTATTTATTTATTATGTATACAATATTCTGTCTGTGTGTATGCCTGCAGGCCAGAAGAGGGCACCAGACCTCTTTACAGATGGCTGTGAGCCACCATGTGGTTGCTGGGAATTGAACTCAGGACCTTTGGAAGAGCAGGCAATGCTCTTAACCTCTGAGCCATCTCTCCAGCCCTGAAAGTGTAGATGCCAGTGTTTGTGCACGGTGAGAGGAGAATATGGGTGTCTCGCTCTGTCACCCTCCGCTTTATTCCCTTGAGATGGGTTCTCTCATTGAATCTGGACTAAGGTTGACAGTCAGCAGGCCCCACGAATCCTCCTGTTTCTGCCCATTCCCCAGCACTGGGGTTACAGGTGTGCAAGCAGCAACACCTAGATTTTTGCAGTAGGTGACTGGGATTGAACTCAAGTCCTCATGTGTACGCACCAAGAGATCTTATCCACCAAGCCAACTAGCTCACAAACAAGACAAAACCAAACCAACCAAACAAAAACCTTCTTTGTCACTGGTAAGAGCACAGTGACTGCTAACATTTACAGGCACCCACACGACATACCCGTACACATAATGTGTACATGTAAGTGCAGATCTTCATTATAATCCTCCCAAGTGGGAGGATTTTCCTCAGTTCCAGAAACAAAGCTTGGGTGGGTAGCAGGGAACTCAACTGAATCCTGTGAAGCCCGTGTCTTAAACTGTCACAGTATAAATGTTGAGCTTCAGTTGATATTGGAATACTAGAGTTGAAAGAAAAATCTGTTTCACTTTAACTTACAGTTAACAAATGCCTCTGTACTAAGTACAAGATTAGAGAGCAATATTGTAGCACAAATGACAAAAACCCAGAAGACCAGAAAAGCAGAACAGCCAAGCCATTAGAAGTCTTACCTCTGCCAAGGCTGAGTGACTGCAGACTGAACCTTGTTTCCTCCTGTCTTATATTCCCCTTTAGTGCTGGGATTAAAAGTGTGTGACTCCCTAGTACTGGGATTAAAGGCATAAGATACCACTACCAAATCTGTTTCTGCATTGATCCTGTATAGCCCAGGGTAGCTTTGATCTCACAGAGAGGCCTCTGTCCCTCAAATCCTGGGATTAATAGTGTATGACACCACTGCCTGACCTCTAGTGGCTTAGTTTTACCCTCTGATCTTCAGGCATGCTTTATTTACTAAAACATAAATATAGTATCCCTATATCATACACATCAAACAAGCTGGGTGGTGGTGGCCTCTGAGTTCAAGGTCCTGGTGAGTTCCAGGGCAGCCAGAACCACACAGAGAAACCCTGGCCCAAAGCAACAACACACCAAACAAAAAAAGTAGCCATCATAAATAAAAGTCACACAACAGGATATTTTACTTTTGCCATTATTGTAAAGGCAGGCTCTTGGAATAAGCATGAGTATTTGACAAGAAAAAAATTACAATTCAAGGTTTTTGTTTGGGGGTGTATGGGCAAACATGATTCCTACTTTGCAAAATGGTGTCTGCTGTTCCAATGTGCAGAACTACCCCTCCCAAAGTGCATACCTGAGTACCCTCGGGAGGGAAAGGGATGCCAAGCACAGAGGCGATGTGCTCTGGGACTACCATAGTGCTGAAGAGCTGCTTGCTAGTAGCAACCCATTTCTCTACTGATGTTGGGGGGCATGTTTCAAAGTGTTTGCTGGTATTTGAAATCTCATTCTATTAAAGGGACTTTTTTTCATTTATCTTTGTTATATATACAATGTCCCCCCCCCCAAGGATTTAATCTAAATGAGTAACTATGCTTCCCCAAAGCAGACTGAGGCCTCCAGAATATTCAGGAAACATATTGGAAAGCAGCATGAATATTCAATATGAGTAATAAATGAAAGCATGAGCTAGGAAACCAACAAGTGGAGAAATGAATGGGAGAGGGATGTAAAGTTGAAGAGCGATGGGTGTCTCAACCTACCTAATTGCTTTTCTGCATGAACATTCTAGACATGGGGAAGAACACAAGTCACAGACAACTATATCATATGCATAGATGTATGTGTATCTCTAATAAGTTGAGAATCCTGGAATTTGGGGCAGATGTTAATTCAACATCAGGAGTCAGGCTGCAGCAACTGAGAGACAGAATCCAGTTACTTACTCAAAATCACATTCTAGAAAGTAGAAAAGCCATGATGTGAACCTAAAGTTTACAACTTGCATGGTTCTTACTGTCTGCTGTGCAGACACTGATGCAAAATGATCATGTGCTCTGTGGGTCAGAGGAGGAGCCCCGCCCAGCTGGATTGTCCAGAAGAGCTCATGAGCTAAGCAGGTTCCTGAAGCTGGGTCAGTCTTACTTCTTGAAGGAAGAGAGGTGGCTAGGGCTTCTTCTGACAAAAGGCTGCTGCTTTAGAAGAACATCCCAGGAAGTGTTGAGAGGCAGAGTCGGGTGAACTAGATTCGATTCCTGGCTCCCTCACTTACCGTCTGCATGTTCTTGGGAAAATATCTGTTTCTCTCCACGTTCACAGTAAACTGGATGGTAGGGTATGGACCTTGCTTTGTTCCCCCCCCCCCTCCAAAATTAAAAGAGAGAATCTTGTCAAGAAGAAGCTCTGAGAGTCTTGGGCACAAATGGTTGTTGCCTGTTTTTCATTTAGGAAGAAGCAGGCAATTGAAACTGGACCCTTGGACTAACTACATGCAAAGATACAGTTTGATCTGAACCTTTTTTTCTTTTTATGGTTTTTCAAGACAGGATTTCTTTGTAGCTTTGGAATCTGTCCTGGAATTAGCTCTTGTAGACCAGGCTGGCCTCGAACTCACAGAGATCCACCTGCCTCTGCCTCCCGAGCGCTGGGATTAAAGGCGTGTGCCACCATCGCCCCACTTGATCTGAATCTTGCAGATGGTGGTGGAAAGGTAAAATATCCATGTAGAGGGATGAATGATAAAGTCAAAGATCACCAGTGAAGGCCAGGCATGGTGCCCTGGGTACCACGTTTCAGTTATGTCTGTTTTGCCCTTTTGCTCACAAGGCGTATTCTTACATATCTTTATGTTATTTCTGTACTTTCCCTACATGAGCTTGGTTTCCATATGGCTTATGATCTGAGTACCGTTGACATGTCTGTGAGAAGCCCCACCTGCAGACGAGAGTGCATTTGTCTTCGGGAAATAAATAATCTTAAAGCCCTTTCTCTGGCATTGTCACTGGACTCTAACAGTAAATGGAGGAAGGTGTTTCTTCTAGAGACAAACATCAGCATTGTGATACAGAGAAAAGATGTCTAGTCTATAAAGTAAAATAACTTTTAGAAGCTTTGTGCCCTAAGTTGGGCTCATTCTCATTATGAAAAGAGCAACAACATTTTCTCTACAATTTAAAAGTCATCATATCTCTTCCTGATGCCCTACCGAAATGATAGAAAGAGACAAAAGGGAGAATATTAGAGTAAAGAAATGGGTGTAAAAACAACCTGGCACATGGGAAGATGAAAGCAGAAGGGAAAGGGAAAGAGACGAGAGAGGCGCTGTTGGCACAACCAGACCATATCAAGGCAGTTGGAGGTGCGGAGTGCAAGAGTAAAGAAAGGTACAACTATAAGCCTTCGTGTTGCGACAGACGATCTTTCCAAGTGTCTCAAGCAGAATTTTGATCTTTTCCAGTGCTCACTCTATGTGGCATGGCACCCTGTATTGATATTGGGGAGTGCCAAGTCTGCCACAGCTGTCAATCAATTTTGGGGCCAAGAGATACCACACAGGCCATTATACCAGCAAGATAAACTATTTGTATAGATCAAGTGCATTTAACGTATTTTTTTTTTAAAATGAAGCCCAGAGTAGACTCAAATTCTCATCTTAAGTAATTCTTCTTCCTCCTGAGTAACTAGGATTATTGGCATACACCACTGTGCCCAGCAACATTTACTTTTGACCTGTGATGTTTTCAACTTACCATGGGTATCTCAGAAGATGGCCTCATCGTAAGTCAATGAACACCTGAACATCAACAATATGCCGAGTACCTACTATATAATTAGACCCCCAAACATGATCAACCATGGGCCAGGCTCCTCCCTAGCTAGATAATAGGAAGTTATACTGGTATCTGAGAATGATCCCCTCTAGTGCAAAGCCCGCTTCCCCCTTGCTCCTCAGCCAACTTTCAGCAATTTGTCTTTGCTTAAGTGGGTTTCTAAGGTAGCTTTGCACACTGCTTGCTCATTGCACACCATTAATCAGTGCCAAACTTAGCAGGCTCCAGGCCCAGCTGAGAATACAGGCAGCTTGGCTCATCACCCCCACACCTCGCGAACAAACATGAGTGATGACTGTTGGGTAAACACCTCCCAGAGAGTTCGAGTTGGCTAAATGAGTATTGCTTTAGATGTGACACCGAGGAAGACCGTATGATAAATGTTGATATCCAAGCTGTTTTAGACATACAGTAATTTTCCAATGTGCTGAACTCGCTGGCATTTACTTAGAGCGTTAAGCTGTGAGAGGGATGAAATTTGGGTCATTTAGTAGTAAAACCAGCAACTTCTGTGCTACTGAATACAGGTATTGGTGCCATAATAATCATCTTCCGGGAACGGAGCTGCCAGAGAGTTTGTTACAAGGGTTGTTAAAAGGGGACAAGAGAGATTGTGAATGCTAAGAGGGGCTCTTTCCTCTCTATGTCTTCAGAGGAAGCACTCGGGTTTAGGAAGCATGGAGCATCCTACTGCAGAGACATGGGGATCAGCCACGCGATGGCTCGAATGCCACCAGGGGCTGGTTGTGTAGAGGAAACCAGGAGATAGTCATGAAGCCACATACACATGGATTTAGTTTGCAATTCCTAGAGTATTCCCTATAGTCAGAGCTGTTCACAGATAAGTCTGATGGATGCTGCTGGGCATACGCTTATCTGTGATGGACAGGAGAAAAGAGACGGTGGGAGGAGGAGAGGGGGTGCCAGGAGGAACTAGATGCCCGTCCTCTTTCTCCCTTTATTTCTCCTCTCTTTCCTGAGGCATGTTCGGTGATGGGCAGTAGAAAGAGCATGCCTGTAAAAGCAAGGAGATCTTTAGCAATTTCAAACTTCCGAACCTCTGCAAAAACTGAGGCGATCTCTACCTCACAGGCCAGCGAAGAGTTAAATTAGACGATATAAGTGAAGGAACCCAAGTGTTTCCTGGCATACAGTATGTGCTTGATAAACATTAGGATTTTATTTTTTGCCTTTGTTTTTCTATTTATGGCCTTTGTAACATTTACCATTCATAGAGCTCGTTTTATATATTTTAATTAAGCTGGGGAAGCATCCAAACTTCAAAGTTTATCTCTGAAACACTCAGCCACTGCTCAGAAGAGATACAGCCTTGGGAAAAAGACTAAAGTGCTCTAGTAAGGGGCAGTGTGGCAAGCACATCATGGAGCTTGAGGTTTGCTTCTCTGCTATTGAATCACTGGTCTCCTTCATTAGCCTGAACTCATTAAGGGACACCGAGTATACACAAGCACTCAGGAGACGGTAGATGACAGAATAATACTGCTATGTATGCATGGGGAGACCTTTGATTCAAAGGCAGTGGCGGCATCGGAGAAGAATGCCAATAAGGCATGTGCTTGGAAGAATCGAATAGAATTCATTTGGGGAAGACTTAAACAGGGCCTGTGGGAAAGGAGTTGAAACTTACATGTGAAAATTGCAGAATGTTTATATTCTTAGGACAACAAGACTGGACTGAAGTCTGACAGAGTTTGACAAACTTATGAGCAGAGGAGACAGTGGGAGATGAAGAAGGTGCACACCAGTGCTGCTGCCTTTATGGCAGAGATCCTGGATCCCCGCCTTGTTCAATGAAACTGGCGAGAGCATATATAAGCTACTGAAAACCTAGAGAACCTGAACATGTGCTCTCCCCTCTCTCCCTCCCTTGGAGGAAAGTCTCAGAGCACTTTGAATTGGGCAGAGAGTGGAGTGTGAGGACAAGGCTTTGAGTAGTGTGCCCATGAGAGAAAATGAATCTGTGCGCTATAGCTTACAGGTAGCACAATTGTCAGCTCCTCTGCCGACTTCTAATCACGGGACTGTAGCGAGATACAACCCCGCCCCCATCAGGAGCAGCTGAGGAGGGTCCTTCACAGCCTTCCGACATTGATCTCAGCAGCTCCAAAGATTGTTTGGAGCATGAAAACACCATGTCACGTTTTTAAACAAGGATTAATAATGAGGAGTTCTCCAAACAACTTGCAACTGTGCCACACTCTCTCAACGGGCACAAACATGTTCCTCCTCCACCAGGAGCTTCCAGGGGTCTAGAGGAAGCAGGCGCAGAAGCTGGCTACCAGAGGCTCTTCTGAAGGAAAGGATGGGAAATCAGTTCACACAGAGAAGTCTGTGCAGAGGAGAGCGCATAAATTCAGCCCCTCTGATACCCATGCATATCACATGCATAGGCTGGGCCTGGGTGGATCGATGCAAGAACCTATATGCATTTGGTTTTCGAAACCGATACTTGATTGTAAGTTGGGGACTTTTGCTTCTGACTTTGTTTACGTAGAATACAAAGGATAGAATCTACCTCCAAGTTATCAAGCTGAAATAAACAGTGCATATAAAAACTGCATAAGCTGGCATGAGCTAAAGGAATGCACATTTTTTATCCTCCATTGTCTCAGAAACATTTGAGTAAACTGCCCTGTGGCATAAAATACAAGATCCTCACCATTCAAGCAGTGAAGAACAGCCAGCTTTTATTTAATAGAGTAGTTTCTTAGTACCAGTCCTAATAAAGTTCCTGTTCTGGTAGCTACTGTGCTTGCCTTGGGATGCTGATCACAGTCCATCCACACATGAAAGCTTCTCGGCCCTGTACTTCAGTATCTCACTCACTCAAGACAGGAGGAGAGGATGGCTTCAGACCTTGCTACGTTCTGGTTGAGGTGTAAAACAAAGATAACTCCAACTAGAAGTACGAAAAGAATGCATGAATGAAGCGAGGAGGCCAAACAGCAGCAGCAACAGCAGAGCCGCAGCAGAGCAGAGCAGAGGGCCGCAGGGCCATCTCCCAATCTTCCCATCCGCGACAAGCTAAAAATAGCACTGCCCTGTGTTGCCAACTCAAGAAATCAAAGCAGGAAAGATGCCGCCAGCTGAGTCATGGCAAGTGACCTCAGCGATAAGGAGGATGGATGGAGCTGTGGGTGACAGATGATGAGGCCGGAGGTGAGGACCGCATGGTTGGAAGGGATGGAGGAGTCGAGCAGATGCCTAGCGAGAGCCTGAAGGGCTGACGAAGGGCTGACGAAGGGCTTCCTTCCTAAGCTGCAAGTACTTCAGTACAGTTCTCAGGAGGCGAGTTCACGTGAGGCTTGTGCAGTCAGGAGCCAGCAGCTGAAACAGCACTGGGGTTGAAGCTGGAGACACTGGGGGTGGGGCACAGTGATGTTTTCCCGCTTCATCTTTGAGGCTTCATTCCCTCACTGTGACAACCCCTTCCTGGGAAGCTCCAAGGAAGCAACGAAATGAAGCACCTGACATGGCGGCTGCCCCAGAACAGCTGTTTGATAAATGGGGGGAGGTTTTCCTCCCAAGACCCATTTTACCCAAATCCTTTTGTGATATTTTCCCTTTCCAGTCACTTCCAGCCATAATGTCTTTGCGCAAGCAGAGGGATTAGAGGTCCATCTCCCACCATGCTCCTGAGGGCTAGCCTTCTGCCTCCTGCTGGGAGGGAGTGTGTGCTATTCAGCTTTAATTATAAGCCGTTTTTTTTTTGCCACAGCTATTAAAATGAGCCTATCTTATGAGACTTTATAAATTTAAGTGATGCAACTGTTTTTTTTCTATAGTAAAATACTATATAAGTGTCTGTGTGTGTGCGTACGCGCGCATGCACTTTCTACTAGGTACCTTAGTTCTCTGATATACTACTTCTCAACCTCCCCCTGTCCCCAAGGTAGTAGGACTTTCTCTCAAATAGATTCATACAATAATTAACAGTTAATACATCTAATACCCAAAGCCAATAAAGTAGCATTTGTGTGGATGAGTTTCAGGAAGGGGGCTTACGTCCAGCCTCCTTTCTGGCCCCTCAGCTTTCCCACTTCTCTTGTATCTTTGAGGAACGCAGAGAGCTCCTTGGAGAAACATGGCATGATGCCCCTACCTAGGAGACATGCCATTCATACACTACCTCCACTTTCCTGGACAAAGCAAAAATACAACAGAGCATGGGCGTTTGTGCTACTTACGCAAAATGGCTCTATTTGGGTACAAATAGTAATTAGTTTAATGAAAGCCAGAGCTATAATTTCAACTAGCTTGGCTGTAATGCAATTTAAGATACTTTGCGAGAATTTAGGGGCAGAATGGAGAACTTGGTGGGACTGAATGAGAGGCTACAGGAAAAGTTTTGAGAGAACTCTGAGGAAAACTCAGGAAATATTTTCAGTACACATGATACATGATTGCTTTAAAAATGTTGTGAGTATCATGGTCTAAGCTGTAAATAGTTAATTATCGAGTTTCAAGTCATGCTACTGAGTGGCATGAAATAATCATTTCCTCATTTGCAATGAAAACCTCAATCCTTATTTGGAGTAGAAAATGTTTCCTAAAAGTGATCCCAGAGTCACTGACCGTGAAATATAAGAATGACAGATCTGTCTGCTTGACATAGAAAGAATACTTGACAGAAAGACGATGTCATTGATAAATTATCAAATTACAAATTAGGAGCTAATTATTGCATCACTTGAAACTAACATGGGATTTATACTGAGACCATTAAGAATTAAAAGTAGATAAAGAACACAAAGAACCAACTTACAAAAGGAATGTTAGATAAGAAAAATGTGAAAAAGATGCCCCAAGTAGCAATCCAAGGAATGGAAACCAAAGTAATAAAATACCACTCTCAGCTAACAGAATGACCAAGGGTGTTTCATAGCAAGTACTGGTAGGAAGGTAAGGAGATGGGGTCTCCCACCTACTGCTTCCATTCTGGAAGCCAACCTGAAATTAAATAGGCTTATATTATGTGACCCAAGGATCTAACTCCTGGGCACATTGAAGAAATAATTTCACATAGATCCCCAAAGGTCACAAGACAAGGATATTTGTTGTGGAATTCTTTGTGGCAGAAGTGAGCATGAATGTTTATCAACCAGGGAAAATATAAACTAAAATGGGATGTATGTAGACAACGGGACACTAGGGCAGTACTGAAAGTTTACCCAGCAACACAGCCATTCCCAAGAACATAATAAAAAGTTCCTGGGGCCGGGTGGTGGTGGTGGTGCACACCTTTAATCCCAGCACTTGGGAGGCTGAGGCAGGTGGATTGCTGTGAGTTCGAGGCCAGCCTGGTCTACAGAGCTAGTTCCAGGATAGACTCCAAAGCTACAGAGAAACCCTGTCTCGAAAGACAGAAACAAAAACAAAAAACAAAACAAAACAAAAAATGTACTCTTGACTGTTGAGTAAGGGAAACAACAACAAAATAAAGGTGGGGGTCTGTGTGGACTTGTGCAAACTCTAAGCTGAGACGAACTCACTCCTTATCTGAGAGCCAGGTGGTTCTTTAGACATTATGATTTTCTGTGAAGATTAAATGCCACGTAAGTCATTCCCTGGCAATATCAGGCCTATTCAACATGTGTTGCTTCCCTACAGTTCTTAGGAGATATAAAAAAATGAAGGTTCCGTTTCTGTTTTGTAGATGAAAATATTAGCTCAAAAAAAAAATGAGGAGCTTAGACCACATTCAGGTGTGTACATAGAGGACTGTTTTTTGTTTCTGTTTTTGTTTGTTTAAACCAGGGTGTTCATTTGCAGCAGTCAATGGTCTCTAAAAAGGATACGGACAGCCAGGCTTAGTCCTTCTACTCCCCCCAGCACGGGAAAAAGCAGACTGTCTATGAGTGATTTGGGGGTAGGATGGGGGTGGGATAGGAGTACGAGGGCCATGGCTAAGTCTGGGGGTTTGTGTATTCGGATATTAACCACTCGTGTTCTCTCAACTGATGCTGTCAAAACCTTCAAGCTTTTGCTAAATTTGAGTTTCTCAAAAAGAAATTATTTTAAAGCACATGATGAGTGTATACAACACGACGCTCCGTCTGCTCTCCCCAAATACTTAGATTTTTAGAAAATAATATTGTAGACGGGGCTATAAATGGCTACCTCCCACCAAACAAAGCAGACGTGCTTTAAAGGGGTGAGGGGAACTGGTTTTCCTTTGGCTTGCCTTTTATTAAGAGAGCTAATCTACAGCGGTGAGCAAGCACATCTCCGTTCTTCCAGGCAGCCAACACACAGGCTAACGGAAAGGGCTTTACTCTGAGTTTGCACTGATCGTTCACAATAATGATAACTTGCACAAACTCAGCACTTTTCCTGGTAATAGCAAATTTCCAACAAGCAAAGGTGCACCTTCAGCTGGACGATAGAGAAGCCTGAGGGTG
The DNA here is from genome assembly GCF_014885135.2 of Alexandromys fortis. Taxonomy (NCBI): domain Eukaryota; kingdom Metazoa; phylum Chordata; class Mammalia; order Rodentia; family Cricetidae; genus Alexandromys; species Alexandromys fortis. Next base: position 17,932,977 of record NW_026067924.1, read on the forward strand.
GGATGCTTCCTGTTGGCTGTCACTCTGCTTCATTGGTATCTGCCATGCAGGGAATATCAGCTAGACTAGTCCCTGCAGCCACAGGCCCCGCAGCATTCAGCACATGCCAGTCCTTGTCACTGTTGTGCTGCATGGATGCCAAGAGACAACTGGATAAGTTCCTTAGGCAATGTCTCTGGACAGTGATTCAACCTCTGTGGCCTCTGCATCAGCTCCTAACTCCAGGTCCCTCCCCTGTTTGAGTTCCTGTCCTGACTTCATTCAGTGATGAACAGGGATGTAGAAGCCAGAAAAACCCGTTTCCTCTGCAAGTTGCTTTGGTCATAGTGTTTCATCACAGCAATGATAGCAAGGACAGGTGATATCTCTGCTGAAGAGATAAGAAGACAGATTCAGAGAGGTTAAGCCTTTTGTCCAGCCCAGCTACTGCTGGTGGTGGTGGAGCTCTCATCAGAACCTGAGACCTTCTTAAAACCCACCATCAGCTTATCGGATCATATCCAGCCTCTGTCCATGAAGTCAGAGTCCATGCCAATAAATCCCCCACTGATCTACAAAGTCTCTTAATTCTATTAGGGAGCCAAGAAATTGTCCATCGACATCAACAGGCCTAGACTGTATGCTTTGGCTCTTCCCCTGGACATTCTGTTTCCGACTCCCAAGAACTTTCCATTCCAAGGACCAGACCTAGACTTCAGTTCTTTAGATTGACCAGTGGCACCTAGCTCCTGCCTCTTCTGCCCTGGCTAATGTGCTCAATGGCCAACCCATAGGAATTGGGACCTAATACAGTTCTTTGTTAAGTAAATACATCAATAAAAATGAGTGACTGTGTAATGAAGTGAGTTATTTTTCATCTCCGAATGAGATCTGGGTTGATTGGATGCAGGATTATAGCCCAATGAAGCAGCCATCACCTGGCACTGCCTCTGGAGAGACGGGTGGAACCCATGGAGTTCCAAAGGATTCAGTGTTTCCCATTCAGCTGATTTGTGGACAATCAGAAGAACTTCTACAAAGTCCCAAATAATAAGGTCTTTAAAATTTAACCAGAACACTGTCTCTGGTTATGTTATAAAATAGCATACCTCACCGGGTACACTGGTTTATATATTTCTATAATAAAATTCATGTATCTATGCAGATTTTAATGAATCTCAATTGATCATTTATAGTTTTATCTATTTAAAACCTTGGCATAAAGCATTTGTACTAAATCACTTTTCAAAATGGCAACAACAGAATTATCCATGTTTTTCACAATTGCCCACTTAATTTTCTGCTGTCTGACTACCTTTCTCTTGTGGGATACCCTTTTGCTTGACTATCCCTTTAGCCTCTCTCTGTTTCATACACCTCCTAGGCTTCTAGCAGCAATTCAGTCTATCAGTGTGGGTCTCTCTATGGTCCGAATGTTACTATCTTCCCCAAATGATATGCTGAAATCTACCCCCAGTGTAACAGTGTGAAGACATGCGGTCTTTAGAAGACAACTGGTGATATCATAGAAGAGACCCAAGGGAACTTGAAAACTGCTTCTGCAATGTGGAGAAGAACAAAGAAGGTGACATTTGAAGAACAGAGAGTGAGCGTTGCCAGACTTCGAACTAGCTGGCTCCCTGAGAAGCAGGGAAACTATAGTCAAGAACAAGCCAATAATAGGCTCACTGGATTGGATTTTTTCTTCTTCTTTTTTTTTTTTTTTGTTAGAACTTGACTCTGCAAATAATTCACCTCTTGGTTTCAGCCATAAAACAGAGATAATAACAGTACCCTATTTTAAAGGAGTATGAAAATAGTATGATCCAGTGTGTAGGCACTGGTGCCTTGGCAGTAGAAACAGCAGCAAACACAATGATGATGGTTTTATTATTGTTACTTCTGCCTTTCTGAGTCTGTGAAACCTGCAAGAGTCTTTCTTGCAGCTGATTTAAAAGTCAAGTGCTGGTGTTGATGTTCTGCAAGCACTCAGTCACTAAACGCAAAGCCCATCAGTGTACAAACAGGAAAACTATATGCCCAAAATGTTCTTCAGGGAGCTGGCTTAGGGCAGGACTCACCACTTAAGCCCCATTATTATGCAGTACAAACCTTTGAGATTGTCCACCAGATATGTCTCCGGAGAAAGGACTGCATTGGAGTTGTCTGCTAGGCTTCTGCTACTGGGCTGTGCTGATCAGTAAAGCCAGATCACGTAGAGTAGCAGCCCCGCTATCCACTGGCCTGATTGCCAGTGTCAAGAACGCTTTCCTTCTTGTGGGACTTTCCCCAGACAACTGAAATTCCAACTATTCACTACTTCTAATTTAGGTTAATCCTCTTATGAGGAAATTTTTATGAAAACAAAAGTACAATAAAGACCAGGTGGTGGTGGCTCATGCCTTTAATTCCAGAACTTGGGAGGCAGAGGCAGGTGGATCTCTGAGTTAGAGGCCAGCCTGGTCTACAGAGTGAGTTCCAGAACAGTGAGAGCTACACAGAGAAACCCTGTTCAATAATAATTAACAAGAGTCCAGTTGTCTCATTTAAAGCAATTCATGACAGAGACTTCATGAAGGATGCTGTTTTACAAAGCAAACCTAAAGATTCAATAGCTATCTTACCTTACTACAAACGCATTTTCTAGCAACCTGAAAATTCAGGAAGCTCATGAAATTCTGTTATTTTATGTTATATCTTTAAATATTTTGGTACCTTTTTCACTTTAAAATTCATATATTACTTATTTTAAAAAATCCAATGGACAATTAAATTTCTTTTATCTGCCTCCTCCAACAGGCATTTAAAGAGCTGTTTTGCTTATTTTATGGCTTTGGGGGAAATTTCAGCCCACATATTATTTTTCTCATTTTGGTCAATTTGTCATTATAATCAGTTTTATTCTTGGATAGGGGACTCTTTTGCTTATGAAAATTAAAAAATCATTCTCAAAATGACTTTATGAAGATGGAAAAAACGAAGATAGAGAAAAGAATGAATATCTCCGTTTTATAAGTCAATTTGTCTTAACCATGAATCTGCTGTAGTTGGGGTGGAGTGTCTCTACAGGAAAGGGACTAGGTTTCATGGAGGCATAAAAGCTTCTGCTTGGATGTTATGCTTGGCTGCCAGCATCAACCAAGGTCTAAGAACTCCTTCCCATCCATCTTCCACAATTGCTTTTAAACAAAAGGCAGCTTTGGCTCTAAAGCTTTCATCTAATGACATACTTCCTATGGAAGGTTCTTGTGTCACTTTTCATTATACCTTATGCCATTATTAAAGATGATAATGACAAGAAATGACCACCATCAACACAGTACGGCAGGATGAATAGCTAGGATGAATCCAAGGTGTATGTACCAGGATACAGTGGTTAAGATTGACAATTTGGCAAGATCTATAATTACCTAAAAGAAGACTATGTGGGCATGCTTAGGAAGGATTGCAAACATTAGGTCAACTGAGGGGGGGAAAGCACTTCTCAAACGTAGTCAACATCATCCCATGAGCTGGGGACCAGGGTGAACAAATAGGAGAAAGCAAAGTGGACAGTAGTGTTCATCTCTACTTCCTGATTGTGGATCCAAAGTGACCAGCTGCCTCAAACTCCCGATGCTATGAAGTCCCTACAATGATTGACAGGAACCTTGGACACATAAACCCCTCCTACTTTCAATTTTTTTTTTTGTCATTCACATATGTCCTGTCCCAGTACAGTGTCTCCTCTGTCACTCCTTCAGTGCGTCATCTCCTTCAGCAGGTTGATCAGTTCCCAGCACAGGGTTTCCTAGAGCATGATTTCTGCACAAGCAATGTCAGATGAAGTATGAGTATTAGAAGTTTCCATTGCACTGTGAGCTCTTTGTGGTGAAATTGTAATGTTTCTACATCTCCGAGAGCCCATTAAATAAAGAATGAAAAGATATACATTAATTCAATGAGATTCAAATTCCTAGGATAGAAGATGCCCTTATAGAACTAATGAGTTTGTTAATTTAGCAATGAATGAAATTCTTTCGGAAAATGGGCCCATGTCCTGTGGGAGTATCATGTTTGCCAATGTTCCATTTTCATGGAAGGGAATAAAGGATAAGAGGAAGTACAGCTCAAGCTGAGAGAAAACAGTTCCAAGATGTCAAGGTCACTGGCAATGGTGACAAACAACCCTTGGAGGCTGGGACCAGTAGCAGAGAGCCTCATAGGGACTTGGGACTGGACAGAGGTCTCTGAGAATCAGGGAAAGGCTTTTCTAAATAGCAAATGTGAGTTACTTCTGTGACTCTGGGATCATGCCCAGTCCACTTCTCTAGGCAGGGAACAGCTACTCTGCGCCCAGATGAGAAGTTCCTAGAAGAGCAGCAACAAGCAGTTCCAGCATGTCATAAGACGCAGCAGTATAGCATCAGCACTGGGCTCAGAGGCAGCACCAAAAAAGATGTGTAAATCAAGCTAAGAGTAAGTAGAAATTTGCCTGGCAGAAGGGAAATGTGGGACTCTCTAGCTAAAGGTGAGAAAGAGCCTGGTAAGTCTGGAAATCGAAGTGGTTGCCCCCCCACATCTGTCTGTGAGGAACAGGTCCTCAAGGGAGGCAGACAAGAAGCCTATGAATCAGGCCCGGGCCTCAAAACCCAGGCAAGGAGGAGCACTCAGTGGCTCTCAGCAAGGAGGCATGCTGTCCTCCCTGGAGCTGTGAGTTAGGATATTGGTCTGCTAAATATTTCTGGTTCCAGGCGGAGTCTACTTCTAAATTCTAAATTTAGATCCCAGTCCTGGCCTTGACTTCATTCCTTATTTTGTCTTTCCTAAGAAAATAGTCTCTCTTCTTTGTAGAAATATTGACGGGAAGTGGGGGTAGACTTGCACAGCCATTGTCTGGGAGCTGCCCACTAGGTACACTATGTGACAAGGGTACTCCTACCAGCAAACCATGTCTCTCTGCTCTCCTAGGAGTCCAAATGTTGGGAAGGGGAGTATCTGAAACAACAGACCTGTGGTCAGCTGTGTACGACTGGCTCTATACCCATGCCCACTCAAAAGGCTTGGTTAAACCCGGTGGGCCACACAAACAAAAACAAAACTAAAGGGCACAAAACCGGCAGGGACCGGATGATAGGGGAGTGGGAAGGAGAAGAAGAGAAGGTATGTGTGCCCATGTGTATGTGGGGGTGACCGTGACCAGAATGCATTGCACCCATATATGAAATTGTCAAAGAATAAATGAACAAGAATAACAAATCACAGACTAGAACCACAGCGGACTGAAGATGAACGTAGCCTCTGGGCCCCATCTTTGAATACACACATAAACAAAGCCAGCAGAACACACTGAGTGGAAATGTGTTTCTACAGCTGAAGCAGCACATTTGGCCAACTTTCATTTAACGGGAATACAGTTAGTAAATACAATGCAAACACTTCCTGACAGATCGGTGCACACAACGCTTGCATGGGGGTGGAAGGAAGGGAGAATTCTTTCCCTGTGCTGGAGGCCAGCAGAAGACAGGGAAGGGGGAGGGGAGGGGGCACAGGAGACTGGAAGGAAAGAGGACAAGAGGGACCACGGTGCATGAGGGCACAGCTGACACCAGAAGGAAAGCAAGGCAGGAACTGCAGAAAAGGTCCACTGTGCTGTGCAGAGGGCAGAACATCAGTGACCAAAGACTTTGAATTTAGGACAGGTGTTTCACCTAGGGACAATTCTGCCCCCAGGGGACACTTGGCAGTATGTGGTCTTCCTAGCTGAAAGTGGGGTGCTACTAGAATCTAGCTGGCAGAGGTAAGAAATGTTGTTTCACATCACAAGGCGCACAAGCAGCCCCCCACCCCGGAGTGTCAACCCCCCCCCCATGAACAGGGTGATGAGGCTGAGAACCTTGATGTCTTAGGGAGTCCCTGCCTGTGCCCACCCCTGGCTGCATGAGTCTCCCTCCCCTGGCTGCCTCTGAAGACAACTGTCAGTGGATTATAAAAACACAGTCATGTCTAAAAATAAAACCATTTTTATACTTCAAGGAACAAACAGAGCGATCATTTCTTCGTGACTCTCAGAGTGCTTGAAGGTTTCCAGAGTCTGGGAAACCAAAGCCCTGCAATCTATACATAGCTCAGCCTCAGATCCACCAGCCCTCCGCCTGTCCCCGCCCCCGAGGCTAGCTGCTGCACAAAAGATAAAACTTTAATTTATGAAAGAAGGCTATTCTCAGCATGAAATGGCAGAAACTTGCAGCGAAGGCTCTCTTCCTCATGAGCGGTGGCTCCCAGCTCATCTTTCCATCCCTCACATTTGGTTCCAAGGTTACCCCCACCTCATCATTTGATTCCTTCAGGGACCCAGCGCTGGACTTGAAAGCTCAGCTTTTGATCCTTTCTTTCTTTCTTTCTTTCTTTCTTTCTTTCTTTCTTTCTTTCTTTCTTTCTTTCTTCCTTCCTTCCTTCCTTCCTTCCTTCCTTCCTTCCTTCCTTCCTTCCTTTCTTTCTTTCTTTCTTTCTTTCTTTCTTTCTTTCTTTCTTTTGCTCTGAACCTTCCAGGTGATTGCTAAAGATAGGCTAGAAAATGAATTTTCTAACAAGCATTTTTTTTAAAGCATTAAAAAAATGGCATTAAGAACCCAGAACTAGCCTGGTGATTACATCAGACAAATCACCTACTGGTAATTTTCTTCTAACAACCGTCTATGAAGGCTGCTAGGATGCAACCAAATGTATTATTTAATGATAGTCTCTGGAAAATTAAACACTGAGTCATGGTGATGGAGGTGTCTCCCCTTCAGACCCTTCCTAAGGCTCTTCATCTGAGTGCAGTCCCAGCAGTGACCAGAAAGTCCCAGCACAGACGAACACCAGGGGAACCCATCTCCACTATAGGCTTGACCCATTCCTTTCAACTTCTTCTTGGGTCCCCTTCATCTTCAGTCTTCCCTTTCCAGAACCCGACTGTGGGGTAATATTTTTACCTTCCTGTCCTCCTTTTCCTGAGTATGTTACATAAGAGAGATCCCAGCTGCCCAAGGAAAAGAGGTGGAGGGAGGGAGGGAGGAAGGGAGGGAAGAACTCCAGCTTCTGGACGCAAAGTCTGTTCCCTTCTCTATACAAGCCCCTGTGTTGAGGACAAACGACACGAAGAATGGGACTGATTCTGCCTGACTCATACAAGGTCACAAAAGGTGACAGGACTGGGACACAGGCCTTTCTGGACTGCCATTTCTCTACAGAGCACACCTGTGTATGTGCAGTGAGTGGCAGCGTTAGCCTTCTACACAGATGCTGCGCACCACAGGGAAGACAAGCGCTCAGTACTGTGGTCGGATCCCAGGTTTTACCATTCTTACCTGCAGAACTTGCTTAGACTGTACCTAAGCTTTTGGTTGCTGAGTCTTTCCCCTTCTCCTCCACAGAGCAGGGTGGCAGTTATGTGTTGGTTTCTGGATGCTCCAGGACACCTTCATGCCAGCTCTCCATGGCCTGACACCAGGGCTACCATCCCACCCACTCACTGCCAACAACCAAGGCCTGCCCTTGTGGCTCTCAAGAATAAGGCTAAACGTCCTATTTTCTCTTCTAATTTCTATTTCTGTATTTATAATGAAATCAGTGCTGTAATTCACAATGCAATGGAGTCTCACCATTTAGTGTGTGCTTCTTATTTTTACAATAAATTATGCCTTCATTCCATATATGCTAAAGGAAGAATAAAATCCCATCACTTACTTTAAAACGAACATCAATCACCCCTGAAAAGTCTAGACTGTACAGGAGCTGAGGACAGATACCTAGCATCATTTAAAAAGATGAGCAGCCCTAGAGTTTAACACGAGCCAGCAGGATGCTGCTACTGACAACACACACTGTGTTCTAGCAGCGCTTCTCAGGTTTCTAGAGCTCAGTTCACCAAACCATCTTAAAGTGCTAGTCACTGTCACTTCTCTTCCACCACAGATTCGGGGAAACTGAGGGCAAAGTGGGAACTGGAGCTCTTTAATGCTGGTGTGGTGCCCACTCAAGAGGAGCTCAGGAGGCTTAGTGAGCAAGAGAGGATGTCAAGGGAACACTGGAGAGTCACAAACTGCCAAGTTCAGGATTCTTGATTCACATGTAATATGTCAGATGTGTTGGGCCACAGAATACTTGGATATGCCACTCACACCTATTAACTGGGAGCTGGCTGCCTATAACAACTTCACTGCTATCCCAGAACAGCATCAGTGCACGACCTTCTGAATTTCTTCCCAACTCCTTGCCTGCAGACAGGGCAGGGCTCTGACAGCAAGGCTTGTCCTTCCCCCACTCAATCAATAAGACTTTTAAGTCAACAGGAACCGTCAGGTGTAGAAGGCAATTACAGTAACACCAGCAATGCGAGGATGGCATTGGATGGCTGAAAAGCTAGCATCTGATAAGGATGACATAATATGCCATCTTCTCTTACCAGCCATCCAGGAAGCACTGACAAGAGAAGCCAGAGGCAACAACATTCCGCCACCAACAGTAAAAGTTGACATCTATACCCAGTCCTGTTGACCTACTATTGCTGGGTGACTAACAGTCACACCCAAGCAGCCAGGGCAGGCAATCTTCTGTCTAGCCTTCACACATCACAGTCCAAACTGGAAATATTAACGATAGTTTGAAATGAAGCTAGGGATTCCACCTATGGAGTCTGCTTGGAAATGCCCCGGGGAATCAGACAGGCCGCAGGGAAAGGAGGAACCTTTCTCTTCCAGATGGAGTGTGAAAAGGAACTTTTCTGAATGCTTCAAAGCATACACACACTTATGCACACACAGGGATGATCGAGCTGAATCAGAATGGGGCAACCGAGAACAGCATAAGCATGTCAGCCGTGGACAGCTGACATCTACAAACACTTGCTTCAGCCAGCCACTGAGTTAAAGGCTGTATGTACCCAAGTGTGGTATTTGAAAAAAACATAAAAGTTAAGAGTTTCACTCAAGGTGTGATAGGAGCAGACAGGGAGCCCAGAGGAGAGACAGGAGGTATTAAAGATTTGCCACTGTCTCGCTAGGAAACTGAAGACTAGGGTGAGGACTCCTGTTCATTCCCAGAATCTTGTGGCTGGTCACACCACTAGTCCTGTACCCCTCATCCATGCAGGGTTAGCGCCTGGCTTCATACCCCTTCCTGTGTGAATGAAAGGGATGGTGTGGTGTTGCCACCTCTTCCTAGGTACCCAGAGCTACTCCTGGAGCCATTCCTTCTGCTTTCCTGGGTCTGAGCAGATGAATGCATGTTAAGACACTGAGCATAAACTCTATGGTAGAATTAAAATGATCCTATAACTTACTAATGGACAACTATACCAGGACTCTCAGCATCATATGGAAAATCCTCTAAGCACCATAAAGGTCCTGCCACTTCATATTCAGCATGACCCATTGCAGGATGTTCATCTCCCAAAACACTTGTTGAATAAATGAACAACTACTGTTCAAGCAACAGGTGATTATTTTTTTTAAGTCTTGAGAGTTGTTATACAAGAATAATATAAACACTGCTGGCAACATGTACAGGAACATGAAATATTGAAGAGTGTGATGCTCAGATCAGTTGTGATGATTTTCACAGGCTAGCTTTCATACAGTTAGCAATGAAGCTCCTGGGTTAGTTCTCTGGATTTGGGCCAGAGCTTTTCTGGCCAATGATTTGTGCCCAAAGTGTAAATAAGGAGGTTCATCAGCCTTGTACACCCTTTGGGAGTGATTGAGAAAATGAACAGTTTGCTGCTCTAAGAGATACAAGTGGCCTAATGAAATAATGCATCCCCACAAGGCCCCGAATCATGTTATTATATTGCTCATTTAGGTAGCATCCCTGCTGTGAGGAGATCTGAGCATCCCACAGCAAAGAGATGTGGGAAGCAGCCACTGCTGAGCAGTCCTAAGTTCTCTTTACATATAGTACAACTGAACTAACTTACTGTTCAGAATTGTCCAGCCCCAGGGCCACCTACCATTGACTGGAGAATAGCAATGCCCACTGGGTATGTCTAGAAACTCCAAGGTAGCTCTTTGAGGCTCAAGGCAGTTATGTTAATAAAATCAGTAACGGACCAATGTGAGAATAATTCAAAATCTATATATTTTTTAGAACTACAGATTTGGTGAATTTTATCCCACATGCATATATTGTCATATTTTAGGAGTTGTCATTTTAAGATGAAAAGAGTACGGTGTCTGGCTTCATGTAATTTCCCTCAAGTGAAAGCTGAGATTTCCCAACCTTTGAAGGTTTATTTCTCTTAGGCTGTCATTAAAATCATCTATGCCCATAATTCGCTGAGCTGCATTTAGCAGGAAGTCTCCCAGTCACATGCTGTGCTGTGCTTGCTCCTGTGCTCCAGGGCATTGCTCCTCACAGCCCATAGAGAAGGCACTGACATATCCCAGAAGACAGGAGAAAGCCCTCCACAGAGCAGGCTCAGGCAAAGCATTTTTTAATGTTCTGCATTTAGAAACACCTCACTGATTTTGAAAAAAATAAACTTAACTGGATTCTTCCCCCTCGATGAGCAAGTTTATCAAATCAACCAGGTCAGGTATGCAATTTCCATGTTTTCCAGTGAGGGAAACAGAAAAAGAAAAAAGAAAATAGTTAGAGCCTTTTTTTTTTCCTATGTAAAAAAGAAACTGTTCATGATGAGGACGTGTAGGGAACTACCAGACCTGTGAAGAATCACCAGCTGAGCTCCATTGGGTCAGGTTCACTTTGTCTCTGTTGTTCTTTGAAAGTGGTGAGAATGGATTTAAGAATCTGGCTTTCCCATCGCACTTGATCAGCGAAGGGATTAGGCTTAGATAGTGTAGAATCTAGTATTAGTTTTCATTACTTCCCTATTTTTCCACCCTTTCTCTGTTCTTTGATTAACTGGGATACAAACTGGAAGTCAGTTAGCAAGAGGAAGCATGTGCTAAGAGCCCTTCATTGCTTCTGAGATGGAATACAAAAAGTGTGCAAGAATTGAAATGTATTTGCCTTTAGTAGGGAATCTTGAAATGCACAAACATCAGGAATACAATAGTCACTAATTCAAAGTTAAATATTGTTTCCAGGGAAGAGTCAGGTGAAACATGGCTATGTTTCTTTGTGAGGTGCACTGCATGTGTTGCATATACTTGCTAGTGCATGTACGCATGTGTCTATGTGGGTTTCAAGAACAGAAGTTGATATTAGATGTCTTTCCTAGATTGCCCTTCACTTTTGTGATGTGACATTCCCCTCTGTATGCTGTGAATACCTTTGGTTAATAAAGAAGCTGCTTTGGGCCTATTGGAGCACAGAATAGGGCAAGGTGGAAATTTCAAGTAGATAGAGGAGGAGAGAGTAGGCAGAGTCAAAGAAAAGCCATGTAGCCGCAGCAGGAGACAGATGCTGGATGCTAGACAGAACCTTACCAGTATGACACAACCACGTGGCGTTACACAATTTAATAGAAATGGGTTAATTTAAGATGTAAGAGCTAGTTAGGGATACGCTAGAGTCATTGACCAAGCAGTGTTGCAATTAATATAGTTTCAGTGTGATTATTTTGGGTCTGGGCAGCTGGGGAATGAACAAGCAGCCTCCAACTACGCCTTTGGTTTTTGAAACAGTCTCTCACTGAACCTGAGGCTCAACCATTCAGCTAGAATAGCTGAACGAAGAACTTCAGGGCTCTGCCTGTTTTCCCCACCCATCTCTGGGGCTAAATGCATACAGTACTAAGGCTAGCTTTTTGTGTGGTTTCTGAGGATCTGAACTCAAGCCCTCAAGCTTACAGAACAGGCACTTTGTGAACTGAGCCATCAGCCCAACCCCAAGGCTGTTTCTGTTAGGTGGAGAAGGCAGACTGAGAGCCATGTGAGAAGAGGCACAGAGAGCCAAGCAATCTTCTCTGCTCTTACATCTTATGGTCTCTTGGGTGTCTCTGAGGGGAGGGACCCTTGGAAATCTTCAGCCTCGTGTGTCATGCTAGAAACACCATCAGTGTTCCATTCAACACCAAGAGCTCGAGCTCAGTGCCTAGCACAGAAAAGGGTTTACAGAGGTTGTCGATGCAGCAGACGAATGGGAAATACCTGATCCACTCATCTGTGACAACGAACAAGAAAGAAATGCCTGCTTCAGCATCTGAAGCTGTAGTTAGAAAAAAGCCTCCGCAGGCTGCTGCTCCTCTCAAGGCTCAATTGTCCCAAAGACTCAGTTCTACCCCATTCTTTGCAGATACCGGTACTACAGTGTTTGAGATGTCGAAGTATCCTTTTCCTCAGTTAACTCCTGCCTCAAAGCAGCACCAGAACATACGAAGATAAAATAGATCTATTATTCCTGATCCCTACCAGCGAAGACTACAGGACTTCAGGGTTCAGACTAGGAAAGACTGTATTCCAACCCTACTTACAACATAAGCAAGCATAAGGCTTCCTTTGGCTTGAGTAGTAACACACAGCTTTCCTAACAACACCTGAAATCCTGGGACCTGCATTAGGCTGCATATATCCCAGCTTTAAACAATGGGGTTAAGTTACTTCTCCCTTTTAAAGCTCTGATTCTACTCAGAGATGTTCTGGAACACATCCTGACACCAAGGGAGATAGGCTGATCAAGTCAGGACTGTTCTAGGGTACATGTCCTGAGTGAATTTTTAGGTAGAATCTCATCTACAATCTTATGCCTATGCATAATTGGTTATACATTTGATTAAATCAGATGCATCATGGGAAAGGACACTGCAGTAGAGGACAGGTTATATAACCCAAACCTGTCAACCGAAGAGCCAGTCAGCAACCAGTTCCCCTTCTCTTGAACCCCATAAAAGGAGACCCTCAGACAATAACTGGGGCCTTTGTGTGTTCTTTCACTCATGTCGTCTGCTGCCTCACCTGGCAGTGTGTCCAAAACTTGTGCTTTCTCTTCACTCCTAGTAAAACTTCTTTGTGCTTTACTTCCCTGCTTCTGTTTCTCCCACTTTGAACAACAGGCTAAGAACCCGGAACAACTCTACAGTAACTACCTTCAAGACTTAAATATGACAATTAACAATTCCATAGACTTTCTTTCACTTCCTTCCTGTTTTATTTATGAGGCAGGGCTATCTGTAGCTAAGGTAGACTTCAAATGTATTAGTAACAACAGATGACTTTGACCTCCTTACATGCCTTCCTCTACCTCCCAAGTAGAGGGATCACCACCTCGCACTACCATCCTTTGTATAGTGTGACAATGGCCTTCCCAAAGATACCCTATTTTTTTTTGTCTTTTTGAGACAGCTTCAGAGCCTGTACTGGAACTAACTCTTATATAGACCAGGTTGGCCTTGAACTCACAGAGATCTGTTGGGAACATTTGGCGTCCTGGCCTCCAGCTGCTCTTCCCTGCTAGAGATCTTTACTTTCCTTCTGACTTGATTTACTGAAAGCTGTGTCAAAATTGTTTACCAGCTCTGCTTCACAAGCACGTGTAGCCTTGTCTTGAGGATCAGAGGATAAGGTTTTCACTTGTTGGCCCACCTGACTGTGTTGGGTATAGAAGCCTCCGTGTTGCTATTGAATAAAGGGTTTCTTACCAGTGTGTGGAGGTCTGTGTCTCTGTCTCTCTGTCTCTGTGTAAGTCTTTGTGTGAGTCTTTGTATGTTTCAACCTCCAGCCCCTTGCCTGAAGCCCGCAAACTGTATGGTAGCGCATAGAGCGCAGACAGGCATTGTGCGTGGCAGAGATCCACCTGCCTCTGCCTCCCGAGTACTGGGATTAAAGGTGTACGCCATAACCGCCTGGCATGACAAAAACAGCTTAAATAAAGAAAAGTTATTTTGTGCTCTCTCTGTGGAGAGCGCACCTTAGGGGGAAATCATGGGAGAGGGGGCCTGAGACAGTCACACTGCACCTGCAGTAGGAAGCACAAGGGTAATTGGGAGTGGTTAGTTCCATTCTAGCGTTCTAGCTCACAGAATGGCAACACCCACACTTAGGAAGATCTCCCCACCTCAGTTAGCTCAATCCAGAAAGTTCTTTACAGACATATCCATAGGCTTTGTCTCCATGGGGATTTTTAATGTCAAATTGATAATTAATACTCATTGCAGACAACAAAGCCTTTGGCCCATGTATGGGTAGGAAGGACAGGCCACTTTCTCCTAGAAAGATGTGATATTTCCTCGGTGAAGCTTTGCGGAGGCTCTAGGTCTACCCTCTTCTCTTAGTGCTTGAGTGTGGGGGTTTCTGCCAAGCCTCCTAGTGAGAAATAAGCTACGAAATCTCAATTACCTGAGAATTATTTTACAGGTGAGGTGTAAAAGCCCTTTGTGTTGGGGTGCTCTAATGAGAGGCCTCTGGTGAACATGTGTACAGGGCCAGAGAAAAGAGATAAAGACAAGAGTCTCTGGCAGAGTGGAAGAAGGCTCTGTGGGAACAGGCTATTCTGGACAAGTGGCAAAACCCAGAGGCTTGGGATCTTCGGCAGAGCGGCAGGGGTCAGAGAACAGAACACAGGAGCAGCTGGGCATTCTAGTCCTATGGGCGCATGCACAAAATTTCAAGTCTGTGCCTTGTCACGGCATTAGAAAGAGTCAGAAGGATTCCAAAGAGGTGATGTGAGCTGAGACCACAGAGGCAGGACTTCTTTGTCCCTTCCATCAGAATGGCAACACCTCACTTCCGATGCTTTGATCTCTGATATTTATTAAGTTTCCCCTCTTTCTTTAAAGATAGGGTTTGGCAGTGGAAAGGTTTGACATGACTTGGATGATAGTTGTGCTGGCAGGATCCCAGTGGCTTTGGTGGGTTGAAGATTGAAAAGAACCTTCTGTAAATGAAGTTTTGCATAATTGGAGATTGTACTAAAATCTGGAAATGTATGGCTGAGCACAAGCCCGAATGTGCAGAACTGATGAAGTCCTGAGTGGATGTGTGTTTGAGCATAGCCGTGTCCAGGACCCCAATGCCTCAGACCCATGGGAGTGGCCCAGAGAGCTCATGAAGCCTTACTGTGATCTGAGTACATATGTTAACAGTGTATGTACCTCCTCCAGGAAGACTGTAGCCTAAGACTGTTCCCTTACAGAGAGACATCCTATAGAGATTAGATAAACCAGCCTCCTTGTTCAGCTGTATATAATAAATCCACCTCTCTTCAATTCAGACGTATACAATACGCACACTAAGGTTCTACGCTGCTACCGAAGTTGGTGCCCTCAATCAGAAGAAGCACCATTCACTGAGCCCCGGCTTTTCTGTATGTGTCTCTATCCTTTCTTCATCCCCTCATCCCCTCAGTTAGGTCAGTCCCTGAAGCCATGCAGAACACTGCAGTAGGCTGGATGAGCAAGGTTTCAGAGAAATCGGGCAAACAGGCCAAGGAGCCCAAGAAGGTCAAGGCCAAAGGAGAGTCCAAAACAGCAGGCTTCCTTCTGGGCAAACCAAGAACTAGGCTGGGATGAGGCTGGGAGCACTTTCTGAAGAGGCTCAGGAGTGACTGGGGAGGGGCTTTGGGAGAATGAAAACCTTTGTCTTGGATTCAGAAGCCCTGCAGGTCAGGAAGGACATTAGAGTTGATAGTGTCCACCCTTGATTTCACTCTCTTGTACTCATCTGACACCGTATCTGGCCTTCCAAGGCAAGTGGGAACTGTTAGTCATGCCTGGGAGGGCTCAGAGCTGTTTATTTCTGGCCCTTAGGAAGGTGATAAAATTAGGGTTCTTTCTGCTTAAGATGTAAATAACTGAAATGATTGAAATGGAAATGAAAACATGAACCTTTGATGACTGGAGATTGAAAAAAACAATTAGTTTGAGGGCTAATAATAGGCAAGATTGAGCCTTCCTTCCTTCCTTTCTTCCTTTTTTCCTATGGTCCTTCCTTCCCTTCCTTCCTTCCTTCCTTCCTTCCTTCCTTCCTTCCTTCCTTCCTTCCTTCCTTCCTTCCTTCCTTCCTATATTCTTCCCTCCCTCCCTCCCTCCCTTTCTCCCCCTTCTTTCCCTCCCTTCCTCCTTCCTTCCCTACTTTCCTTCATCTTCTTAACAGAGTAGAAGCCCATAAAAGTGAACGTCCTTGAAAACCTTGTGGGTTTTGCAATTCTCCTCTAGTGGTTACTAGAAAATGCCTCAGATAGCCAAGGACCAAAGCAATTCTAAAGGAAGCACCTGGAAAAAGTTTAACTCTTGTTGGAGCCAAAAGCCAGGCTGTGCTCTAGCTGTGAGCTGGGGGAGCTGCCCCCTCCTCCACATTGGGTGTGAAGGTGTGAGGGCAGATAGGCTGCACAGGCTCTGTTCTGAGGAGCCCAGCCTTGCTCTGGAGGACCTTACAACCTTACACAGCACTCAGCTGCTGCATATCCTGCCTCAGGAGTTGCAGTTACTCCTCTCAGATCCAAAGGACCCAAGAAGGAGAGCCCCTCTTTTTCATGCCACCTCTCCTGGAGTGCCAGCCTATCTGATGTCCTGAGCAAATGGTCCCATGGTTCTCTGGGAAATGTCTATGCTAGGGAGAGATCCTCCAGGCAGGGGCATCCCCATAATTCTTTCTCATCCCCCAGTGATTCTGCATTTCACACTGCGATCTTGTTGGGAAACACAACCAAGGGTTTTGATGATCAAGTCTCTAATAAGCTGTAATTGTGAAACTACTGCCCCAGTCATTTGAAGTGACTGGTCATTCTAGTACAGGATGAGGTGGCGACACACAGAAGAAAAAAAGTCAAAAGCCATCTCTGTGAATGTCAGAGGACACTTAGCAGCTGCATGCTTTTGCAAAGATGTGGCTGGTTCCCACAATCTCGTGGATTTCACCTGTATGCTGAGCTGCTGCTGCTGCTGCTGCTGCTGCTGCTGCTGCTGCTGCTGGTGGTGGTGGTGACTGGCCCTCTTCCTTTCTTGGAGAACACTTAAGTCCTGGAGTCAGAGCGGTGCCAACCCTTCAATCCCCATCTGCCATCTAGATGTAGACTGAACTGGTCTACTGGTTCCTTTTCCTTTGATGGTATTTGTGTTTGATGTGTGAGTGAGTGTGCACAAATCTAGGCGAAGAAGGCGTGAGGGTTGACTAAGTGATGCCATGAAAGTTCTTGCTCCTTCTGGATCTTGCGGTAGCCCATCGGGTGGGGGAGGGGTGGTATGGAAGTGCCCCACACTGCTACCACTGCTTCCTAGCAGCTGGGTGATACATCTGCAGCAAGGGAAGCATACTGCTAGCTGCAGGCCCTGAATCACAGCAGTGCTGAAGTCTACCCAGGATTGTATTAACACCCAAGTCCATCCTATTTTTGGCTTCTGCTTAATTAGCAAACGTATTTTTTTTTCTAGTTACAGATCACATATTTTCTGCTAGTTGTAAATGGAGGCACATGACATGACAGTTACACCTGTTGTGATTTTGGTGAATGAAAAATTAACAATGAATAGCAGGCTGTGTGTGTTTAGCATAGGACTGAGCAAAAAGCAAACAACAGGACGTTTCTTCTTCTCACTAAAGTTTCTTTTTCTGGGCTTCATGACCTGGCCTCAGCCGCGGGATCCTCCAGGGAATGTATTAAGGTTCTTCCCAGACTCTGGCATTACAAATGTTAGCATCATTCAGTAGAAGTCTTGAGGACTTGAAAGTTCTGAGGCCAGGGAGCAGAACTGGTCACTGCAGGTGTAAGTGGTGAAGATGAAGTCTCCTGACTATTTTAAAAACAGTCACATTCAAGGTGCTGGGGTCTAGGAGTCCTATGTCTCTTTTGCAGAATGTTACTCTACTCATACAAGGTGTTAAAGTTTTGGGTTTTTAATGCAGTTCTGATCCTTGGCCCCAGCACCCTCAAGATCAAGGACTGCCAAAGGCTGCTAACAATTCATCGAAAGTTCCTAGGATGCCAGGAAAGACTTCCTGGTAGGGTGCAGAGGCCCTGGGCTTTGCAGGCTCTGTGACTTTACACGTCTAGCTTCCAGACCGTGCAATGATACATGGTAAGCCTCCTGTTATTTTAAGCCACCTCCCTCCTCCCCATCCTCCACCCTCCTGGTACTCCGTCACAGCAGTCCTAGAAAACCACCCCAAGTGCCAACTCAGAAACAATGGAATGAAACCGGGTGCCAAGCAGACAATTTAAACTGTGTGTCTTTATAGACATATTTAAAACTGCTACCAGGTGTCCTACCAGCGGCAATTTTGTGCCAGCCTGCTAAGGGGTCCAAGATTTCCTCTCCAATACACGCTGTGTGCATTGTTTAAAACACTCATCGTCTAAGTATCCTTTCTGCAGCTAAACACAGCTCCTACCGATCACGGTGTTACTCTCTCTGCTGCTGGAGCTGATTAGAGGCACACCTGTTGTTCTCTGAGGCACTCTTTAGGGTTCCATGGAATCCAGGCTGGGAAATACATTCTTGAGGGACGCAAATAATGGGTGCCTATCACCACATTCAAGAATGCAGCGGGGATTCTCGTAATTTAGCTGACTTGCTTGAGTAAGAAGCAGACACAGTTCTTTCTGTAAAATGTGCCGCCTGATGCCCAAGCTGACACTCCAAGCGAACGTCAAGCTTCGGGAGTGTCCCACCCTTCTGCTCCCGCCAGCTGTGATGTGATTCTTAGGAGTGTCTGTTGTCAAACGGGATTCTGACAGTTACACTTGTTGTCGTAGTTATGTAACTTTGATTGCATGTTCTATACAACGAGGAAATATGAATATGAAAGGGAAAAGCTCTTACATGGATGAGCTTGCATGCTGTCAAAGGCAAGAGGGAAACAAGCTGCAGAAACCAAACCAAAACCACGACTGAACCAGCAATAGTTGGGTCAACCACAGACAATTAGAAGATTCAGTGTCTAGATTGTGCCAGAAATGTTCTAAACACTGGATTTCATGAAAGAAAGGAAGGGAGGGAGGGAGGTAGAAGAGGGAAAAAAGGAGGGAGGGAGGAAGAGAGAGAGAAGAAAGGAAGGAAGGAAAGAGAGAAAGCAAATCTCCTAAACTGGAAATAACACATGCCATTTTAAGCCAAGTTTGATAGAATTTACAAACAATAATTAGGTAAACCTAAGAAATGCCTTGGCCCCACTAAACGAACAAACAACAACCTTGTGACTGAATGTATATGCTTATGTACTTTGCATTCAAACCAATTATTTAAAGACATCACAATCCACGACCATTGTTCTGTGTTGAATATTGTTTGTTCCCTCTAAAACTTGTGCTGAAAGCCAAATGATTTTAGTAGTTGGGAGTGCCTTGAGGGGTGGTTAGGTTTCCAGGGATTAAACCCTTCCATGTATGTGGTCTCACTTCATATCCTGCAGTAGCTACTTTGAGAGTAGGTTGCAGTGAGCTATCTCGTTTTCTGATTCCTACCATGTTATAAGATAATGTGGCATCTGCTTTGGGCTTCCCAGCCTCTAGGAGGGTGATGGCCCCAAATTCTTTCTTGCCAAGTGTTAGGTGTTCTGTTATAGCAACAAAAAGCAAACCAAGAATGTTGGTCAGCTTTTGACTAATGAGCTGCAGGACTAAGATGAAAGGACTCTCCCACAGTTACTTCATTTCAGGTACTGTTCTTGAATAGGCAAGTGCCACATTTTATGTCTGCAGTCAAGAGTGGCAAGTTCCATGAGAGAGAGAGGATTCCTGTGCTGATCAGTTTCTGTCTCCTTGACACAAACCGTAATCGTTTGGGAAGGGAGAACCTCAATGGAAAAAAAAAATGCTTCCATTTGGCCTGTGGTCAAATATGGATGGAGCATATTTTTGATTAATAATTGATGTCAGAGGGCTCAACCTATTGTGGGTGGTGCTATAGCTGAGCAGGTGACCCTAGTCCACATAAGAAAGCAGGTTGAGTAAGCCATGGAGAGGAAGCCGGGAATATGTTCTCATTCATGGTCTCTGCTTCAGTTCCTGACCTGTGTTCCCTTCATGGCGGACTCTAAGATGTAACGAAAAATAAATCCTTTCCTCCTTCAGCTGCTTTCAGTCATGATGTTTATCATACAGCAGCAAGCTAGGACAGGGCTTAATTGTTTAGTTCAGTGACGTTACTTATAAAAATTCTGAGTCAAAACATCACAGACATTTTAGGGATGCAAACATGCAATTATTTATCTATGTCATGAAATATAGGAAAGCCACAAATCATCTTCTTAGGAATATAAGTATATATTTTGACACACCTCAGGCAGGAATTCCCGAAGGCTGTTTTGCCTGTTGATAACGTCTACGGAGCGGCCCCTATTCCAACTTCTATTCTGGTTTGATTTCACAGTGAGAAGCTCCATTTTCTGGACATTCTGGGGTGAGGTGGTAAGCGAAACATCTTGGCAGCCCTACACCATCATGCCGAGAGCCCCGTGTGTATTTACAGTGCAGGGACTCCATCCCTCACAGGAGATCTCTCCACTCTCAGAACACACCCAAGAAAGACAGTGTAGCAAGAATTCACTCTTCTAACTTGGCTGTTTCTGAGACCTGGAGCCTGGAGAACCAAATGGCTGGCCCATGGTATCTGACAGCAATAGCTCAAAATTCATGTTTCACTTGCCACTATGCTACGTTTTCAACCAGGAGCAAACTAGGAACAAGAATCAAAATAGTAAATGTCTTCACTACCCACCCTATCCTTAGAGCTGACGTGTGCCCAATAACACTAGCTGGCTTCACTTCTTGATTCTAGGATGGTTACAGACAGAATCACAAGTGTGGACCATCAAGCCTTTGTAAATAGGAAGAATCTGGAGTGGCATATGTTGTTGGCATCCTTGCAACCCCATCAGCAGCTGGGCAAGTTGAGAGCAAACAGAAAATCATCTCCCAGTTCAGAGGCTGTGCTCCCTGGAGGGACTTTCTAAACAAGAACACTGCCTAAATTGGCAATTAACCCAAGCTTAACAAGGGTTCAGAGTCACAGTCGTTAGATCTGGTGAAACAACCTTAGACAAGGAGGCCCAGGAAAGCGGTCCACAACCAGACCACCTGGGAGAAGTGATTGTTGTGTGGCTTCGAGTATTGAGTACAGCGAGACTTGTGAAGAACAGAAAAGTTCTTCTTCGAGTTCCTCTGAGGGACACTTAGGAATTATATTTATGTTCCTTTATCTGGAGGAGCATAATTTCTTGATTGGATGGGGAGTTGAGTGAATCAATGCCAGTTTGGAATACTGGGTTTGATACTTAGCAAGCTGTTATTTTGGTTTGATAATGTCTCTGCTTCCTTAGAAAGCTAGGAGAAGGAATACCTACTTCAAAGCATTGTTGTGGATGAACTAATAATTCAAAATGACTAGCACAACGGTGCTGAATAAATACTGAGTTAATAATACCAATAATAATGGGAAATGAAATACAAGAAGCTCACTGGCAGGTGATGCATCTGAGTAGCTTAGACACCATCCTAGTTTCCAGCTCATGCCAAGTTTTGTACTAGGCACTGTGGAATCCCATAACGTGGGTTTCTTTATCATGTGCACATAATTATATGGTAGAAAATTATAAATGCACAAGGGCAGAGAGGTACATTAAGATATAGTAAGTGGTCAGAAGGGGAAAAAAACAATCCCCTTTTTCTTTTGCTGAGTGTGTTCTGGGGAGCAAGGGTTCTCTCACTAGATACCCCCACCCATCCTGAGCATAGCTTCTACGTTTGTACTAGCACAGGTGTCGGAGCTGAGAGCAGTTATGATAGAATCCCTAACCTACATTTTCCAGAGAAAGTTCTGCACTATACCAAGCTACAACACACTGAAAAAGGGGATTGGGGAGGAAAGAACATTATGATCAGAACTTCCGAGACATCCTCTTCTGGAGGCTTAATGTGCATGTCATCAACATCCGTAAGTCATATCCATTCAACTTCTTAAACTTAGCGCATCACAGTGGCCTTATGAAATGTTTGTCCCTTAACAGGTTAAGAGCTGTTAAATGATTCGCTTTCCAATTCACTTGAAGACTGACGCCTTGATAACTGGCTCCACACTGATCAAAACATAAAGCCAAACCCAAAACCTTCCCAGCAGTCTTAAAATCCAGAAGAAATCACTTGCCCTTGGCATCAGTCTAGTGACCACTTCTGGGTAAATGATCAAAAATGAGCTGCCACTGGAGTGCTAGATCTTTACATTTAGAAGAAACTACCCACTCTCCCCAAAAGATCCTCCTCTGTTCTGCGAGAACACTCTAAGAAGAGTCTCATGCCTCTCTTTTCATAGATAGCCCTTTCGAAGCTCATCAAGATAAGCCAACCTTCCTAAGACCACACAGCGCAGGAATTGAATTCTTTTTGTTAAGCTTCTCTGTTCACCCCAGCCCAGCTGTCTTGGGACACAATCATGTCAGTAAGTCATCACCATGGGTGTTCCAGAAAGCAACAACTTGGGCACAAAGGTAAGTCAGCATCAATGTGCAATTGACATCACAAACCGGTGACTAATCACCATCCGCAGCAACAGCCACATGAAGCTGTTCTCTTCCGTTGTAAAGGCACAGTATCTCAAAGCACCCACTTGGTAAGTCAGATTCTACACAGTGGCTCATGACCTGCCGGACACTGAACAAAGAGCTGCAGAGGCCACCGAGTCTGACTCACCATGGAGCCCCCTCCTCTCTGTGACAGTTAGAAGGAAAATCCTCTTCTACCACAAAGAGTAGTTGCATGTTACTTCTAAGAGCGTCTCAACTCTATCTGGAGAAAACAAAGTGATTTTACTGGAGCATGTCAACAAAGCTTAAAATAGAATTGTGACATAATTACAAGCGACAACCCTTGACATGTGGAAAGACGCAAAGCTGTGTTCTTTGTCTCTGGAGACAGGTGGGGGAAGTTGCTGGCCTCTGAGGAAGCTTACAACACAGCATGCGGATAGTAGGTGAGGTCCTCTCACTCACCTGAAGGATAGTAAGGGACAGCACCCCCTAGGAGCACCTGAGAAGGAAATTCAGCATCCACAGGTGGCATCTGGGTACCAGTGCACTGGGCCCTGTGCTAGCCTGCTGCCACTTTGAGGACTGTAGATTTTACATTTGCAGCAAGCAGGTTGAGACAAATGGCATGATTTCGTCCAGCTGAGGGAAGCCCTCACTTCGATGATGGGTTCACTGTTGCTTCAGCCCAGAGGAATAGGAACTTGAGGAATAGGAACTTGAGGAACAGAGGAATAGGAACACAAGGCTTTGCACGCTAATTAAGAGATATAATTCTCCCGTCAGGAAATGTATTTGCTTCTGTGGAAAAACTCTCCAGGCCCACAGATCACTTTGTGACAAAAGGAAGGCAGAATTCAGGAAAACCAGCAGCCATTACAGTGATCTTAGGAAGGAGACAAGAAGACATCAGGGGCCAAAAGGACAAAAGGTGGTCAATACAGCAGGCCACTAATCGGCTTAGTTCAGGGTGATTAAATTAGAGTTAAAGATGACTAATGAGAAACCTGTTCAGATAGTACCTGGCCCATAGTAGATACCAGATAAAAAACAAGAGCCTCCTGAGTGTTTCTGCAACAGTGAACCATCACAACCAACCACCTTGCCTTCAGAGTAGCAGCAAGCTGCCAGGAGCCCAGTGCAGCGGGACCCAGACAGATGTGGCCTGTGGAACCTGGGTTTCCAATTCAGGTGCCCCTGGGCACCACTGTCCCTCACTGTATTTGAGCTCTGGCTTCTTCATCTGTATCTAAGGGTCACTATAACCATGTGCAGTGCCTAGAGGAACCTAAGCATACAAAGAAGATGGAAGAAAGTTACCAAAGTTATTGCTAGGCTTTGAATATTTATGTTTGTCCAAATTCCCATGTGATAACTTAATTCCCATAGTATTAAGGGAACTTTTAGTCTCACTGTAACAATAGGGACATTTGCATTTACAAGAAGGAGTCGGAGGTGTGCCCTAGTCCACTGGCCCTGCCATCCCTTCTGCCATATGAGGCTGTATGTAGCAAGAGGCATCATATTGGACAAGGAAAGCTAAGTCTTGAGGAGACACCAGACTTGCTGTTGCCTTGCTCTTGGACTTTGTAGCCTCTAGAACATTGAGAAATACATTTCTATTTCTTATAAACTACCCAGACTGTGGAATTCTATTTTTGGAGCAGAAACTAAGCCAGTTATCCCATCATGTGCATTCTTTGTCATGAGAGGTTCTGAGGTTGTCACCAAACTTCTCTTTTATTTATGAATACAAAAGGTGTTGTGTAAACTCAGTCTTCCTTCCCCATCCCTTCCTGTAGGCTCTGCCTTAGCTACGGTACTGGGTGTAGCACAGGGCCAATGGGTGTCCTCTTCCCATCTGTATCTTGATCTTCATGCTAAGCAGACTATTGCTTACTTGCTTTTATAACCAATTTTCATTCATTGATTTTTACCAATTTGAATGGATTTAGAATCCTATTTCTACCCTAGGTCCCAGGACATGACTAAAGTGCAATTACTCTATATGGAACTTAGAGTGAATGAGCAAATAACTGGAATATTTGTCTACCGTCTTGAATAACTGAAGCACATGAGCTTCAGTTAAATAGCTCAACCACGTCTTATTCAATAAACACGGATAATACTTCGGTTTTCAGAATATCATGCACTCATTTTCTTCTACAATTTAAGAACTTATTTTTATACCTGCAAACATTAACCGCTAGCCTGCCTAATGTCACTCATCTTGTCCTCTCTCCTGGGTCCTCAGGGGCTTCTTCTTGGCTCTGTGTGGAAGCAGCACAAGGTTCCCTCTTAGGGAAGAAAGTAATATCGCACATAATGTTGAAAATGATAATATTTGTGGTTCCACAATTTTCAAATGATCCAGAAGCTGCTTAGGAAGAATGAGAGTTAAAGTTCGCAGTGGAGCAGAAGGGGCTGAGGGCAGGGCATTCCCGGTGCCACCTGACAGTCACAAGCACATGTGAAACAGGACTCATGGTGTTCAAAAAATGTCACACATTAACAACTATCTACGGGTGATTTATGTGTCTACTTAATTATTTGTGTTTGGGATTTAGCCCAGGGCAATGCTCTACCACTAAGCTACACACTACCCTTACCCAATCTAAAGTTGGGCACACAAAGACAACATCATTTGCTATGAATTGCTCTGGGTGCACATCAGAGTGGCGATCTGAACCTGGCATTGCAGTTCCTGCCTCCTGTTGGCATTTCTTTTGTTATAGCACTTCTTGGCTCTGGCAAACTGGAGAGTTCAGTTATCACTACCTATATTATAAAAATGAAGATGTCAAAGAGAGTCAAGCTTGACCAAAGTCCAGCAGTTCATATTGAAGAATGCCCACTTCATAATGAAAGTGGCTTGATTTTAAAGTCCCATGCTACCAGGGCCTCCTGTTAGTGTCTTTATCACATGTTTAGCGGATGGTGATTCCTGCTCTTCTATGCCGAGCATCTTGCTTGAATCTAGTGTTGGATATCAAGCTCAAATTTTAACGTGAAGACTTCTCTAGTTGCTTCTTCAATATTTAAGCTATATTCCCTGATGTCCAGGACTCACTAAAGCTACCTCTTTCCCACACATATTTACCTGTTACTTGCTGGATGTCAAACACTGTAGAAAATGGTCAGGATGCACAAGGACATAACATGTGTGTCGTTTCCACAGCTTTAATGGAAAGTATAGGCCCTCATGCACAGGAATGTGTCTTTCAAACAGGAGGTACAAAGGCTAATGAGGCTAGTCCCTGAACATTGAGCTACAAACAGCAAGTGAACCCCCAGTAGAAGAGCAAGAAAGCATGCATTGCTGTGCATGCAGTTTCCCAGGAGTGCAAACGGAGTGAGCTAAGAGAGTGAGGAAATGTTCCCTTGCTACACTCTCCAATGCCCAGTGTTGTCCTCCTCTCTTCTCGGTGTGGTTCTGGTGTAGGAGGTTCTTCTGTTTATGTGTTGCTTTCATTGGTTGAATAAAGAAACTGCCTTGGCCTTTTGATAGGGCAGAACTTAGATAGGTGGAGTAGACCGAAATGAATGCTGGGAAGAAGGGCAGTGTGGCACATGCCATGGTTCTCCTGCCGGAGATGGATGCTGGTTATAGACTCATGCCGGTAAGCTACAGTCAAGTGGCAATACACACTAATGGAGATGGGTTAAACTAATATGTGAGAGTTAGCCAAATAGGAGGCTAGAGCTAATGGCCAGGCAGTGATTTAATTAATACAATTTCTGTGTGACTATTTCAAGTATAAACTAGCCGGGCAGGATGGAACAAGGGGCCCCGCTCCCTTCAACATGGTTTACTATTACCCCATTGCCCGTGGTACCACAATTACCCTATTGTCCACGGTTCTTTCCTACTCCAGTCCTTAGCACCACTTTGCTCTCAATATTCTGTCCACCGTGTCTGAATGTTCAGTGTCTACTGTCACCATGTATTTTTGCACAACTCTGGTAGTGGACATTCTCTGGTTATTACTGTTACATGGAGGTCTCAAAACTCACTTGCCTCGGACCTTGTCTACTTTCTAAGGGGCTTGGAGGGGCTTATGATAAAGGACACCAGACCAAGGAGCCAAAGAAATAATCAGAAGCAGAAAATGAACAGTAAGGAGGGGTGAGTTATATAGCCCAAGTCAGAGACTGGCCTCAATAACGAATGGAGTATTTACTTTAGCACCAGCCTGTGGGTCTCCTAGCAAGCGCACTCAGAGAGTGGCCATTTCACTCAGCATTATTCCAGCTTGGGGCTCCTGACACAAAAGTGTAGAATGCTTCTCTATTTTGCCACATTTCCCCCAGCTTTCCAGATGGAGCGACGTGGCCACTGGGCAAATATTCTCACTGGAATTACTCTCTGACATGAAGGGCTTCATACCCCGATGCATCCCTTGGGTTAGAGTCTTCTACCACACACCACACACAATAGCTTGACATTCTTTTCAGAGTCTTTGAAAAGACTATTTTTAGCAATCTAGGCATATGGCGCACAGTCCACAATGACTATGTCTCGTTCCTCCTTGTTTTCTTTTCAGTAAGGTCGACTTTAATTAAAAGAGGCCAATAAATTCCCAGATCAGACAACTTCTCACTTTGACTATAAGACCTGCAGAAGTGACATTTTTAAGAAACCCCTTTGGAACCGAGGAACGGAAGGCACTGGAGGGAGGTTTCTGAATGATTGATCTCTACCTGTCCCGTGTCTGCCCGCCATGTCCCGGGGGGCATGGGCAGTCGGCTGCATCACAGCAGAGGGGCCTTGGCTCCAGCAAGAGCCAAGCTAAGCTGACAGCTGTGCTTTTCTGCACTGAGCATCCTGGGAAAAGTCAACGCTTGGGCAGTCCTGCTGCCATCTGTGGAGTTTCTACGGCAGACGGGTTATTTATAGAAACTTGTTTGTGCAAAGCCAATATTTACCTGTCGAGGTTGTCAAAATTTACAATTCATCTGTGCCATTAGCCTGCAGTTTCCCTGTCAATAATGGAAATTTCCATCACCAGGAAGGGAGACCAGGGGCAGCCGGGAGGACTGCACTGCCCTCCCAGTAGGTAAGAGAATGAGTGGTATTAATGGCTGGAGGCTAAGTGCATCTGTCATACCTGCGGCCACTGGACACTCCCACCAGACTGTGAAGATAAAAGGTCTCAGTGACACAGAAGTAGAATTCTCCCTATCACTTCTTGGGGCTAAATTGTCAAAGCCACCCTTGGGTAGGATAGTAATTCTGAGACACCGTTTATTTTTCCAGACCTTCTCAAAGGAAACTGTCTATAATAGAAACAAATGTCTATGATAAAAAGCCACCGTCTGAAGCCATCAGGACCCAATATTTTCCCCTGCAAACAGCCATCCCATATACCTCTCTGATTATAGCAAGAGTCTTTTGGGGTTCATTTTCTTCTGCATGACCCTGAAGAGCAGGTACAGAGCCCTGGACCCTTCTTCCCTTCTCTTCACTTTCTGTCTCAATGATATAATCCATTCGAACGACTTAATTTTACCTAATTCCTGAATCTCTAAGTCAATTTTACTTTCTAGACCATCCAGGTTTGCAAAAGAGAAATTCTTCACTTGCATGCACCTAAAGTCCTTCCTTTATACAAACAGAGACTTCATCTTCTGTCCTCTCAACCCTGGTTTGCTCTTGTTCCACCCATCTCCATTAGAGGCACAGATGTAAGCATTCCTTATCTGAAGTTCCTGGGACGTCAAGTTATTTGCATCTTGGATCATTTTCATGTACACAGTGAGATATTTTAAGGATGGGACCCAAGTCTAAACATATGCACCTTACACACGTGTGCTGAAGATGACTTTATACAATATGTTTAGATAATCAGCATTTTTGGTTGTAATGTGCCACCTGAGGTCGGGGTAAAGTTTTCCATTTATAACACTATATCGGTACCGAAATGTGTTGGATTTGGAGCATGTTGAGTTTGTGGTTTTATATTACAGATGCTCAGTCTATTCCAAAATTTGCTAAGAAATCACCTTCAATTTCTAAGTTATCCAGCTCACCCTCAATAACATGCAATCAGTTGTTGACTCCATATTCTAATCCATTCTCATTTTTGGCCACTACTCTGATTTAGACCCTGTGATTTCCTGCTCAGACTTGGCAACAGACTCCTACATTGGTCTCTTTTCAGCAATCCATGTTTTTAGCTAGAGAGGCATGGTTCAGAAGTATAAATCTGAGCACATCTCTCCCAGGCTTAACGCTTTCCTTTGGTTCTTTAGAGAAATGTTTCTATAATCCTTGGTTGAAGTCTCAATTCCACAGCACCTTCTACGAAGCCCTTCCTTCCTGAGGTCTGGCTCAGTTCGCTCATACTCAGACCAGCGACCTGAAGGTGTGGGCCCCTCCTTCGGCTTCCACAAGTTCACCGTGCTTTATCAGCCTATAGACCTTGCGCCTACTCCTCTCTGGGGAATCTTCTCATGGCCACTTCTGGCTTTTGGGGGGCGGTATACCACGTGTATTTACTGAAATAATACGGTAGAGTTCATGAAGGTAGATGTCAAACTACAGAGGATGAGTAGACACTGTTCATTACAAAATGAACCCAGTGAAGCATTTTGATTTGCTATGTATGCCTAATTTCTATGATACAGTAGATGCTCAATAAGTGCAGTCTGAATAGACAACAGGAATTTTATACGAAAGAATTACTCATCTCAAATCATGTTATAAGCACTGTGGAGGACATATACTTTCTTCTTAAAACCATATGGTCAGAAAACCATGGGTGGTGACTTGGCTTCCCTGTACTGATGGGGAAGATGAGGGATACTAGGTCAACATTCAACTCCAGACTTCACATAACTGTGTACAGAATCCAGAGTCTGTGGACTAGATTCTGATACAAGAAAACAGCATATGTGAATGCATCAGCCGCTTATTAGGTTCTTTGCATGCATTATCATTTTATCTTCCAAAGTGTCTATCATTTTACCTCCTTCTAAAGGTTAAAAAAAAACCCTAAACTTTCGAAAAATTAATACACTTCCTAAAAAGACTGACTTTCTCTAAAACAAAAAAATAGTTTCTACCATTAATTGAGCACTATGTGCCAGGGCATTGTTTGAACCATTTTAGGTGACTGTGTTTGCTCTCCATGTATTCCTACAATTATCTCTTTCCTTTGAAGAACAAAATGGAGACTCAAACCCAGTACTCACCCTTCCCAAATCTATATTATTCTTCACACCACATCAAGATGAAAATGCGCATGGATGGGATTTAGACATGTTTCCACAATACTACAGTGCCTCTAAGACATATTCTCTACACAAGGATCTGCTCACTTACGCTACTTTGCATGTAAACTCTGTGTGAGTGCAAAACACCATTTATTCCCTTATAGCTCCCTGCCTCACCTTGCCTAGTGCCTTGCAAGCAAGAAAGGAGAGTTGTACCATAATTGATTTCAGTGAGACTTAAACAAGCACGAGAATTACAGGTAGATTTGACCTTACTTCTTCATCTGCTCCCTGTGATGACAGGGCTAAAATATGTCAAGTACAGCTGGATCCACTCTTGGTGGCAAATAATATCCTATACTTTGATGATCTCTTTTCCTCACAGGATCTAGCCCAGGGCACCTCAGCATTGGCACAGCAGACATTATGCCACACAACTCTCTGCTGTGGGCTTCCAATGCCTAAGAGGATGTTAAAAGCAGCCCTAGCTTCAACCCACTGGACGTCAGTGACTTCCTTTCACCCAGCTGCAGTGAACAAGCTACATGAAGCTACCGCTAAATTTCCTACCCTCCCCTGTCATTTGAAAAGTGCTGGTCTAGCCTCGGGCCACTTACATAAACATCATAAGTATCTTTCTAAGGCAAATTCTCAAGGTTTTCTGGTCAAGCTAGATCAGTTCCTCAGATAATTTTACCTTCTTTGCTTGGCTCCCTGACAACCCATTTTCTTTGTCAGGTTTTTTGGGAGGAGAGGAGTACATCTGTAAAACACAACCTCTTTATCTGGGAACTGATGTGGTTAACAATGAACAAAGAAGTACCATCAATAAGTGAGTCTGGAATACTTGGAAGGACCGATGCCTGACTGGCCATATTCGTGACTGACAGGCGGGAGAGACAAGGCGTTTTCTACAGCCTTAGGGTTGAGACTGAGGAACCGCATAGCCCCCACACAGCATTGTGAGTTGGCATCCTATCTTCTTCTGAGGGAGATGAGGAGTTCAAAATCTGCCCTCACAGCTATTTCTTCCTGAAATTCCCTCCGGACAGCAGTGGAAGGTCACAGGGTAGCTTGCCATGGAGCCAATTCCTCTAGCTTCCTCCTTTTCTGTCACTGCTACATCTGCTTCTGGCTTTTGGCTCAGCCCCTACTGGATGTCTGGGCAGAGTTTACCTTAGAGGATTTCTCTCTCTTCTTTACTCTTTTCTTTCCTAAGATGAAGAATAGCCCTCAAGCGAGGCTGACGACACCTGACCCCTTGTCACTAGGAAGACAGCCGCTCTTCTTGCAGCACAGTTATGCAACTCATCCTTGAGTTACCTGGCCTACTATGGTCTGGATCAGTTTCTTAGACGAACCATGCCTTTTGCCGTCTTTGTCTTCTTCACCCTCTGTGGATAGTACACGTTGGCACTTACATGACTTCCTCCTTCCCATCCCACAGGCACAGCCCAAATCAGTGATTTCCAGACTCATGTGGGCCCCAGAATCTCCTGGAGTGTCTAATGAGTCAAGACTTAAATGGATAGAGACAGGGTCTGAGAGTTCCAGAGAATGCTGGTAAGGATGGGTCTGGGACCACAGGATTCTCTGACCACATTATTTGAAATGGGATGACCCATATCTGATAAATTTTGTATCCTCCCTCCTTTGTCCCCTCGGAGCCCTTCTTACACTTGAGGACATATCTGCTTGTTTGTTCTGCCTTTACATGTCCTCTCTGCTACAATGCGAGATGTATGGGTTAAAACTGCGTGTCTTTGACTTAGGGTTATGCCCTGGAGACTAGTTCAGAATCTGGCACATAATAGTCTATAAATATGCACCAAAGAGTGACTAATCGAAGGTTTAAAGACCAGAACACTGAAGTGCACTGAGCCTGAAGCTGTCTTCATGGAAAATGGGCAGTGAGTACGTTGAGAAGGAGCTGGCTGGGGACCAGGGGGCGAGGTCTGTTACCAGCAGGATATCCCTGGCTAGGTGGGGAGCACTGACGGATGAGAAGAGCTGTCCTACTGGGAAAGCCCTGGACACAGATGCTCAGCAACATGCTGAGGTCGTCTACACCCCTGGGGGCTGCTACCATTTGGCTCAGCACCGAACACAAATCCTGAGATGCAGCTTCCAGATGGTCCAAGGATCTAAAAAGAAACCTGTCAAAAAGGCCATTGGAGGTCCTGTAATTAAATGTTCTGCTTAATAACCTCTTAGTGATCTTTTCCTATACCCAGGAGGGGAACACAGAGCACAAGGAGGGAGGCGAGAGACGGAGAGAAGAAGAGCCAGAGACCAGAGTGATGGTGGCGTTTTAACAAATGCCACAGACAGCTCAAGGTGGGGAGAGGGGTGCTATGGAAGATGACACTAATTAATCGAGCCTGGCTGTGTGGCCTGTGGGATACATTCCATACAGAGCTAACACCTGACCAGTAAGCAGCGGCCCCCATGTCATCAGTTTAACCTTCTGAAGCTCCTAGGTGAAGGTGACTGCGACATTCTGAGCAAGGGTCACAAGAACGAAATCAGTCCAGACTCACTTGGGAAATAAATGAAGAAGAGAAAGGCAAGTGTGCTAACTCTGAAAACAGGAAATGTAACACATTCTCTTCCATCACAAAGTGTCTCGAGAAGGTCTGCTTCCTAAAGAGAAATGCTGCTGTCCTGGGAACAGCAGAGGAGGAAAACCCACACAGAGGGCACAGGAACAGTGCCTGCCTTGACAGGGGACAAGTCTCTGTACTGCCAACTCAAGTATTTCTTGGGGTACCCACAGGCTAGTGTTCAAGCCTGAGGACATCTGAAAGGCATGAAGTCAGGATGCAAGAGAATGCAGCTCTGTAGACATAAAGCAAGGTAGCCCACAAAGGCCTCAATTCTCCAGGAAACATATTTTTGGTCCTTCAGCTAAAGAATAAAGGTCCTGGGCTGGAAAACTGGCTCCACAGAGAACGGTGCTCGCTGCCAAGGCTGATGTTCTGAGTTCAATACCTGGGAGCTACAGAGCTGAGGTGAGAACCGAATTCTACCAGCTGTCTTCTCGCCTTCACACATATACTATGGCACCTAAGGCCCCACCAAAAATATTTTTAAAAAGAATCAGGGTCCCACCTAACACAAGCTGTAAGGCATATTTGTTTATTATTAGAAAAGTACATTAAATCTGATAGACTATAGTGTAGATAACCATAGTTTTAGGTGATCTCTAATTCTACCACCCACAAAAAGCTTTTTGGCACATATCTAAGAGTTTTTCTAAACATAGTTTTAGCACATAATGTGTGTGTGTGTGTGTGTGTGTGCATGTTCATTCACCCCTGCATTTATGGAAGGTCCAGAGGCCAACTTTGAGAGTCTTCTTCCTCTATAGACTTACACTTATTTTTAAAGGCAGAGTCTCTTGCAGAACTGGATGCTCACTGTTTTGGCTTGACTGGCTGGCCAGCGGGATCTTTGCTTCTGCCTCCCGGTGCTAGACTACAGATATGTGCCACTATGTCCAGCTTTTATAAAAGGAAAAGATCTAAATGGCACAATTACATATTACCATTGTTATTCAGAAGCTAATACTATAGTTTCCTCTTCCCCAACATTTTGCCTTTTGGAGTTTCAGTGACCCATGGTCAGCCATTTCCCAAACATATTAAGTGAAAAAGTTCACAAGTAAATGACTTTATGTAGCATCTCTTATAGTATTCTATCAGAACTCTTCTATTTATTAGTTCTTGTTGTTCACCTCTTACTGTGCTTTACTTTGCAAATACAACTTTGTCACAGCTATGTAGGTAGCACATTATAAGAAAGAACACAGAGTCGGTAGGGTTTGGTTTCGGGCATCTACCAGGGATGGTCATATATCCCCAACCATCTTGAGAACTAAGAGTCTTTTAGCAAAATCCAACAGCTGCTTTGTGCTGTCAACCTCTTACCTAAAATTTGGTCCTCTCACTCTGACTCCAAAAAGAGCATCCCTAATACACAACTTCACAGGAAAACAGAGTTCATCATGGTCCGAAGAACAGATAACACACAGTAGATCACACAGCATACCCTGCACCCTGCCACACTGCTTCATCATCACAGCCATGCTACAAGCTACAAATGTCATCCCCACTTACAGTTGAAGAAACGGAGACTGGGAAAGCAAGGCAATGGCCTGAGGTCACAGTACCACTGAGTATCACGATTAGGGTTCAAGCACCTTCTACTGCATCACAGCCATCCCTTGAGGCAGGAGAAGGGAGAAGGCAGAGGGAGGATGGGATGTTTGGGAAGGTGGAGTCAAAGGGATGAGAGGGCAGCTGGGAGTGGCGGCTCTGAACCTGACTGCTATTACTGCAAAGGCTCTCAAGCCAGAAGGACCACAGCTTTGATCCTTCACATCATACCCAATGCGAGTTTAAGGCTTATATCCCATTTTTATTTGGAGTAAAATGATATAACCAAAAATCAAACTGTAGTGTGTTTCAAAGACGCTAAAGAGCTAAAAATGGGCATCTTAGCTTTCTCTCAGATGAGAATCCAAGGTTTTATTAATGGGTTGTTCTCCACGGCTTGCTCCTAGCTTGGAACTTGACTAGAGTAACATTTCTTCCTCCCTCTAGGAGAGTCTTAAATTTTCCTGAGGCTAATAAAATGTCATGTGTAAGACATTAGTATTCCTTTGAGTACTGTGGTAGTTTCAATGTAGTTGGCCCCCATAATCTCACAGGGAGAGCCACTATAAGGTGTGGTCTTGTTGTAGTCTTGTTGGAGAAGGTGTGTCACTGTCGAGGTGGGCTTTGAGGTCTCATGTATGCTCAAGATGTTGCCCAGTGTCTCAAACCACCCTCTGTTGCCTATAAGCCAATATGCAGGACACTTGCCAGCAAAGTCACCAGCACCTTGTCTTCCTGCACACCACGTTACACCATGGTGACAATGGACTGGACCTCTAAACATGTAAGCCATCACCTCAGTGAAATGTTTTACCTTTATAAGAGTTGCCATAATCATGGTGTCTCTTCCTAACAATAGAAACCCTAAGACAGACATCATCAGTCATCTCAGATTGGGAACCAATAGTGATTTTAATCTCTTGGTGCAATCTCCAAATTCTCCTTTATCACAGCTTCACTGCAGCAGGTTGTGGGATGAAGTTGAGAAAGGTCCTCAAGCTTTGTCAACCAAAAACATCTGTTAACTGTGATGCTTGTAAAAATGTCAAGTCCCTGGAACCACCTCCAGGCTTTTTGACCCAGTAGAACTGCAACTGGGCTTAGGAATGTTCATGTTTACCAAACATCCCTTGCTCACAATAGATGGACTATTTTAAAGAAATTGACCTAAAAGCCCCCACCCCCATAGCCTATGCTTCTGTTCCCCTTTCCAGGGTCCCACCCCATTGTTTCTGTCTTGGCTTCCCTTGGTGATGGATAATCAAATAATGACTTTCTCAAAATAAACCCTTCTTAGGTTTTTCCTTCAACCTTCTGCTTCTATTACTATACTACCCTACTGTTTTCTTTTTCTTTACTATATTCCATGGTCCCCACTCACCAAAGAATGGAAAATTCATTTTTTAGAAAAGACTCATCGTCGCTGTATTACAGTTGGAAGAACACCACACTAAGCAGGTGTAAAGTCTTCTTTTACAGAAACACCCACCAGATAAATTAGACTCATTGTGAGAAAAGCTCCAATTCCATTATTAGTTCACGAGAACAACCTGATCCGTGACTGTCTCTCAGTACATAAGTAACAAAAGTGAATGTTCTCCATAACATTTTGGAAACAAAAACATCTTTTTATTCTCTCGAAATCTGTCAAAGGTAGTGTTCTAGGAACCTCAGTTAGAATTTTTTTTTCAAGACTGATTGCAGCACAATGGTAGACAGCCTCCTAGGCACATACAAGGCATTTAGTTCAGTCCTTCACCATACAACAAATGACTATAAAAATCATTCTGTATGTAATGATCCAAGTCCCTGGGAAACTTCTTTTTGGTCCCTTACAGACCTCAAAGGCTCCAAAGATGTCTTATTTGTGCTTCCATCTAATGCTCAGACTCTTTCCCCTTTGTAAATCTCTTCCTATGTCTTTGATCTTATTTCTACCAAAAATCAGATGATAAATATTAATTTCTATCCAAAATAGGTGAATTCTTAATTATCTATCAAAGTTCAGCAGTTCCAATACCTCCATTCTCTTTAAGTTTCAGCTCTTGTTTAGTGAGCCACCCCCACATTTTCTATTATAGAAGTTGAAGCTAACTCACCGATGTTGCGCATACACTTTCCTCAGCTGGACTATGTGTACAGTGCTGTGTGCACAGTGGTACCCAGGTCATATTTATTCATCTCAGTATCTGTTCTTTTTATGAAACCCTTATCTAGGGCATCCTGGTGGCTCTAAACATTCATTCTGGATCAGATCAGAATGCAATCTATATTTCTCTTCAAATTTTGAATTTGCCTTCTTTTCTGAAGGAAGATCATTAGGTCAGAAATTTTCAAAAACAAGGTCTTATTTTCTTGCAAATCTAAGAAGTAATTTTAGACCCAAATGCCATCAAATCAATCAATGTTTTCTATGTTTGTAAAGGACATTTTTGAAATATGAGATTATGTTTAGGAAAAAAAAGGTCAACAAATCTCATTTCACAGCTCTAAAAGGCACCCAGGCATTCAGGAAAACTAATTACGTCTTTAAGATGACCAAGCGAAGCTACCTCATGATGGTCTATAATAGGAAGGTTTCTAGTAATGCTATGACAAAAATGAAAACTATGTGTGGTGATTTACATTGACTGTCAAGTTCACAGGACCTAGAATCCACTCGGAGACAAGCCTCTGGATTCGCCTCCAGAAGACTATCTAGAATAGGTTAGCTTCTGAGTCCCCCTGAAGGTAGGTGACATCATTCCCTGGATTTGCTTCTGGACTGTGAAACAGGAGACCTGGCTGAGTGAGCAGCAGCTTGCAACGCTCCTTGCTTCTTGCCTGCAGACAGAACATGGCCAGTTTCTCAGGTTCTGGTTGCTGTGATTTCTGTCATGATGGATTCATCCCCTGAGCTGGGAGTCAAAATACATGCTTCTTCCCTTAAATTGTTTCAGGCAGGGTATCTTAGCATAGCTACGGGACAAGTCACTAAGACTTCATACTCTTCCTACATAAAAGAATATCAGACAGACAGACAGAGACCCACATTGGAGCACCAGACAGAAATCTCAAGGTCCAAATCAGGAGCAGAAGGAGAGAGAGCATGAGCAAGGAACTCAGGACTGCGAGGGGTGCACCCACACACTGAGACAATGGGGATGTTCTATAGGGAACTCACCAAGACCAGCTGGCCTGGGTCTGAAAAAGCCTGGGATAAAACCGGACTAGCTGAACATAGCAGACAAAGAGGACTACTGAGAACTCAAGAACAATGGCAATGGGTTTTTGATCCTACTGCAAATAATGGATTTGTGGGAGCCTAGGCAGTTTGGATGCTCACCTTACTAGACCTGGATGGAGGTGGGTGATCCTTGGACTTCCCACAGGGCAGGGAACCCTGATTGCTCTTTGGGCTGATGAGGGAGGGGGACTTGATTGGGGGAGGGGGAGGGAAATGGGAGGCGGTGGCGTGGAAGAGACAGAAATCTTTAATAAATAAATAAATTAAAAAAATATCAGTCAGCCAATTTGTTTTAAAGTGAATACTTTGGAATGGGAAAAGTAAGAAAGCAGAATTTATAATAATAATAATTTATAATAATAATGAGTAAGTAGCAAGTGTCTATGGCTTTGGTTATAACACACACAGAGAGTGTGGAATCATTATTAGAAGCATGTGTCCTCCGCAAGTACTGCTTCACCAATAAACTAGGATTGCCCTGCAGGAGAGATACTCCGCTGGCAGTGAGAGCTTCCCAGTTCAGAGTGTTCAGTGGTGAGCAAAGAAAAATATCATTTCCAAGTTATGTTTCATGGTAATGGTGTAGAGTTCGCTCCAACTGTGATCTCCCTAAGAGACAGCCAAAGCTATTTCAGGACTGCCAGCCTTGAATCTGAGGAGAGGCTATACCAGCTCTTTTATAATGTAAATGTGACGTGTTCGCCATGAGAACAGTGTTTGTTGACGCTTTCAAGCATCCTAATAATTCTTAAACACATTTGGGCAAAGATCCTATTCCACACATGAGTTTTCATCTAAGGGAGGTAACAGCGACTGAAGGAGTGGCTTCTGAAAACCGTATGGCTGACCTCAACAAAAGGACAGTATTGAAGCGAAAGGCCATCTCTGCACCTCCTGCTAAACCCTTCCCATTGTCCTCTCCGGAGGCTGCAGGCTGCCTAGCTGAGGCTGCAGCCACGCCTGTCCTTCTTCAACCCTTCCCACCTCAGTACCAGAAGCAGTAGACGGATTCCCAAGCAGCTGTTTGGCATAGAACACGTAACTCTCCAACCCAATCAGCTTGTCTCTCACTCCTGTTTGCAATCAGTGGTGGAACAGGAGGCAGGACTCTACACGGCCCTTCCTACAGCAACCAGAATCTTACACACCCATAATCTCAGAGGCTCTGCTGATTCCCTGATCTAAGATCTTTCCTTCATTTCTCCTCCCAGAGTGTCCAGGGTGTCCTCTGGAAACCAGGATCTGCCATCAGTGGCTTCTACATCTTTTCTGTGTACTGGCCGCTCTTTCTGGTCCTGATACAAGCCTGGGTGGCTCTCCAGGGCATGGCTATTATTTCACTGTCTTCTCTGGTTTTCCTCCAACAACCTAAGTACTACTCATCTTACTGTTTGTCTTTCTTGGTCTTCAGGGCTACTCCTCTACTGAAGTCTTCTATTCCCTAACCTCCTGCTCATTTCTTGGTCACTTTTCCATGAGAGAATACTGCCTTGCTCCTCCTATGCTCTTCAGTCACAATTCTTTGAAGATGTTCTTGCCCTTCTTCTTCCTCAGTTTTGTTCTTGGTAATTATAAGGAACTAAGATGCGAGTCTTCCAAATTTCTCATTCTGTGACCTCCTTAATCAAATGATTCTGCCCTTTATAATTTCCTTTGTAGCCATTCACCGAGGCTATCCATTATACCATAAACCTTGCCAAGAGAGTCATCACCAAAACTTTAACCACGACCATACCCATGGCCTCTCTAAGCTACTCATTCTGCATCTCCATTGAAAACATGCCTTTGAGATGACAGATTTTTGATACTATCCTTTCTTCCTTGTCAATCTGTCCACATCTCTGTCTTATAATCACCCCTTCATATTCATTTCCAAAGCCCCAGCACCCTTCCCACCATAGTTAGATAAACACTGATCTTGCTTGAACCCTGTTTTCTGTTTCTACTTACCTGAGCAACTTAATATGCTTAGGAAGACAACACAATGCATAACATTTCCGTCTTAAATTTATAACCTTAACTACCAAGAGGATTCTTAGTTTATCCAGAAGTCCCATTGTGTTTCCAAGTGAATTTGTTCTTTAGATTACTATACTATGGCTTTTCTATTTACAGAGCTTTAAAGCCTCTGCCTTCCTCCTTAGTTTTCACAAGACAACTTTAATTCTCCTTTCACAAAGAAATTAAGACCAATTACAAGAGAACTCCTCTAATCAGGCAGTGTATTGGGGCTGAAGCTGCTCTGATCATAGGCACCAAGGACTTCCATAAGACCAAATCTGATGCTTTATAATCTTCATTTCACAGTAGTGCTTAAGGTCTGGTTCCTACAGCTTCTCTTCTCTGAAGATAGATTGTCTATTTGTGGTGTTGTGTGCCTAATTCTCACGCCCAGCCTCCGCTCTTTCATTTCTATTTAAAATCAGATTCCTGCTCTCTAACTATTGAAGTACCCTGTATTTTCTTTTTGGGGCTCTACTCTGTCTTCTTTAGATGGTCTGATCTAATGCAGTCTATGTGTAGACACCTCTTCCTAGGACTTTAGTACATGTATTCTTCAGTGTTCTCCATATCTGCATTAGGACATTGATTAGACATTTCATAGCCAATAGTTCCTAATTCAATGTTTCCTCCTTCACTATTCCTCATCTCAATGAATAGTATCACTAAACCTAGTGTGTTATTGGACTTCATTCATTCTCTCCCACCCAGCTCCTCATCTATCAAAACCAGACAGTATGTCTTGTCATATCTGCTCTTAGAAAGCATCAGCTATACCCATGAAGTCTCACTAACATGGCTGCCTAAACATGACCTGGACAAGGATGGCACCAATAAAAATGCTACTTCGGAAGGGGCAAAATTCACAGAGGTCTCAACTCTACATAAAGAATTACAGGCGATGAGGACGGTTGAAAGTGGAAGAAAGAGTTTTTCCTGAAGAAGAGCACTCCAACCGGGGAAGAGCACATCCAATACCAAAAGGTCAGCCTTGAAAACATAAACATACGAGTCACATTGTAAGACTGTGTTTAGGAATATACACACACAGACGCGCTTGCGCGCGAGCGCACACACACACACACACACACACACACACACACAATTTGTAACAACTAAAGAAAAAGAGGCCATGCATTTGAAAGAGAGCAACTGGGGTGTGATGATATGTTGTTTGTGCTCTAACAAATAAAGCTTGCCTGAAGATCAGAGGGCAGACCTAGCCATTAGTTAACCATAGAGGCCAGGCAGTGGTGGCACACACCTTCAGTCCCAGCATTTGGGAGGCAGAAGCTGGAAGATCAGGAGTTCAAGGCCACACTAGGCTACAGGAGATTTAAGATGTGTCTTCCATGTTTCGAAACCTCCTATGGCTCCCTACCTCAGGAAAAATTAAAGCAAATATCTTTTTACCATAGCTCATGAGGCCCTGCAAAGTCTGGCCCTTGGTTAATTCTCTCATCCAATTCCCTACAGTACATTTTGTCCATTGTACCCCCAGGCAAATGACGGCTTGCTTTGAAGATTATTTTATATATT
The DNA here is from genome assembly GCF_014885135.2 of Alexandromys fortis. NCBI lineage: Eukaryota > Metazoa > Chordata > Mammalia > Rodentia > Cricetidae > Alexandromys > Alexandromys fortis. The sequence continues at coordinate 17,973,470 of NW_026067924.1, forward strand.
AGCTAAATGTTAAATTAAATGAAAGCTTTGCCGTGCTTTTCTTGATTTACCCTCAAGCGTATCTACCTCCCTCCCTGCACTCTCTCTCCACAATATGCATACACCATTCCTGCGTCCCAATGTGAGCATATCCATGCAACAGTGCAGGCATGGAGGCCAGAGAACCTTGGTCCTTGCCGTCCCTGTCTGAGACAGAGTCTCTTTGTTGTTTTGTTGCTGAATATACCAGGCTGGCTAGGCCTGTGAGTTTCTGGGGATTCTCCTGTCTTTGCCTCCACCTCCCCGCAAGACCTGAAGATTATGGACACTTGTGCTATGTCTGTTACATGGGTTCTGGGAATTAGAACTCATGTCTTCATGCTTATGTGACAAAATTTACCCACGCCCATCTCTGAAGGCCACCTGCTCCATTTGTTTTTATTATTTCTTTTATTTTTAAGATTATAATTACATCATTTCTTTCTTCCCTTTCCTCCCTCCACACCCTCCCATATACCCTTCCTTTCTGTCTTTCAAATCCATGGCCTCTTTTTTCATTAATTCTTGTCACACACACATGCACACACACACAGAATCTGCTCAGTTTGTATAATGCTATTCTTATGTTCATTTTCAGGGCTGACCATCCGGTACTGGATAACCAATTGGCACTCTCTTCCCTGTGGAAGAGTGTTTCTCCTTCTTTAGCATCCCTCAGGTACCTGCAGCTCTTTGCATAGGGTTGAGGCACCGTGGGCCTTTCCTGTCTACTTCAGCATGTCTACTGTTGTCCTTGTTCAGCTCATGGTTAGGTAGTCATGTGGTTATATTTCATAAATTCTGGCTTTACTAGGAGACACACTCTCACAGCAAATTCTCGAATCATCTGGCTCTTACACTCTTTCCGCCCCCTTTTCTGCCATGTTCCCAGGGGCTTAGGTACAGAGGAGTTTTATAGATGCATCTGCTGGGTCTAGGCTCCTCCACGAGTCTTCATTCTGATTGGTTGAGGTTTTCTGTAATGGCCTCTACTGTAAAGAGAAGTTTTCCCAGTGAGACCTCAAAGAAACATATAATAGTTCACATTTGGTTTCCTTTTGTACAACAGTTTGTTGGTATGTATGTACCGACTTTCTTACAAGAATACAAAGAGTTAGAACATGCCTGCACCTTTAGGCCAGCTTCCACAGCCTAATTCAGGCTAAGCCTCCCTGAAGTTCTTTCAGATAATCGATCTTTGCTGTGATGTGACACCTTATGGCACCTGGCTCCTCCATGCTCCTTGTTATACCTGCTGTGTTCAACTAAATCATGTGATGCAAACGGTCCCATGACCTCTACCAAGTAATAAAACATCAGACCTTTCCTTTGTTATGGGGATTGGTCTGTTGGTTCCTGGTGGGGGGCAGGGAATATGGGGGGTACCTGCTTAGATGGCTCTGAAACACCCCCTCCCCAAAATTATAAGAGGCTCCCTGACCTCCTGCTGTTGTCCCCCTCAAGCTTATCTGTCACTCAACCAACCTCTCTCATTCTCACTCTTAAGAAAGCTTCTCTCCTGTCTTGAAAAGGAAGCCTCATGTTTAGATCTCCATGACGTATTGTCTTGGAGTCCTTTCGTTCTAATAAGCCTCACTCCTGAAGGAAATTATGAATTACATGTTAGCTTTCTTTCTGAATGAATCACTAATAGTTTTTAGGCTTTTTTTTTTAAAAAAGAAAACCTGACATTTAAATGTCTCAAAGGAAAACTCAGAACTTAATGCTTTAACAAAATTGATACAAAATAGCCCCTTGCTCCATACTATAAGGAATGCTTGCTCTAACAATGGTGGCAGCCAGTTGGACATGCAGGAATCTCTTAGAATAAGCTTCATTTTTTTTTCCACTACCTGTTTTACATTAGCAGGGAAGCACACGCACAAGTAAATGAAAATTTAGAAAAGACCCTAACTTGGCAGGAAAAGCTTTACTACCTCAAAAATGGTGTCACTTAATTAAAATAGTCTTCCTAAATGGAAACGACCCTCTGATCTATACTTGCAAACGGGCTGGGTTTTGGGAGAATGTATTTGAAAGTTTTCCTAAAATAACCACAGTGTGCTGGGTAATTTTAAGCTTTGGCTGGAGGAAGTTTCCCATCTGTAGCTGGCTCCTGCATCCTAGAGGGGACTCCAAGCAGATCAGCATGTCCTCAGTGCCCATTTGGGGACCCAGAAGGGGCCCAAGATGCTTGCCCTAAAACCACTGAAGTGGTGTGAAAAATCCAGATTCCCAGACCTTAGCCCATTGGCTTGACCCAGAAATAATGGCCTGTGTGTCAACATTGATGAGTTTGAAATTTATCTAGAAGGAAGTTTTTGAGCCATTAAAAACTTGGAGGCTGGGCTCACTATTATTAAATTAACATTAAGATGAGATGTTAAAGATGTAGAGTTGAATACAGAGATGCAGAGGTTTACAGGAGGTGCTAAAACCCAGAAGAGAGATCCTGCAGCGACCTGGAGAAGCTAACCAGGCCAGACAAGCATTGTGGGCAGAAGGCAGGCATGTATATGCAGGGCTTTCTGGGAGGCACAACACAAAGACTTTGGTGACTCCTGGACATGGCATGTACTCAGTTAAGGGGAAGAATGAAATGCTACCCATCTCTGGCCTAGGCTGCTCATCTAAGGAAACTGATGGAGGCCTGGGTGGGAAGACAGGAAAAACAAATGAAAATGTAAAATTCATTGACTTGCTAAGTGCTGCGAGGTACCACTTCTGGAACAAAAGGATAGCTCTGCATTTCTATAGCTATAGTCAATCAGCAAAGGTCTCCAATAAAAGCCCTGGGAAGGACCGTGACTCCTAAGAGGTAGAATTAAACATCACTGCCCTCTGTAGAACATAAAAGTGCTATAGACATTTCTGGAAAAGTGGGAGGAACGGCTTTAAACAACGCTTGTTGCAGCATTGCACCTAGGTGGGAAGCTGGGCAATCTCTGTGTTCACTGTGAATAGTGCTCCCATGCCTGCTGGTGTACCAGCATAGCAGAGTTGCATGGCATCTCAGAGAAACTGAAACAGGGTGGCATACCCCATATGCATTGCTCAAGAGTGCATGGACTGGACGGTCTCAGGACGGTGGATCTTATGCATTTTCCTTTTGTTATATCTATATTTTGTTATTTCTACCCAGAACTTTTCCATATAACCACATACTTAAGTAGTTATTTTTTTTTCTTTTAAAGCACTAATCAGTTTTGATAAGATTGATTTGTCCTGGGCTCTTGACAGTGTCAAGTGTGAACTGAATTAGTATCAACTTCTTTATCTACCCCAAATGATGTCTCCGGGAACCTAACAGACATGCTCCTGGGTACTGAGTACTTAGTCCTGACTATAAAATACCCGCAAACTTGGCTAGCTGCTTTCTTTCCTCTCAACTTGCAATGCCCCAGACTCATGCTTTTAAGTTACACCGGTGACCGAGAGAAAGTTTCACAAAAGCCCATCTCTAGCTACCGCAACAAGTCATCTTGAATTTAGGTGGAGGACTCCTTGCAGGTGTCATACAGGGACGTGAACCACGAGAAGAGTTAAGAATGAAAACCCAGTGCAGATTGATTTTGTCAACCTGAATCAGACTTCGCATAGTCTAATATCAGGCGGTTTATTCCCAATGTATTTATGCTCAGTATAGTTTGGAAAAGGTTTGCAGGTATAATACAATCCCCACTGCACATAAAAGCATAATTACTGTGAGACTCAACTCAGGGTCCATGACATTACTTCCAAGAGGATGGGTTTTAGAGATAGGCTACCTGTACCAGCTTAAGGGCCCAACGGTCTGACCTGGTCTCGGTCATACAGATAGTGTGTAAAGGTCATTTGGACTATTAGTCACCTCTGGTCCTGGCTGTGGAGCTTGGGGGAGCCTCTGGCTATAAGGGTCATTTAGATTACTAGCCACCTCTGATCTTGGTTGTAGGAGCTTGATATGGCCTGACCCAACAGAAAACAGATCACCAGGCTATTAATCATTTCCAGTTCTCAGCTTTGTGGATGAAAGAAAAGGTTTGCCATCTTTTTCATTGGAAAGACGATCCTGTGTGCTTAATATTCCTGGTTTGTCTGGAGATCTGTGGGTGCAAGGACCTTCGTGCTCTGCTCCTGACGTATTTATACCTCCTTCCTCGTGTGGTTTTGGTGCATGTTCATTGTGTGTCCCGCTAAACTGCAAGCTCCCAGAAGGTAGAATTTATGTCCGATTAGGATTTGTTTTCCCCAGTTTGCATATATTAAGTATTCAATATTCATAAAGAGAATTATTGATATCTCTTACATAAGGCCCAATGTAATACATTATATTTAGAATGTAGCACTAGGCATTTCTTTCCCCAAGAACACCCTGACTGTTTGATGAATCACAATTATGTAAGGCATCATTTCGCTTCCTTCTCCCCGCCCCCTTTCTTTCTTTCTACCTGGACTGTGAGGAACTACTTTTTAAAATCCTTAATTTGCACCATCTAAAGCATGCTACAGTTTTAAAGATACAACTGCCTTCCTTCTCCTTTACATTGACTTCAACATAGGCCCTGTAGAGCAGTTACCGCAAACCCTTTTAGCCATTGACAGGATAAGAATGCAACCAACTCTGTTCTATGTAGTTTAATACAACAAATAGAAATTAAAAGCTAATTTACAACAAATAAGACACAGTGAATTTCCATCACATTCCAGGTATTCCATCTCCTGGCCTATGCCAACCCTTGAACCCAAGAATGGGACCTAGCTACCTGGTCTACCTGATGGGACTGGATATCATCTAAAGACACAGCTTTTCTCTCTGGCTCTCAATCTCGTGAAATCGTGAATCCAAGAATTAGACTCTGCCCTGGAATCTCCAGCTGGGAGAAAAAGAGCTGCTACCCTGGAGGCAACAGCAGGAAGAACTTGTCTGCTGGAGGAAGAGCTACAACTTGTTGGTTGCCCTTGCGGGAGAGACTGACCTTGTAGGGGAGACTTGGAGCTATCACAATGATAGGTAGGGGAAGGTTGGAGATATAACGATAGGTGGAGGAAAACCTTGACAGGGCTGCTTAGTTCTACATGTCTCTTGCCTTCTATTTACCTTCATATCAGGATCCCAAAGATGGAATGGCATCTTTGTGGATCTCTGTCTCTCTTTCCACTGTGGCCATACTGAAAAAATAACCCCTTTATGTTTTTCACTATGTGTTTGGCATTTTCAATTGGTTTATAGGAGACAGGTGGCTCAACCTGCCTGTTGGGACACAGGTTATGACCCTAAACCCTATAGCAGTACGAGAACTTTCCTCCAAGAAACTTTCTAACACTTTCTCTCTGGAACATTTTTCCCTAAGCTTTCTAAGCAGGCTCTCTTCTCTACATTTCTCCCTAACTGGGATGTCCTGTGGGGTCCCTTTCCATGCCCTTCATCTTCTTCAGAGGAGTGCCCACCTGCACCTCCACCAATTGCTGTGCTCTGATCAGGACAGGCATTGTCTTTCCTCTTCACTGTTTCATTCCCAGTGCTCAGAAGAGGGTCTGGCTTATCATAGGGCCGGAATAAATATTTGGGAAGGAGCGAACACTGAAGGCACTCCCTCCCAATTCGCAGAGTAAACTGTTCTCTTTAGCTTGCCTAAGGAGGGAAAAAGACAGGCACTAGGAAAACAGCCCAGCTGGGAAATCACTGGGATAGATATCCATCCTGGTTTCCCTTTCGGTATAGAGCTCCACTCTATTTGAAATAAAGGTTTGACAGCGAAAATAAAATGTGAACAGCAACGATCAACATAAATGATAGTCTGGGGGAGGGAATCACATCTCTAGTCAGTGATAAACATTGGCATTAAGTTTCTATTAAAAACCCAATCCCAGTCCCTGGACGGTTCAGTCCATGAAGATGGCAGTAGGAAGGTATGAGAGCAGAACCCATGCCATTTCATCAGCATCACACGTTAGATCCTTCACAATGTTTAGAAGCAGCACGCCTGCTTATATGATCTGGCTTTAACTGGAGACACGTGTATCTCCTCACATACGGTATACCTGCTAGATACAACGCATACGCTTTTATGTCTTGATTGCCCCATTCTGCTTATGTTAGGGCTTCATTTTCCTCCCTTAGAGAATCCCTTCAAAGAAAAATTCTGAAGGAAAAAAATGAATACATTTCATTTATTTTTAAACTCTGCCAAACCATCTCAGGCAGGCAATAGAAAGGAAAGAGGCAAGCGCGTGCTGTAATAGAGCTGTATTTTTTTTTTTTCCTGTAGGTCCGCCATTAATTCCCAGAACCTCTGGCTGCCTTCCTTTCAGAGTGCACCACCATTCAAACCTGACATTCCCTTGCCTCCTTTCAGCCATTCATTACGGTGGAAGTCATGCGCCATGGCATTCTGCCAACCTGAATTTTAATGTCACTTCAACTCGAACTGACTGTAGACCTGGGAAGCCATTTGTGGAATGGGGATCAGCCCTGAATCTACGGTCGGCTCGACTATTCAGATTTTTGAATCCTTTGTTGTGATATGGACCACTAAGATCACAGACTTCCATGTGCCAGTCCTAAAAACGTGAATCTCTATACTGGTCCCCGAACAACACTGCTTCACATGGCAAGGACTCTCCTGAGGCCGAGTCTGCGACTCCGCAGCATAAAGGTTCTTTCCCTCCTCCATCGCCAGTGCTGGCGAACAGTCTCTACAGCTTCACGAGCGAATGGCAAACGACTAGGGCAATGTGCTGACTTAATATGAGTTTTCCCCTCCTCCCTGAATGGATGATTAACACCCGCGAGTTGAGCTAACGTGCCATTGGACAGTTCTGAACAGAGAAGTGGTGGCAAGAGCTCACCGAAGACTACAGAGTAATCATGAAGAGAAAAAACTTGGACCACGAAACAAATTATTCTACGAAAGGGACCAGAATAGAAACACCAGTTAGAATTAGGGCCAGTTTTATTTAAGGGACCCATTAACCATCTGGAAAACATGCTAAGCAGCGTGTTGATTCAATCAGCAGGCTGTTTCGGGTGGGCTGACTGGCTGGCGACTGGAAAATCCAAGGTGATAAGGCTAAGAAACGTGCAGGGAGACTAATGAAGCAACGGCCCGGCCTGACAGGCTTTCCTGTGATCCACACAGCCTCACTGATACACAGCAGGGGAAGATTCTTCATGAGATTTCACTCCGTAGGGAACCAACACTAAGTTGGTTTATAGGAGTACATCATCATCTTTCTTCTAGAGCATAATAGACAATTCAGATCATTAGATGACAACTTGGATATTTTGTCACATACATTATCTTCTGAAAAGAAAATAAAAATTTCTGGGTCATCATCGTGAGTCAGAATCCCATCAAGCATTGTTCACAAGCGACTCGATTTACCTGTCTGGCTTCACTTTTCTGTCCAGATTTTGGGGTAGGCTAGTCTAGAAGTTTTCCTAAATGACCGCTAGGGGGAGTATTGGCCAAACTTTGCACATCTGGAAAACAAGGGTGTTAAACCCCTCAGACTCATAGAAACCATGGCCGGACTAAAGAAGGAAAAGAAGCCCCTGTTCCTGGGTGGGTAATAACAAGTGGTGTTTCCGGTACAGATCCATGGGTCTGATAATAAACGCTGATGGTCTTCTTCAGTTAATAACAGAAGAGTCATAGGGAAAAAAAGTGGTTTCCCAAAGCCCAGAGGTTGTGGATAGAGACTGTCTCAGCTCACATCTTTCCCAAACTCTGCCTCTCTGCCACACTCTTGCAGGGAATGGGAACCATACAAGCCACTGTGGGAACAAAGAGATTTAGTGACACCCTTAGCTTGAAATGCTGTGCACAATGCCTTCTGCATGCTCTTTTCCTGCTAGTAAACCTCTCCTATTATTTTATACTAAATTTCCTCATTTGCTTTACCATCCACTGAAAACATAATTTAGGGGCTGGAGAGCTGGCAGTGGTTAAGAGCACTGGTTGCTCTTCAAGAAGACACAGATTTAATTCCTAGCACCCTCATGGCAGCTCACTACTGTCTGTATCTTCAGTTCTGGGGGATCTGATGCCCTTTCCGGCCTCTACGTGTATCATATGCATATGGTGCACAGACATGCATGCAGGCAAAACTCTATACACAAAAAATCTTATATAAATTATAATACTATTGAAAATGTGAAATATGTAAAAAAAATAAGAAAGATGGTAAAGGTCACTTATGATCCCTACACAAGCACTATGGTTTGGAGTCTTGAGATTTACTTCTGTGTTTATAAGTCCATAGTTGTGTGTCTAGATGAAATGCTTGTATTGTTTTATTTCCAGTCACAGACTTAAGATAATAGCATGCTCCAGGAACATCAGCTTTCTGAAATTCTCGCCTTACGTAACAGAATACATATTCTACATTTGTGGACTTCTTGGGACAAGTTCCTTGACTTAAACGTCAAAGAAAACTCAAGAAATTTGGAAGTTACTGCCATTTTCTGTAAGGCTGTATCGATCTAGATGTGATACAGCAAAGTAGGAGGCGACTCTACAAAAATGTGTATCTTTCAGGGCTGGTGAGATGCTGGTGAGATGGTTCTGTGGGGAAAGGCATTTGCATGCAGGCCTGACAACCTGAGTTTAATCTCCAGATCCCACAAGGTAGCAGGAGAGACCCATTTCCTAGGAATTATCACATACCCATGTGTGCCACTGCATGAGAGTGGTTGCATTTACCAAGCACCCTTGCATAGTGGCACCCAATATGTTCGCCTCTTATTTCCATAATTTCCATTGTAAATTACTCATTCTTTTTATTAGATAAATTGCCAATTTTTTTTTATCTATATTGACTTATTTAATAGGTATAGTTCTTGGAGTTACCTACTAAATCAATTTTTTAGTTTTCTTTTAAGAGGTTACTGTTATACCTCACCTGTTGCATTTTTGAGGTGCTTTCATGGGTATTTCCTAACATGAGTTCAATCTTAGTTCATTTTTTAAAAACCAATGGCTTTAGGGCAATCAGTGCATGAGCTGAAGGCATAATATGTTTTCACTGTAACCATTTTTCAAATAGTCTCTAGTAGTGGTTTGCACTTCTTTGGCTCAACGACAACAACACAGAATCAACTTTAGCCAAGTAAGTTACACATTTTTTAAAAGCTGAGTGAATACTGAGGCATACTCTCAACGTTTGGTATCAACTCATTACTCGTTATGGACCTATTTGTGGACACTTATTTTTCCCTTTTTTTTTCTTTTTAAAGAATCTAATCCCAGAGGGCCTCACTTCTCTGCTCCATCCTTGGATGCCATCAAGGACTCCAGGACAGCTGGTGTGATGCCATGTCAAGGAACAGGCAGGCAATTTTAATAATTTATTTATCTTTACTTTATGTGCATTGGTGTTTTGCCTGCACGTATATCTGTATGAGGGTGCCAGATCCATTGGAACTGGAGTTACGGACAGTTGTGAGCTGCCATGTAGGTGCTGGGAATTGAACCCAGGTTCTCTGGAAGAGCAGTCAATGTGACCTTAACCACTGAGTCATCACTCCAACCCCTTGTGGACACTCATTAACTACACAAATATATTTTTGTAGTGCAATGCTGAAATCATTACTAAAGTCATCACAGCCACGTGTTTGTCTCCTTATAATTCCATTTTCACTGACATTTTGATGAAGATATAAGTAAAGATTCATTTTTATCTTGAAGCTTGCACCTCATAATCTATATAATGACTCTTTCTTGCTCTTAAGGCATTTGAGCTTTATGATATTCATATTACTCTCCCAATTTTCATTATTTTCATTTATTAGTTCAAGCTCTTCTCAAGGCCATTACTGTGTGCAGCAAAGGACGTTAATCACTGCTTTAAATAAGACCAAAGTAAATCCCTGCCTATGCTTCCCTAATAATTAAAGCCATGACTGAAAGACCTACTTTTAAAATATATTTGCTTCCCTTTGTGTCAATACTTGAAGGGCTTTTGTTTTATATTAATATTTAAAAAATATATTTCAAGAATTCACTTTGATGATTAAAAGTGTTAAAATGTTAGTACAGATTGAAAGTAAAAATGTATACAGGCTAATATTGTTACAGTTTGTGTCCCCACCAAGGCATGGTTCCCAGACTGTGTTGCTACTGGGCCATGATGGAACCTGTAAGAGTTGAGGTCTTCTAAGAGGTCTTGAGGTCACGGGGGTGTGGGATATGCCCCTGAAAGTGATGCTGGCACTCTGGCCTCTTCCTTCCTCCTACCACATCCCCCCTCTTTTGCTTTCCTGGTCATGAGGTGTTACGGTTTCATTTCTGTGGCTGTGATAAAATACCCTAAAAAAGCAACTTGGGAGATAAAAGGTTTATTTTAGTTCAAAGTTCCGGATTACAATCTATCACTGCAGGCAAGTCAAGGGCAGCAGGAGCCAGAGACAGCTGTTCACATTATATTTATATTCAAGAAGTAGAGAGGAATAAATTAATGCATGCAAGCTAGTAGACTTTTATACTGTCCTGGACCCAAGCCCAAAGAATAGTTCTATCTACCTTTAGGCTGGGTCTTTCTGCAATAATAAATGCAATCAATACAATCCTCCACAGACATGCCCACAAGTCAAGCTGATCTAGACAACCCCTTATTAGACTCTCTTCTTGGGTGATTCTTAATCACAATTAAACTATGCATCATAAGAGGTGAGTAGATTGGATCTGTTTTGATAGTGGAAGACCCAGCCCAAAGGTGAAGGGCAGCATTCCCTGGGTGTGGGTCCTGGACTGCATGAAAAAGGACCCCCCTGCTGTGAAGACAGACCCCACAGCAACAGGGCCAACTGACCACATACCTGAACCTTCCAAACTTTGACTTTACAGCTACGGCCATCCAGTTACAAGGTAGCACAGCCAGTCACACTTAAACCCAAGAGTTCAGGCTTAATCTAGATTGTTTGGCTGAGCCCTGCTCACAGGGAGGCTGGGAGGCAAGACCAATATGTCCTGATGGGCAGTAAGTGTGAAATATAGCTATAATAAATCACTGGGCTTAGGAAAGTTCATTAAAGAAGCTAAGCGTTCAGGAGCACTGTAACAGCGTGCTAAGACAGCGTGATGAAGACGGCAGACTGCATGGCCTGAGCAACAGAAAACATTCTCACGGTGTCAGCAAGGCCGGTTTCCTGAGGGCTACGGGGCAACTCCAGGCCTTTCTCCTCAGAGGAGTGGCTGGCTATGCTCTCCCCGCATCTCTTCAGATTAGCTTCCTTCTATGGGTGCAAGTCTGTACAACCAAACATCTGTGTGTATATAT
>NW_026067924.1:17984810-18199978 GCF_014885135.2 Alexandromys fortis
TATATATAAACAATACTGAACTAGAGGCCATCTTTTGACTTCAATTTAACTTAATCTCAAAATAAGATCATTCTAAGGTTAGGACTCCAACATATCAATCAACCTGTAGCATGACTTCAGATCGCAAAACAGGTTTCAAATATCCACTCAGAGGCTGAAACCCACAGTCAGTGCAGGTTCCCGCTAATGGGGAAATGTACAAAATAACAACCTCCTTCTTCTTCCTGGAAAGCTGCTCCTGACCTCCAGACCCCAGAGCCCAGGCTGGCTTGTAGAAGAGCCAATTATTGAAGAATTTCTCTAATCTGTATGGTGAGCCCAAAAGTTAAGAGGCTGTGCTTGATAATGCACCGTGAGGGCTCCATGTCTGTCTGCATCAGCTACTTCTCCAAGCTGCAGAAAAACAGCGTCACCGAGAGCCGTGGGACTCATGCGACCCTTGCTTTGCTATGTGAGAAAGAAACTCTTGTCCATTAGAATGGTCTTGAACTCTGGAATCCATATACTTAACTGTCTTCAAGAGTAGTAGCCTCCCAGGTTCCTACCCTTAGAAATCAATGCACCCCCTTTTCTTGGCTTCCTTTCTTGTTGATGTGACAAATGCCCCAACAAAAGCAATTTGAGGGAGAAAGGTTTTGTTCCGGCTCACGATTATAGGTCACCGTCCATCACGGCAGGGAAGTCAAAGGGGCAGGGGCTGAGAGGACTGCTCACATTGCCCAGGCAGACACGATATGGAGAGTGACGGAAGCACATTGACTCTCATCTCCCGTTCTCCATGTACGCAGTCATGAACCCCAGCTAGGAAATGGTGCCATTCACAGTAGATAGGGCTTCGTACTCCAATTAATGAATTAAATGACTGATTTCCATCCATGGATGCCCAGAGGCCTGTCTTCCAGATGGTTCTAGATTCTGTCAAGTTGACAGGTAACACTAACCATTGCCTCCTTATACATATTTAAGATAATAGTGTAAACATTTTCACTGAAATTAAAACATTTTTAAATAATATAATTTTCAGTATATTTTAATATTAGCATTTTATAAAGAAAATATCAAGTCACCCTTTTAAGTGTGATCATTATTTACAATAATGATCAAAGCTCTGTGCTTATTTAAAAGCACAAATAAGTTCCTCAAAACAGCTGGAAATGTTACATCAGTATTTCTCATCTTGAATAAAGTCAACAATGTTTTTGTTTTGTTCTTGTAAAAGCCTTACTACTAAGCATTCACTCAGCAATTGCTGTTGCAGCTATTCAACTCTGCCTCTCATGTGAAAGCCTGGGAGTGGTCAGACTTGGACCAGGAGGTGTTCGTGCCCATTGCTGTTCACAGTTCTTTCCAGGTGGTGTGGAATCCCAGCAGTTTAGATCACCATGGCTATCCGTTTTCCCTCAAGACAGTTTCCAGTTAACCAGTCGGACAGCTCGGCAGACCTGGTACGGGGGAAAGCCTTCGATTCACCCAAGCTTCATCATGTAGGCTGCTCTGTGTAACTAAGCTAGCAGATGGCTCGAATTCACTTTTACAGTTTAATTTCTTAGTTTTTCAGAAGGGAAGGCAGAAGGCAAGGACAGCCATTGACTACCTTGTTCGCTCATCACTTTTAAGTTAGTTTCAAGTAACCAGGTCCCTATTTTACTTAAGTAGGTACCCTTTTTCCTGCTATTTAAATGGAATGGAAATGAGTGAAAAGGGACATGTGCGGATGCCTTAGTGAGTATATAAACAAATGTGATTTGTTGGCCGCTTTTCTCACCATAGCCTCCATATTCTGGGAAATTTGAATGGTAAGGCTAATTGTCTGAAAAAAAATATTAACTCTCAAGGTGAGATAATCCACAGACATTCACAACCTCCAATCTTGAGGTTAGTTGATAAGTGGTTGGTGCTAAGGTTAGTTGCCTGATAGTGGTTGATAAGCAAACACCAGTAGTTGAATAAATTGAGAGCAAGAAAACGTCATCTTTGCTTCTACTGACGGAGGCATGTTATTGGTTTCTCTGGGGCGCTCTTCCTTCCTATGTAGTAAGGTAACACCCTCCCATTCTTTCCTATAAGCCCACTGGGCCCAGCTTAGTGGGCCTTAGACCATCAAAACACATGGGTTCCAGGCATCTACATGGTTTCCCTCAGTTCAGGCTTCTTTAAGGTCGACCATCAAAACACATGGGTTCCAGGCATCTACATGGTTTCCCTCAGTTCAGGCTTCTTTAAGGTCTAGCACTTTATGGACTCATATTAAAGAGATGAGGAGATGTGCAGGAGTTAGAAATTACCCTCCCCCCCCCCTTGACAGAACGCATAAATCAGGGGTGGCCTGTATACGGCAGGGGAAGTAAGGGGAGAAAAACATGAAGGCCAGGACTGGGACCCTGCATACAGAACACTAAAAGTGTGCACATTTCCAACGCCTTAGTTTGCCTTCAAGAAGAAGAAAGGTGCGGGTGGATTAAAGCGGGCAAGGCTGGGCTATCAGGATAGATTTATGGGCTCTCTGCAGACACCAAGAACACGTTGATTTATAAATGTAAAACCCACTGATATTTACCACAGGTCATAGCTCCTGGAACGCCGCATAGACTCTCCCTGGGAGCACAAGCCTGTTTGATCTTGATTGGCTTCCAAAGTCAGAGAAGAAAACATCACCAGCCCACAGCTTTTGCTATTTTGGCTCCCCAAACAGACTTCTAATAGTGCTGCTGCAATAAACCAGGGCCAGTTGTTGAAAGACAAAAGATTTGGAGGGAAATACTATTAATATTTTATATTATAGTCCACAAGACATGTGTCACTCTCTAAACACCCGTGTATGTCAGTTATAGGATCAGTCCGGTAGTAACACAAGAAACACATTAGACATTAGAGAGGCAATGATGGAGGAGCCTACATCTTACCTGATGGCTATATTTAGACTTGACCCTAGCATCTTGTCTGTAAGTGTGGCTCCTGCTCTTTCTGGGTAGCCTCCAGTCCTCTTCTGAGCAGGCGTCTTCTATGGGGCTATAGTAGAAAGATCTGAGTACTGGGAGCTTTCTGTAGGCAGTCAGCAAGATAGGAACAAATAAGCAGCTTTGACCCCCGAGTGTGAATGTGATCACACTGACTGGACCCAACATAGCACACACACTGCTTACTAATCCTTCACACTGATAAAATTTCTCTTTAATTTTATTGCTATTCCTCTCCACGAGAAATGTGCCTTTGCTTCCATTTTATAGACAAGGAACACAAAGTTCAGAGGATTTACACAGCCTATCTACACAGGACGTTTCAGAGAAGACAGAAGATGCCCCTGAAGGTGTTCTTTAAGCTTTGCTGGTTTGTTTTTCACAGAGAAGTCTGAACAAGGTTCAAGGAATCAGAGGTTGTGCTTTTATGCCTTGATCCCAACTCTCCAGTGTGGAGCTCCTGGCACTAAGTGGCCTTGGTCCAGGGAACATGAGCAGTATAACCAGATTAGGAATCACTTTGAAACTACTCTCTCTCTCTGTCTATGGTAAAGTTTCTGAAATATATGTTTCAGGTGGTTGGTCCATGAAACAGGGTAGGCTCTACTACGCTGGCTAGGATGCGGCCTGGGTGACTCTGAGTTACTCTGAGGGCCTCTGAGCTGCCAGTAGGAAGGCCCAAGTTCCATTAGCTAATGAGTGCATCTATCCAACCAGGCGAGTGGATGTTAGAATTGCCCCAGATGCTATCTTCAATGTTTAGCGGCAAGAATTCCAACTGAGTCAGAATGAAACTTTATTTCATTACGCTTCCAGGTCTGGGAATGATGCCAGTGAACCGTTCTCCTTGACAGGTCTCTCATCACTTACAGCTCAAAGGCAAAGAAAAGTGAGCTCCAAAAGTGCCAGGCTACAGCCCTCCCTGTCAGATGGCAGCACCTCTCCAGAGCAGCTGAGCAAGAGGATGATAAAAGAGCTGGTACCACCTTATCTCTGATGAAAACTCCCCACTGGCTCCATTGCAAAGTCTTGGCCAAGGCATGGAGCTGGAGAAAGGAGGACAGGAATTAAAAGTCTACGTTAGCCATAAGCCAATTCTGACCTTGGCTGTAGCTGGCTTGGTTCTACATGAAGAAGGACTCTGAGGTCCTATCTAGGTTTGTTGGAAAAGATGGCTAGAACCACTGAAACATAGGCCTAGAATGTTCAGAAATTTGATACCTATTTAGCATACACTTCATGAGATCTAAACTCTCCCTCACCCACACGAAGATGCTGATGAAGACAGGCCAAAGACCTTGCAAAAGTTAGCTAATAACCTAGAGGCATAACCTGAGGCCTTAGGTTATACATTCCCGTCTGTAGGAGCTTATCTAGTTCTGGAAGTTAGTAGACCTCAAAACCTTGTAGTAGTTCCAAGATAGGTATTGTAACACTAATCATATGTTTGTGATAGACAGCTGTCTCTTAGAGCCTCTGTACTCACTTCACTCCTAAACCATCTATCTTGCATTCATGACCATTTAAGCCCTTGGTTTGGTCCAATAACAGCAGAAATTTAAAGCGACTTATTCTGCAATTCGATTAACCCCTACCCAAGGTTTCCTCTGTGTGGTCTGCCAGTGCTGCCACAGAGAAGAAGGTCCAGTCAAGCCACACTGATACAGAGGTCAGAAAGAACACACACAGAGTTCACTTCAACAAACGCCTGTTGAGTTGGAACACACTAGAATCCTCCTTGGGGACTCTGTCACATGCAGGAAATGGAGACGTTTGGAGAAGAAGGATTCCCCGGACTTGGAATGTTATTGCACTATATGGAATTGTTGTTCTTTGTGTGTAAGGGTGAATGAAACTCCTTAGTAGAGTGAGCTCTGAGAGGACTAAGCTTAGAGGGAGCTCCTTCCTTCCAGCTGACGCATGTGAGACATTTTTCGGGTGCTGAGAATAAGCCAAGGAGGCTTCTCAGCATGACTTTTACCTTATTATGAGAGAGTCTGATGACTAGATGTTAGTTTTACATTTAAACTGTCTTTCGGGAGAAGACAGATATAGAAAGCTATCTGCTGAAGGCAAGAATATTAAGACCAACTCAATAAAGACATTATTTTCAGCTAAGCAAACTGCAGGACTGGAAAGGAAGAGAGAAGCTAAACTGCTCCTGGTTTTCACTTCTGTTCACCTTTGTAAAGAATTACTGGTTTGCCACAGAGTTACTTCCTCAACAATGGTTTGCATAGAATCGAAGCGAAATCCATGCATTCTTTCCTAAATTGAGAAATGCTACAGTTTGAATGTGTCTACTAAAGTTCCTGTTAAAATTCTTAATCCTCTAATTCAAATGTGGATGTTCCTGGCCCTGGGGAGGTAATTCAGGCTAGGTAAGGACGTAAGTGGGAGGAATGGCAAGGCAGAATTGACCGTGTATGCTCTCTCACGCACGCGATGGAGAGCTTACTAAATACTGGCACCTCACTGAACTCCATACTCTCTACAGCTGTGAAATTTATTTCTTTTCATCATAAATTACCCAATTCTTGGGTGTTCTGTTGTAATAGCAAGAAAAGCACTAAGACAAGGGAGGTGACATTAAAGTACAAGGTTAATTTAATTTAATTTAAGGACTGAAAAAATGCTATAGAAGGAGTGATGCTAACTTTCCTCAAAAGGAAAGATGTAGCTACATGACAAGTTTGCTATAGGAACTGATAACGGAAATGCTTATACATGTTTGTGAATGCTAGATGCAAGTCTCTGTCACCAGAGGAGTCTTCCAGACATCTCACGGAATTGAGAGAGCACAGATACTAGAGCACGATGATGCTCTCACAGCAGTGGATGGCCCGGTGTCTGCTCAGAGTGCTCTGCGGCTCCAGATTACAGTCTGCCTCTGGCCACAGTGGTGTGGGGGCTACCGGGACTGTGCATATAAACCTCCACTTCATTTGATTCTGGTTAGTTCCAAAGAAAACAAGAAAATAAGCAAATAAAGAAGCATCGGATACACAATTCCGTTACCAGGAAATGTGTGTGGAATAACTTACACATAGATCCACTTTCCCCACTATAAATTTTATGAAGTGAAAACCAAAAACAAAAGTGAAAATCCAATGCTCAAATTGAGCTGGGCTGTACGCTTTCAAAAAGATCCAAAGACCTAACATGAAAAAAATTCAATATAAATATTTTGCTAATAATTTTATAGCTATACTAAAATGACAAGTCAGACATAATAATGGGTCCAGAAATATCTTACTGGAACTACCTGGCCTGCTTTTTAAGGAGATTATGAAAAACTTGTAATTCATATATAACTTGCATATACTTAGTATCAGAGAATACTGGTCCATAAAGAGATCTGTCAACATCCACACACACCTACTATGCACAGTAGAATGTGTACAATATTAGGCAAGCATAGCAGGTAGTCCAAGTTTGTTAAACAAACCCCTATAGATTCCCATCCCAATTGGCACTGCAGGCTTCTTCCTGGGTACTGCTCTTCTACTGCTTTATATGTTGAATGGAAAATTCTGACAAGACCAATAGCTTTTCTTCCTGGTGAACAAACCCCCTTTCTTTCATATTTTATTAATGTATTTCCACTGTGAATGTCAGTTTATAAATCAGAAGTGGAGATGCTTTGTGGGTGTGGTAGTGGAGGATCCATCTGCCCCCTCAGCTCCACAATAAACAAGCAGCCACTAACCCTCTCTAAAGCTCTGTGGAATGTGTTTTATCAAATGATTTTGTCAAATGATTTCCAAGGCTCATCTTCTATGGAACCTTGGTTGCTTCATCAGTGGATCTGTGCGATTACCATAGGAAGCTGAGTTTTCAATTGGGCCGGTGACTTCCACTCACAGGTCTTCAGAGAGCTTGGGAGCTCAGCTGATTCCCATGCATAGGTCAAGCACAGCCCCAGGCTTCCTGCTCCATCCTTACAACTGTTCGGACCACCGCAAGTCATCCCTGGAATACACAAACTAAGACAAGATGGGCAACACTAAGGCCCTACAGCTCTCCCAGACAGGCAGGTAGAGCACAATTCCTGCCTCGGCGAGTCCAGTTAAGTGTGTGCAGCAGCAGCTGGGCACTGCATGAGGATATGAGGGGCTAACCAAAGGGGCACTCAGGGACCACTCTTGTTTAGCTTGAATGTTTCTTCCTTAATGGAACTATTAGTACTTTACCCAGCCATCTCACAGTGCCCTTTGCATTTGATTTCAATAATTGCAATGATTATTTAACTCAGTTATCAACAAACTGACTCTAATCAGACAGACTGGCAAACTGACACTTTTTCCAATCTACTCACTATCTTTCCATCTATGAATGTAGCACCCACCAAAACAGTGTGCTAAACCAGGAACTTGCCAGTTTTTAGAAGAATAAGCAGGTCCAGTTTTGTAAGATCTTGCTGGCTCAATATCTTCATCTATGAAATAGGCATTAAAATAGTCCAGGCTGGGCATGGTGGCATACACCAGGAATCCCAACACTCCAAAGTCAAAGGTAGGTGACTTGCTGTGAGTTCTGGGTCAGCCCTGGGCTACAGAGAAAGCAAGACATTGTCTTTGCTCTCATATACCCCCAAAAGTCCAGTTAGGTCCCTGGGATGAGATTACTATTATTATTTTGCTAAATGGACATAATATTACAACACCCTCTTACTTTGTCTATTCCCCGAGTTAATGCAACTCTCCGTTCTTATCAGAGAAATTTCTTTAGGCAATGGATGGCAAGTCATGCAGAAATTCACAACTGATGTAAAGGATGCGAATGAGTGTTAGTGGAGTTCTCATCCACAAACAGAATAATCTACCTCTGTATCACTTCCCCACCAAGGCTCAGGTACACTGAAGAGGGAGCAGACAGATCGTAAAAGCCATAGATCAGAGAGGATCAGAGAGAAACAGTATCTTCCAGATACCCCAAGACCCAACTCTGTGCATGAGCTCACACAGGCAGCTGTGCTTGCCTGCAGAAGTCCTTCAGAAGAGCAAGCCAGTCAATATTCCAGCATGGATGGTGGAGAGGCTCCTGAGCCCAAATCCCTAACTGAGGCGCTATACACAGCTGATGGCTTCCGGGGTCAGGGAGTCAATTTTCTTTAAGGATGTGGTACCTAGTCGGTTGACCACACTCCAGCGGATGGCTCCACACTCATGAGTATGTGTGCAGCACAAATTGGATTCAGCAGGTTACTAAAAAAAAAAATCCAAAGAGAAAAGGAAGTTGGGAGAGATTAGAGAGGTCAAGGGTGGATCTGGGAGGAGTTAGAGGGAGAAGTGAGGATTGAATATGATCCAAGTACATTGTATGAAATTCTTAAAGAATTAAAATACAGTACAATAGTCAGGAGTACTGTGAAGATCCCATTATTCTTTTAATTTTGAAGCACCTAACTGTACTGAGCACACAGTGACAGTCACAGGTTAGGAAGCACATTGTGGATAATTTTACAACAATTGCTGGGAAATGTGAAAATTCTTGTTCAAACTCTCAATACTTAATTTCAGAGATGAGATCCAATATATTCATATTTACTTAGGCTCCTACTATGCAACTTTGTTCGCTTCTAAACAGTAAGTGAATTTCTTGTATTTTATCCTCACCTTTATCTTTCCAGGATTTCACAGACTACAGGCAGCAGCAGGAGGCAATGGAA
The DNA here is from genome assembly GCF_014885135.2 of Alexandromys fortis. Classification (NCBI taxonomy): domain Eukaryota; kingdom Metazoa; phylum Chordata; class Mammalia; order Rodentia; family Cricetidae; genus Alexandromys; species Alexandromys fortis. The sequence continues at coordinate 17,993,439 of NW_026067924.1, forward strand.
CGCAGCTTTCTCTTTCAGGACTGAGCAGACTATTCACAAGGCACGGTCCTCACACTAACACCAAGAGAACAACTGCGGTGCAAACTCCAAGAATCTGGTTTGTCAACCATTCGTGAAGCTCAGGAGACAGAAAACCATCGTGGGCATCAGATCCAGGGCCTCATGGACAGTAAGCAAGCTATCTGCCTCTGAGCTGCAGCTCTCGCTAGCTTCAAGACTTTTAATTCTAACAGGGGCTGACAGTGTGGAGAATCTCATTCAGAAGCCAATGTTACTGCCAACACCAGTAAGGCTGAGGGAGATGCGGACACAGTGGGATTTAGTGCTCACATTTGGAAAACAAAGAAGTTGATGGGGACTTTGTGCATAAGAAACGGTTTGCTATTCCCCAAGAAAGGGATCTCCTCCCCCTCAGAAACTGCTTGTTATCAAAGCGAGAGAGAATTATGCATAATATATTTTCTTGGGGGCAGGTAGGAGGTTCAAGGCTTTCATGTTCTTAAAGAGTTCCAGGGACCAAAAATAGGCTGTGAACTACACTTTTAGAATTGTTTGAAACATTTTTACTTCATCCATAAAAGGCTGCTTTTGTTTGTTTGTTTTTTTCTCTCATTCTTGCCAACAGGTGCCAGCGTTTTCCTCACACACAGTGACACTGCTGGGGGAAGTGAAGGGGCAAAAAGTGGATGGGGCACCATTCCAAGATGACTGTTCCTGAATAGGTATCCACAGGCCAGCAGACTTCCTCAAAACCGTGCGTGCACTGGAGTGGGCGGCAGAGTGAGAAGATTCGGGAGGAGTTCACTTGCAGAGAAACACAGTTCTAGCACGTCTATCAGGTGAAAGACTCAATTCATCTCACCACCTGGAGCCTCTTGGAACCAGAGGCCAGCCTGCATGTCTAGAGAGGATGTCAACTAAGGAACAGGTCACTGCTCTGGTCGATGACCAGGTCTACAGTGCACTGTCACCCACAGTCAAGAATTCCTCCCCAGGACCAGCCTGAAGGAGGCTGAGGGAGAGAGCAGATCTGCCTCATCCAGGAGCCCCTCCCAAGTCCCAGACAGCCAGAGCCCGCCTAGTTCTTTGTTTCTTTACCAGTTCATCACAGATTCCCACTCAGGACACAACAGATTCCATTTTAGATCCATCTGAAGAGCCACGATCCTCTCCAAGCAAAAGGACACTCTTTATAAGGGTCCAATCAATGCACTCCCATGCACCCCTGTTTCACACGATTTTCTTTATAAATTCAATGGTCATGCTTTCTCCTCCCACCCCCATCCCCATAAAATATTCCAAAGATACTATAGCACTTTTCTCACATAAGATAGGAAATCACATTCTTATAAAACATGACAGTGATGAAGCCTCAAACATCAGAGAACAAGAGAACAGATCTTAGGCAGAGATGGAGAGTCAAGTTCAACCTCCGCTCTCTGCATCCAAGCTGAAGGAAACACCTTCTCTCTCACGCTTGCCAAGATCATAGCTCCTGTGGAATTCTGCATTGTGCCTGGGCGTCCTCCTGACACCTCTCTTTTTAAGTTTGCGGCTAGGAGGTCTGCCAGGGCAGTGACCTCTCTTCTCTCTGTGCTGATCTTCGCCGCTTATTTACAGTATTGTTCGCTTGTCTGTCTGTGACTACTGAATATTAAAAATGTTGTCACTAGTGTCAGAAATTTAAACCCCAGGGAGCAGAGTATTAGCCCGGAGCACTCCATGTCTGGTCCAGAGCCAATGTCTAAGCGTAACTTTGCAAACCCCCCTGGGTTTCAGAGGGCTGGAGAGATGTAACGCAGAGCCCTTTCACACATGCTTTCTGGCTGCTAAAATCTTCCTGACTGCATCTCAACGTATCTCTGAAATTGATTTGGGAAAGCTCATTTCCATTTGGACACTGGTTTCCTGAAAGGGGGTAAGGACATGACCTAGCCCAGTTGCACATTTCTGAAACTGAGAACAGCGCTGCACAGAGAGGAGATGCTTCCTTCTGCGGCCAGGGGTCTGAAGAGTGACAGACCGTTCTCATAACGTCCCTCTTCTCAATGCAAGCGCCAGCTATACCACCTGGCAGCTTCGAGCCCCATGCCCGCACTGCTCCCTTGCAGCATCATGCAGGGTTAATTCTTACTAATTTAGTTTTTCCACACATTTTCTTCTAAATGAACCAATACCCAGGGAGACCGGCCAGAACTCCACTCCTCACGCCAATCCTAACTAGATCGCCAACATCCAAATATAATTTACAATCAACTACAGATCCGACCAGGAGCAAACAAAGCATGCAGCCTTTTGAAACAGTCGCCCACATCATGGGAACCCTTGCATGGGTTTCCTTCCATGTGCTCCCTCCAAGCTGGCTTTCTAGCCAGACAATAGAACAAAGCTACATTCTATTTCAGCACGCTCATACCAGTGCACAGATGTGTCAGACAGAGGTTTACTCACCAAGCGTCCGTAAGTCCATCTTCCCCAACAGCACACACTGCTTCTAAGCTGCTGCCACAGATAGGACTTAGAGTCGTGCCCCAGAAGGACAGTGTGCTGGAAGACCAGATGGCTCCCCAGTAAGCTTGTTCAAGAAACAGGTTTCCAGTTGAGCCATGTGAACAGAGACCCGCTGCACACCTTCGAATGGAATACGCTCCGAGTCCAGAAGAATAAGCATGTAGCTTTGCTTATGTTTATGGAGCTGAAGCCCAGGGGTGCTCCGATTGGCAGGAGTTGTGGAAAGATCAGCCAATCAAAGGGAGCTTCCATTTCAGGGAAACTCCTGCTCATTTATTTAGCATCTTCAGAGATCATTGGCTTTTCTGGGAAGAGCTTTTCTCTGATCTGATACTATAACAAGGAAAAAAAGATCACTTGTAATTTAATTTCCTACAATCTTTGTCAAGACACAGATAGCTCCCTTTCTTAGTCATTCTCAATGCCTCTCTGCCTTTTCCTATAAAGGACTTAAGAAAGAGAGGGAAAGAAGAGGAACAAGAAGGAGCTGGAGAGAGTTCACATTCATCAGCCTCCACCTTGGTGGGAAGGAGGGTGGGGGGAGTGCCAGGGCTCAATAATTACTGATTCTGTTGCCATGGAAACAGACTGGCTGCAGCGAGTTGGATTCGTGTAGAACATCTGCTGCCAGACCCATAATCAACTGCAATCTCATCTCTCCCCCCCCCTCTACTTTTATTTGATTGTAATGCATTCTTCCACCTTCCCCTCACATACAGTTTCTAGACAGAAATGCTACGCAACTGCCTTGCTTCGTAAAATACGGCGTGAGCATCGGGGATGCTCACACATCCAGAAATGCACATAGAAAGAGAAGCGTTCATCCCAGCAGGGGTCCCACGAGAGGATCCATACTCTGATTCCTGCTCAAGATGCAGATGAACCGAAACAGCTTCTACCCTGAGATCCATAGGAACTTCTGATCTAACAAACGGGTGAAATATCTTTAAGAAATAATGATTACCTAATAGTCCTGGAAGACCTCCAATAAAAGTTTGCAATGGTGTCTCTCACAAAGCATTACCTTGGTGCCTAGAAAGCCTTTAAATACTGCGATGGTTGAACCAGGAGAATTTTGTGCACACGGAGTCTTAGACTAAGCTCTGTATTAGCGTTAGCACTTCACCAATGCACCCCAGACAGGAGTGACCTCCCTCAATTTTCTCAGCACATTTTCATTCCTCCCATTTATTCCCCTTTTGCTTGCTTTAAATTCTCCGGGTTGCATGCAAGGCATGATCAGAATTAATGTCAGATTCTGCATGTGCTGCTGTCTTTTTCATTACCAGCAGGGGCCGCCACTGAGCAATAAATGGCTGCATGAATGGCCCTGTCAGGTTCCTTCGAGAGTGGAATCTTAGACATCAATCTCTCATTTACATGTCTGTATATACAGAAAATAACAACCATGAAAAAAATAAAAGCTATGCTATGACATACATGTCTACACACACACATATATATATGTGTATATATATACATATATATATATATATATATGCTAAGATCTAAGCAGATCTGCTGTCAATAGCATCATCACACCCTTAAGAAAAACTGTCTATTCCATAAAGTTCATTGCAAGTATGAGACCTCTGTGGTTAATGACACAAAGCATGTTTCTGATGGGGTTGATACTGAGACAACCCACTGCATATCTCTGGCTCTGTGAATCAAGGTGACTTACCTACTCAGCACCTATCCTCTGTGCCCAAGGAACAGTAGCTCAGAGCTCCCTCAGCTCCTACTGTGAGAGTAACAACTGGCCCAAATGCCACGCCATCCATTCCCTGGTGTTCATCTTTGCCCCACAAATCACAACACTGGATTTACTCCTTGAAGACTATATGCCCCATAGCCCACTGTCTCTTTGTCACCGTGCACTTAGGAAGGAATTCTCACCAAGTTCTGCTTGTCAGACACACAGCTCCAATACTGGCAATATCCTTCACTGTTTTCAGATTTCTGGTGCCGTGGACCGTGTAGCTTTTCTGGTAATCACCTTGTTGAAAACATCCAAATATTCATTTGCCACGTGGAAATATTTATTCCACCCAGATCCCCCATCAAACAAAATCCATTTTTTTTTCCAGCAGCTATTGACTGTGTCAGGAAGGCAAGTGACACCCTAAGTGACGAGGCTTCTGCCCTGCAGCTCTTGGTCTTGAGCACAGCAGACTAAGACACAGGGCAGTGGACCTGTGGTGTACGGGCGAGATCTGAGCTCTATGTGCAATGGGCACAGACAGCAGGTTGGACCTAGTGAGATCAGGAAGTAGGTCCTGGGAGTGACGCTATCTCATCTGAGCCAAATCCAAAATCTTAAAGCCAGTAAACTGGAGGGGAGAGGAACTGTATTTCAGATATGAGGAACACGCACCTACACAGGTGTGTGGCGTCTTCTCTGGGGCAAGGCGAATAATCAGAGTCCTAGCCACTAGGAGAAAGCTCAGGTTTTATCCTGTAAGCAATGATAATCTGTTGTGGTACTCCATTTAAATGACTTCTTGCTCACCAACATATCAACTTGAAAGATCCCTTAGTTGAGCTTAATGATATATTAACAGACTATCAACGTGATTGAAGTAGTCTATTCTACAATATTCTTAATTTGTTGGCTTAGCCTAATGGACATGACAAAGCTCCAGGAAACATCTTAAGCATTTCAACTGAATTAACCGATTTAGTCCTTACTACAACCCTGAGAAATATTATCACCATTATTACACAGGTGAGTGAACTAATAAGGTAGAATCTGAACACAACTGGGATTTGAACCAAAGGATTCTGGTTTCAGTCTTTATACATGTGCTCCATGGCAAACCTCTGTATTACATTGCAGACTCCTGGGCTTTATTGCTTCTTCTAAACCAAAACCTCATGGAACAGGATCCCAAGAACTCCAGATGATTCTTAAAAACAATTCAGTTTGAAGATCACTGCAGACATGCTTGTACAGAGGAAAAGATGAGCAGTCTTCAGTGTATGCTATACAAAAGGGCATTATTTTGAGAATGAATGTGTGTGTGTCTCACTTTTTCAGGCCATCTCCAAAGACTCATTCTTAGGACAAGGTCAACTTTATTGTGGGGACTGTAACTTCCTGTAGCATTGTGGGACTCAAAATTAACTCGGGCGAGTATTCAGCACACTACGGTACTCAGTAGCTACCATAGTGAACAGGCCTATGAAGAAGCACTGAGGCTTCTAAATGCCTCATTTGCTAGGTGGAGGGGTTTTTACAGCAACCAGTAATGAGCTTGGTAGGTCCTGAAGTCACAGACAGTAAGTGAAATGCTGTAATCACTTCAAGCAACATTATTCCCCCATGAAACTAAATTTTGAGTCAAAATGCAAAGCTGGTCTGCTAATATTTTTAAAGCTGCAGTCCCATGGATTCCTTCTTGTTTATTTATTCAAAGGTGACCAAAGTATGTTCTTTGACTAGCCTACTTACTCACAGATCTAATTTAGAAAAATAACCAGGCTCTCTGATATCTCGAGAGGGACTTTTCCTAAGAAATAGTCACCAAGGAAACTTCCATGACTTCCTGTGGAGTCCTGTCCAGTAGTCCTGCTGCTTAGATCACAAGACGATGGATACTCTGCTTAGCTCCCTGGGTCTTGGTAGTTCTCTCTAAGCTGGGAGATGGAAGAGCACATAGACCTGTCGCCAGGCATCATAATTAGAGGTACCGGGTATCTCCGTGAATTCAAAGACGACTCCTTCTACTCAGCTATGCACTGAGCCAGTGATCTTTGCTCTGTTTTGAGTAAGCAATACCAGTTCCCTAGTTCTGAATGTTCCCAGGCAGATTTTATGTTTAATTTATTTCCAGAAACATGATTGTTTAATGTATTACAGATACCTTTGTAATGCTGTTAAACTCTGTTAGGTGATAAACTGTACTTTTTCCCCCACAAAAATACAGTAATTGCTACAGAATGTTTTCTAAACTGACTATTCAAATTTACAAAAAATAAAAAAAAAAACCTGATACTTGTTCCATCAAGCATCAGAAAAGGAGAAAGATGGTTTTATTTACTTCATTGCAAAGAAGTAACAGTACTAATAACCAATCCATCTGTTTTCAAGCTCTTGGCCTAAAACATGTTGCTTCTGTACCTTCAGCATCTACTTCATCCAGATGCACGTGAGTCATGACAATGAACATGGTGATGATGACCTCACAGTGGAAAATACAGCTCTGCTACATGGCCTTTTCTTCGCTGGCTGGGTCTCTCTATAAGGTCTTGAGGGTCATGTCGAGCTTCAGTGAAATTCCAAACAGTGTGTATGTATTTTTCAACAAGTTTACCTGCAACTGCATCTTCATCTTCCCAAGACACCTCTCTTGTATACACACCACACACTACACACACACCACAATCTATATACATCACACACATACTGTATACATACATACCACATACACATTCATACCACATACACACCAGATACACACCACATACACATACACACCACACTCTATATACATCACACACATACTGTATACATACATACCACATACACATTCATATCACATACACACCAGATACACACAACATACACATACACACCACATACTACACACACACCACAATCTATATACATCACACCCACATACTGTATACATACATACCACATACACACCAGATACACGCCACATACACCACAGACACACACACTTCACTTCTAAAACACAACCATGCTGACTACAGCTTAGACTAGTCCATGTGTATAAGGCTCTCTGGTCAGAAATGGAGAGCCTTATACACATATACACACACACACACACACACACACATATATATATATATATACATATATAAATGAATGAAGGCAAAGTTACTACTGACTCAGTTTACCTCATTCCAGAGATATGAGAGATAAAACTGTCCAGTCATTTGGGCTGAGTAGTATAATAATGTGATTATTTTGCATAATATATTTGAAATTCAAAAACATATGCAAAATCTTAATTGAACAAATCCGAGTAACTTTTTTCCTCAGGGGAACAAGATCAATAACTGCCCGCAGAATGAGTCTACACATGGATAGCTGCTTGCCGTCTCACTGACACGGGAAGACAATCATAAACAGAACATACAACACCTGACACTCCGCCACTGTATCATGAGGTGCCAGGCCGGTAAGCTGTTTGTGACAGGGCCAGACATCCAGAGGGGCACGAAACCAGCAGCAAATGAATGTGCCCATTTCCACAAGCTAACATCATAAGGTCTCCGCTTCCCAATGGAGAGAGTGAGGTTCAACACATTTAAGCGCCTTGTTTTCAACCTTGTATCTAGAGTTGGGGATTTTCAGAACAAAGACTCCAAAATCTGTCTGAGGAGATAGCATGACACTGTCGCAGAACTCCCAAAGCAAGCCGCCAGAGCAGGATCGCTCCCACTGCATCGAAGGCCGAGTTACTCAAAATGAGGCAATAATCTGGCAGTATTTCTTCAGACCTTGCTATAATGTTATTTCCCATGAAAATGCCCAAAGTGTAGGCAAATTCTACAAATGCTGTGAAATAAAACCAGATCCACAAAATACAAAACCACTTCATAACCCACACCTTCCTTCATTCCTCTCCTGAATGACAGGTGATTTCCACTCATGGCTTAGAGGGCAGGTATGGGACCTTTGGGACAAGGCAGACTTGACGGAATGGAAGGGGCTGACCTGAGGAACATGGGAGAACGGAGGGGAGGACTGTCTGATGTGACACATTTCTAACAATCCCGGTGTCTTGGAAAGGAAAGCTGGGAAAATTCAGAGCTCAGCATCTTGCCAATTCAAGTTTTCCAAACATGCCAGGGAAACACGTTCCAGAATTGAATGCTGGAGAGAACCGTGCCAAAGGAGAAATGACAATGCCCAAATTCTCAGTTCAATATTACCAATATGGTGGCAAAAAGCTACTGGGTCAACAGCAGGCTACTCTATCATGGTGTAAAACGGAATCAGTCTCTGTGCCATTGTGAAAAAGGGGTCTTGGGGGCTCTTACCACACTCTTCTCAGTTTTTAGACCTTTGCGGAGTTCATCTTTCCTAACCCTAAAACACATCAATTTCACACGGAAGTATTTCCATCTTGAGGAAGAAAACACTAGGTTTTGATATTCTCATCCTGAAGACTAATTTCATCCAAAAATGTTAGAGATTAAATCTTGGCTACTCTGTTTCATCAAATTTGTAAGCACTAGAGGCTGCTGCTTTCTTGGACTTTTCCGTTTCGGTTTGAAAGGCACATGAATAGGCTAAATGCGACACATCCTGATCCTGTTCCTGCATCTGAGTAGGGTACAGTAGGCCTATGGGAAGGATGACCAGAACTGAGCAGAAGAGGAACAAGAAAATGGAGCAAGTGAGTAGACTCCTTCACCCAGCAGGTAAAGACTAGTGCAACATGCAGGAGAGAGTTAGCCAACCAGAATCAGAGAAGCCACGTGGGAGATGGAGACAATACGTATGGGTTTGCAACAGACCCAACAGTTCTTCACAGAAACACAACGGGGTGTGTGCACAGGGGTGTTACACAGAGCAAAGATGTCACCTATGAATTCTAAAGGGACATAAAAATAGGTATTTTTATTTTAACCTTAGGTAATGAAAGTGGCTTTAGCAGAAGTTAGCACTGTCACAAACATGTGTCTGGAGTTGCACTGTGTAGCCAAAAGAACTCTCAGCACACTAGAGACATGATCCCAACAGTGTGCTTGGCCGTAGCGAAGCACTGCTGCCCTCACAATGATGGGCTGATTGATCTCAGCCCCAGTCCTTCTCTATCAACTGCTTCCAATGACTATGTCTTCAAACTGAACCCTATCCACTTTCAGCTAAAGGCACCTGTGAGCGACGCCCCCTGGACAAATCCTCTGGACTCGTACTCCCAGCCTTCACAGGGAACAGGCCCTACAACCTTCATTAACAGAAGTTAAATTCAGATAAAACATAATCTTTTTATCACTTTGCTACTTGCTTGCATATTTAAGTTTCCAACTTCAGAATGTGGTTAGGTTGATGATACAAATAAAAAATTGGTCGCAAGAGCAATACGCAATCCACTAATATGCAGGACAAAAATGTTCCTCTGCTCTGTCAGGTTCTCCCAGGGAGAATATCAAGTGCGGTTTCCAAATAGCTTGTCTACAGTTCTAGCAGCTCCCCGGCAGACACGAGAATTATGGCGCAAATAGTTCAAATAATCACCAGTGTTGAATCATGGATAAATGTTCTTGCTTGGGCTGCTGTGGAATCTATTTTATACTAGACATCTAGGCTCTTCAGAAAGTACACTGAAAAAATATATCTCCACAAAAATCTCAGTAAGGCAACTGGTCTTAAACTAACATTTAGAAAGCACTAATAACATGCGTTCATGTGTTGGCGTGTGCTTCTTTCAAGTCTTCACAGTTGGTATCTGGAAATTAATGAAGTTCTATTTGTTAATTTTTCTTCATGTATTCCATTATACTTCATTTTTCCCCAGCCTCTCATAGACTTGTTTTCTGCCCAATGAGCTCTGAGTCATAGGTCAAAGCTCTCCTAAAAGTAGTACTTTCTGTATCTTTGGGTCATTTCCGTATAATGTATATGCTATTGCTTTGCCCATTCATTTTACTGTGAGGTTACACCCATCCAGAGCTACCCCGGGTACCCTTTAGAACTCAATTTATTATCTAAACCCCAGGAACGCCTCTAAGTGCCGGATGGAGGATGCTTCAGGCATGATACGAATTGTTCTGCTCATCGTCATGGACACTGAGGAGATGAGGATCTCTGAGAGCATCCTGGTGACTCATGGCTTGTCTTCCCTGCCTCCTTCTCCCACTGCTGCACTCCAGTCTGAGCAGGAGGAGGGTGTTCTGAGAAGCACTCCTGCCCATCCCCCACCACGGAAACCCAGCGGTGTCCTTTCCTCCCGGACTTGCACATCTGCTTAGTGCTTCCTTCCAGTTAGTGAATAGATTTTGAATCCAGTAGCAGATGACTTCTGATTTTAGCATCAATCAGTTTCAGGATAAGATGCCGGGCACTGGCTGAGCTACTCTGACCAGGCTGTATTTCACATAATAATCAACAACTGTAGTCAAATTTTAACATGGAGGACCAAGATCAAAAAGCTCCCTAAGACTTGCCGAATCACGGATTAGACCACACCTGTAGCCTGCACCCAGGCTACAGTAACAATTCTGCACCCACAGAAGCACACGTTTTCTCCTTCTAGAATGAAGAGCATGCATATTTCATGCCATTGTAATCTTGAAATGAACTAAAAAATACTGTATAAAAGAAACCATTGTTAAAATCACTGAATCTTTTGTGTTTTGACTTAGTTGATATATATTTTTGCATCCTGTGTCCTATATTCGTCTTATATAAAGTGTTTTCTGACATTTAGATAGTCACAAAAACTCTGAATGATGGAAAATCCTAACATAGAAAGAAATGTATTCATAGATTACTTTCATATACTTGCTGCTGTATGGGGGGCACTTTTCTGTTTTTCTCTTGAAGTCATAGAGATAGGAACAACTGTGAACACACCCTTTTTTCACTGTCACCCCTCCCACCACACACGTGACCCTTGAGTTCTAGAGACCTGCTTTGTAATGGAGATCGTCAGGTGCTGGTTAATTTCCTAACAAGAACTTTATCTCCACAGACTTCTTAAAGGTTTAGTGAAATGTCAAGGTTTCTGGCAACACACAGCAAGGGGTTACCCATGGTCCATGATGGTTTGCCAAGGACAAAAAAAAAAAAAAGCAGTCATCTTTCGTTTTTCGGGAACTCATGGTGTTCCAGGAAGCCAGCCTCTTAGCCAGCCGGTGGCCCTGATCCTTGGTCGCACAGTGCTGTGTGGGGTGTGAGTATGCTTGGGAGCCTCCCGGCTTCCGTTCTCCTTGAGGTCATGGGCTAGTGCAGATCATCAAGAGGCTTTTGTCAGGTAGTAAATTCCACAAATGAAAATCTAGAGGTGTTTTTTTAATACGGAATAAGATCTTTATCTTTTCATCCAGAAATACCAATCTCCCCCTCCCCGTCTTCAGGGAAACCATCACCACTAAGAGGCAGACTTTTCAGTCCTCTTTTTGCCTTTCATTTGTTGGCTTGATCTGTTCGAGTGCTGTAAAGTACCTGTGGAAGTAGTATCAGTCTACTGAAAAACAGAAGCGTTTATTAGCTCCTATCCTCATCAATTTCATCCAACTTAGTCAATATCTGTTGACCATTTATAACTTTTATTTTTCTTTTTGTTATATATCCTAGGGTAGAGAAGTAAGAATTGGTTCTCGAGAATAGAGTTCTGAAGAAGAGGGCAGAAAGAAAGGCGAGATAATTGTGTCCAACCTGAGACTGTTTTTTTTTTTTTTTTTTTTTTAACTTTCTGGAATTCTACAGCGGAGTTTCAAGATGGTATGAGGTGGGTCAGGAGTGATGCGATCCTCCTTTGAACCAAAGACAAAAAACAGAGATTTGGAAGTGCAAAGCATACTTAAACAAAAATCAAGATAATGAATTGTAGGCTAGCCAGGGCTGTATGACTCGATGACAGCCACACTGTTTAGAAAATGTTTTGGGACAAAAGTCCAGTTTTTCTACAGTACAAGAGAGGAAGCTGAAGTATTTGAGGATTTAGTGGTGTGTGTGTGTGTGTGTGTGTACCATGTGCTTGCCTGGTGCCTATGAAAAATAGAGCAGGGTGTCATATCCCCCGGAACTATGGTTAGAGATGGTTGTGAGTCACCATGTGGATACTGGGAATAGAACCTGGATCCTCTACAAGAAAACCAAGTGCTCCTAACCTCTGAGCCATCTCTCTAGCCCCTGAAGAGTTTTGAAGGTGGTGAGATAGCTATGGATCGTCCAAGTCCAGATTCAAGAAACAACAAAAGGCAAACACAGTCTGCAGAAGACATGGAGACTTCTGCAGAGTCACAGCACCAGATGGCAGATGGCCCTTTCTCAGATACTGGCAGTTGGTAGGATTGGGGACCCCCTAGGAAGGAGAAGTAAGAAAGTCAGAGACCATTCCAGTCAAGGAAATGGATAGGCCACCAAGGGGCTCTTAGAGTTAGAGAACACTAAAAGCCAGCTGGGACGAGAACAAAACTGACAAGACTCATGTTTGACTTACCAGCTGGAGAGGTCTGTGGACTAGGCATGCAAACGGAGTTCGAAAGACTCAAGGGACTTTGAGTGGGCAGGAGGATATAATACAAGAGAAGAACAACAACAAAAGGGACAGACTTGAGGAAATGTTTATGCTAAAGATGTCAGAAAGTGGTAGAGGCAGCATTGCCTGAGTCCAACATGTCAAGGACCCCAGGACCACAGAGGCAGGACAGCCAGGCTGTAAGAATATGGGATGGGACTAGATTTGGGGAGAGATCCTCCAACCTGGCAAATAGGAACTGGCTGCTCCTCTAGACAGGCATCTGCAGCAGGGACAGCATTCTTTCCTGGAGGATTTGTCCGCAGAGACAGAACAAGAATTGAATGAGACCTCAGAAGAGGAACAGCATTGGGAAATATGTAAGGATTGGGATGGCTTGGTTCAGGATGAAGAGAAGAGATTAGAGTAGGAGAAACGCAAATAAACATGGTAAGGTAAGGTCTAGTTTGTCATTGGTTGTGTCTGCCTTTTTCATCAGAACTTTATCCCAACCTTACATTCACATCAGCTGTACAATTCTGACCCTATTTTTGTCCTGGACGGCATGTGTTGTGGACCACTGTGCTCTGGGCACCGGGGGGCAGGGGGCTCCAGAGTTCACAGCATTAGTGATTACTCACAGTCCACTCGTGGGCCACTGGACCTATGACCTTTCTGTAGTGGAGTGAGGAGAAGAGCCATACCCCACCACACTCCCTTCGGGGCTATCGTGTAGATAATAATTGCTGAGAGTGGCAATCTACTTTGGTGGTTTACATATAAGTTGCTCATACTTCTGTAGGCACGCCTCAGTTATGTTCCTGCAAGAAACTCCAATTCAATTCATTGCTTCACAAAGCTAGACTTGAGTAGAATCATTTCTTTGGTCTGTTGTTGAGGCTCTATGCTGGAGGAATGAATGTTAGTTTACAGCTGCCCAGGAAAAGTTAGGCAACAACACAGCATGGCTTTTGTGGCTAAAGAGGTATTTCAGTGTTAACTATGCACTCCTGAAGGTTAGCGTCCTGATTCTCATTTTGAGCATAGTTTATAGTTTCGCTTATCTTTGATTTTTCTAAAAAATACACTAGTAATTGAATCAACAATAATTATTTTGTATCTTGCATATAGCTTTTCTCCACATAGGTCTCTGCATGTGTATGAGTACTGTGTGGATCCTCTGCACATGTGTGCCCTTTGCAAGCCACCATACAACAGTCTTCACGGGGGAGGACAAGGGACCACTAGGGCCAAAGTGCTGCAATGAAGAAAAAAAAAAGCCTGAAATTTGGGACTGTTTTTTAGAGGTTTCTCTGCATTCATCTTTCAAAGCTGGTAGATTCTGTGACTATACAGATTTTCAAGGGCCAACAATTAATTTATAACCAGACTTCTCTTCCTTTGCTCTTATATACTCTTAGTGAGGGGAGGATAGAGTTTTCAGTAGATGAATATGTAAAAAGGAAAAAAGGTAGAACAAGGTAGCTCTGTGAAGATGCCTGCCTTGGCATGATGCAAGTATAGTGGGGGCTTCCGTGCATTTGTAGGGCACTGAGAGGAAGAGATTGGTAATCACTAAAAGAACTGATAGCTGGCAGAGCAGCACTGCAGAGGTGGCCAGGAGAGCACAATTGAAAACAGCAGAGCTGGCCATGCAGGTGTCTGGGACACAAGCTCTGTCCAGGAGACTGGTGGTGAGTGCAGATGCTAGCCAAATATGAAGAGAGTTGAGGTAGAACCCATGCTTCCCTATGCCCCTTCTGGGACCTTTCCACTTCCAGAAGGCAGCGCTTTGCATACATTAGGATAAGCCAGAGGGAACAGCTAATTTTGCATTGCATAAATGGTTTAATATTGGCCATTCCAGGTGGTTACATCTCAATCGGCTCATTTAACACTCACAGCTATTCTATTAAGGTTCGTATTTGACAGATAAAGAGACAAATAACAAGACAGGTTAATCATCCAATAAGGAAATGCTGGAGCTGGGACTGAACTCCATTCTATGGTCTCAGAGTCAGTACTGCTAGACTTCGTGACACTATTTTATCAGGTGAGTGATCACAGAACAAGGCATGTAAAAGAGGAAAGAGTACTGTGGAAAAGGCAGGAGACTGTTGGGCATCGGCCGTCAGTTCTGATGGCTAACCAAGGGTGCACCTACGTGCCACACAGTTATAAAGGTGAGCCATTTCACATTGCTGAGTTCTGAAAAAGGCATACAAGGCCGGGTGGTGGTGGTGCACGTCTTTAATCCCAGTACTCGGGAGGCAGAGGCAGGCAGATCTCTGTGAGTTCGAGGCCAGCCTGGTCTACAAGACCTAGTTCCAGGACTGGCTTCAAAGCAACACACAGAAACCCTGTCTCGAAAACAAAAACAAAAACAAAAACAAACAAACAAAAAAAAAACCCAAAAAACAAAACAAAACAAAAAACCCACATAAAAGTAACAAGTAACCTTATACAACATGAGTGGGCTGGCTTTTAAAATGTATCATGTGTGTGTTATGTGTGTATGTTTGTGTGTATGTTTGTGTGTGTGTGTATGACTGCGAGTATACACGAGTGTGTGTGTTTGTGTGTGTGTGTGCATGAATAAAATAACAACTGATGAGAAGAAAGGTCATGAATTTGAAAAAGCAAGGAGAGATAAATGGGAGAGTTTGGAGGGAGGAAAAAAGGGAAAAATGCAATCATAATCTCAAAAATGGAAGAAATAATTTTCTAAATCATCAAGTTTAAGATGATTTCATAGGGTTCTTTCTAATCCTCTATTTGGGAAATCTTAAAACTTGCCTTGGAATTTTCAGGAAGAAGCTAGGTGGGGGAAGGGGCAAAAGCTGAGGTGTGGGTGACATCATCACGTCTCCTGGCACCAGCTGACTCTGTTGTCGTGTGCTTTATAGATTGAAAATTCTAGGGACTACAAAGTTGTGGCAAACTGTTAAACACAGATATCTTTTACTCACAGTCTTTTTCTGGTACATGCACAAATAAATTTCTATTTATCTGAAACATCCAGAGAACAGCCGAACCTCACTGGTGTCTGTTCACTTAGGCTTGGGGGCAAACATCCTGATTGCTCAGTGTCCACAATAAAACAAGCCAGGCAGACTTTCTGCCATACCTGAGGTCACTGACATAGCCATTTCACGCAGACCTTTCATCAGGATAAATCACCTACGTGGAAACGGCACACCTGGGAGAACCACAGCTTTCACCCTCTGCTGCTTTAAGGACACTTTGCAGCTAGGAAGTCTTCAGACAGAATCCCATGCTCCGTGATTCATGAAATGGAAATCTGGCATTCTATGCCAATGACATTTCCTTCGGTGGCAGTTCAAGCAGCAAAAATCCATATGCCACCCACTTCATATCCAGCCATGCCACACCAACGGGTATGTCAACTAGAACTAAGGAACATGGGGACCAGAGCCCGCCAAGAGAGCGTTGCCTAGACACAAATTGTATCCTATGTGTGTGTGTGGGGGGGTGTCTGAATTATGCCATTCTGGGGATAATGCAGTTTTCTCCTAATTTAATAGAACACTGGAAGCAAAGGTAAAACACAGTTGGCAATTTTTGTGATGAGCTCAACACACTCCCAGTTGTCAGCTGTGAAGCTCCGCCCTCACACTCACATTCTTGGGTCTGGTGGGTGGCACCAGTCCCCTAGAAGGGATAGAAGCTGTGTTTGTCCTCTGCACTGGAACATCTCTTGACAGCCATCATGGGAAAAGATAAATGTTATTATTGACATTATTTCCCCTCTATGGCCCGGAAATAGGACAAATGGGAGACTAGAGGGGGAAGACTAGACAAGCTCCCTGATTGCAAAGGTGTGGGGGTTAAGCACAACTAACAACATTGGAAAATAAAAAGGGTTCCAACTGGGCTATTTGGAAAAGAGAAACTGAGTTTATTTTGCAGTGGCTCAATTTCTCGAATGCTATCTATCACTTTTCATAAAGCTATACTGGGAAAAATGATTATTACTGCAACTTTAAGCAACAAATGGCAAAATTATTGTATACGTCTCTGAAGGTATTGATACTGAAAAAGGAATTTGATGTATAGATTTAGAAGGATTTATTGATAGAGTTTATTGACGTCTTAGGCATGATGGGTTACTCTGTTGGCTTGCTTTGTTTTTTGATGAAGTGTCTAGGCTGACTTCAGACTTACTGGCTTTGGACTCTTGATCCTCCTGCAGCTACATCCAGACTGCTAGGATTAGGGCATGTGCTTGCATGTCTAACCAAGACAACTCTTTAGTCAGCAGAACTACAAAAAACTTAGTATCTCTGGTTCCAGGAAACTGAGCAACAGAACAGTCATTCTATATTAAAGTGATGCAAATCATTTCAACATTTGGCCAGAAGGACCATTTTAAATGATTAGTCAGATATTTCTGATCATTCATTCAGGATGTAATCCAAATTAATTAAGCATATACTTACAAATCATCTAGAGAACACAGAGACAGGAAAGTTCTGCATCCAATAATACATCATCGTAATTCAGAAAGTTAGATTTATAATTAAATAACTACTGTAGAGTTAGAACGTATTTTCCAGTAGAAGTTTTGAATTCTGCATTGTGGAGGCAGAGGTGCAAAGCTTCGTACTGAATAGAGAGGGAAACGGTAACTATCACACTGAGGTGGCGTTTGTGCAAACTCCTAAAGGATAAGGAGACTCTCAACAGGCAGATGGGAGAAGGCATTTCTGGCAGAGAGAATAAGGATGAGCTATCACAGAGAGATAAAAGTGTTGCAGCACATACAAAAAACCGGTGGGCATTCAGGATGTGCTGGCAGCCTAGGGAAGGGGGAGAGTGAAAACACGAGGTAGAGGCAGGAAAAGTATGTTCGCTTGAAACTTTCTGAGTTAGGTAAGTGATTAGAAGTGACAATCATGCGGTCAGACCTGTGTTAGAAAACGTTTGCAGAGTAAGAAGATTTCAAAGACAGAAGCTAAGTAAGTGTAACAGCTTGTGTCTTAGTTACTGCCATATAGATGCTGTGTAACAAGCAGTCTGAAAAGTTAAGAAGTGATTCTTATACTCAGGTCTATAGGTCAGCTGAGATGGCTTTTTTGGCTGACCCTCTAATTCTGTGGGTTGACTACAGAAAACTGCACCCCATATGGCTTAATCTGGCTTTATTAGCCAAGATGTAGACATAGATATAGCTGTGATGTTTGTATAATAGTTGTGAGGTAATTTTGAACGTCTTTTAAATCTCAGGTACAGTGCAAGACTCTTAAAAATATAGACAATTCGAAGATCTGCTCCCAGGAAACTTGAGAATTAATAGTTCACTGCCATCCATATGTGGTGTGGGAAGTCCGTCTGTATGTGCATTGCTTTAATTGGATAATGAATAAAACTGTTGTGGCCAATGGCTTGACAGAATAGAACTAGGTTGGGAAAACTAAACTGAATTCTAATAGAAAGAAGGTGGAGTCAGGAGAAGCCATGTAGCCGATGCCATGGACAGATGCCCTGGAACCTTGCCAGTAAGTCACAGCCACATGGTGATACACAGATTAACAGAAATGGGTTAACCAAAGATATAAGAGCTAGCTAGCAATACACTTAAGTGATTAGCCAAGCAGTGATTTAAATAATATAGTTTCTGAGGGCTTATTTCGTGATCTAGGCAACCAGGAACAAATAAGCAAATTGGCATGCCAACATGATCGACTATATTCACATAAAACCTGAGAAAGCTTAAAAAGGAATTCTAGTTGGTAGCAGTATTTTCTCAGGTGGACTCTTTGCTAGAAGCAAGCAGAAGCACGATTCTTTTAAGAGAAGGCTTCCTGACTTAAGGGTAGTAACAAAAAAAGCACGGCTCCTTTAAGGAGGTTTCCTGGTTTTCTAGCTCAAACGCTTTGACTCTTTTGGGAGGTTCAGCTATAGAGTATTTAAATGGGGTCTTTGAGCAGAGTGCTACAACTTGCTTAATGGCAACATAGATCTGCTATGTGCCTAAACATCGGACAATGTTTGTGGTTCTCAGAGGCAGCGATCACGCCTCTGCCATGTTGGACTGGGTGGAGTAAGCAGGTAGGGCCATGTTGGTCCTAGCCATGCGCTCAGCATTAAAAATAAGGTACTTCTGGTCAGAAAATAATTACAGATACACAATAAAGACAGATTCAAATAAAAACGACCTGTGCATGGGTCACAGAGTTGGAAAATTGTATGTAGGCTTAGGAGAGGGAAGAAAGCAAGTATAGAGAGTTATAAAAAGAAGTAAATGGTTTTTTAAAAAAAAAAAACAAAGTCTTTAAAGACACAGAGTATAGACAGTCATAGATTAAAAGGAGTAAAGAAAAATAAGCCACATAAAGATGGAAAATACACAGAGAGTCTGGATTATGTATATTGTTGTGTTTTCTTTTGTTATTTTTTGACTGTGAAGGAGCTAAGTACAGAGAGACATTTCATTGTATGGGCTGCTAAGCTAAACCAACATATATCTTTTAAAGATATCATGACTTCAGAATTTGGGACTAAGGATTTGTTGCTTCGGAAAAGAGGTTCTTCTTTTGTTTCCACAGAAGATGAGAACCTGTGGATTTCTTTAGAACTAATGTGGTTTGATGGAACAAAACCTCCCTGAAAGGTCATTGTGAACACCCCGAAAAAATTGCTTCGCCCAATAAAAAGGAGGAAGCAGTTTGGAAAGAACTACACCCAAATTTCCAAATATTGTTTATAAATGTTTATTTTCATTTAAAGGGGGATATGCTGTAGAGATAGATACTTTGTATTGGTATGGTCTTGGTCTATTGATACAAATTTTAGGTCAATTTTGTTATATGTATATTTATGTTCTTGATAAAGGTATTGTGTTTGTGTAGCTCATTAAAAATGTAATGTATAATTAAGAAATATAGGTTAATAGATAGTTATCTATAATAGTCAAATTTGTAATCATGATAGTTAGGTTTTCTAGATATACAGAGATATATTTCAGTTAGATAGAATCTTCAAACCTTTCAAAGACCTATGGAAAATGGAATTTAAAATGTTTAAGAACTTAGGACTTTTAATGACAATGAGACACATCTGCTCCTGGCAGCACCAAATTACTTTAAGGGAATGATGGACATCTAAGAGGCTCCTCATAGAGTTTGTTAGCCATTTGGGTAAGAAACTGCTCCTGTCTGAACTGCTTGACTGCATGCTGTATAAACTGGACATGTAGGACCCACAGAAAAATGACTGCTGAAGCTGTTTAAAGAAAGTGAGACAGTCCTTCAGGGTTCCTGATTCATGAAATTGTCTACCAGACATTCTGCAGGACACAGAAGAAAGTGACTGACAAACTGCCAATATAGGTAGAACTGTCAAATTTCCTGCTTCATGGAAAAGTCTGTCAGATACCTGGGCCTGTAAGCTGATTATAGTTGCCTCAATGTTACAGAAGAACTCTGGGCGACTGTCCAGGCAGTGAGATGTCTCTGTAAATTCTAGAGTTTTGGAAGTTGCTTATAATGCACTTTCTGTTTACTTAGGTAATATAATATCTTTCTGGAGTCTTTGATGGAATTGAAGAATAGATAGGTATAGTTATAGTTTTCCTCAGTGATGATAAAAGACAAAGCAGATATAAATGTTGTAACTGTAATTCTTGCTTGATACCTGTTTTGATATATGTAATTTTACTATGTTAAAGTTAAAAACCTACTTCTTTTTTAGACAGAAAAGGAGAAATGGTGTGGGAAGTCCTTCTGTTTATGTGGTTTTTTTTTTTTCGGTTAATGAATAAAACTGTTTTGGCAAATGGCTTGGCAGAATAGAACTAGGCTGGGAAAACTAAACTAAATGCTAGGAGAAAGAAGGTGGAGTCAGTAGAAGCCATGTAGCTATTGCTGGGGACAAATGCCCTGCATCCTTGCTGATAAGCCACAGCATGTGGTGATACACAGATTAATAGAAATGGGTTAACCCAAGATATAACAGCTAGCTAGCAATACACTTAAGTGATTGGCCAAGCAGTGATTTAAACAATATAGTTTCTGAGTGGTTATTTCGAGCCTGGGTAGCTGGGAACAAACAAGCAGCCTCCAACAACACAAGTGTTATAGAAAATAAAAACTCATAGAGACAGAGGAGAGTAGTGGCATCCTAGGGACATCTAGTTGTTGTCAGTAACAACCATGGGCATCAGAACCTCCCTGAAGAAGATGCTAGCCCAACTGGTGAAATGATAATGGAGCTCACTACCTCCTTAATTATCTCCTTCCAGCTAGATTCACTGAGAACCACTTCCTTCAAACATTTCAGTCAGCAAAACACAACAAAAGAACAAGAAGGAAGAGGGCAAATAAGCAAACAACAATTAGGAGCCAGAAGCTCTCAAATTCATTTGTTAATATTCATTTTTCTCCCTTTAACACTTGCTGCAAAACAGCTAAAGATACATTGATAAAATTTGTTCCCTTTGGTCTAGTCCTATCTCTCAACATATCTCTGTTCCTGTTTCTGGTCTCTTGACACAGAGGCCTAAATCTCTATGACTGGTAACAGAAGGCAGGCTGGTGTGTAGCCTGAATGAGGCTAATCAAAAAAAATATTTATTTTGTGTATATGTGTATTTTCCCTGAATGTATGCTGTGCACAATGTATATGCCTGGTGCCCATGAAGGCAAGAAGAGAACATTTGTTCCTCTGGAACCGTAATGGAGACATTGGAGTATCATAAGCTAACATATGGGTTCTGGGAATCGAACCTAGATCCTCTGGCAAATCAGCCAGTGCACTTTACTACTGAGCCATCCCCTAGATCTGGCATTTTTTGCTGGTGTCATCTAGAAATCTCACTTGAGGTTTTCTAACTTCTCACAGCTCTTGTTTTGGATTGTTTGCAAATGACTTCTGGTCGCTCTTTCATTCTCACCCTGTGGTGAGTTAAACAACAAATGGTCCCATAGGTTCCTTTACTTGAACACCTAGGGTCATCAGTTGGTGGTGCTGTTTGGAAAGGGAGTGGAACATTTGGAATTACAGCCTTGCTCGGGGAAGAACATCACTGGGCTTTGAGAGCTTATAGCTTCATCTCATTTCTGGTTTGGAACTGGTAATCTTGGTTGCCTATTTTTACTACACCTGGAATAAACTAAAACCCAAACAGCTAGACATATCTATGAGGGTTTGTTTGCTTGATTTAATTGGATCAATTGAAGTGGGAAGACCCAACTTAAAGCTACAGCTTCTGGTGGCAGCCCACATAAAAGGACATGAATGAAGGAAGTTTTTGTTTTCTACCCACTTGTCTTCATTCTTACCTAGTAGGTTCATCTATCCTGTTCCTGAACTGTTTTTCGTTTTTTTTTTTTTTTTTTTTTTTTTTTTTTTTTTTTTTTTTTTTTTTTTTTTTTTTTTTTTCCTGCTGGTGTTAGAACCTACTCCATCAGGACTCTAATGCAGACTGAAAACAACAGCTCTCTAGGAACTCCCTAGGACTCCAGCAACGAACTGGGACTGCTGAGAAACCTAGCCTCATAGACTGAACAACTACCAGACCCTTGGCCTTTCTTTCAAGAGACAGCCACTGTAGGACTAGCTGGACCACAGCCTGTGAGTCAGTCTAGCATGTGTATGGCATGCAAGCGCACACCCACCCACCCACACACACACACACAAACACTTTCGCTTCTTCTTTAGAGAAGAATCTTGAGTAATACATGGTTCTTTTTTCTTCCCTGCTTCCTGCACCTGGATAAAGATGGAATCTCTTAGTTTCCTATTCCTGTTGCCATGCCTTCCCCACCATTAGGAATATCTAACCCTCTGAAACACTAAGGAAGGTTGTTTAGTTATGGTGTTTTTTCACAGCAGCAGAACAGTAACTAATACAGACTCTTTATTTTACCTCATGTTCCTTCTTTGCCCTCAGACCCCTATCTATCACACTGGCCCTTTCAGGTGACAACAGGGAGCAACTACATGACATAGACATTACTTTCTCTCTATTGAACTTTTTATGACTACATTTTTTCATATTTCTTAAAAGAAAACAAACTATCTTTCTCATTTTACATACCAATTCCAGTTCCCACTCCTTTCCCTCCTCACATTCCCTCCAACTTTTTCCACCCCCCCATCCACTCCTCAGAGAGGGTAAAGCACATTCCTTTGAGGAAGGTCCAAGGCCCTCCCTACTATACCTTAGCTGAGCAAGGTATCCATCCAAAGAGAATGTGTTTCCAAAAAGCCAGTACATGCAGTAGGGATAAATCCTAGTACCACTGCCAGTGGCCCCACAGTCTGCCCTGGCCATACAACTGTCACCCACATTCACGGCTACATTTTTAATCTTCCATTAAACATAATTTACTTTGCAATTACAAGATAAATATTTTTTGATCAATGAGGACTTAAATTTATGAGAGAGTAGTACTTAACAGTACCCTTCCCATCTAAGCAACTCTGATTCCTGTCTGTTCTTTAATTTAAAATGCTTTCATCTCATTATGCCTTACTTAAAATGTGGATGATTTCCTGTTAATTGGACATATACTAATAAAATGGTTTCTCTGCCATTATCAAATCTCTCATATAATTCACAATGGAGTCTGGAATTCAGGTTACAAGAACTTGTTAAGCGCTCACAGAGATCCCCCAAACACAGTTAATAGAAGGGAAAGGAGTTTCAGAGGTGGCTGAATAGTTATGTAAAGCAGTCAGCTTGGTGAATAGTGACTGCTCTCCTGCCAAGGGATGGTCTGTAATTGAAGCAAGGGACTGATGGATAGCACTGTTGTCCAGTGGAAGAACTTGCTAATTGTCTCCTTCTCACAGCTACCAAATCTTGAAATAGCAAAGAAAGTTACACAGGCTTAAGAAAGATTTTAGAAGTGGGAACTCTATGCCAGGGTTGGATTACAGAGGTATACCCTCTGAATATATCATCACTGTCGGGCTTACCTAGAATTATTTGTGAAACTCATGGATTTTATACTACACGTGTTCAGTGGTAGGTATTTCCAGAATGCAACACAGATTACCCATGAGTTCAGCAGACTATGGTTACAGTTAGCCTTTCAAACACGTTAATCAACCTAACATTTTTTTTTTTTGCTGCAAGTATATGAACAAGAGCAACACTATGAATTATTGGAGGCCTCTGGGTCTCCCTGCATTCTCATTTGTAAGTGTGGGAGCAGTTGTGAGCAGGTGCAGGACACCTGGAAAGGTCACCTCTAGGTTCTTCATGAATGGGGCATGCTCCCTGTGACGCTCGAGCCATGGCAATGAGTGTTCTATTCAGGATTGTTCTGTCCACTTTTCCTGAAAATGTGTGCAGTTAAAATCTATGGCATGTAGTCTCACACCTCCATATTCCTATTGCCTGGCACTGGCTCCCACCCGGAACTGTAATACACAGTTCATCTCCCTGTGCAGCACAGGAGTACAAAGACATCCTGAGTGGTAGATAATGTTCTTGTTCCTGTCTCACGGATAAGAAATCGGAAACCCAAAGGGTAGAGTTCCTTGCATAAGGTGATCCAGGTGCAAGCAAGAAAGGAAGACCCGAGCTCTTTAGTCACCATTGTGTCCAGTACTGAGTGATCTCTAGTGCATTTGGGGGTGAGCTGGAAAAGGGAGACCTTCAATATCAGGAACCTGGAAAGAATGCTCCTTCCCTTGGGACTGTGTTTCTACTGTGGGCATATTCCCTTCAGGATTAAGCCAAATTTCAGTGGTTCTCCCTATAAAGGCAGGAGAGAACATATATTACTGATATTTGAGAAATCTATCTTGGGTACAAATATTCAATACTCAATATTTCTGTAATTACAATTTCAGGAAAAAAAATTTAGGGAGGGAAAATGATCTAAGAAGTCCAGCAGGGGTGTAGCCCAAAGAGGCTGCAAAACAGCTCCACACTGCAGCCGCCTGCCTGACTCCGGCAGCCTCAGGTTAGAGGCTATCAACATCAACACATTTCTGTCTTCTAAAGCAAACACACTGCAGTCTATTTCAACAAATGCTTTGTACAAAACCGAAGCTACCAAAGTCACTCTTGATCCTTTCTGCTGTCCCCAAAATAGTGTAATTGTGACCGATGAGGACAGGCTAATAGAAAAGTGGCAACGTCCATGAACAAAGCCCAGTGGTACCTTAAATTAACAGCTGAAAACTACAAGCACAGGAATCCATTCGCCACTCTTCAACAGGAAGCATTAAAGGAAAAAAAAAATACATCTCTTCATACAAAGCATTTGGTTCTAGAGGAGAGCTGGCTGCCTGCATTGCAAACCCAGAAACCTATTGTGGCAGATGAGAAGGCTTTTGAATAAATACTTGTTAATAGCGTAGACAGTTAAAAGAATACAAACATCCCATTGCATGACGTGAGAGTTCTTTAAAAGACATCTCCTCTACTTAAATATTCATGTTTCAATTAAAATGTACACCTACTTTATTAGCCACACCAGGTCCAGCTCAGATCAATAACAGCAGCACTAGATGGAATTCTAATGAAGATAAACAACTCCGAGTCCTCCCAGCTCCCCCTGGGCACTGACACACAAAGCTGCCTTTCATGACTTGCTGCAAGATATTTTACAGTCACCTGCCTCATGCAAATGAGGAGGTTCATGTTTATTCATGACGAGAGTTACAGACCACCTTTCATTCCATAGGCGGGCTCAGTGAACCTAAAGAGCGCCTTTTGCCCAGCTATGGAGCAGAGCATGCCTAGGAAGAGGACTTCTGAATATGCAGTTGTCTTCTGTAAAGCACACACTGAAAGTTAGTAAGCCAAAAGCAATGCCAAAAGCAAGCATTCCCCTTTGAAGCGCAGGCATTTGCTGGCTTTAACATTTTAAACGCCATCCCATTTTACACCACACCATAACCCGCTAGAGGCTGGTTATTTTCTGTGGATCCTCCTCGGGGGGATTCTCAGAATGCTTCCTTCTGGTCCGTTCTCCAGTTCTTCCTAATTGGGATTTTCTCCCCTTGACACAGATGAAGCTCACAGCTTGGCTATGGGCAGCTGCTTTGCTGGGCCTGGGTTGTCCCAGAGCAATCTGTGATATTTTAAGCATCCACGGCTTTTCCTCCGTGAGTTTAAGCTTCCAAGTGTGCCTCGCTTATTTTGCTGTTGGATCAAGTTCCAAAATAGCCCTGTGACTCCACGGTAAGGGCGCTTTTAAAATTGTCTCTTCCAGTTTGGTACATCGAAACAGGCAAAGTCATGTGTTCTTTGTAATGTTGACGGCTTAACCATCATCAAATATGTCTGGACACGTAGTTAATGGCTGAAGAGGCCTTAATTCTTACCAACTGTCATGGACATAAGATTCCTGACACCTGCTGGTTTTCGATTAGGCTGCTATCAAAGTGTGCCAACATGGAAAACCAAGGCAGTTCATAGAGTGGCTGGAAAAGAAGTCACTGAAATCAGCAGCCATTTATTTTTGTTCCTGTTAGAAGGTTAACAATTCAGTTCAGAATTTAATGGAAGGGTCAGGAACGTCTCCACCATCGGCTATCATTTTACCATAATCTACTAAAAATGAAAAAGCTGTTTACTCATGCTTCACAGAAGATTTATCTTACGATTTCTAACAAGAAAAAAAAGCCATGTTACATCTGCTTATGAATTTACTTCCTCAAAATATTTTTATATTTATTACTTCAATTACTATAACATTGCCATAGGAGAAGATGAGATGCCATTTCTATTCTTAAAATTTCTGTTAATTTCCAGGCAGAGAATTCTTGAGTAGCTAATGGACACACGGTCGCAGCACTCTATTCGTGCAGGAAATCTGTATGAGCTGGAGATAGGTGTGGCACAAACTGACAGACAGGAATCCCAATGACAGAAATCACTTTAGATGATCAACTCTAGCTTCACGAGAATATCCATGGGCAGCTTTTACCAGCTCATGGGTTCAGCCATCTGTGGTTCAACTACCTGCTGGGATAAGAGGCCCCAGGTGCTTCAAATGTACCCAAGGCTGAGGAACACTGCCACATAGATCCATATTTCACATGTAAGCCCTTGTTAGAATATTTAAAACGCAACAGTAATAACCCACAAAAGCATAAAATATCCTTGTACCCCAAAAAAATCAAAAATGAAGGCTTCCGATGATGGTTGGGTCACTTGTGAGGGGAGGTTAACTGGTGACGTCTTCCCCGCCGCCCATGAAAATGAATAATGCATGCTCTAAAATATTGGTAATAAAAGGCAAAAACACAGAATACAAACTCAATGGCCTGAATCAATGGATTATTCTGTAGACTGCTATATTGAGAAAAATGAAAGTACTTCTCAAAGCATAAATATTTTAATCACTCTCCAATTCTACTTCTCTTACATAAATAAGAAAACCATTCCATCTGCTGCTTCTCAGGCCTGGAAGAGCCGCAGACAGCTGCTTCTCCAAACACTTTCTTCAAGCAGTGGCATTGATAGAGGCATTACCTAGCATAGCGCATTCCAGAAATCTTCAGACCAAAGTCCAAGCCATGTGGGTAGCAGAAGCTATCCCTGCCACTGATAGAACACGGCATATGTCGACAAAATTAAAATGTTGAATTAAGGACCTTGAGGCACCCAATTCGATCTGCCTTCCCTGCTCTGTGCAAACCGACCAGAGCCTGAGATCGGATCCAGAAGAGTTCAAAAGCAGGCTGGGTTCTTTTCAAATATTTCTTGGATTTGAATTTGGACAGT
Organism: Alexandromys fortis; assembly: GCF_014885135.2. Taxonomy (NCBI): domain Eukaryota; kingdom Metazoa; phylum Chordata; class Mammalia; order Rodentia; family Cricetidae; genus Alexandromys; species Alexandromys fortis. The sequence continues at coordinate 18,020,829 of NW_026067924.1, forward strand.
CTCGGGAACATGAAATCATTTAAGTCATCTATCAGGAACTCTGAACCCACATTTGTTCCTCAATTCAATCTCCTCTGCTACCGAGTTAATAACAAGAAGAAAAGTGGAAACTGATTTCCATTTCAGCACTTCTCTCTCTTTCCATTTACCACTGAGTAAAGCAGCACAGTGGCAGATACACAGGAAGCAAGAAGAAAAGAAATTTAAAAAAAAAAAAAGAGAGAAAGACTAACCTCAAATTGCATTAGTGGCGTTACATAGCACCCTCCCTTTTTTTTCTCTTCTTATTTTTCTATAATAAAAAGGTTACTGCAGGCAAAATCGGGACACAAAAGAAAAGGAACAAAATTATATCTGAATTTCAGCCGCTACTAGCAGAACTCCCAAATTATGCCTACCAGTAGAAATATCAAGCAAAAAAGCTTACCTATCAATATTACATTAAAAGTTGTTATTAACACTTCAAGATCAAATACAGACACAAACAAAATGTAGGCTACGATGGACAGAAACACGCCCTCCAGGGATGCCCATGTTTTAATCCCCAGCACTTGTGACTGTGCTACGTGTCAAAGTGTGATTTAGATTACAGGTAACAACTTCAACAACCTTAAGACAGAGTGGTTATTATCCTTGATTACCTACATTCCATACAATCCAGGGATTCTTAAAAGATATCAGAGGGATGGGATGGCATCAGAGAGGACTGGACCCACAGCTATTGGCTTTGGTGAGGGAGAAACAGGATGCAAACCAAGAAATTCAGCAGCCTCTAGAAGCTAAAGAATGCAAGGCAACAAACTCTCTTCTAGAATCTCCAGACAGAAACAGAGCTCTGCGGAAGCTGTGACTGTCGCCCAATGAGACACCGTTAGCTTCTGAACTATAGGACAGTCAGATAAGAAATTTGTATTGTTTAAATCTGTAGTCATCTGCTGTAGTAGCAATAGAAAATGAATATATATGCTATTTACCATTTATATCTATGTATCAGTCTATTTATATTTCAATAAATCTAGGTATGCATTTATCTATCTATCTTTGATAAGCTGTTCGAAAATAAGCAGGAAAAAAGCATGACTGAAAATTAAAAGGCTTTCCCATCTTGACCCTTCTCTGGCACTCATTCTTGAATCAGTGTTATAATATATGACGGTGAGGCTGCCGTCCCCTGGAGGAGTGAGTGAGTGTTCCAACGTTTAAAGCCGAGGCTCAATAGCTGTCCCCCGCAGCATATGAAGTCACACTGAACCAGGGCAGAGTGGCCCAGCCACTTTGAAAGGCTGTGAATGATGCCTTTTCCGAATGTAGAAGGCCTTCTTTCTCTGGGGCGATTTGCACCTGAATGGCAGAGTCTTTCATAATCAAGTGAAGTACAGGGAAGAGGCTGTGGCTATGATTGCCAGTGAACTAATGGCTCCTTACCTCCCCATCCTCTCTGAACCATGCCTGCTCAGGCAATGCTGATCACATCCACGGTGACTCTGAACTGCAACCTGCAGATCAGCACTCAATGTGGGGCACATTGGCATGACCAGATTTCAGCAACCAGTACCAGACACAAAGGAAAGATGGTAGACACCACAGAGCAAAATACCCCGTGGGTGAGGTGACTACGCCCAGGAAGATGGGCAGGTCAGTGCCTCACTGAGGCTTCAGCTCTTTTCCTGCTTTTCTTTTTTTTAAGCCTGTAGTGGTTCGAGATGTCACAAACCAGAACTTGTGAATGAAACAAAATGGATGTGACATACATTCAGAGAGAAGGCACCAGGAAGGCAAGTGCAGTTGTAATTTAGATATGATATATGCACCAAGGCTACGGAAGTGGGGCACCAAATCCTTAGCCTCTTAAAGACAGTTACGATCTAGAACCAGGAGGGTGGGCTTGGGCAATGAGTCAGAGCCTTATTTAGAAGCAAGTTACAAGTTTTACAGGCTAAACTATACCTGCTCAGACCCCCAAGCTCATCCTCATTAGCCATGACTTCACTATTATACATGTCTATTGATGGATAGAGATGTTCTTTGTCCCTAAAAGCAGGAAGTTTATTTCTAACGCCTGCAAGTTAACCAAGAAATTTAATGAACCTTCTCGCACCCATGGAAATGGAAAGGAAAAGTCATACTCTTGAAAGTAATGATACCAGAAGAACAAAGAAACAAGTCCTGATGAGAGGGCTCAGCAGGCAGAGGCGCCTGCCACACAACAAGCTTAAGGACCTGAGGTCAAGGCCTGGAACCAGCACGGTGAAAGGAAAGAACTGGCTTCTGCAAGCTGTCCTCTGCACACACACCTATGCAACAAATACACGTAACAACAATGTCTAAAGGTTCCACAGCATCTTCATGCGAATAACCAAATACTTACTCTAAACCAAGAAATGGTACATGTAACCCTGTTTCCGGAGAGAGATAGCCCCTCTCTGATAGCAAGACTTCTTACTTGGACATAGAAGGCAGATGATCTTAAGACCTTCACATGACACAATGACACCAATGTGCAAGGCACTGCCTACCTGGTTGTGTTGGCTCTGTACTTGTCTTCTGCATAGCTTCCCTAATAACCTTACACCAGTGACACGGGGTTCTGTACCAAAACCACAAAGGATCAAATCACCGTGACAAAGTTTCTCCAGAAAGTATCTCTGTTGGTGGCCTTCATTAGACAAGGGGCCAAGGCTGCTCCTAACAGATAGATGGCTACTGGTTGCTTCCATTTTTGGTACAATTTAAAATCACAACCCGTTCCTTCTCTTCCCTTGGCTTCTACTTCCACGCACAGCTGAGGAAACACAGTATACCACGTTGGAGGCATGAGCTCCAAACCCGTCTGACGATGTGACGCACACCAGGCTACCCCAGCCACTTTACCTTGTTGAAGTCTTCAGAAGTTGCCCTCATTTCCTTCCATGTCTTGTTCAGGAGCTGGATACAGATGCAGAAGAACTCCTCAAAGGCTCTGTCGTGGGTGAAGAACATCGGGTGGAAGTCATTGCAGGTCTCGCTAGCTGGAGGAAAGAGAAGCGAACAAAGGCAAACATTTTACCATAGCCGAATATGAAGCCAACCCACATCAGGAGTCCGCAGAGACAAAGGGACATACCTTTGATTACACAGCCATGGAGAAAAGGACCTTTGAAAAGGCACCAAAGGACCGCTCCCGCCCTTAAAAGCTGAAGGCCAGGGTTTCAGAACTATTCTTAGGCACATGTTTTGACTGTAAAATGTCAGTTGCTCATCCACCCCACAATGTGACCCCAAAGGCTTTGTTCCAGGAGCGCTGGGATAGGTGACCTTTGAAAAACTATTCCAACTGTTTTCTGAGGCACAATGCTTTTATCACCCTAATAGGATAATAGGCAGAAGATGGGCTTTTCTGAACATACAATTAATTCCAACTTTGAAAACAGCATCTATGATTATTTCTCCAGGGGACATTTTCCCCCCTTATGGCCGCGAGCAGGGCCTATACGTGATCATTCGCCATCTGATGCCACTGACCATTTAATTTTACAGGCCAGGCACAGATGGCTGGAGGTCAAAGCATCCCGAATGCTCTGAATGCTGCAACGTCCAGTTCTCACAGACAACCAGGAAATTAGTTAGGACTATTTCCAAACCCAACTCTAGTGATCTTCCTTGGGAAAGATCCAGGCCAGCCTTCTCCCTCCCTCTCTCCCCTCAGACCTGCACTCCAGGCCCCTTTTCACCTCCCAGCAATCTTCCAACTTTGCACTTTAATAGTCCTTTGAAAAACAAAAAGAATTATTTTTTTTATGTGTTAAATGCTTCACCTACATGTATGTAAGTATCCTGTACATGAGTGTCTAGTGCTCATGAAGGCCAGAAAAGGAAATCAGTACCTGTGTCATGGAGAAGGATATTGTAGAGTTTGGGGAACTCAGCTTTGCAACCAGCTCCAACCAAAAACAAAAACAAAAACGAAAACAGAAACAAAAAACCCAAGATTTAAACACACACACACACACACACTTGCACACATGTTGGGGAACCTTTGCCAAACAATTATCTTTAAGAGGTGGGACCAAGTTAGGGTGTGGCTTTCTGGGACCCAGAGAAAAACGATGCATGGCCTAGGTGTTCTCTCTCTCTCTCTCTCTCTCTCTCTCTCTCTCTCTCTCTCTCTCTTTCTCTCTGTCTCTCTCTGTCTCTCTGTCTCTGTCTCTCTCTCGTTCCCTTGCAGCACAGCTGAGCTTGGACTTCTCATTCCTCTTTTGTGAGTTTTCCCTTTATAATAAATAAAAATAAAATTGGTTTATCTTTTAGCTAGCCTTGTTATTTCCTAAATCAAACTAACATTTATGGTTGGTGCTGAATCGTGGGGCTCTAGCCAGCCATAGTCAGGCTCCACCATTCATATGGGAATAGGATTCTCATGCAGCGCCGCTAGCCACGGTCCTTCATATTTTCTCATTAAATGCCTCAAAGCTTCTCCAAGTCCTCAGGCACCTTGGCCACCTGCGACTGCAAGACTGGCTTCTGGGTCCAGTTTTTTCCAGCGCTCGCAGAAGCTCAGGCAGGACACAGTCTTTCCCGGGTGTCTCTGTTTGGCATTGCTTTCTTACTCTCTTTGTGCTCGTGTGGCTGCTGACCAGTCAGGGACTTCAGTGGAACATACGGTCTCTGTTTTACACTGAATAATTGTTTTTAATTTGAGCATATCTTTCAGTATTTAAAGCTAAAATCTGATTCAAGCCGGTCATGCGGCTACAAGTATGCTGCAACCCCTATTGGCAGGTAACAGTTATTAAACCTACTCCAAGGGCAAGATGACAGACAATTTAACAATCCAAGAATTCAATAGCTTTTTTACTTATACCATGTATGATGTTATGCAAGGTTTATATGATTTCCCTCCTATAGAAGGTGCTAAGATATTGTCTGAGAGAATTCATATTGTTAAATGTATTAATCAGACTCTGACAAATGGTTAGGATAGATTGACTGATAGAATGTCTCTCCAGGAAGGTAATATGCATGCTATAAAAATTATGTCCAAGGATGAGATGTTATCTTTGCTGGACAGACTTCACTGTCCAGTAAATTCACTTGGAATTCTCAATGAGGTCATTAAAACAGAACCCTGGACAGGAGATCAAGACTTTACAATAGGCAGTGGTAAAAAAGATTTGAAAAGATTGAGAAATTTATCAAATTTGTTGACCAGGGACAAAAGGTACAAAGACAAAATGTAGCCTCATCAGTATGTACCAAACTCCAGGGTAGCTTTCCCAGAGTTCTCCTACCTTTCCAGTTATATCATCAGAAAGAGCATCTGGCACCAAATATCCTAAGGTAGCCAAAGCATATACATGGGATCCCATATGTATAACTGATATAAAGGAAATCAAAGAAGTAATTGTATCTTAAGGAATACATTCATCCTTCATTAGAAAAATGTTCAACCTGTGGGCTTCAAGTAACAAGGCAACGGCACAAGATTGGATTCAGTTAATTTCAGCTGTCCTAGAAAATGGACCCCAGCTGCTTTGAAAGTGTTATTGGAGAGAAGAAGCAAAAATTTTAGAGCCACAGGAAAAAGCAAAAGGACTTCAGATTTCCCAAGATCAAATTCTGGGTGAAGGAGATTACTCTGATCCTCAGGATCAGGCTCTTCACGATGAATACACCTTGTCCCTATGTAGCACAGCAGCTTTAAATGCTTGGGACAGGATTCAGGAACCAGAAATGAGAATTAAATCATATATTAGGGTTAAACAGGGTCAGAGAAAATCCTTTAGTGACTTTTTACAAAGATTAATTAAGGCTGTATAAATAGGACCCAAAAACTAGACATGTACTAATTGAATCTTTGGCTTTTGAGAATGCCAACTTAGAATGCAAAAAGATCCTTAGGCATTTAAAGATCAGATCAGCACCAATGGATGAATGGATCTTGCATACAATGAATGTTGAGACATTTCATTGTAGTACTGAAGCTTGGGTAGGAGAAGCAATTTCCAATGGTTTGAGGAGACATCAAAATACCAAATGTTTTAATTATGGTAGAATAGGACATCTGAGAAGGGATTGTAGACAAGAAATTCCTAGGAATAATGTCTCCTCTGAGAATGGCAAAAATAGGAGAACTCAGCATTCAGGTAAATGTAGAAGGTATGGTAAAAGTCGACATTGGACCAATGAATGTAGGTCAACAAAAGACAGACAAGGCAACCCAATACCATCAGGAAACTCCTTGGGGGGGGGGGGCTCTCGCAGGCCCCCAAGTCAAAAGTGGTCCATTCATTCCCAGTTACTGTAGAGGACATGTCTCACCAGGAAAATTAAAAATTCCAGTGTCTACTGTAAATAAAACATATTGATCTGGATGATGGAATAGATATGGAAGATGAATCAAAAACTCCAGTAGGATATAGAAAATGAATATTCTGGCAGACTTCTATAAATGTGCCAAGAAGAAAACAAACTCCACGTGGAGTGTCCAGAGGGGAGAGACTGGGCAGGTCAAGAGCAGAGCTTACTGCAAAGAACTTCTCCTGCAGAGAGTCAAGCTGCTTGCCATGCATGTGAACATCCACTTCACTTTTGGTACAACCCTCTTCTGGTACAGGCCCACAGCCAGTGACCTCTGACATTCCTCCAGAGAGTATGTTATGCTCTGGCAGCTGTTATGTGCCACCATATACATCCATAGGCCTTATGAGTATAGTGATTCTATACATCTGCCCATCTAAAGCAGCAGCAACTGGGTGTATTTGTACAGCTCCACACTTCTGAAAGGACAACTTGATATGCAGATAAGCAAATGTCACTGTACATCAGACAGCATGAGGACGGAGGTTACCAGCAATGCAGTCATGCAGAAAGGACCTAGAAGCAAAGATCTGGATTCATGTCCAGCCCATGCCAAGCAGGGGAAAGTCACTTAGCCCATTCTTAGCCCATATTATCTTAACTAAAATGTAGAAATGAAACTCACTCTGCCTTCTTTCTAGGCTTTAGAGAGAATCACATACCACAACTCATTTTTTAAAATGCCCTGGAAAAGATAAAAGTTAACATAAACGTGGAGAGAGGTGCTGGTCATGACAGCAAGCCTTATATGCCAGCACACCATTCTAAAGTCTTTCCTCTATTTTCTTGTTAAGTTTGTTCACATCCCAGCAATGAAAAGCAAGAAAATGCAAATAGAGTCACTCCATCCCAGAGAGGCACCAGCAAATGTGAGTTTGACCTGAGACACAAAGCTATTCAGGGAGTGTGGAACACCAATACAGGCCAACTGTGCAGCTTGATGCCCTGGTCAATGAGCCGTCAGTCTCCCTTTCATGAGCACTGGAGCCCACGAAATTTGCAAGTCTACAGAAGCAACTTAAGATGCTATTACCATCCAAGAACTCATTATTAATCACATTATCACAGTATCATTTTTGGACCTAGTATGATTATATGTGTACTTTATGCCCTAGTTAAATTTTTATAGCATTACTGGAGCTGAGGCAGCTCCAAAACTCAGGAGCCCCATTTTTACTTGGATGGAGAGAGAGGAGAGGAAGCTCATAATAATAGGCAGTATTTATTGGATCTACATTATGTGCTCGGCGCCACAGGCACTATCTTAGTAACAACCCAGGAAGGTGGGCATTATGGGTATCTTCATTTTATACTGAAGGAAGGTAAAAGTTGTCGAAATGCAACCTTCCATCATGAGTTTTTTTAGGTGGCTCTAAGTAAGCATTTGAAACCTACAATTTAACTGGCCTAACAGTAGGCTCCTGGCCTTCACTGACATCAGGAGTACAGGGAATTTCCTGGTGGTTGCTGCTTAGAAAATTAATTTCTCCCTGCATGTTCCTGGACCTCCTGTACCCCTCCTTCAACAAGAACCAAGATCATGACCTGCAATGCAATAGGGCTTCTAGAAAATGCACAGCCACTGCTTGGTGGTTGAGAACGCATGGCCTTGTGATCATAGCAATAAAGTCAGCAATTCTACCACTGTGAACCCAAACTGTACGGTGATTTTGTCTAAGTTAGAGTCGCTTACTTACAAACACAAGGGAGGTGTATTAGCTTCTTTTTTACTTTCCATTGTTTCCTCTTTTTAAAGAAAACAAGAGATTCAGAAAGATGAGATGACTTTTCACATTGTATAGTATCTTAGTTACTTTTCTGATGCCACGACAAAACACAATAACCAAGGCACTTAAAAGGCAGAGTTGAAGGGGGCTTAAAGTTTCAGACATAGGTCTATGACAATCATGCTGGGGAGCTTGACAGGAGGCAGGTAAGCATGGTGCTGGAGCAGCCAAGAGTGAACATCCTGATCCACACTGGAGTGGGTAAAATTAATTGGGAATGGCTTGGGCTATTGAAACCTCAAAGCCTACCCCCAGTGACACACCTCCTCCAACAAGGCCATACCTCCTAATCCTTCCAAAATAGTTCTACCTTCTGAGGACTAAACATTCGAATATATGAGTGTAATGGGAGCTATTCTCATTCAGACCGCTATACACATAGACTGTGTTTCTAGGATTAAAACTTGGGTAGAAATGACTCCAAAGCCAATCACTGCTGTTCTATTGTGCTCTATGTTCTTAGTTGGGTTTGTTGGTTAACTGACTCTGCTGAACCTCCCAAACATAAATCTAAAGCGATAACATTTTTTTATTCATCACATTTTTACAAAGTAAAATCTTTCAAGGGGTCAACTTTAAATGCTTAAAGCACATTTCAGGGCTGTGATTCCTCTGCTTTTATTCTGTTACTCATGGTCCAAGAAGAGATCTGGTTGCCAGGGACACTGTTTTCTTCTCTTTTCTTTGGGTCTGGGTCAAATTTCATCTTGATAGCTCTCTTAGATACCAAGAAGATCAACTTAGTACCAAGCTTCTGGTACATAAAGATACTCTTGGTGTCTACCACATACCAAGCTACCCATGTGTAGTCAGTCACCAGTGAAGGTACACTGGATAAATTCATGTGATTGATGCATTTCAAGAACCTTATAACTTCAGGTGCATGTAAACAGAAACCCAATTTTGAGCTTGATAATTTTACAGGTGGTTATAAAATACCATTTTCAGCTTCTCTTTTAACAAAGAGAAGTCACATGAACAAATCATAACCAGTGACAAAAAAAAAGTAGAAATTGCTCAGTAGAGTTTCCAGGAAAGGATCTTATAGGGGAAGGCTTGATTTGCTTATGCTCCTTTACTCCTGATTTCCTACTTAACCCATTCATGTTGGAAATGTAGGATGATGACTGGATTTCCATCATTTTGTCAATCTAAAAATGAGGGCTGTATCGTAGAGAGCTGTAAAGAGTTTTTGGTGCTACTGTGGAGATACCCTAACAACCCAAACTTGTTTTTCTGGAATTCTTTGTTTAAATCAATGTTCTGGGGGTTTGGATTTTTGTTGTGATAATTTTGCTTTGCTTTACTATGCTTAGATACTAGGTATTGATACAGAAAGTTGAAGTTCAGAAAGCCCAAAGATAGTAACTTAAGAAAACACATTCCTAAAATTATGTGGCAGTCCAAGGGGAGGGGGAGGCAGTAAGTACAAGAGCTATGGTCAAACATATTTGTATACAAACGTCAAATTTGATGTTTCCTTGCATGCTGTATATCCTTAGATGATTAGACTCCTGGAGCATGTCACATCAACTGTGAAATGCAATCATATGAGATGTTCAAAAGCATTACATTAAATCATTTCTATCAAGTACAACGCTGAAGAGCTTGGTGCACATTCTTTGCTATCCCACTGTCGCCAGTGACATTCCATAGCCGCATAGAGACTCTAACAATGCTAGGGATGGGAAAGGAAGAAGAATCTGAGGGCCTTGGGGTCCAGTAGATACGGAGGGCATGGAGTCACTCACTCTTATTGACTATGTTAAAACCTGTGGGAGTACTGAGAGCTCAGAGGGCAAATGTCATACGTAGAGGGAGCACTGGGCTGGGAACTCTTCTCTGAGATTTTTCTATTGGAGGTACTCCCATCATCTGCCCTCCACACACAGAAACCGATAGAATAATGGAGTTAGGTACGCTGCAGTGGAGAGCCAGGAAGAGAACCCAGCATCTTTCTGTCTGTGGAGCGTTTTCAGACTATCCGTGAAAGAACTGCCTTGTCATCCTCCTCCACTCCTGTTTTGTTTTTACTCTGCTTTGTTTGAGGCAGGGTCCCTCAGAATTCCTCAGGATGGCCTTCCATGCACAGTCTTAAATCAGCCTCCTGGGAATCTAAGCGTGTGCCACCCTGTTCAGTTCAGTCTCTGATGTTTTAAGACTAGCCCTTTCACTGTGGAGTAGGCAGGCAACAAATCAGGGGCAAGTTAGTCCTTCACAGGATATACGAGATACAACTAAATCACTTCTATGGGCTCTTTAAGGATCTTCCCGCATTAAAAATAAAAATAAATATTATTAGTGGTAGACTTTAATCTCTAAAACTCTCAAAAAGCAGACATTCAGGACCTGCCCTGGTTTGCCTTCTGTGGTTCACCAGGACTGAAAACAACTTAGGGGCAGAAAGGGCTTACTTCATTTTACAGGCTGCAGTCTATTGATCCAGGAAGGCCAAAGCAGAAACTCAAGGCAGGAACTTGAAGCAGAAACCACAGAACGCTGCTTACTGGCTGTCATCTGGTTTTATGCATGCTCAGTTATGTTTCTAAAACAACTAAGGTTCACCTGCCTAAGGATGGTGCTGCCCACAGTGAGCTGGGCCATCTTACATCGAATAGCAATCAATATGTCCCCACAGACATGTCCACAGGCCAGTGCCGATGGAGGCAATTCCTCAGTTAAGGTTCCCTTTTCCCTGGTGTGTCACACATTGGCAAGGAGAGTAGCTACCACAGAATCCATCCAAATCATCTGCTACAGCTGTCAGAAAGACAAAGTGGTACATCCAAGACTTGATGATAACAGAAGGGTCACAAAGATGCTTTAAATTCAACTACTGAGGTTCAAATCCTAGTTCTATCACCCGGGTTACACAGAAAAGAATTTTCATGATCTCTGCCATGGTCTTCTCATATGGAACACTAAAGAACATTTTATCAGGTAATGGAGAGGATGGGAATAGTAACCAGAAGACTAAGCTCAATGTAGTTTTTAGGTCAAGAGGGTTACTAACCTCATCAGTCATGGTGTAGATGTCTAGGGCTACCCACTTAATAAGGAGAGTTTGTAGATGATCACAAGGAAGTACTAGGTCTCAGGAGAAGTCTTTAATTCAGAGATTTAAAAAAATAGGGACAACATATGAAAAATAAGGAGGGTGAGCTTACTATTTTCTTTTAAGGAAAACAACAAGGGTTATTGAAGAAAGAAGCTGAAGTAGCAGGCAATGATTTTATAAATGAAATTTAGAGAAAAGCATTCAATGAGACAAAAATAGTAAGACATTTTAAAAGCCAAATTGTTCTTAAGCACGCTATTTTTAACTCGGTGAGATTCCACTTTATATGGGAGGATCGACTCATTGGCCAATTTGGAATATAAAGATACTTTCAGGGTTATAAGTCAGAATGCTAATTTGCTGACATTTAGTTCATCTGTAAGTAGCTATAATCTACACATGTAGCTTTTGAAAACAAGAATGTGGCACTCTTAAGTAGCACCTTGTCTGCAGCGTTCTCATCCCATTTGCTATTGCTGTAAGAAAATGCTGGATGCTCTGTAAAGAGATGCCAATGCCACTCACATTTCTGAGGGCATCAGCTGCCCCTAAGGCCATTGACTACGTGACAGATGGAAAAACTGTGGGAATGTTTGCGTGAAAGAGAGATTACATCCTAGGAAAAGAAGCCATATTTGTTTCTGTAAAATCCTATTCGCACGGGAGAACTCTCTCTAGACAACAAGCAATAACCCTAACCACAGAAATGCCTCCATTTCTGCAAAGTTCCACTTAGTGAGGTTACAATGGGGAATTAGCCTTCGGGACAAGCACTCACAGAATACAGAAGTCATCCAAAGCAGCAGCCCCTGCCAAAGTAGATGTGTTCTTATTTCTGTTGGACAATATGAGATGAGGCCCTCTCGTCCTGTGGGTCTCAGAAAATGACAGCTGCTGTACTACAATGAATAAGCTCTGAGCAGAAAGAATGCTTTCTAAAATTGCCGTGACCATGCAACCTCCCACCTCTCATCAGAGTTCCCTTCTCAGGTAACACTCTCGCTCTCAGTCCACCTCCCTGCACAATGCATGCACACATATACACATGCACACATGTATGCATGCACACGTAAGATAGTGCATTTTTCTTTTTTACTCTCTAATGCTCATAGAAAGCTAAGAGAACTTAGAGACTGTCTGCACTGAACCTCACAGCTTTTATCCATTCCTTTAGAGACCGGATGGTCTTCACATTTTACTGTGGTGCTAACGAATCAAAGTGACATTAACTGGCTAAGCTTAGTGTTTTCTGTGTGAGTATTTATTCTTCATAAGAAAATTGTTATGTTTTTTATACCTCTTCATATGAGCTAATGTAGAGCATTATATAAGAAAATTAGCTAACTAAAGATGAAATGACAAGATGACACTGGCAAGCACAGACCAATTTTGCTCTTTCATGGTAATTTTCTCAGACGCATGTAAATTTTAAAACGCTAAAAAGCTCTCCATGACCTGAGTTATGCAAAGAGAGTCTTTGGACTCATTTGGAACAACTGGGAGACATAGGCTTGAGAAGCACTGGGGAAATTATACTTTTTCTACCATGACATTCTGAGCCATTTGACTAGCTATGATCTTTGAAAATGTGCACTTTGAAAGATTAATAAATAGGGCTAACACATGTGGCATTTTACTGTAAAACTACAAATTACAAGGAAGAGGAGGAAGTCTTATACACTCAAAAGACTTTAATTTATGACAATTGCCGGAGCAATCAGAAAATGTCAGTAGCTATTCACGGCAGAGAAACTCACCTTAGGACTATCTGGGGTTCTACTGTAAGTCTGAATTACACATTTATGAATCCTCAGATGCAAATGCATACATATACCTTCGCGGGAAAATCATCTTGCTGTCCCCTAGAAGACCTTGGGCTTTCTATTTTTAGATCTGGTATTCCTTAACTGTTGGGTTTTGCAGAGAAACACTGTGTGGGAAGATGCTCAGAGTTCAGAACCTTTTGTAGGTAGGAGAGGTGAGGAGAGGAGAGCCAGGGCAAAGAACTTTCAGTTCCCTCATTTCCCTAAGTTCAGCCAATATAGAAGCTACCACCCCCGCCCCCGCTATTTCAGACAGAATCAGAGGCTTTACACTCTGTCAGCACTTCACGGCTCCTGAAGCTGGCTTTAATAGAACTCTGGGTAGTCCTTTTTACCATCTACCCAGCCTAAAAATAGCATGAAATCTACAATGACAGACACAGTAGTGAATCCAAGGCTTTACTGTTCGCTTTCCCTCTAGGCCTTTCTCCAGGTCTTAGAGAAAAGAGGTAAGAAATACTAAACCAGTGTTAGTGTTAAAAATCAAGACACCCATCTCACCAAAAATCTACTGAGGCTGTGTCTCAGGTATGGAGATCGGTTATAGAGGACCAGAGGGACTGAGGTGCCAAGCCTGGTATTCCCACAGAGTAGCAACGTGACTTTGAGTGTCCTCTGGTCGTGCTGGACCTTAATTTTCTCATTAAAATAAGAAGATATCTTTGATCTCACTGAGCTGTTAGGGTTAGACATTAATGTAAACTGAGTTATATGATATCAAAAATAAGTATCACAAAGATAAATATAAGTATCAGTTGTTACCAGTTTCAATAAAGAAATTAATGTATATAGCTCAAATGGTAAATTTAGAGGACCCAAAGCCATCAAATACAAAGGCTTATAAAATGACAGTACCAGAATAATTTTGGGAAGACACTAGTAGTACATGGATGGAAAAATAAAAGAGGGAGGAGAACTCGGCCCTCCAGTAAGAAACCTGCATATCCACTCAGTGAATTTAGGACACAAAAGGAGCGGGGGAGGAAAAGGAGGCCATCTGTCATGTATTAAGTGTTCTGCACATGCTAGCCACATAAAACGTACAGCATAAAGCGTGGCACTTTCTTGGAGCCAACGTAACTTTGGTTTAAGTTGTGGTGAAGTCTTACTGAGTCAGCTTTCCACAACTCAGCCCCGGTTTTTCTGTTAAGTCATAACTTAACACTGACAAGGTCATCTTGTGAGCTATTTAGCCAAAAGTGAATAGAGAGAAATCCCAGGAAATGAAGATTTCTGATAACAGAAGTGGAGCGACCCCTGGGAGTTTGCTTGTAATTATAAAATGAGCATGCTGATATGGCTTGCTCCTGTCCTTTGTCCACTCAGATCAAGAAAAGTAGGAAACAGGATTTGAATCCCTGGTAACCCATCTATGGGAGGTGGAGGGGGAGAACCCATCATTTCTGGAGGGCCTTTCAAGTGTGAGACCGCACCTTTTGGGCCTGAGGAGAAAAGGGGGTAGAGGAAATGCATTTACTGGAAAGGAGAATCAATCCTGTGAGTTTGCAATGCCCACCAGAGTGCAGCATTCTTAGCCTGCTAAATACAAGCCACCTGGCTTGGGGAATCAGTGTGAAGTTTAATTCTGTGGATCTAGATGGACTTTCCCTGATCTGTAGAGGTGGTTCTGGAATTACCATTTGAATATATATAAGCTGAGTATATGACAGCTTGTCCTACCTTATGTGGGTGGACGCCCACCCAGTGGCACCCACCCAGGTCTAATAAGACAAAATTTAGAGACAGGAGGAACCTGGGTCCATTTGTCCTACCCAACTGCTTGATCTGCGACATGTCAGCTCTGCTTCCTCTGTCAAGGACTGGGTCTGACATATCAGCTCTCTAGTTCTCAGTCCCTCAGAGAGAGATCAAATAATGTCACCAGTTTTACTGGGTTTTCTATTCCTACGCGACACATGCTGTTTGGCTGTTTGGTCTCCAATGACTCTACCAGTTACTTACTGATGCACTATTACTAAAAACTCAGAGAGAGAAATTGGGGTTCGACCTGAAGGTCAGAAAAGCAAAACAGCCAGCCACCGACTCTTACCTCTACCTCAGTCTGAAATGGTGATGCTGCCTCCAAGTATCTCAGAACGAGACTGAGACTGAGAGCTGTCTCCCCCCATGTTATAATCATCTCCAGACCTGGGATGAAAGGTGTGCACCACTGGGATTAAAGTTTTGCACTGCCTGGTTTCTATGGCAACTGATGTGGCTACTGGGATTAAAAGTGTATGTTACCACTGCCTAGTCTGTAAGGCTGATCAGTGGGACTGTTTTACTCCCTAATCTTCAGGGAAGTTTTATTAATTAAAATACAAATGAAACACCACTGCAAATACCTCATAATAAATCTCATAAATATAAATATTGTATATGCATGAATACATACAAGTTTACTTATGAGGATATGTGTGTGTATATATATATCACCTTTAGGCATCACTAACCGAAATACAAAGGCCTCAGTGAGGCAGCCAACTATGTTCTACCGAATACTGCCACTTTAACTGTTTTGTTGTTGTTGTTGTTTTGGGTTTTTTTTTTTTTTTTTGACCAGTGAGTAAGCTCTTAAAGTCAATCACAATTGATATATCAAACACCCCACCCAATTGTGCCTCCACGTGCTCGGCTGTGTGAAGCCCACTGTGTTAATCACCTTCTTCCAGACCAGCACTTTGCTGTGGGCCCTGCACCCCTGAACCTCCCATAGACTTAATCTTCTGCACCTGCTCGAGTCCCTCCAAGCAACGAGCCAATGAGAAACAGGACTGTGATTTAGTCATGTCTGGCCTCTTCACGGCCCCCATCCGCTCAGCCTTTGAGGAACACACACTCCCACCCCTTCTCTGGGTTCCCATCCTCCTGTGCCTCCGGCTTCACACCTCCCTTCTCTGTGGTTCTGATTGTGCCGCTCTTTATTTTGCCGGACAAGAAGCATTTCCCCAGCAGCTGTTGTGCAATCAGCTCCATCACAGCCCTCCTGCAGTGGAGCAGCAGACAGAAGGGGACTTGCTCAGGAAGGTGCCGCATCACACACTTCTACTGGATGCATTAAAGTAGTCCATCCTCCAACATGACCCAATGTCTGTCTACCCAACCTCAGCTTTCGTAGATGTTCGCTTAAAAAAGAACAATGGAAGAAATTAGCTCCTAAGTTCAATGGGCCTGTGTTTTGACAACTCTTGTATATTTTATGCCCATTCCTTACAGCAAAAAATTATTATTATTATTATTATTATTATTATTATTATTATTATTATTATTATTATAGTAGTAGTAGTAGTATTTTGCATTGGAGTTGCTGGTGTCTGTCTAGCATACTTTATCCCATCTCTGTGTCTCAGACTTTCCTTTCAGTTTGTTTTACTCTGACCTTCTAAACAATGTAGGGAGCCAGTATAAAACAGAACAACGAAGAATATTGTTAAAAAATAGTATAAATTCTGTAGCAATCCTGCAAATTGGGTCCTGCAATAAGAACAATGAAGACTATTATAAACACTGGAGAGGTGCCCTCAAAAAAAAAAAAAAGAAAAAGACAAAGAACATTACCAACAGGATAGAGAACCCCTCAAGAAAGAAAACAATGAAGACTATTGTAAAGAATATTATAAAGACTGTAGAGATCCTCTCAAAAAGAATGAAGACTATGATGATGGGAGCACACTTATTATACAATTTTAGTGGAAAATATATCTGATTATGTTTCTAAAATACAGAGAAGCATCACACCTGTGCAAATCAATCTGCAGCAGGGGACTTCTCTAGTAACCATCCCCAAGGCTGCACAGGAGCATGGGTTTAGTGCTCACTGCAGGCCCTTCTCTTCCTGTCACACAGCCTCGAGGCTTGCTGGGTATGTTACTGGTGCTTCAACCCCAGGGGGCGGAATTAAGGGAGACACAGGTGACTTTAAGGGAGTAAATCTACTGACAATCAAGCTTTCGCCAAGGTAGGATTACGGAGGATAGAGATTTATATCAGTAAGTAAGCAATGAGTTAAATCCCTAACATTTTTACCTCAAACAGTTGTGTTCAATCCCTTAAACAGGAACATATAAGGACCACACTCTGTGGGCCAAAGGGCATGTGAGGAAGCCTTGAGCCAGGCAAACAGAGGTCTCTTGGCACCTGGACAGAATAATAACTGGCTAAAAAATTTTAAAAAAAAAGTATATAATCTTAAGTCCATGGCACTTGGGGCCTTAGATATGGCCAAGTAGGAAGGCTGCCTGGAAACACAAGTGTCAGGAGCCATTTCCCCCTCTCAGGTCTTGGGAGGGCTTGGCCCCCCTCATGGCTCGCCAAAGACCTTCCTTGCTGAGGTCACGCACGTGGCCTTAGTTTGTGGGGGAGGAGTTCGACCCGGAGTGACCGGGAAAAACTTGATTGCGGGTGGGTTACTAACCCCTAGACTGAGTAGCCCACCCCAACGCAATCCACACACAAGGACCAGGAATTGCTTTCTTCCACAGATTTTCTTCCAACTTCCTAACAATTCCGAGGGGTGCCACTGGTCTCAGTCCTGTTGTCTAAGGCAATGAGAAGGAGCTCATTGCCCTGGTCAACTTGAACTGTGAACTGAAAGAACCTGGAGTCATCTGCGAGGAAACTCCCAACTGAGAAACCGCCTAGCGGACTGGCCTGTGGACAAGTCTATTGGAGATTGTCTTGATTGTTGACACTGTAGGAGAGAACATGGTAGGTGGCACCACTCCTGGGCACATGGTCCTGAGCTGTCTAGGAAACCTAGCTGATCCTAAGCCATTCTCCTCCATGGCTCCTGCTTTGCTCATGACTATATGGTGAGTTCACTGGTCTGAGGTAATGAATGCAGTGTGAAGAGCAAGCAGGGCTGCTGCCTTTAAGTTTCTGCCTTGATTTCCCTTAATGGTGGACTGTAACCTGGGACTGGAAAGCAAATAAACTCTTTCCTCCTCTATGTTAACTCTGATCAGCATGTTTTAGACTAGAAACAAAAACTAGGTACTCATTCAGCTCACTGACCAGAAATAACAGGAGACAGGGCTTAAGGGGTCACGTGGGATCAGAGTCCTGACTGAACTACAAAGAGAGTGAGAGAGTTTCTATCATGGGAAAAAGATTAAGGTTCCTTAAGATGTTTATCTGAAATGGTTTAATACTACCTCAATAAATAATTATTAAATCACGTGAACGCACTCACTGTCTGAGGTAGAAGTACTCTCCTAAGTTCCATGCTAGCCTGGACTTACACATAGTGAATTCTAAGGCAGCTTAGGCTACTGCTTAAAAAAAAAACAAAACTAAACAAAAATCCTTTGATTATTTTACTGAAGATTCGCCTCTCCATCTCAGGTGGGTTTTGAAATTACAGTGCTTGGATGTGGGAACACAGTCTGCATTTTCCACTCTTGCTGTGTTAGTGCTTGGAAAAACTGACAAATCCTGGACCCTCAATTTCAGGAGCTGTCAGTTTGTTCATTTGCCTAATAAAGATGACACAAAATGTGTCTCCTTTAATGCAAGGTTAATACAGATTAAGGAAGATTAAGAAAATTGACCTAATCAAACCACTGAATTTTCATCACATAATTATGTAGAATGTCATATATACCAGTCTCTGTTTTGGGCGCTTTATTTTTTTTTACAGTTATTATCCAATTCTCACAGGACACCCGTGAAAAAGGTTAAATCCTTTTTGCTTTGCTTGATGGAGACGTGGTCTCACTAAGTAGCTCTGGCTGGCTTGGACCTCTTTATGTAGACCAGGCTGGCCTCAAACTCATAGCAATCCACCTGCCTTGGTGCCATACTCTGCCAAGTGCTGGCATTAAAGGCATGCGCAGAGTTAAGACTCGAAGTGGCCTTCTGTCCAGAGCAGCAAAGCCAACAAAGTCCCTACATTAGAAAGTTCTTTATCTCCTCGAGTGGACATATTGTCCTAGAGTACTCCATTCCGGTTAGTGCTGGCTAATCATTAAACACCCCCTTCAAACATAGAGAAACCAAACCTAACCACCAGAGAAGCCTCTGTGGAGACCATGCCCACACATTTTAGGGCCTGACTTAAAATAAGCCAGCAAGTGTGTAGGCCTCACCACCAGGCTGTCCTAGGGAAGCTCCCGCCCATATTTAAAAATAGACTTGTTTGGCTTGCTGCAGGCTCCTTGATCCAGGATCGCATGAGTCACAAGAGAAACATCCCGGTAGGCTGCTCCCTGCTGATTGGCTGCCTTTGTGTGTTCTAGGTGAGTCAGAAAGGATGACTCATGTTTCATTCGAATGACAAAAAGAGCATGCTCTCCTTTCCTCTCCATTAGCCGTGTTTTTCAGGCATTATTGGCATCATGAAAAACATCCCAGGGAGCAAGGGAGAGGGAAACGCGGGGGCAGTTGGAGAATTGGCAGCACTTATTTTCAACAGGCATCGCTATTTAAAACACCTTTTATTGAAGCCACAGAGACATTTGGAAGCCTGAGCCAAGAAATGATGCTCAGCCTCCTCTCTGGAGGTCAGTACCTGGCTGTTGGCACTGTTCTGTGTCTATCCAAGGGGGACATTTGCAGGAGGTAAAGGCAAGCTCAATGCCCCCCATGCATGACACCCACTCCTCTTGGAGAAGCTGATGATAAAGTGGCTGGTTGGATGATCCTCTCTTGTCTGTTACATCAAAGTCTTGGCCAAGAAGAGACTTCTTCAGTATAGTCAAGCAGAGAGCCCGTGGAGAGGGCAACATAAGCAATCCTCTGCATGCCTTTCAAGGGACTCAAGACCCACAACATGATAGTTAGAACACTAGAGATCAATTCCTTTCGTTCCACTCCAGAAAAAAATTTTGGGGTTATTAACCACAGAGGTGAAATTGGCAGAAAAATAACAGAATGAAGTATAATAAGCTGTGGATACACTCCTTATTATCAAGGGACACATCCCATGACCCCTGTAGGAACTAGAGGACACTGATACTATTAAACCATGCTCATACAGTAAGAGACTTTAATTTTTCACTTAAAGGAAGCATCCCAATTATCAGCTTTAGTGACTTGTACCATTGTTATGGAAAATAAAGGTGACCCTGAGCACAAGCACTGTGATGCTATGGCAGTCAATCTGACAATTGAAACAGTTACTATGTGACTAATGCCTGGAAAACATACACAGGTAGGAAACACTGAGCAAAGAGAAGATCCTAGAGAGGAAGCCCTGGGATGCTGCAAATGATTACAGTTATTATAGACACATTAAGTAACCTAAAAATCATGCAATGTCTATTTCTATAATCTTCTTTGTGTGGGTGTGTTTTTACGCATGTGATGTTTGTGTGTGTACACGCATATATGCTTGGGAATGCGCAGACATATGTATGAACATGTGAGTGGAGGCCAGAAGTCATGACAGATTGCCTCCTTTATTGTTCTTTACCTTGTTCTTTTGAGACAAGATAGCTCACTTAACCCGGAGCTCACTGATTGGCTAGGCTGGCGAAGAAGCAAGCTCCAAGTTAGGGTTTACCTCATTCAGCTTTCGTGTGGGTACCAGGGATCTGCTGGTGTTTGTGTTTGTGTGACACATATTCTACCAACTGTGCCATTACCCCAGCATGTGGAATTTTCAATTTAGTAAGTTTGGAGGCTGGTTGATCATGGGTAAACAATGCCACAGAAAGCAAAACCAAAGGGAACAGGAACAACTGTACCACAAAACAACAAAGGATTCCGAGCCAGGGGAAGGAGGACCTGTTTCCACAGCATTGGTATTTATTTGACTAGCATAAGAAGACAAGTGGTCTCTAGTCCACCAAATTCACGAGTGCATTGTTCTTTCAGAGCAATTTCCCAGTCAGGCTCATCCCAGACTCCACTGGCATTCAGACTCCACAATCCTAGGGTCACTGTCACCCGGAAGCCCTGTGACTGAACATATACACATCCTCTGCAAAGGATGAAACTTCTGTCCATGATCTGTTCTGTCTGTCCAGAGTGAGTTGATGGATAAACCATGTGGAACAGAGACTGGCTCAGTTCAAGCTGCTCAGCTTTGCAGGGGACTGGTGTGCAGTGAATTCTGTCTCTGCTTTAAGAAAATGGGGTAAAAATACTTGCCACCTACTCATCTACAGGCACACCGCACGTGTGGCTCATGCTCACAACGCTCTGAAATGTTCAGAAGGAATGAGCTTCGTGAAAGCAAAGTTTATCCTTTCAGGGACGGCTGGTGAGAGTGAGACAAGGCCAGTGTCTAGGACACACACAGGCAGAGCGAGACATACACCCTAGAGGCACAGGATTCCGACTGCTGAGCAAGTCAGCATTCCCCATCCAAGGCTTAACTGTCCATTCCTAGGAAGCAGGGCTACAATGGCCTGTGCACTTAAAGATGCATGGAGAGATGTGATCTGGAGAGGAATTAGAGAGCAATTTTTCCCCGTGATTCAGTACCAGGGACAGGAATATTGGAGAATTTAGGACATATGAGAGATAGTCCATGATTGCCTGCTCAGCACCCAGGGCAGGAAAGGACTGGTGCCCCCAGTACTCAGTGGTGCTGAGCAAACACATTGGGCAGTAAAGGGAAGGCACAACCAGGCCATGCATAACTCTGAGTTAGAGTTCTGGGGAGAGCAGTGGTGTATAGAATAATTGCCCTGGATTTCAGAGGGCCCAAGTCATAACTCTGCTCTGACATAAAATAGGTGTTATGTTTAGAGGGTGAGTTGTTTAATTTCCCAACACCTCACAGAGTTAAGAGAGCGGAGAGACAAGATGCAAAATAACACGGACAGAGTTATGGCTCCTGAAAGTCACAGGCTAGATTCCAGGCTTTCCCCCTACCTCCCACCCCCCATCTGCCCTGTGTTAGGAGAAAGAGCCTTTAAAGAGATGATTAAGAAAAAAACTAACTAACATTCTAATCCAATGTGGCTGGCATCCACATTGTGGAGAAGGAGGTGCGTGGGACACTGAGACAAAGGAAAAGCCTTATAAAGACTCAGGAGAAGATAGTGTGTCTAAACCAAGCAGAGAGGCTCCACAGAAGAATCCAGCCCTTCTCAAACCCTGGTCCCAGCCTCCCAAAAAAAGATAAATATAAGCCACAGAATCTATTGTATTTCATTAGACCAGCTTTATAAAACTTACAAATCTGAGCTGTTGGCAAAGGGGGTCACATGGAGATATGCAAACAACCTGGGCTGATTCTAGAATGAGGGTTGCTCTCTGCAAAGAGACAGAGGGGTCCCTTTGCTGAGGATAATATCCACATACTCATTAAATGTGGAGAGGTTGAGCTGGTACCAACCATCTTGGAGCCTTTAACTATATATTCTAGTCTCTTTGGTGCAGGAAGGCACTCTGCAGACTATAGAAAGAGAAACATAGATGCCAACCCAGCCACAAAAACCTTTGACCTACAATCTGTCATGCTTGCAAGATATGCTGGGCCAATGGTGGCACAGAACTTGTGGGAGTAGCCAACCAATGTCTGATTTAACCTGAGGACCACTCCACAAGAGGGTAGCCAAGTTTGAAACTTGTTAGATAGCCAGGAACCAGAGAGACTGGATAGTCCAGAGACCTAAAATAAGAACCAAATATTACTGGTCTTTAAAAAAATCAATGAAATGATTCCTAATAATATTCTGCTATACCCATAGATAGGTTCCTTTTCCAGTCATCATTGGAGAGACTTTCTCCAGCAGATGGGAGTAGATGCAGAGACCTACAACCAGACATTATTTGGAGAAAGAGTCTAAACTGGAGGTCTCCATTGGCTCCTACCCTTGGAGCTCTGAGTATTCTGTGGAAGAGATGTTGAATTGGAGGAGCCAGAGGGGATGGGGGACACCAGGAGAACATGGCCGCTGAATCAACTAAGTGAGCCCATGAGCTCACAGAGACTGAAACAGCCAAGCGCAGGGCCTGCATAGGTCTGCACCAGGTCTTCTGAGTACAAGATGCAGCTGTTAGCCTGCTGTTTTTGTGGGACTCCTAACCATGGGGGCGGGTATGTCTTGGACTCATTTGACTGTTCTTGGGCCTCTTTTCCTTCTGTTGGGTTGTTTTGTACAACTTTGGGTGGGGACTTTTCCCTTGTCTTGTTGTTAGGTTGTTATCTCCTTTCTGAAGGGAGGGGGGGTGGACCAGAGAGACAGAGACAGAGAGAGAGAGCTGGAAAGAGTGGAGGGAGGAAACACGGGTCAGGATGTGTTGTATGAGAGAAGAATCTATTTCAGTTAAACACATGCACACACACACACACACATGCACATACATATGTGCATGCGCACACACACATCCAAACACACACACACACACACATCCCTTACATATGATCAGTCCCTCTAGAGAGGTCTGATAGCAAACAAATGCTAGGGCGATTATAATTTGAGCTTAAGTCTAGGAATGAGAGCAAATCAAGAGACCATCTATAAATGAGAGTCACACATGTATTTTGGTTGTCTAATTTTCTTTTAAAAGGAAGACACAAGACAGGAAAGTTAGATGAAGCTTATGTCACAGTTCTAGTGACACAGCAGTGACCTCACCAAGGTTTGGACCCCCATGGCAGGAAGTATTCTAAACAGATTTTCAATAAATTTATGTGCAAGAGAAAAATAAAAGGAACAAAGGTCACCTCACAGCCTGAGCTTGCAGACATGGTAGAGGACTAGGCAGAGGGAGAGCTATGATGGCATGCAAAGGAGGAAGGGTGGTACTGTCGGCAATGCCAGTGCGTGAGGGCAGAACAACCCGAGTGTGTTTAATATAGTAAACTGAGGTTCATTATTGATTTATGGAAGGTTTCTATCCACAAGCTAAACCCACAACACTCGCCAGGCCAGCTCTCCCTGCAGAGGGTAGAACATGCCCTTTGTGTTTTAACCAAAAGGGAACCACAGCGAAGTGGCTTTTCAAGGGACTGTATCTAATGCCAGCAGTTCCTGAGTGCCACACGGACTTCCTGTTGCTTTCAATGACCTTAAAAGCTGATTCCACATCGATAGTTATGTTTCCATTTCCTTTCTTGAATCATCCCAAACCGGACTGACCATTCTCTCCCTGGGTTCCAGTCAATTCCATCGACTAACCCTTACAAGTCAGGAAACAAGTAGATTGCTGCCACCTGCAGCCAAGGACTTACTAGGCAGAGCCCCAAACTGGACTATGGGACATCACAGGCTTGTTGCCTTTAACAAGTGATGAGGGATGAAGACAGAAAGGTTTGGCGGAAAACAGGCCGGAGATGAAAAGTTCTGGGGTAGAACACACAGAATCGCTCATTCACCAGGCTTTTCACCAATCACAGCTGCATAGTGAGGATTATTATTTTGTCTAAATAGATGATATTGGGATGCACGTGAAGAGGCATTAATGGCTGACTTCAAGATATGGTTAGTGTATTTGCTGATATGATAGTTTACACAAGCGACCCCAAAAGTCCTACCAGGGAACTTCTACAACTCATAAAAACTTTCAGTAATGTAGCAGGATACAAGAATAACTAAAAAAAAAAAAAATCAGTAGCTCTCCTGTACACAGATGATAAAAGGGCTCTCAAAGAAACCAGAAACAACACCCTTCACAATAGCCACAAATATAATAAAATATCTCGGAATAACTCTAACCAAACAAGTGGAAGACTTGTATGACAAGAACTTTAAATCTCCGAAGAAAGAAATTGAAGAAGAAACGAGAAAGTGGAAAGATCTCCCATGCTCTTGGGTAGGCAGAATTAACATAGTAAAAATATCAGTCTTACCAAGAGCAATCTACAGATTCAATGCAATGCCCAGCAAAATTCTTCAAAGACCTTGAAAGAATGGTACCCAACTTCATGTGGAGAAGTCAAACAAGATAAGCATCCATCACAAGCCCCTGACCAATAGCTAACCTGAAGCTTTCGTCTCGCCTACATCATGCTCATCCCTTCTGTTGGCTCCAATGTCTCTGCTTAAAACATTCTTGACTTTTCTCTTGCTTACTGGGCTCTCATCTCGTGTGCCACAGATTCTAAACAGCCCCAGGTTCATTCCAGCCTTGAATGCTGCTTGCTTCAGACCCATCTGGGTAGGCGCCTATAACCCGGGCACTGCATCCCGGCTCTGCCTTCACCCCTGGGAACTACTGCTTTTATTTTATGGCATAGCTTGAATGTGAGCAATTGAGTACACACCAGTGCCATAAAGCATGTTCACATTAGTTTGGCGTGGACTTTCTCATGTCCATTGATTCTTACCATAAAAGCTGCTGCATTACCTGAATAATAAACATCAACTGCACCTTCAATTCTCAGAGAAGTCTCTCCCTCCATTTCCATTCTCAACTAGAAATAGAAAAATGAATGGCAATCTTCTTCCTTGCTTGGAGATTTCCTTCTAATATTATGCTGTTAAATTCCCTGAATTGGTCTCATGTAACAGTATACTTGGGGCTTGTGAGGGCTTTCTTCCTAGCTTGTGGATAGCAGCTTTTGAGGGAACAGGGGTATCTGGGAATGAATACGGAGCCTTATTTCTGCTCAGCTAATACTCTACTACTGACAAACATTCTCCACACCACACCTCCTTCTCTCTGTGTGTTCACATGGCAATGAAGAGAGGCAGAGAGAACACACTGTCTTTTTATAAAATCCATTGTGAGAGTCACACTCTCATGATTTTATCTAAACCCATAATTACCTCCCAAAGGCTCCATCTTCAGACACACTGCCCTGTGACTTTGGCCTTCAGTGCATGTACAGGGTGAAGTATATGTGTTTATGTACCAGGGTGTGTGGGGGGGTAGAGGGAACCTGGGCCTTATATATTATAGTCAACTAAATGGTAAAGCTTCCAAATAACACTTAATATAATGAATTACTGCTGCTCTAAATAGTTTAGTTCACAAGGACAGTCACATGGATGCCCACAGGGTGACAAATGGATGCACTTTATATCATATACCTACTAAGCAGGCAAGACACACAGATTATAGCATGCTGTGGTCTGTGTTAAATTGTTTAATTTGCTTTGCAATACCAGTATTCTTTTCTAGGAGGACCTACATTGCTTCTCTCCTCCAAAAGCTTCTTATCACTCTGACTCAGATCACGAATCAAAAAAGATACAGTGCTGCATCTACTCCAGTCGGCTTCTTACAGTGAGCAGGATACTCTGGGTCCAGCTGACTTAGGCAGACAGGCACTTAGCACTGTGTCTGGTCCTATCTGCATAAAACTGCAGAACAGATTCACCAATCTAGCTAGTCTTAACACAGACGTAAAAGGAGAATCAGACAGAAGGGAGGGCCATTTGATTTTCCAGAGACCTACATGTTAATAGCCACTGCATGAGCCTGTAGGACTATTCTACATTATCACGAGAGAAATAAGCAAGCAAAATACTATGCCTTTCCTGCATGGTTTCCTTATGGGAAATTTCCCTGTTGAGTCCAGGTGATAGTAATTCAAGCATATACTTCATTCTGCTTCCTAAGTATTGACAACTTCCATTTAGATAAGTATAATTTTGAATTTTACTTACTGACAAAAATTCCTCTCTTCATGTCATTAACACTTTGGAGATTTAACAGGAAATGTATGCGCTAATCCAAAATAATTAAAAGGGGCATTTTTTTTCATTTTTCTTTCATTTTACTTAGGAAAGGCATTGCACTATAATGCTACCCAGTAGAACTTTCTGTGATGATGGGAGTGTGTGTGTGTGTGTGTGTGTGTGTGTGTGTATAACATTTGCAACAGTTCTAGCACGACCTGCTGGATTTTAAAATTTTACCAATTTCAACTTGGTTCCTATTTAAATAGCCACTTGGGACTAGGAGGTGATATAGTGGGCATCACAGTTTTAAGATTTGACATACACAAAATCATGAAATCATCCTCAACCTTATTGTCAACCCTAGGGTAATGGTTGTACAGGTGGCTTTGTTACAGACATTAATAGCTGCGGTTCTGTAAAATAGTTCTTGCAGAATGTAGGCTGGACAGAAAAGAATCTATAAGTAAAGGAAATCATATGATAAAAATATGAACGGAGATGGAAAAGGCATTGTAAACAGCAGGTGTGGTTGTTGGGTCGGGTTGACACGGGTCCGAGTTAATCATTCAAAAACTTATGGATGATGAATCCCTCCTGCTTCTCCAGGTGATGCCATTGTCTGCAGCGAGTCTTGGAAAAGGCACAGCACTGCAGCCTTGAAGTAGTACATGTTTTCCCAGCCTTGTTACTTCATGCCTTTTACAGGTTTCTCTATCAGGGAAGGGCAGGACACACGTGAAGCCCAGCGGCCTGCATGGCAGTTAGAAGAAACATGCCTCCTTGGGTTTGGATCACAGGGACTCAGTAGTTCTAAAATCTATACTGGAATAGGAATTTGGGCAAATGAGAGAGAAGTAATACATGTAATAGGCGGTGTCAATGCACCGCAGGGAAGGAGAAGAAAAACTGCACTCTGGTCCTACTGCTGCACTGACCTTGGCTGTCCCTATAATGACCACAGGGGAAAGAAACAACACAAAGATTAATGCTACCATTTGTCATTTTACAGCCATAAGTCTGAGACTGCTGAAGGCCATATTCATCATAGACAGATTGCAGGACCCTGAAATATAAACAGGAAGCTCTTTGCCTACCTAGATGACCTAGTGTAGGCTCCTCAGTTGACGGCAGAGTGGTCTGCGTGGTGCAGAAGGCACAGAGAGCTGAGAGTCAAACCTCTGTCATTGCACTTAGGTTTAGTTCTGTGCATATCTTTTTAGTTCACCTTTTCTTCCTCATGCTTGTGTGTATTGTCATTGCCTTCCTCTGCTAACCGGCAATACTTCAGTCAAGTGTTCTACTATGGTTCATCTCTGGATGCTTACAGCTCTAGTGAAAGGACGGGGAACAATGCAGACATGCTGCTTGAAAACCATAGCCAAAGAGACAAGATGATTGTACCACGCCCTGGGGACTGGAGAAAAGGCCTGGCGGGTATGAGCATTAGTTGCTCATTCACAGGACCTGGCTTCTGTTCCTAGTATCCACAGAGCAACTCACAACCACCTGTAAGGCCAGTTTCAGAGGATCTGTTGCCCTATTCGGGCATTTCATATGCATGGTACACCAACATACATGCCAGCAAAACACCATTATTAATAAACAAAATCTCAAAAATAATTTTCAAGTGCATATCTTTAAAAATGAAGCTGCAACCTCTAAAACACTGGCTGAAACTAGGGGAAAATCAGAGCATCAAAGAATGAATGGTAGTGAGCTTACCGCCAATGCAGAAGTTAACGGGTGGAGTCCCAGTCCCACCCAGGGGCAGACTACAGAGGAATGGCTGTTCACTGAGTACACAGAGATGGTCATACATCTCCTGGATTTTACTCTCAATTTGGAAGGAACGTACAAATCTAACCACACTTTTGAAAATAAAGAGCTTCGTGATTTTTGTTTCACAATACACGTGATTCTTTTCCCATACTCTTGACAGCTCTATTTTACTTAAGACAGTTACATATTAGCTGGCAATGTGAGCTTCCTACTTTACTGTCTGCTGCATTACAAAGTTGTAGAGAGAGTCATATCTTGTGAAAAAACTAACAGATTTTCTTGGGTATATGGTAGTAATTAATTGGAGATTTCCATATCTTAACAATTAATGCTGCTAGGCACTAAGAAATGCCAGACTCTGATTCCCTGTGTTTATTGGCAGGAGACCTTAATCCAAAGCTAAGCTGCTCAACTGCCACGTGCCATCACAGCTGTGGCTACTTGTCCATGGGCTCAGAAAGCTGAAATCCCAGCTAGTTGGTGGAGATCTCTGTGGAAAAGATGTAGGTTCTATGGGGTGAGGACAGTGAAAATTGATCACAAGTAAACTGAAGATGCCCAAATCTGAGAGATTTTGGATTTTACCCTCCCTCGAGGCCAAATAACACATCTCTAAAGCACACCTATGAGCCTACTGTCATCTCTCTTGGATTGGATGCATTACCCTACAAACATTATGTCTACTTCTCCAGTCATGATTTATTTGTCATGGAGAAAACAAGATCCAAAAGCACCAGAGGGAGGCTGGGTATGAGATAGCCAAGCTGACCAAGGGAGGACAGGGGGCTTGCAAAAACAATAAGGCTAGTCTTTGCAGATTGGGCCTGGGTCCCAGTAAGTGCCTCCTGGGGGCTACTTCCAAGGTGTCATTGCCCTGTTCCCAACAAACTTCTAAGTTTTATGGCTAATTGCTCACATATGCATCCCTGCATCTAATTCTAGTAGAATAAATTGTAGTTAAGAATACTTTCTAAAATACCTCCCCCTACTCCAAAAATGGGACCACTGCAGACCATTCCGGGGTGAAAAAAGCCAGAAAGAGATTGTAGATCAGGACTTGTAAATCCAGGTGAATCCAGGAGTAGCCCATTGCTGTTGCTCCTCTGCCCAGTCACTCCATCCTGGAGAGTAGACTTACTTGGCACATTCACCTCTCACTGGGTAAAATAAACCTTGCTTTTCTGTTTGCTTCACCTGTGTCCTGCATGCCTGGAGTTCTTTTGGAGCACAGGAGCAAAAACTTCTGTGTCTGGGACTGGAGGGACTGCAGGAGGAAGAGTCCCTCTTTATTTCCAACCAATCTCCCACAGCATATCCTCCACACAGTACTCAATGTCATGGGATAGTAATGTAGCACACACATTATTTTCCTGTATTGGATGGTATGCTTGTCCAATTAGGTAAAATCTCTCATGGTACTGAGAGCCCCAGGAGAGGTGGCTTCTGCTTTTTACTCATTCCTTAAACACACACATGCCATTATCTTATAATCACAATGTGCATTCTTATCATACGCTGGATATAGAGCACTTAAAATTAGGAAAAAGAAGGGGCTGAAGAGATTGCACAGAGGTTAAGAGCACTGACTGCTCTACTAGAGGACCCTGGTCCAATTCCCACTACCCACATGGCAGCTCACAAGTGTCTGTAACTCCAGTTTTAGGGGATTTGACACCCACGTCAAAAATCCACCAATGCACATAAAATAAAAATTAGGAAAAAGAAACCAGTTACTATATTTTGGGTCCTTGACCAAGCTTTATTCAAGAATTGCGAGTAAATACCTGCTGCTATGGGTATGAACTCATCTTCAAACTTAAGCACAAAAATATCTACTGATAACAAAATGGTTAAAAACACATGTAAAGTGTGTGTAAAATCAGCGTGTATAAATTAGAAAGCCAAAGCGAGAGATGCTGTGCACAAATTAGTTAACACTGCCGTTTTCTGTGCCTCCCCTGAGCTAAGCGTTGCCTTGGTTTTGCAGTTGAGTTGAGCTATGGGATAAAGGTGCTATTATTAATCAGGGTGAGGCTCTGAATGCTTTACTAGAGAGATCAATAAAAACCTGTGGAAAGAATAACCAATTGATCCACAGCCTCCCACTAGAACCTGAGATTGAGTGTAAATCAGTGACTGATTCAGGAACAGGAAAAGTACATTACACAAAAACTGAGAACAGCTCTACTTAACGTAGCCATTAGTAACGGTACCAAATGTATTAACTCATAAGTAGTCAAAGAAGTCAAAAACCTGATGAAGGTTTTATGGTCTCTGGGCTACCTTTGCATTTTTCTTTAAATCTATGCTGCACTAAGATTAAATATTTTGTTTTATCTACTAGCTGCCACAACTTATGATGTGGCCTTATAAGAAACAAAACAACCCCCATTTCCCCTGCAAATTACATCAGTTCAAAACATTTTTCTGTTACTTGCTCACTGCTCTTGCTCAGGAGCAATTTCCCTTTCCTTTCTTCTTTATGAAACTTTATTGTGGAAAACATAAAAAAATCACTTATCTGAGCTTAAGAGAAGAAGGTATGTTTTTATATATTTGTGCAGCACCTCATCCCACAAAAGGACAGAAGAAAGGGCAGTTAGTAACCTTCCTTCCCAGATCCCCTACAATCATCAAAGATTCTGAAACATTTACGGGCATCTCATAGGCAGTCCTGCAGAGTGCAGAATGCATTTCCTACGTACTTCCCATTTTTCTTGATGACAACTATGAGATTCAGAACTATTCCTCTCAAGGGGGCACTGAGAGGTGATGTAAACCTTCCTAGTTCTGCACAGCTGGGGACTGCCTGCAACAGCTGTGCTCTGTCCCCCAGCCTGTGACCCTCCAGTTCATGGCAGCCTCATGGGAAGCAGCCATAAGTGAGGAATGTCCACTTGTGCACCGCCCCAAAATCTAAAGCTGTCCTAACCTTTTAAATGTTATGCACACCTTTCTATCAATCAAATTTCACTGGTCAGCTGTCACCTATATTTTTCTTATCACCTTAAAACTGTAGGCCACCCTGCATGACTGCCCTGCAGTTATACACAATTCAGAGACTATTTGAGGTCAGCTTTTGAAGAAGAGAAACCGCTTCTATAAATAGAAAATCAGGTTTGTTAGAATCGGACTGGCAAAGATAGGTCACCAGAAAGATCAACCATTATGTGCACCTTTCTCCATAAGGAATCCCACGGTATTAGCACTTACTAATGGGAGGAGAAGTGGAAGGGCCCAGGCCTCTCCAGGTGACCTTCTTTTTGGAGAACGACAGCATGGAGATGTCCCCCTCAGAGCTTCACTCAGGATTTTGGGTTAGATGAGGAAAGAACCCCACTGTGGCTGCTCTCATTAGACCAGGGGTTAAAGCGCTATGGTTTGATATTTCGTAATCACTGGTAAATCAAACGGGTGAACAGGAATGATGAAAACAATGCAAGACAGAGAGGAATCAAAGCGAGGCAATCAAAGGAGAAAGTCAATGTACGCCATTGCCCCTCATGCTCTTCGATGCACCGCGGGATCAAGGAAAAAGCAACAACGTGTACCTAGCATCAGCTTGTGACAGAGCCGCAAGCAGACCTCTGAATGATCAAGGGGGTTTCTAGAACGGTAACAGCTGCCATAAATTCACTGTCTGATCTTATAAAGGGAACCTGGGAATGCTAAACAATCCCAGGACAAAGCACACATGCTTCTGGGGGAGACGGAGAGGATGGGAACTCACATGACGAAACAAGAACTTCTCTCAATGTTCACAAGCTGTGGGTCCCTGTCAAAAGAAACTACAACCTAAGGTAAATCAAACTCAAGGCTTTTTAAAGGACATTATCTTAGTCAGTTGCTGCTATCGTTTAGCTAACTTGCAGAGGAGAAAGAGCAAGAATAGAGGCACATAAGTGCATGTCTACAGGGGCTCACTCACCTCCTGTCCCCAGCCTTTAACACCGTCTGCGGTATATGTTTGCTGAATACAAATGACCTGGCATTTCATTTTATAGGCTAATTTAGGAGGGGGAAAAAGCTTGTTAAAGACAGAAATAGCTCATTAATTGGTGTTACCTTCCGGTTGCAGCCTCTCCTCTCTATTGGTTGATATTTATGTAACAGTTTGAGCTTTGAAACTGTCAAAAGAACTGGAGTGACCACGGAGGGTTCTAAACAGGCAAGAACAACAGGTTGGCCTCTGTGAAGCTGTTGAGAACTTTGACATGCCAAAGAGAACATTTATTTAAGGAAACAAATGCAGTGAAGGAATCCATGTGTCATTTGGTCCCTGTGGGATTGGTATAGGGGAATATCAGATCTTCCAACCACAGCTATAAATCTTCTTGACCATATCTCCACTAAAAATAGTTGGAGTTTGTTTTCCTAAATAAAGTGTTATGGACTTTAGTGCGTAAACCTTGAGTTTCCTACTCATCAGCAAGAGGTTTTTGTGCCGTTAGTTGATGCTTTTGGTGAAGTGTCCCCAGGTAATACTTTGTATTAGAGATGTTTTAGGAAGGAAAACAGTGGGTTTTTTTTGTTAATTTTTTTTTAAAATCTTAAAACACAGGGTAACAAGATGGGTCAATAGGTAAAGACCCTTGCCACCAAGGCTGATAGACTGAATTCAATCCCAGGAACCCATATGGTAGAGGGAACTGACTCCTACAAGTTGTCCTCTGATATACACACAAGCATTGTGTACACATACACACACATACATATACACACGAGTCAATATTTTTTAAAACTTAAAATTAGCAAGCTCTACTTTCATTGGTCAGCTATCAGTTGTGTGAAATATTCCTATGACATTTGATTCAAATATCCTTCTACTTTACTGCAATCACCAGTTGAGGATTCTGACAATGTTTCAGTGCAGACAAGGATCACTCAAGCCCAGTGCTACTGATGCTTGTTGAGGGGAACTGTCTAGGTCACACTGACAATGTCCAGGGGCTTCTTGGCCTTCACCCACTTGGATGTCAATATGATGCTACAGCAGTTACAAAACTTGTAAATGTCTCCAGACAGTGCCAACTATGTCCTCTGACATGAAATCATCACATTCTCATTACTAATATAAGAAGAGCCTAAGCTATAAAAATATAACAGCATGCTACATGTTTTAAGCATGTTACTTATACAGAGAAAACAATAATAAAATAATATATTATTTGACAGATTCAGAAATCAAATTCAGAGGCTGGCTAATGTGTTTTATCTCAAACTTGTCTCAACATCAATGGAAAAAAATCATAGCCTGCTCTTGCTGGGGCTTAACTGCTGTCCAGGGAGGCAATTTCAGCACAGAATCCTGTCCAGATAGAGGGTCTGGTTTGATTTGAGGATGCCCTCTGCCACTGTGGAATTTCCTAAGGGAAATTCCTTTCTTTGATATGTGTGTCTTCCTCCTGGAGAAAGTATACAGGGCTTGATCCTAGTCACTCTGTGAACCCAAGGACTGGATATTGTTTTCTATTTGAGTGGAACTGGGTGGCATAACAGCTTTGGAAGGAACTGCAATGCTCAGAGGACAAGAAAACAAGAAGAAATGGACTGTGTCTACCTGGCCTTCTGATCACGCTGGGTGAAATATGACCACTAGAGCTCTTCAAATAAGTGCCTTACCT
Source organism: Alexandromys fortis (assembly GCF_014885135.2). Lineage (NCBI taxonomy): Eukaryota > Metazoa > Chordata > Mammalia > Rodentia > Cricetidae > Alexandromys > Alexandromys fortis. The sequence continues at coordinate 18,054,759 of NW_026067924.1, forward strand.
CTGGAGAATATTTCTGAATGACAGGAAGAGAATTACTGAATGAACGAGCTACTTCTTGGGTGACTAGTCCTCATTCGGATGATTTTTCCAGGACTAAGAAATCTGACCTAGAGCTTGCCCACTCATTAGAAGATGATTTAAATTATGAACTAGCCTGAATTCTCTCACTCTTAAAGTTTGTTATAAAAATATTATCCGAGCCGGGCAGTGGTGGCGCACGCCTTTAATCCCAGCACTTGGGAGGCAGAGGCAGGAGGATCTCTGTGAGTTCGAGACCAGCCTGGTCTACAAGAGCTAGTTCCAGGACAGGCTCCAAAACCACAGAGAAACCCTGTCTCGAAAAAAAAAAAAATACTATCCGATCACAGAATCCCAACACGTGGATCTAAATGAATGAATGCTTACCTTGTTTTATTTCCTGAACCTTATTCTTCATTTCCTCCTTTATTTTGAAGAGTTTACTTTCCACAATCTCTCATGAGTTAAGGAAAAGACTTAGTAACTGTATAAATGAGTGTAGCAATGTTCTCTTACATTTTACTCATGGAATTCTGTCATTAAAAACTGGCTATAATTGGTGAGTTTAAAATGGTGTCTTCTAGGCAGATCTTTACATAAGTTAAATGTCACTAAATATGGAGCTCTCTGTCATCCCTCTTCCTTACAATCTACTCTCTTCTCTCCCATGTACGAGTTCCTTTCCCCCCTCTTAGTTCTGAGATTTCCAAGGTCTACCTCATTACAATTCAGTTCTCTGTTCTCACAGAAGCAATGCTTACAGCAATGAATTTCCCTCTGACTGCCTGAGAGTTACAGGAAGGCAGGAGCACCCCTTTCTACCTACCTATTAGCGTCCCCCTCTCTTCTGGTGAGCTATCTATTCTGCCACCCCAGGGTGTTGTTACAAAGACATTCTGTCAATGTAGTTCTTCTAAGTTATCATATGGTTGACCTTTATTCAAAGATATTTCATTTCATGCAAAGCATGTTAAAGAATTGACATTCAAGTTACCAAAAACCACATGATTTGCATAAATGAGATTAACCTCCAAGCATAAGGGGAAAATCTAATTCCCATACCTAGTGAATCAGTGACTTCACCAAACCCTTAAAACGACCTTCCTCAGGGCAAGTCCATCACAGCCAATATTTGCTTTCATATCTGTGCTCAATAAGTCAATAGACATGCATCATGCAAAGACTTTAAAACTGATAAGCTTAATAAGTCAACATAGACCTACAACCCACAAATGTGCCGCCTTCCTGTGGCAGCTTCTTCTCAAATCAAGTGCCAGTTGGATTTAGGCAAAGGCAAGCAGCATTATCAGACGGTTCAGTGTAAGGATGCCATCTATGAAAGCAGATACCATAACGTGGAAGTAGATGATAGGGCAAGAATTGAGATCTCAACTGTTGCAGGGTGGGATAACCAGTAAAAGCAAGCATTAGCCTGGGAGGAGGCGAGAAAGATGGTGTCTAGATTCAGTACCAAGGACAGCACCAAGGCCAACCCTGCCTCCACTCAGGACTAGCCAGTTTGTCCCCATTTCCTCTTCCTTAGCTTTGAGATGTCATTCCCTCTTTTCCAAGTGCTTTTCCAGAGGTTTCTTTACACTGCATACCCCAGAATGCTTCCTAGTACCCTAGCCATGGTGTGAGAAGGGCATATTTAATGGGACACTGCCTCCTTGGGTCTGGAAACTTCTGTGAGCGGAGCATGGCACCTCGCTGATTTGACTCAATAGCCATTTCTATAACATGGCCTGCATGTGTTGCCACTTCTGCATTCTCAGTACTTTTATCCAAATGTATAACGACTCCTAACTTCCACTCCTGTGCAACTGACATACAATCTCGGCACATAATTCCATCAAAATTAAGACGACCATGAGAGTTGTCTCATAGCTTCAGTCTATGAGGACATAAAAATTATTTATTTAACTATGAAATGCTCTCCTCTTGATTTGAGGTCTCCTAAAACAAAACGCTGTTGAGAACTGTCTGTATGCTTTCATGGAAATTGTGGATTCAGTCTTTGAAAAAGTGCCATCAATGATAGACCCATTCTTAGAAATTCTTCCAACACATGTATGTTTAATACATATGCTTTATTTTCAAATATCTGGGAGAAGTGATATGTGGGGTGGATTGGTTATAAATTCAAATCCCTCACTATAAGAATAGAGATGACATTTGCCATGATACAGTAACAAACAAATGTTCAAGGACTCATTTTGTTTTGATATTAGTGATAACAAGTCAAATGTGCTAATGTTTTATAAATACTTTATGAGAGTATTGAACGCTTCTTGCCTTTTGCATAACCCTAATTCAAGGCAGTTTAATTTAAGAACTTGTGTTTATTCATGGTGTGTCCAATTACGAATTTGTTCAATCAATTTGTCTCATACATACTCTGTGGCGTTTTTGAATCAGGACTTCAAGATTAGCAGCCATTTATTCACCTGTTTATAGCATTTCAAAAGGGGGCTTCACTGGGTAAGCAACTCTAGCTCCCTGCACTTTCAAGGAAATCCACTAAAAGGATCTCAGTTTCAATTGGCTGTTGACGTGAAATAGGCAAGCTTCTTCAATTCAAGCATCTTCCCAAACATTTATGCACACATTAGCATATGCATCGCACTTCTTGTCCTGGCAGGACCGCTGCTGCCTGCAAACAATAGAACTGAATACATTTCACTGCCTAGAGATGGATTTCTAAGGCATTTATCATTTAACCTCCCAGGATATCCATGTCTCCCTGCCAGCCATGTCAAAATGCACTTTTAGCTCATCCCAAAACATAAACACTGAACATTAGGATGAATATGAGTACATAGTTTCTGTGATCAGTGAACAACAACGCAGAAATTATTATAAAAAAGCTCAAATATCTATAGGAAAAAAGACAAATAAACATCAATACTAGAAGTAGCATGGTGTACTGTAAAGAACATAGCTTGAAAGATTTGCATGAATTTAATCTCCTCAACTAAGCTTTGTGAATTTGAATAGCTCCCTTCCTGTACCCTCAGTTGCTTCCTGTTTTAGAAATTCATACTATAGTAGAAGTGAACAAGAAAGGGAGCACTCCTAGGGTGACTATGACAGATTCCAGAATTTCAGATAATGTATATTAAACTACAGACAAAGCATTAGCAATCAACATCCCTGCTTCCCGTGTAGCTCAGTCCCAGATAGCCTCCCAGGAACCAATGAAATGTGGTCTCAAGCTAGCCATTGGCCCAACCAGCCTATGAGTTGATATTAATAAGTATTAGTCCCAGCCCTCCAGCAGGTGGAATCTCTCAGTAGCTCAGTAGCCTAAAATAAGATAGAACATGAACAAATTAAGATAAGACAAGGGACTGCTTGAGGATACACATGTCACTAATCTGTATTATCTTATCTACATGACCAAAGTACAAGTAGGCTTGGACCCTAGTAAGTGATGCAGGCTTAGTAGTTTTTATGAATGATATACCCTAGCTATGAGTGGACGAAGACAGTGGGCCACCTCAGTCTTTCCAAAGTAAGTCTTTTGCTCAATCCTCAACTGAAAGGGCACCCCCTCATGGTCAAGTTTCAGGACCTGTGATACATTACATTTTAACACTGAGTTTAGCATTAACCAGGAACAAATTAACCAAAAAGAGATTTGGTAAGCATTGGTGCTTTGTGGGGGGAAATAAGAAAGTAAAGCATAATTCTACATAGAAAAAATTCAATTTCCTGTAGCCTGGCTTTCTTTGATATCTCAAGAAGATTTTGATTCTAGTAAAAATTTTTATGTAAAGGTTTTTACATTTAAGTGAAAATGATTTATAAGCCCAAGCTTTTTTTTTTTTTTTTTTTGACTACAGATTTCTATCCAATTCTTTACAAGGCCTGTGTACCCAGGAGAGAAGATACACCGTGATTAAAAAGCCACTACAGTCACCATTTCTCCTAAGTGAATTTCTTGAGAGGGGTGCACAGTCAGGTCATCTTTTCATGCATCAGTTCACAATGAGATAAATAATTCTGGTCACATCATCTTTCAGAATGCTTACTGTAACTACTTTGCTCAGAACAAACCCAGATCCTCTGAACATTGTAAACCAAGCGACAGGTCACCAGAATTGAGTGTCCATGCCTGTTGGAGAACTAGACAGGGAGGTTGGGATATAGCTCAGAAGGAGAGTCTTTATCATGTGTAATGCCCTAGGTTCAACACCCAGCACTGCAAAAACAAAACAAGCAAATAAAAGCAAAGGAACACAAGCAGAATCTCTTTAATCTGTTTGTTTGTTTTTTAGGACGTACGTAATACAGGAAATAGAGAGAAAGGGGGCTAGATCCTAATATACTACTCCCAAGGCCACATCTCCAATGGTCTAACTCCCTCCCACTAGATCCCACCCCTTAAAAGTTCTACCATCTCCCCAAAGCACCACAGGCTGGCAGCAAGTCAGACATGTGAGCCTCTGGGGTGTGAAATGTTTGCAGAGGCCAGTGGCAGCAACTGGTCTCACAAGATGAATTAAGAATTAAATGAGATAATAAATTCAATATTTCTTAACATAACTTCTAACACATGGTAAGCATTAAAACATTTGATTCTTGCTTTTAGTATTATGTGCATAATACAGGAAAAAGAAGATGATGATACTTAACGAATTACTGGTAAGTGGATTTAAACAAACATAATAAGATAGACATTATAAGCATTTTGAAAAAAATTATATTACCAGTAGAGTTTTTTACACAATCTTATTATTTTTATATTTTCTTTGATGGGCTTTGCGTTTGGACTCATAAGAAGTTAAAGTAACTGATATCATGCTGAATAGTTGTCATAATTTAAAAATAAATAAATTTGAACAGCCTTTTATGCCAAGACAACTTTAAAGGAATAAAGAAAAGGAAGTGTTAGAAAATTGCCTGCTCAAAATCCCACAGGAGCAACTCTCTGTATGCAGGTGCAGGTGAGATGTGCTGTGTGCAGGTGAGACGTGCTGTGTGCAGGTAAGACGTGCTGTGTGCAGGTAAGACGTGCTGTGTGCAGGTGAGATGTGCTGTGTGCAGGTGAGACATACTGTGTGCAGGTGAGACGTGCTATGTGCAGGTGAGACATACTGTGTGCAGGTGAGACGTGCTGTGTGTGCTGTGTACAGGTGAGACGTGCTGTGTACATGTGAGACGTGCTGTGTGCACGTGAGATGTGATTTCACTCTCTCTGTGCACATGAGATGCGCTGCCACACTCTGTATGCACGTAAAGTGTATTACCACTCCCACAACTGGCAGATAATGGTTTGCCATGTGGAGGTCTCAGATATGAAATTCTCACCAAAAGAAATTCTTTCATAACATTTTCTTAATAAGACATTCATCATTCCATGTTAAAATGTCCCCAAAATGTTCCAGCTCAGCCACGACTCATCAACAACATGGATGAGGAAAAGTCTGTGTGAGTCTCTGAAACCCACACATGTGCACAGCTACACACATACACACACACATGATAAGCTCACTTCTTGTCTCAGCCTCTGAAGCTCATGTATGTGCATAGCTGTACACATGCCCACATGAGCTCGCCTCTTGTATCAGCACCTAAATCTCACACATGCACAGCTGTACATGAACCCATTATGAACTTGCCTCCTGTCCAACTTTTGAAGTCCACACATGTGCACAGATGCACATACACTCACTAGGATCTTGCCTCTTGGCCCATCAGTGAGAGTGTTTCTCTTCATGTTTCTAAACTTCACCTAGAAACTGATAGAAAGGAATTGGTGGAGGGGGATTCTGTTAAGAAATGACCTCGGTCTGAGGAGTTCTCAGATTAGAAAATTCTTTTAAATTTGGCTGCTGACAAGGCTACCAACTTCTTATTATGTCTAATAACATCGAGTAAAAATTTGCCTGCTATAACCACATTAATGAAATAGTAAGTCTAGGAAGATGGCCGAGCACGGTTCCTGAAACAATGCATGAGTGCTGAGAAAGAAATGAAAAATGAAGTGTTCTTCGATCATGCACATGCATACACCCGTGTATGAACATAAGTGAACACACAAACATTATCCATCTGTCACATGTCACCGACAACCTGAGAATTATGTCCCAGGCCAGCAGGATCTCCATGTGGAGCTCTGCAAACTGCCTTAGTGCTATGATCAATTGCTCCTCACTTTCTCTCACTCCGCGGGGCTGCTTCCACATAAATATCTACTCCAGTAGGCACCACTCAAGTCAAAGCGACAGAGATGCAAGGCTTTAAAATTTGTGGGAGAATTTTAGCTGGCTTACTGCATTTTCATTGTAGATTTTATAGTTCATATAAGACCACTACTCCCTCTTCTCCTGTCCACAGGGCACAGCTCTGAAGTCCTATAGTAAGAGGGGTTATACTCAGGTGGCAGGCAGGAGGGAAGAAAGGGAGAGATAGAAGAAGCCCTGCCAACCTCTTCTCTGACCCACTGATAACTGGCAGAATAGAATTTTGTGAACTCCATGATAGTAAACACCACCAAAAGTTCGAAAATGACTCACCTCCTATCAGCAAAATACAGCCCCTCTACCCCTCAGAATTTTAATTAAGAGATACCTAGGGTAGACCAGCATAAGGGTTATGCCGAGGTGTAAGAATTATTTGAGGAAGCCACAGTTAACAGTCTCATTTCATACACACCCACAAGGACGTCTTTTAACACATTACTGTTTCCTTACTTTCATGGAGGACATCTATGATCTATGAAAGAATCAAGGGCCTTGGGGAGAGGCCAATGCCCTAGCTGTCCTAGTATTACTGTTAAGAGGCCATCCACTGGAGTCAGGATTTCATTAAGGCCTTTGGAGGTGATACACAAAGTAGACCTGGATGTTAGAACCTTTCCATACCCACTGGATCTAACTATGGCAGCTCTTCTTCACCCTCTCTATTGCTAAATTCCCTCAATGAATCTAAGGTGGGCAATTCCAATCCAGTTCTTACCCGCAGTAGATGCTCAATGCCTGTTCATCTCTGAATGTGTGTTTTCTTGTTCCCATCCTTGTGATGGTTAGTTACCACAGACACCTCAAGCACTGACGTCTGTCCTTGGGCAAGCCATATATTCATCATCCCCTCCTCTTTATCCATTACTTGCTCAGATGTGTGATTTGGAGCCAGAGGGAGCAGTTGATAATATGAAAACCACCGGCACTGCTGTATTACTCTGAGGCCATGGGGTCTCTTGAGAAAACCGCAGATGGTGAGTTCCAGGAAGTCATGACTGTCTGCAACAACACCCATCAAGACTGTGAGCTAAATGACTGTGAAGCAAGAGGGCAAGACATGGGCTGTGAATTGCCTTTTGATATAAAATACCAGAAAAAGCAGACAACTTCTTGTGGGAAACTAAGAGTATGTGTGTCAAACTTGCAGTGTATAGTGGTGGAAACTATTTCATGGTCTATTAATTAGCTGTTGTATTTTCCTCTTTCATTGTGTGGCAGAAGCCGTTTCTGTGTTTCACTGTATTTTCAGTGGGGAACACCATCAATAGTATCTCACAGAGCCCAGAAATGATTTGCTATTATGTTAATCATTAGGAATTATTTCTAATGGCAAGGAGATTAAGCCGTTAACTCCTACTTAAAGAAATGCAGCTTTGAAGTCATGTGCAGGAGGCCCTAGACAGCACAGCTTAAATCTAGGCAGGCATCCTTTTCCTTTATTATCCTTTTCCTCCCTCAAACGTCCCCACCAGAGATCTCGTGGCACCAGAGCAATAATGGTAACAACGTCTTTCATTTTCTCATTAGTTCCCACCGGCTTCAAATTACACATCTGAGCTAGGAAGGGAGAGAGGGGAAGGAATGATAAATAAATGACTTGCCTAAGAGCAGGTCCAGACCTTTGGGTATTTTGTTATGATGGTCATCAGGGTTTGAAATGTCTGTGGTGCCAGGGCAGGAAGGAGCAGGCCTTAGAGAAAGACTTGTGTAGAGCACCTGCTGTGGCCACTACCCTCGGGTAGGTGCTTTCCTACCGGATTGCTTTTGACCTTCATGACAGACCCCTGGGTTAATAATTATTATCCATGTTAATATGGCCAGTGGAGAGTCTAAATTAAGTAGCTCATCAGATGTTACAGAAGCAGCAAAGAGTATGTCTGCTGCTGAGAAAGCAATGGAATTCTCTCTTAACAAGCATTTCTCTTTCCATTTCGCTTAGAAGGTCTATAGAATTCTAGAACAAGTGAGTCTGAGCATAAAATTTTCGGTCAAGTTTGAGCTTTGCTGTTTATTAAAGTATGCCATTGTCTTTATTTTCTTTATTATGTAATTAAACCAAGCCATAATTATTTTTTTCCGAGCAGGTGGACCTTGACCCCACATCACCGGACTGTAACCCTGTGGGACAATGGGCTGTAGGGAAAGATTCTAAAAGGCTCCCCAGCCTGAGATTCAGATTTCAAAGTACATAACTGTCTTTGCCAATGAGTATTCTTTTCCTTTTCTAAGTCTGATCAATATTTACACTGTGGTTTTGCAATGGGAGATACTTGCCATAACACCAGGTTTGTTTTAGCATAAAATCTGCTACATTCAGCTGTCATTGAGTAACACCAGGTAGCTGGTGAACCAGAAGCGCTTAGATGAACAGAGGAGGGGAGGAGGAAAGGAGGGAAGAAGGGAAGGAGGGGAAGGGTGGGCACTGGGCAGGGATCAAGCAGGAGAGGAAGAAGTGACGAGACAAGAACAGACAGAAATAGTGACAAAGGCTTGCCATCTCCTGTTTAGCAACAGGCAATATTTGCATGCGGCAGCCTCCTTCTGCAGCACTGGTAAAGGCACAGTTCAGACAGCTATTTTATGGGGTGAAATGTACTAAAGAGATTTTTTTTTAGGCCGAAGAATCGAAGAAAATGACCAATTTCCTCCCTACTCTTCCTTTCTGACCTTGTATGTAGCATAGATACTGAGGGCTCCTGGAGAACAAGATGATGAATCGGTGAGTGGTATTGACAGACTACAGGTAAGCAGTCGGAAAAGAATGCAGTTAGTAGGTATTCAACAGTAGGGCGTGCTGTAGTCCTAATGCATTCTCCCAAAATTCATTACAGTGAAACTTAATTCGTACTGCAATACTTGTTGGCGAGGGAGCTGGGGACTATGAAAGGTGAGAAGGGAGGATGACATCATCTCTGAGAGGTTAGCTACTGCAGGAGTGGGTCACATAAAAGGATGAGCTTGCTCTCTCTCCTCCCCTTCCTCTTCCCCCTCCCCTCCCTTCCCCTCCCCTCTCTTCTCCTCTCTCTCCTCTCCCCTCCCCTCTTTCTTTTTATTCCCTTCTATCATGGGATAGGAAGCACAAAGGAGTTGGCCAGATGCCAATGACATGCTCTTCTACTTTCAAACCTTCAAAACAATAAGCCTAACAAATCTCTGTTCTCTGTTCCTTATAAAGCGCCTAGTCTGAGGAATTATGCTATAGTAGCAAAGACAGACAATGGCAGTGTACTTAAGGAGGCTGTATTTTCTGTTGCAGCAATGATAAACAATGAGAGTAGGGATATTTTCAAATAAAGGAAAATATAAATTATATTTAAAGGGACATAGTAAGATATTAATATTGTAGGAATGTCTCAGTGTGTCAAATATTTGGATCAATCACCACCCAAAAACATTCATATTTTTTTACCTTTTTTTCAGAATATTATTTTAGTTCCTGCAATTCTGTGACTTAACCCCAAATGTGCTTAATCTAACAAAACAGTCACAATCAAAGAAAAACCCGTCACTGTAGAAATAAACACTCTGCCTGGGTTATGTTTCATCTTGTGGGAAGTGTTCAGCATTCAACCTGCAGTGTCCTAGTTGACACAGCCCCATCCTGTAATTACCCCTAAAGGCCATTTGATTTGGTAATATATTCACCAGCATGTTTAATTTACATAATGTTTTACAATTATCTATTAATATGCAAATAGTAGGCTAAAGATTACACAGCCTAGAAATGCAATGCAAGTACTTCTCTGCCAATCATCCTGCATGGCTATGTAGACACCCAAGCTTATGGGCCTTGCAGTTTCAGGGAAGGAATGAATAAGCACAACATTTTCAATTTGCGATTCACTTACCATGGCATAGGAAGCCACCTGAAGGTTCAACAAACAGTATACAGATGATCATTTTCTCTCTAAATTTCTGCATGAGTCTCCTCATGTTTGAAAAGTCCATTAAATCTCGCAACAAAAGTGGGAAGTAAGGTTTAGACACATGCATTCTATGGACATGTAATTACCGTGAAATAACTCCCTAGGAGACTATACACAAATCGGATAAACCAGCCCACGAAATTATATCTACATCCCTCAACAATATTCTATCCAAAAAGGGAAAAGAAAATGAAAGTGAGACTAGGAAGAAGTATTTATGTCACTATGGCATCATTGCTGATGTATTCCATGTACAAAACCCAAGACAGTCGGTTACTGATTTTGTAGCAATTGTAGCCTGCCTCCTGGACCTGGTAAATTGAGTTACAAAAATTAATCGCACTTAGAGTGTAAGGAAACAGGATTACACGTGGGAAGCCACGGTCAGGTTAAGCATTGTATTAACTGAGCAGCAAACTCTCTTGGAGAGGAGATCCAAGGGTAACAATGTTTGCATTCACAATGCACTGCTGGCTATTTTTCAGGAAGAAAAATATCTTCTCTGACTGGCACTGCCTCCAGGGAAGAGTGCAGTGAGTGAGAGCCCAGGCCTTGCAGCGGGATCAAAATCGGAGTAACAGATGCATTTCCTCTGCACACCAAGGCAAGGGACATGAATTTATTTCACCCAGCCGAGAAGGAAAGGGGTTATGATACACATGGTATAACTTACTATGACTTAAAAATATCATTTTTCTTTTTGAGGTTTCAGTAAAAGAACAGGACGGAAACAAATGGAGAGATCTGGAAGCTATGTGAAGGTCAAAGTTGTATAATTGCCATTCGAATTGATGAGGCTCACCTTGGCCCAAGTCTGATTGTACTACTCAAGCAGGGCTGTAGACTGTATTTTAATCAGTAAGCCGCCTTGGGCAGATGACTGAACTTAATGAATACTAGCCAATTAGGACATATTCATTCACTATGCCAGGACTCATTTTCAAGTTCTCCAAGGAGGAGTTGAAATCTTCAAAATAATATCTGCCTAAAGATCTTGAACTTTGGGATTTAATGAAATTTATATACTTTCTCTCTTTGACAAATATAAGAAATTTATATACAAAATGAATTGTAAAGGTTGCATGCAAAGTCAGCATCGTGTGAAGAAGTTAAATGACTTGTTTAATAGCAAACACCCTAGAAAATATCCATAGTCGTAAACTTTCCCTTCATCTCAATTTCTGTCATCATCCTGGACCATTTTACAATCTATTTATATGGCCTTTGACTGCATCTTCAATGATTCCTGTGTCCACTCACTGCTTTGATGATACACACTGAATGTAGAGTATGAGAAAATGCACTGTCTCCAAAATTGATAGATTACAACGCTCGCTATTGATAGATACAATGCTTTCAAAGATGGCCTCCTCTCTTATCTCCTTATTCAAATCTTCTAAAAACTGGAGTTCTTTTTTTTTTTTTTTTTTTTTTTTTGGTTTTTCGAGACAGGGTTTCTCTGTGGCTTTGGAGCCTGTCCTGGAACTAGCTCTGTAGACCAGGCAGGCCTCAAACTCCCAGAGATCCGCCTGCCTCTGCCTCCCAAGTGCTGGGATTAAAGGCGTGTGCCACCATCGCCCGGCCCAAAACTGGAGTTCTTTAGTCTCTTCAAAGGCTCCAATTCAACTAACTCCTCCTGCCTTCACAATTTTGCAGACTCCGAGGTCCGTTACTATTCTTTTTCTTCCCAGTTCCCTCGATTCTTAAATTTCTCCAGCCTCCCTTTGATCAGTCACAGTCTAACCAGAGGAGCCTCTCAGGCTGCTTCTCTATACCTGAACAGAGCAGTCGAGGAGCCTGTCAAAGCACTCCCCCACACCGTCTCCCAGAGTCTCATTGTTCCTTTAGAACTCTATTACCAAGGCTCTTAGCACTACCTGGACACTTCCTCCCGTGTCTCTACTCCCATACCCTAAGTGCCTCAACATCATCTCATACGCCTTCTGCTGTCATCTCTAATTGCCCTCTCCCGGTCTAAGGGGATGCTACTGCACTCTTCCTAAAGGGAACAGACTCTTCAGCAGGGAACCGAGGGCAGCTTCCTGCTACAGAATCTGCAAGTTCTCTGGGATGTAGCACAGATGGCAGGTAGGAGGGCTGGGATGTCAGATCATGGGATTCAAAGACTGTCTCTGCATTTTGACAGCTGTGGGGCTTTGGGCAAACTACTCTGTGCCTCTGACTGTTCATTCATGAGCCCATAATGAGCTACTTGCCTCAGTACTATAGGAGATAATTCAGGGGAAGCACAAAGAACAATGTTTCACCTACAACAGGTAGCCACAGTTGTTAGCTCGATAATCATCATTGTTCCGGACCTTGATCCTCTCCTTTGACAGTTTCTTTTCCTTCTCTTAAATCCTTCCTCCTCTCAGAAGTCAACATCCACATCAGTACAACTTCTTTCCACACCCTCAGGAGTAGGCCATTGGTTTCATCTCTCTCTCATACACCTTGAGTCTTGTGGCTCTCTCATAGATCCTGTCTGCCTGCTTTCGGATGTGTGCATCAATATTCTGATCAATGCTTATAGACTAGCTTTTGATGGCTATGACAGAGGTAGACTGTGTTCACCAGTTTCAGTGATATAATGCCTCCCACTAGAGCAAATTTTAAGCTGTCAAACATTTTGCATCTGGCCAGAAAATTTGCCAAAATATTAATAGCTTAAAACTTAAATACCACCATGAGTAAAAATAAAGGGAACACTATCCCAGGATTCAAATCCTCTGTCTCAGCTAACCTTACAGTGATGGTTCTCTTTTGTAGCCCCATGTGGCTGTCATCTGGGGCAGAAGTGATGCCATCTTGGAAAGAGATACCTCTATCAGTCTGCATTATCCAGGATGGAGTCTCGTTCCATTCTGTCTCCCACCTCCATCTCTCTTTGGAACTACTCTTGCTATCCTGGACCTCTGTGTTTCATACTCTAAATTCGTTGCAGACAATATTAACTGATCTCATGACCTCAGTGTATTGCAGGCAGGAGATGTTAATTTGTTTCCTCTCTCAGAGGCATTTATTCTGTGTTCTCCCGTCTGAATATTTATCTATTAGAAAAGTCAAAACACTCCTCCTAAGCATTGGGAGGATGTAGACAAGCATAGCAATACTGCCAGTCTTGACCAATATTCAGGCTATCTTGAAAGAAGACATTCTATAATCCCTAAAGACAGTCAACCATGCAGATCACAGGTACACAAAGAAGAACTAAGAACAGCCAGAAGGTCACTGTGGCATGACCATTAACATAAAAATGCATGCCCTGTTCCTCTGAACCCAGTATTGGGCAATTTAAGAACAGTATCTGTACTGCAGAACTCAATTTCCCTCAGTACAAAGTGACTACAGGATCAAATTCAGACCCTTGATTATAGTCACTAAAGTGACCCTCACACCCAATGCCCAGGCCTCCTAGGTTCACTATCATGGTGGTACAGGTCAGTGGCCTTCCGTGCTTCAAGGAGCTATTGATGCAGAGAAAAATGAATTCAAAAGCTCATCCCAATTTTAGACCAGAAGAATTTTAATTTATAAGATAGATAAATTGGAGCACATCATGTTTATGATTTGTTTTGATACTTGGAAACTCACTGGGCTGTAAGAAGGTTGTGCTGAGAAGATCAGGCACACTGCAATAACCTACAAATGTTTTGAGTGATTACAGAGCACTTAGAAGTAAATTAACTGGTTAATTTCAGAGACAAAGGCCTGACTGTATGAACTGCATCTAGGAAGCAAACTTGGCAACAATTTTAAAAAGACCGTATAAAAACCAGGATCTCTGTACGGGCTGGTTTTGTGTGTCAACTTGACAGAAGCTAGAATCATCAGAGGAAGGAACCTATGCCTCGAATGGATCCAGCTGTAAGGCATTTTCTCATTCAGTGATCAGTGGGTAAGCCCATAGTGGGTGGTGCCATCCCTGGGCTGGTGGTCCTAAGTTCTATAAGGTGGGCAAAACAAGCCATAGAAAGCAAGCCAGTAAGCAGCTCCTGCCCCTGGGATCCTGCACTGCTTGAGTTCCCAACCTGACTTCATTCAGCGATGAAAAGCAATGCGGAAGTGTAAGCCAAGTAAACCCTATCCTTCCCGGCTTGTTTCTTGGTCATGGCGCTTCATCGCAGCAATCAAAACCCTAAGACAATCTCTGAGGCAGCAGCTCAATGTGGATGAGGAGGTGGGATGCTCTGGAAGGAAACACCCTCACATGGTGCTAAGGTGCTACATCAACTGAGAAGGCAGAGAGTAAACAGAGTGACACCAGCCTGCCGGCACTCCAGGGGGCGTGTCTTCCTCCTCCAGAAGGCCTATCAGCTGCTAGCACAGTGGTGAATAAGGTGTCTAACCAGACACCCTCCAGAGCTGACAGAAATGTAAATCTATTATCAATGGCTATCGAATGATGTTCAACCCCTTTCACATGCCCAAGTTCCGAATTAGGCAATTGTTTAGTATCTGTTTCATTACCTGAAAAAATATATCAGAAGAGATTATTTCAATAATGGTTGGAGACTGTTAAAAGACTAAACCATTTTTGCTTCTGTCTTAGCTATCTCTATTAACTATATATTCACAAAATTAACAAACCAGAAACAGAAACCGTGTGTCTGGAACAAGTTGAAAACACTTATCACTGCCAAAGACTGAAGTTCCCTGTTTTCAGCACTGAGAAGGTTCAAGAATTCCCTGGAACTGAAGGTTACATGGCTGATGAATGCATTCTTGTGTCTTCCCTTTGGGCTAGACTCCTTCACAAATCACAGAAGGACAAGCTGGGATATGAACCCCACACATGATTCTCTCAGTCATACATAAAACAGGTCGAATTCTGTTTGACGTTGTGAGAATCCCAAATTCAGTTATTATAGATTCCCAAAAATTCCACATTTGAATGTTAGAGAGAAAACACTGGACTAAGAGAATGGGCAGGATGGGATGATAACAAGCCACACGATGCCTTGGCACCTGTCAGCTGCACAAGAGTGGAGCTGATGAGGTCCCCTCCTACAGTTTGTCACGCATGAAAATCACAGACCTGACCCCTACCACGGGTATGCTCTAAATTAAGTCTGCATGGCAAAAGATGGGTTAGGCAGTTATACATAATTCCAGTAGCCCAAGCGACACTCAACTCTATTCTCTTCTTGAGAAATCATATTAGCCAACAAGAAAGGTCACTTGAAGAACAGTTCTTGAAGCTCCCCTAGGAAAACACTGCAAGCTTAGAAATTGGGATAGTGCTAGTAGCGAATTCTTTGTAACTACATTGTGATGACGTCATAAATGAATGTGGCTAATGTATATAATACTTGCTGTCAATATTAATTTCCAGAACATAAGCACTCCTTCTTATTGTACCTTCTAGCATTATTACAAAGGCCCATGTCAATAGGGAAGACATACTTGAACTCATGTCTGAGTAAAACATATATAAGAAAATCAACCTTGTGGAAAGTCAAAACTTTTATGGTGCATTTAAGTCTAGAATTAATACAATTAACATTCCAAACTAAGGGAACGGATAGAGAGGGTTGTTATAGTGGCTCACTACTGGATGGAACAAAACTCACAGTGCTTAGGCAGGTTTACAAAGGAAGGGTGATAATTCCCACTAAGCATTGGTATCTTGAGGGAATACCCACAAAAATCTCCTGTAGAAGGCTTGGCCCTTCGAGACATCCTTCTTGCCCCTGGGATATCATCACGTGGTCACCCAGGTAATGACTTCAGGATGATGGATACAACTTAATGTAAGAATACAGGTTGAATTTAGTAACAATCCTACCCGTGGAATATAAACATATTAGTAACTTCATTTATAATGATTGGTGAATCATTTGTCTCTAAATGACTATTCTGTCCTATGATTCAGGATTGTATTCTCCAGCAGCCATACAGTGACTTCCAGGTGGCCTGAGATAGCAAAACTCTTTCCTTCATAGAAAGCTCCTCATGATCCATTGCCACGGGCACCACGTAACGCTGCAAGAGTGTGTCACCCTTGACGACCTTGAGCCAGTGACCCTCGTCCCACCCCATGTCTCCCAGAGATCAGCAGGAAGACATACAGTGCTTCACCTGCATCCAACAGGTCCGCTCTTAAGACTGCTTTGTTGTGAAGAAAAGGGACCTGTTTGTCCATCCAAATCAGGAGAGCTGGGAATCCCACCTTCAGGCAGAGGGCAAAACCAGAATCCACATCATCACTTCCCAGTTCCTTCATCTCCAGCCATCCTAAAATTCCACACTCATCAGAACCACGGGCAAGAGCCACACCGCAGCCGCAAATATGAGCTGAAGAATCCCGCTGCAGAGGAATCCTCAGTCTGCACCAAGAATGAGTCACTACTAGAACTAAACTCTGGAGCCTCCCGTCTCATAACACGCAGATTTTAAACTCATTTCAATTTTAGCTGCATGTTTGGGGGAATCAATCGAAATGGAGCCCATCTCCAATTGCATCCTAAAAGTTAATGAGAAGATGGGTCTCAGACTTAGTCATCAGCGTGAGGAGAACGTCCCTCAGACTGCCGAACTCACAGACTGGAAGAATTCTGGGATCTAATTCTGTGTTGTCATCTATTTTGCTCCCTCTTATTCGCATAACTTGAAATTTTTCTTATGTGAAGTCACTCCAATTTCCCCCTTTTAACTTTGAGAACATGAGTCAATTCGTGCGCTCACTCTGCATATTTATATCGAAATCCTCGATTCACTAAAAAAAATGTGAATTTTATCAGCTGTCAGAGGGAATTTACCACAGAATGGTGACAGAGGGAGAAAATCAAATCTATTCCAGCGAAACCTAAGCTAGCTCCCATCTGGCTAAACGTCAAGCTTAAAATAAATGCAATTTTCTTTTTTCCACCCCATCCTACTAGACATGGAAGATATTCTTGTAGGGGATGAGAAGACAGCAGCAGAGGGAGGTGTAAACAAGGAAACTGGAATTCTGTCACTCCGCATCCTCTGACCATCCTGCCCGGGCACCTTCTGATGGTAGCAGCCTGCGCTGTTGAAGTCATTTCACCTGCAGATTCTCGTAAGCCTTCCCGTGCGGCAGGGGTGTGGTAAGGAGGAGGGGGTGGGCTGAGGAAATGTCATGTCAGGATGCTATCCTCTTGATTTCTTCTTCACTTGCAGAAGAGGGCTAAGACCTAAAACGGGGCTTGTTAGCCTGGTCAGTTGATTTTTAAAAATTAAATTTCTTAATTTCTACCCAAACCTATGGACTCTGGGCATGCCTTACACTCAGATAGTGTTTCGTGAGCTAATTGGAGACAATACCTATAATTTAGAAGCAAATATCAAATAAGGAGGCTTACCACTCTTTCCCTATCCTGATTTTCTCTCTTCTCTAAGTCCTTGTGTTCTTCAGCTGGCCTTCCTTATCTATATGTGGCCATGGCTGGTTCTATCAAGTGATAAGTGGCTGTTTTGGAATGATGAGGAGTGGCTGTGCTTTGTAGTCAGGGAGAGGTCCTGGCCCACCGTGTGGAAACAACTGAAGTGGAGCTATCCAGGCGAGGGGAGCATCCACCTGGGAAACGTTTTCTCTGCTGGGCCATTCCCTCCTACACGATTCACAGGACAGGGCACAATCACATTAAGGACAAGATATGTGGTTCTGAAAAGCTGAATTGATGAGGTTACAGCCAATGTCACTGTGTCCTGTGATCTTGTCTGGGCTGAGAACTACCAGTTAGATGGGCAGAACGCATCGTCGGGGGACATTTTCAGCAAGCGTGAAAGTGTAACCCAATGAGCAGGTGTAAGCTGACACACATTTACCAAAACAAAGGAAAAAATGTACCCTGAAAAACAGCAAATTTTACTGTACTGAGTATACTTCAAAAACGTGTAGTTAAAAGGGAGAAAGGAAAATGCAATCTAAAGCTCTCTGGCCAGTAAGCCAGCACTTCTCAAACTCAGAGGCTGGAGTATATAGTTACCCAGAGTGAAAGGAGCAGGCAAACAAGGCTCCCCATTATAGGATTCCAATGCTACAGAGAGTGAGAGACCACAAAGAGCGAACCATTGACTGCCAACATACAACTTTACACACACACACACACACACACACACTTTGACACGCACTCCTGGGACTACTCTTTACTATAATACTAATCCTTGAGGAAAAAACATACTTTCCCCAAAGTTTGCCTCTATATCCAAGAAGAAAATACTAACAAGAAAATTTCTGCAATGTATTTGAGTCTTGAGTGAGAAGCAAGAACAGAATCAGTTGTACATGCTTTGAGAGTGAGTGCCCCAGATGCACACAGTTAGTCTACACCCTACCCCAATTTAATTGGCTCCAATTTTTAAATAATCATCAAACAAAGAAGACAATTAAACATGCTAACATTGTCGTTTCTTTGGTGTAACTTAAAAAGCAAGCAAATGAAAAGTAAAGTGTTATTCTATCATACTTTCTCTACTGGTTTGGTCCACATCTCCCAGGCCCTTTCATTTCTCCAGACAGAGTAAATAAAGTTCTTTGAAGGTAAAAGTTTGTGTTCTCAATTTCAAACATTTTAGGTTATAGACTCATCTCATCTAGGGTATTATCCAGCCATTAAAAATAACAACAATATCACACACACATTATATTGTACATAAAATGGAAATAAGACATAGGAGATCCCATCAACTGGGCATTGCAACTCAAGAAGACATATCAGTGAGAAAGGGTACTGTTCATCTTAAATATCCTTCATGGTTTAAATTACTTTCCAATGTCATAAGATATTCTTTCAAT
This sequence comes from Alexandromys fortis, assembly GCF_014885135.2. NCBI lineage: Eukaryota > Metazoa > Chordata > Mammalia > Rodentia > Cricetidae > Alexandromys > Alexandromys fortis. The sequence goes on from NW_026067924.1 coordinate 18,073,715, forward strand.
AAAAGTTTTTAAATAAAAAGGAACGAAAACTTTAAACACTAAATACTAACCAAACTACTCACTAGGCACCACTAGAAAGGGAAGTGATCAGTGATTGAACTGGCACAGCAGGGGCTTCATGTAAGGACCTTGCTGTTGTCTGATGTTCAGTTCAATGAACATGTAACGAAAACTTAATTTCCTAAGGCAAATCTGATGGCATCTTTGAGATAACTGGTAATCAGGCTTAGAGAAAAACATGAAGGCAAGTTCCCATCTCATTAGGAGGAAGAGGAAAAAGAGAACACGGAGACAACGGAGCATCCCCATTGGCTCCCTTTGCCATGTGATGCACTCCTCATATTATATTAGGATACAGTAAAGGTTTGTTATGCAAAAACTTGTGGTCCAGAAACAGAATATCTGGCCTTGGTAGAAACCAAACATTCAAGTTATAGCAGGCCAATGCCAACGGCTAAGGGACCACTCCTTAGATAAGTAGGTTCACCTTAAGCCATGCTAAAGAGATGAGTGGAATAAACATTCCTTCAATGAGATGTTGTACTTTCCTTTCCCGAAATTCCAGCCCACTAGAGAAGTTCCTACAACCAAGCAGCCATGAGTTCCAGCTGGGCCTACCCACCTGAGTCCTAACTCAGAAGGCGACTTTTTCTTTTCTGTCTCTGTTGGATGTGGACTAGAACCTAAGTATTCTTTCTCTGGCACTTTGGACTTGCTTGATCTTTTTCTAAAGCCCCCTCCCTGCCATGTAGCTGACATCCATGCCAACTTAACACAAAAGGTATGGGATTTTTTTCTGCTCTCCATCATTTTCCTCCTCTGAGCAGCTGCTGCAGTCAACAGCCTGCCGGCTCTGGGATGATTTCTTTCCAACTTTAATAAAGTCATCCTTGAGCTTCCATTTAAGTCTATTCTTAAATTGTTTTATTGATGAGAATAGGGGTCTCAAGAAGGGACCCTGATTTCTCAAGTATCAGATATAGGCAACAAGAAGGTTCCAGATGCAACACCTCAGTCTGAACCTCCTGACACCCAGCGCTATTACCCGCCGTAACAAGGAATGATCTCTCACATCTTAGTTCTTAGGAGAATACCAATCAAATAGTTCCTCTGTTTTAACAGTCTAAAATATTGAAGTAAAATTGACACTCTGCTGGTGTTCCAAATAAACATCGCTTGTACATCACATTGTTTTAAAGAGGCGAGCTTCCTAGTTCCTATGTCAATACTATGTCACTCATTAAATTAGAGCCTGAAACGAGGGCATACTGGTGATTTTTCTTATGTATAAAAGTATAAGGCATGTGTCACTGACATTGTTAAAACAGAGCCAACCATTTTAGTACAAAAGCTGGGCAATACCTGCACAAAAATGTTATTTCTCATACAGTTCAATGCTATATATTCTTTGCATTTAAAGCCCGAATTGATGAAAGAGGTTTGGTATTCCTGCTGTCTTTTTTTATGGGTTAACTCAATGTGGTGAAATAGGCACTGCCTCCCGTCTCCCGATATATGCAGGAGCCTTTTGAGAGTGTAGCGGTGTAGTAGCTTTCTGATCCCTTAGGGAAGAACACATCTCCTGAGTAGCAAATTCAACTCTCGGAATCTATTCCAAGTAAAGGCTGGAAAAGGAATTCTCTGAATTCATTCTGGTAGCAAATTTAAGAGGTTTCTGCAGTAGGAAATAACCTAAAAGACACAAAGCACACATCTGTTACTGATAAATTATGGTGTATCTATACACTGGAACGTATATAATATAATGATTGTAATAATATAATCGTTGAGATTATATCCCCCCAAGGAACTTATTGTAATAATGATTCTCAGTAATGAAGAGGGAATTCTGAACTACAGAGGCAGTGTGAGCCCATGTTTTTATCTATGCATGTATATGTAAATTATGTATACAGAAAATCTATATACAGCTACAAATATAGATAGCATAGGCCTGAAGGGAGCCCACAACAATGCCTACCCTACCCCTCAGGGTGGTAGCACAGTTGTTCAACACAAGTGCAATGACTTCAGTGAGTCTAGAGGGCCTCCTCAGGGTTTTGAAGCAGGAGAGACAGCTTGAGCTGGGCCACGTTAGATCACAAGCAGGGAGAGAAGTGGCCAGGGCAAACATGCGGTGCTCTGACTTGCTTAAGGAGTTGTAAATGGGAGCCAAATGAACAAAATGCAAACTGACTTTGGTCTTTGGCTTAGGTTTTTCTACAGTTGCCTTAGAAAGCGAAGTTAGAAAAGCAAATGGGGCCAGGTTATAGAGCCTTCCAAGGCCCAGTGCATATGGGGGGGGGGAGGGCTCTCCACAGACCTGCCTTGAGTAGGAATGAATCTTATACAATGATTTCCTTAGTGCTGGGGACCTCAAAATTGCTTTCTCATGCACCACTTCCTCCCATTCCCTTGGCTGTGTGTGAAGGAGTTCGGGAAGGAGGAGGGATATTCATCATTTAACCAGTCATTTCTGCCTGGGTTTAGATATGAGGCTTTTGAGTCACGGCTTTCCACTTGGAAATACATTAAACCCAATATTCATTTTCATATAAAACCGTGAAATAAATGAGCAACACAAAAGCTGTTTTGACGTCAGTTCCTGCAGCTGACTCCTGTCGATGACTGTGCAGCTAAAAGGATGGACATTGCCCCGTTATTTAAAGATACATCCTTAGGGCTCCCTCGGATGTCCAGGTGAGAAACGTCATATGACAGATTACATTTTTTAATCTAGAAGTTCTTTCCAAGAGGGAAAGACCTTGGCTGTCACCAGAGACTGGGAGAGCCAGAGACCATCTAAGCAGAGAGGGCAGTGGTGAGAACCAGACTCATTTACATCACAGTGCGGCAGGTAACCCACTCCCCAGAGAGGGAAAACAACCTATTTGAAACAGAAATAAAACAAAATTAAAACAAACAACCATACATTGCAGTGGGAGCAGACAATGCCCTACTGAGTTAGTAACTTCAAGGTGAAGTGCTTGTGTAGGGTGAGTTGGGCAGGGGTTGCGGGAACTGCGAAAACTTTCCAGCTGAGACCTACAGAACAAGATGTTCTGTCCGCATCTTAGTACCCGTGCAGATGAATGGAAACGGTTCATGAAGCACGTGCCTTGGCTGCTTGTGCACGCTCTAACTTCTTAAGCACACTACTTAGAATGCACCGAAGAGACTTCCTTATCCACGCCCCACCCAATGAGTCACTACTGGCAATTTCTTCCAGAGAACAGCCCACCTGACTATCTCATTTCACATACTTTTTCTTCTTTCTCGAGATAAAAAGCCCAAGAGCACATATTATCAACTATTCAAAGTCAGAAATCAAACAATCCAAGGTCGTGACTCAAATAGAATATTCAAAAATGATAGAAAAGATGTTGTTATCTAAGTCTAAGTTCAGCCAGTCCAAGGCACGGGATACGGCAAAAATGAGGAAAAGTCCAGGAGAGGGCCCTTCTTCTCTCACGGCTCCAATGAGCAGCATGCTGAGGGAGGCGCAAAAGTCGTTAGTAAAGAGAGAGTTAGGTTTACTGTGATACTGGTGTGTGTGTGTGTGTGTGTGTGTGTGTGTGTGTGTGTGTGTGTGTAGCACACATGTTCTGACACTTGAAACTCTTATCTTCTATCCAGCCTCAATGCTGATTTCTTTTCAGAACTAGGAGTAGCCGAGGAACTTGGGCTCCAGTCTCAAGTAGCGAGAACACAGATCCAAATCCTACTGGTTAGACTCACCATTGCCATACCATCGCCACCACCACCACCATCACCAGAAGCAGCAGCACAGCTGGCCTCAACTGCTGGTGTCTGACCTTACCTGATTGCCAGTGGCACATACCATCATCTTGGAGCTTTCCTGTCCCTGACAAACATTACCCAGAGTGGGTTAGGGCAAAGCCCTGGCTAGCCTGATTCCTATTGCTGCTACCAATCCATCGTAATGACAGCAAGAATCTGGGCTGCCGGCTCTGCAGCTGATGCTAGCTTCTATTCTATGTGACTGGGATGTTCTATGGACTATCAGCTGCTTCAACCATGGCCACTCAGACAAAGAATCAACTTTCTAATGCAACTGCCTTTCATATAGTTCAAGGGCACCCATTAACTGTCCTCTATTCAGCCTTTCATATACTATATATATATATATATATATATATATATATATATGTGTGTGTGTGTGTGTGTATAGTCTTTCATACATATGGTATTGATGGACAACCTTATACTAAAAACATGGCAGAACTCACTTATTGAGACAGATGAAGCTGCAAAGGAAAGTCTTTAAAGAAAGGTAAGCAAACATGCAATTTCAACACATGAGACACAGCTCCAGGCTGAAGGACAGGGGTGAAGCCTGGGAGAGCAAAGGGAAGGAGAAAGAACATTCTAACATGAAGAGCCAGTGTGGGGATGAGGCTACGGTGAAGAGCAAGATCATCCAGAGGCCTGTGAAGTGTGGTATGATGAACACAGGCTTGGCATATATCTGGAGAGGCAGCAGGTGCCTACAAGGGGTTCAAACCAGTTCTTGGCGGAAAACAAGCGTGTAGGACCAGCAGGGACAGAGCAGAGGAGGCACGTGTGGAAGAGGGATGGATGGCAGGGAACCGTGCTGACGGAAGCAAGGGCAATGGCAGCGAAAGTGCAGGGTGATCAGGAGACCTGAGGGACACTGAGGTGCCCAGTGGCGGAGCACGTGGGGCTGTGACGGAGATGAAGGCTTTCGGGGGCCCCTGTCACGTGGGACAAGGTCACAAAGAGATCAGCAACAACAGCAAACTGTGGGACAGCAGAAACCATTAAGGTTTTAATTTCTAAAAATAATTTTTCTTTATGGCAAGAGCCAAGTTTTTCCATTCTAGCCCACTGCTCATATGGGAAGGGAAGAAGGTGAGTCCTCCCTTTAACTGTGAGGAATCGTGAGCAGTCACAGATTCGGTTTGGTTTTTCCTTTCATTTTGTATTCCATGAGTAATTCTTATACCATTAAGGCCCTGTCTAAGCAAGGTCTATGACCTTTGAAGAGATCCCTTACAATATTTTAGTGGCAATTAATTTTAAATCAAAAGGAAAACAACAATAACACATATACAATAATGAACTCAGCAGAGATCTATTTTTTAATAGCACAGTTAGAAAAACACAAAGCTTAATAATGTCTTACAGATTAAAGGTCTCACCAAGGCAAAAGCATCTAGCACCTACCAAAGTCACAGCATGGCTACAGCTAGATGCTCATACTGATCTCTACCGTGTCCACAGCTGCCAATCTCTGTTGCTATTCACTAGTTACTAACCTGTCTCTTAGCATCTTACTAAAAATGGTCACCATTCCAGTGTCACCATCCAGCCAGACCTTTCTGCAGCCACGATCTCCGCAGTGGTTTAAGTCTGCATCAAAGCTGTGTCTGCTCAGCAGAGGAGGGAATCTTGCTGCATTTCTAGCAATCAATTGTGTCAAACAATAAAAGATCCTTAAAATATCAAGCCATTCAACACTCGCCTGTGTTCTGTGAATAGGTCCTCAGTAAATAACCAGATGAAAAGATAAGGATGTTCACCAGGGCGCTATTTCTCACTAAAAATGGAAACAACCCTAAATAATCTGACAAAAAAAAGTCTAGTAAATTAATTATAGTTGATCCAGCTATGAAATAATGGTATCATTATATCTCTGTTGTCGTGGAAACATAGGCAAAATATATTAAAAATAAAGATATAATATAAATATAGTATAGTTTCATCCTATTTTAATATCAAAATGTTTGGAAAGAAACATGATTTTATCTTGATGGCAGAATAAAGGATGGTTATTACTTTTGCTTCCCTGCATTTTAAGACGTTTCAGAAATGAGCACAACTTTAGCCTGGAGTTTAAAAAGATGCTGAGAATATATACAGTCTGGTTTCAGGATACACTGCAGACATTTCACTGGGGAAATCGCTAAAGGTATGTGTAAGGATGCAGCTATGTGTGACTTCATTTCCATTAGGTGAGCATGGCAGCGCTTGCCTCTGTAACCAGCACTGCCTATGCATGTATGTCACCCCTTCCTTTCAAAAGTAACCGAAATACAAGAGATTACATGGCGATGGTTCTCATGCAGAGTGCCCTGATGCTATCTGAATGTGTTCTGAACTTGATTACTACATTTTGTTTCCATTTGTTTCAGACACCGGCACATTTCACAAGTCTGAGGGGTTAAAGAATGGAGAAATGTAACTGAGCTGTCTAAAGCGTCTGCTGTGCTACCTCTTTGGCTAGCTGACTACTGAAACAGCAGACCCCAAGGAACTAGACTCTCCCCAGAAATCTCCTACTGGGAGAAGAAGAGATTGAAGCCCCAGAGACAACAGGAGAAGCAATGTCATCCTGGAGATAGACCCTTAAGGACAGCCTTGAAGCAAGCCAGTGGTGGCAGGAGACCACACCCTGCCTGCCTGTTTAGTTATGAACATCTCTTACTTCCTATTTAAACTTCACTCTCATTCCAGCAATCATGAAGACAGATTTGGGGAGTCTCGGAATCTTTATCCCTCTTACCAATGAAGCCCCATTGAGTAAATCTCTTTACTTTTCCTGCTTTTCACTATAAAAAGAGAGAGATAGAAAGAATGAAGAAAGGGAGGGAGGGAGGGAGGGAGGGAGGGAGGGAGGGAGGGAGGGAGGGACAGAGGGAAAAAGAGGAAGGGTGAGCTGTGGAGACACAGGTCCTCTTCACTGTCAAATCCCCTTGTTTATTCTCTGCATAATCTGTTTGATGAGCATACAAACACATACAGAATTTTCCAAACAACACTTGATGGTAATATTCTTCCACTTCAACCTGTTTATTTTACCATGTGGCTACTTCCCTTTAAACAGTCATCTATTGTATCTGTGGTAAAGACTGGATTGTTTCACTTTTCTTAACTGCTGTTTAGAAACCCATACTGTTTCATATATACAGCATATACAGCAAAACAACTCATTAGAAAGTAGACAGTATGTGCGAAAGCACCAGCAGTTCAAATTAGTGCACAGCTGCAAAGAGCTTGCTCGGCACACTCTCCTCCCCAGGTCCAGGGCACACGAGGCAGCCCTCATCTCTATTCTGTCCTGTCACCTCTCTCTGTCATCTTTCCTGTTCCTTTATGTTTCAGAAAGGATCCATATAGGCAGCTCAGGCTGGCCCAGAACTCACAGTCCTGTCCAAAATGCCAAGGTTTGAGAATTCCTGGGTAAAACCAGCCCAGTAGAAAGGAATGAAGGGAACAGGCTGGGGCGTTCTTTAGTGGATGGCACACACTTAGCATGGGCAAGGCCCTGGGTTCAATCTCCAGCACGCACACGTGCGCACATACTCACACACACACACAAAGTGGGGGCACAGGGGTAGGAATTGTGAGTTCCTTCATTGTCAGGAAATGACTCTTGCTGGCAGCAAAGTTGAAACTGAAATGTGTAACACTAGGCTCAGTTTGCAAACCTTGTTGATTAACCACAGCACGTCACAGTGGAAAAGTCCACACTGTGAAACTTTCATGAATAAAGTTAATAAGAATATTAGATGAAATTAAATTCAGACCATGTATATAGGGCATATGTATAACCTGAATGAATTTCGTATTTCCGCTTGGGTCCCACCTCTGCGATACTTCATTTTCTATTTGTAGATATGTTACATATCCTAAATCCTAAACACTCGTGGTACAAATATTTCATAAAAGTGATATTGAATATTTCAAACCCGAAAAAATTTTCAGAGTGAGAAAGCCACAGTTTCCTTAGTTCTCTCCCCAAACAGTGAGGGAATATGACCTGCCTGGGAAGAAGTCCTTTGACCCATTCTGCCAGGTCTCTTAATCTAAGCCCATATTCCTTCTTATCAAAGCACTTCTTGTATTCTCTTGTGAAGAGTTTGGTAGCCAATATAGGCAAGAAACATTCTTTAGAACAGATGGTGGTACTGGTGGGGATGTGGCACACTGGCAGAGCGCATGCCCAGTGTGCATGCTGTTCTGGATCCAATCTTCAACTCTGTTAACAACCAACCAACCAACAAATAAATTACATCTCCACTCCATTACAGTTTAAATACAAGACATTCCACAGGCTTGTGTGCTGAACACTTAATCTCCAGCTCATGTTTCTGTTTCAAGAGATTCTAGATAGTAAAGGAGTTCTGGTTGGAGACAGCAGGTCCCTGGTGTCTTAAAAGGGTGTATCCTGCCCTGGGCTCTTCTTTCTTTCCGTTTCGTGTCCAGAGATAAAACCCTCCCTGTGGTATGTGTTCCCACCATGGTAATACTTTGCAGCAGTGCACGGCTCCTTGCGGCCAGGAACTGAATCTCTGGAACCTGCTTTAAGCTGTTCCCTCAGAAGTTTGTGTCACAATGCAAACGTAGCCAATACACCCACCATCAAAGAACAGACAGTGGAAAATTCCTAGCATTACTAATTTAGGAGTTAGGATCACCATATTAGTTAAACTAAAAATAAGGCTCCATTTCACAGCTGCTTTGAAGCTGGGAGTCACCTGGGCACCTGCAGGGCTTGATGAGAGAGGATCATGAGGACCACACTGAGACCTGGCCAGAGCTGGTCAGTAGTGGGCTATCAATAGAATCCTGGTCTTCCAAGGGCCTTTCGAGAGCCACGTGCCCTACGGAAATGCACATTTAAGCACAATCAAAATCAGCACAGGAAAGCAGGTATAAACTCAATGGGTCCCAGCTCTGTCCATCGTCTGGAGAGAGTGTTCAGCATGACACCCTCTGGAGTTCTATGCTGAACTTCGAGTTCTCCAGAAGTTCCCCAAGCGGATCTGACACACAGTCAAGGTCAGGAATCAATAGACCAGGTTACATAAGACAGAAGAGCAAAGAAACCAGACTTCCATTTTAAAAAAGATACAAGTCATTCTTCTTACTCACACTACGGAAAAAAACAACAACAACAACATGGGAATATGCAATTATAAAGCTCAAAATAGCTCCTTCAGAAGGAAAAATATGATTCACACTTCTAAAGATGCTCAGGCCACAGCTGCAATCTGTTCCTGCGGCCCAAACCCTAGGAAACCCAAATTAAGGGAAGCCATAGCAGGCTGGAGTACTTACTGAATTCTGTCCTGCACTGCTTTATCTCCCACACAGGACAGAATTCCTCTCTGGGAAGCAGAAGCAAGTCCACTCAAGGAGACAGACCTGTGGCTGTGCTGACCCACGAGTGACGAGATGGAATAACCCGGCTTTCCTTAGCTTGTAGCCGCCCTTGCACAAGACTCTCTGCTTCTAGACTGCTGCTCATGCAGCTTCTTAGAGGTGAGGGTATCTATGGAGAAAGTTTGATTTTCTTTAATCCCTCCAAAACTTTCCTCGGGCTCTGCCTGTAATCAGAGAGAAAGCTTGGTGCTAAAATCTGAGATGTTTCCTCTAAAGGGGACAGGGAGCTCAGGACAGCCTAGAGAGAGTTGGGGACATAACAGATTGGGAAGTCACACTGATGTACATTCTGAAATACAAGATTAATAACAGATCATGTTTCCTCTTTGGGGACCACACGGTAGTGCTGACACTTTTTAATTCGCATGTGAACCCATGGCCCCTCACCAGATTACTCTGGGGGAGAGGGCTGAAGAGTCACTCTCTGTACCTCCCTGCCAGATAGGTTGGAATAAAAAAAGCATTCAGTACCTTCTACGGTAAGATGCAAAGTGCAGGAGGGAAAAATAGTGATGTGATTTTGTAATTGATCATAAAGCTAACAGCAGCTACTGCTTACTGAATGCAAACTGTCTGCCTGAACCACTGGGGTGAGGGTGGAAAATGAACTCACAGGGACTCAAGTCCTCAAGGCGTTTACAGTTGGCAAGGCGCACAGGACAACGAAGAACAGGAAACTGGCTGTTACCACTGCACACGGTTAATAGCAAGGGACACAGAGCCAACAGCAACTAAGGTCTGTCTGTCCCCACCTGCTTAAAATTGTCTGCCTCACCATTCCATGTCTCTGGTTTCTCATTTGGAAATGTAAATGTTTAAAGTTTCACACAGATAAATTCAGGGAATTCTCGACCTTACAGAGCTGTGGGAGCCCGTGAATGTGGATTTGGTCCAGCTCCACCTAAGGTCAGAGAATTCAGACCTATTCTTGCTCTTTCAAGGTTATTGACAGGAGGTTTGGCTCAGGGTATGGTTCCTTGATGCTTTGGGTATTGAGAAGGTGATTATTCTGTTCCTTATGTCTTTTTTTTAAATATTTATTTATTTAATTCTTTGTTTATTATGTATACAATGTTCTATGTGTATGCCTGCAGGCCAGAAGAGGGCACCAGACCCCATTACAGATGGTTGTGAGCCACCATGTGGTTGCTGGGAATTGAACTCAGGACCTTTGGAAGAGCAGGCAATGCTCTTAACCTCTGAGCACCCAGCCCTCCTTATGTCTTGATAAAGAAGTCTTTTGTCTTCCCCTCTTCTTTGGACTGGGGTATATAAAACCTATGAGAAATAAATGTGGGTGGATTCCCTGGGTTGCCCTCCCAACTCTATCCTGTGCCCTTGTCTTATCTTTTGTATCTCTCTTTTCTATTTGTCAATTTTTAACCCTCATGCTTCCCTCCAAGCATGGACAAATAAGCCCCGGGTGGGACGCAGGTAATGTTGTGGCCCAGACTTGGGATACAAACATCCCATAGATAGATAGCAATCTTTTAAAAAGTAATTTTTTAATCTACCCCACCCACAAGGCAGATCTCTATGCCCTGAGGCTGCAGGCTATGGGTAGGGAATAAAAGTCCTTCTAGAGCTCTCTCAGCTGCAATGGGCCAAGCCTTGGGGACTCCCTGTGGGCCTGTGGCAAAAGAAATCCAGGAATGCCAAAGACTTTCACTGTGAGCACGTTTCTTTTCTGTTGTGATCTGCTTTTTTCAGTTTGAAAAACTTTATGTATTAGTATCTGTCATCACTTTAGGCTATTTCTGTAGTTTTGGTTGTTGTTGGTTTTTTTTTTAAATCTGTTTGATCCTCTCAGCTTTATGCTTAAACTTTGCTCATTTTTCCCCCTATTCCTTTCCATTTTAATGGAACTTTTACAACTTGGACTTGGAGGTCATGGTCCGGTCTATATGACCATACAATAATTGCTGGAATGGTGCCTGCTGCTCTAGAAGAAACAGCAAGCAAACAAAGATCTCAGGGCTCCATGCTTAAGGATTTGAATCAAAGAGGATTTGACAATACCCCTTTTTGGAGTAACTATAATACTGATTAATTTTGTAGATGGAACATGTTGACAATATGCTGGCAACCAGCCTTCTTTGAGGACTGAAATCTATTAATTTTATGTTTTTCTTTATTTTATGTTTTTCCTCTCATAAGAAGCCACATAGATCGTATCTTCCCATGTGTATAACCACTGACTTCAGACAAGCCACACCCACAGAGCGAGGGCAGACCGGAAGTGAAGGTGGTGTACATTGGTCAAAAGAAGGACCGTGAGAGGCACCCCTGATCCAGAGTCAGGAAGCCTTTCTCCAACCTCTGCTGGTCGCACAAGTTGCAGCAGGGCACAGAGATACCTCTTACTCAGCAGTCATCGCTGCCTCCCTTCCTCCCTTTCTCTACAGGGCCTCTGGATTCGCTAGGTTGGTTCATTCCTCACAGATAAGAGGCCAGAACCAAGTCTAATGTGAAGGTGTTTGTCAGTTTGTTTCCTTTTGTGGAGGGTCTATATACTGAACCCAGGGTCATGTGTCTGCATTTCAAGCCTTTGAGTAGTTTGTTTTCTTGTTTTACTTTTTCTTCATGTATTTTGAAAACTTCTTTTGTTCTGCCCATAAGAAACATATTTTTCATAGTCTAAACACCAGGTGTGTGTGTGTGTGTGTGTGTGTGTGTGTGTGTGTGTGAGAGAGAGAGAGAGAGAGAGAGAGAGAGAGAGAGAGAGAGAGAGAGAGAGAGAAACACAAGTGCTAACTGTAGCAAACAAACAACTAAAATTATATTTTGTGAGTCTGGGTAAAAGGTCTATTGTCTGTTGTGTCTGCAAAGCTGACTTGTTGGAAACTGAATCCACAATGCAATACTTTCTGGAGCTGAGACCTTTCAGAGGCCAGTTCTGACTCTTACCATTATGGGGAGTCAGTGGTTACCTTAGGTTCCTGGGAAAGGCGGAGCTCCACCCCTTCACACAGCCCACCTGTCCCATGCAGCCCTCCTGCCTCTTCTACTTTCTAATCCAGGGAGTCTCTGGGAAGCCTGTGCCAGATGTGGTCCCTTGATTTTGAACTTCACAAAGGCTAGAAATGGAAGGATAAGTGCATCTGTTCCTTTTACGTTGCCTGGTTTCAGGCATTCTGCTGCAATAGCTTAGACTAGAGCTCCCAGGCTTGGAGGAGTGGTGCTTAACGCAGTATCTTTTATTGAACTATTTTATTGGCATTCTTTATCAAGTTTTCATTACTGATTCTGGCCTTTTTCTTTCTAATGAACCCTTCAATCAGTCTGTGACATTTCCACACTAATTCCCTGTGCTACTTACTGCAGGAGAGATGTGAGCCAGCACACTGATTTGGGGCAACTTCTGCACTTTTCACATATTAATATTTTCCTATGAGGAATAAAGTATCTGCTTACTTATTTTTTTAGTAAAACCTTATAGTTTCCTTTACCCTTCTAAGGTACTTTCCACTGGGATTATTTTCATTGCCACCTCCACTACAATCCTTTCTTCTACTTTATAGTGACCTTAAGCATCAGCTGCATACAGAAAAGCTACTAAGTTTATTTCTCCGGCACCTGCTCTCTAATTGACTTCAGTTCTAACAGCTTCTCCTTAGGTTCTGCAGGGAGTTCTAGATAGAAAGCCTTGTTATGCATAATTCAAAACACTGTTCCTATGGATGAAGTCTACCTCTGTTGTGTTCTCCTGACCAAGGTAAAGCAATATATGTGAATGTTAGCATCTTACTGCATCCTGCTTTGCCTCCTAAAACTTTTTACAGTTTTAAATATAATGCTAATTTGTTGGCTTACAGCAGCTTTTTTTTTTATGATAAGAGGATGATCCTGGAGCTATGGAGATGGCTCAGTTGCTAAAGTGCTTGCCTTGCAAACAGGAGCCTGACTTGCATGCTCAGAACCCACATAAAATAATAATAATAATAATAATAATAATAATAATAATAATAATAATAATAATAGCAGCCTTGGGGAGACAGGGATGGGCATAGTCCTGGGACTCACTGAGCAGCCAGCCCTGTTTTCTTGGTGCATGCCAAACTGGTGAGGGACCTGATCTAAAAAGCAAAACAGGGCAATAGAGATGACTCAGCCTGTAAGAACACCGGCTGCTCTCATAGAGGACTCAGGCTAGGGTCCCTAGTAGCAACACAGTAGCTCAAAACTCATCCCTAACACTTATTCTAGGAGATCTGACCCTCTTTTCTGTCTACCACAGGAACACACATGGTGTGATACATATATGGAGGCAAATATTCATATACATAAAATAAAAAAAGGAAGATGGTTCCCCAAGGAATAATACCTGAGGTTGTCTTTGGGCTTAAACACGCAACACACACAGAAAGAGAGAGAGAGAAAGAGTGAGAAAGAGAGACAGAGACAGAGAAAGAGACAGAGAGAGAGAACATACACACACAGAGTCGTCCTATTCCAACATCCTTCATGCCTGGTATTAAATGTCAAAAAGTATTGATTTAACGTTAAATAAAATTAGTGTTTGGATTTCTATGGAGCTTATTCTCGTGAGATGGTGCACTGTTCTGTTTTATAAAACTAGATACACAAAACACAATACCCTTAGAAATGAAATTCACAGTCAAATCCAATGTCCACTAGAGGTAAATCAAAGGCTTCTATAACATGCACTTTGCAAAGACAAATCACGAGCACTTACAATGTATTTTTATTTATTGATGTGTGTTAGTTTAAAAAAAATCTTAAATTTTTGAAAGTTCAGTGTTCAAGGGAAACTGACCACAAAGATGAAGCAAACAAAAACAAGTGTTAACAAGAAGTCAGACATGGACCAAAAGAGACAAAGATAAAATGCTACCCGTATTTGAGGCAGACTGAGGAGAGGACCAGGAGATTCATGCACGCCTGATGCTGAGATGCATCTAGACAAGGGTTTCTGAGGGGCAGAAGGAGCAGCCAGTGGGAGGCCAGGCATTTTCAACAGGCCTGTATCTCTCCTCCCTACAAGCCTGGGCAAACCTGCAAGTTCACATCCCAATCTGAAACCCACTCAAGCATGTAAGAGGAACAGACCCTGATGTTTGCCATTCACACATCATTTCACAGATAGCATAAAATGTGTTAATAAAAAGCCGAGAACAAAATAAAGCACTTTATTTATAATGGAGATATACTGGATGTAATGTCCTTTTAAACTACCAAGTTTCAATTTCTCCTCACAATCAAGTCTTATGAGGATAAACTTTTTTATCGTAACTTCAGAAACCTATGATATTGCCTTCACCAACAAGGACAAACCACAGAGGTGAACGTTTATGAAACCTAGAATGTTCAGAAGAGCTAGCCCCGCCATCACACGTAGCTCAGCGTCTCCTAGTCCATGTACAACCAGGTGCAGACCATGCCCTGCACATGGGTTCTTCACAATCAGCAGAGACCTTCCTGCTACAGTCTTATCAAAGGATTGTGCCTAGGGGGCGGTGATGATGATTTCATGTCTCTGATGGGGGTGGGTAATGAGCAAGACAGCATTAACCACCTTGAGAGAAATCTACATGTCAACCATGCCTACTAAGGGATGTGAACTGTGAATGTCAGATTTTAATGACACCATTATAAATCCTGTCATGGCTTGGACAATAATTGTGAAAACCATCTCAATCACTTTGATATTTTTCCCCCCATGGACATACAATTTTCCCAAGCCAAAATGAAAATATTTACTTTGTTTTTCCTTGCCATTTTGAAGGTTGAAAATGGCATAAGAAAGTCAAATACAATATAAAAGGTCTAGGCAGACTTAAGATCTGAGAGTTTTCAGCTTTCTAAGGGTTAAGAGCACAAGCTAGTATTGGGGGGGTGGGAGAAAGTCCTTAATAGATTTAATTGCCAAAACCTAATTTTCTTGTCCTTTCTCCAACTAGAATGTTGGGACTAAGAATGAAAGTGATGGATTGTAGCTCTCAACGTTCGCAAACACCAATGTCCCAGAGTTAAGTGTCTGTTCTAATTGCTGCTGTGTGCCGGGGAGTCCGTCCACGTGCTCAGGGTGTTATTTTTACTTGCTAAAGTAGAGGTGTCTTGGTGATAAATGGAGTAAGGTGCTCCACTCAGCACCGCAGCTGCGTTATAATAAATAGCGCCCTGAAAGACAAAGTCTGGGCGTGATCATTATTTTCATGGCTTGTTGTAAGTTTCTTCCCCGTTAATTTTTCTAAACAGAAGGCCATTATTTGATCTGACTGTAAGTGGTTAAAGAGGTGAAGATAGCAAAGCTGAGGGAATGATGGAGCCTCTCATCAACAATGCATTCATTTTGTCCTTCAAAACACATTTTGGACTGATCTACAGTAGCATTGTGAGGAAATGGGAATATCTATTTCCTAACATGAGCATGATGTAGCGGAGCCCCAGTCCTTGCATCTTGGGTGATGGAGAAGAAATGCATTATAATCAAACCTCAATTTCCATTTTTCTGCAACCTTGAATATTGCCATGCCAAAAAAGAAAAAAAAATCCTTAGTGCATTTGCCCAATTCCCAGTAAAGAGGAAAGAGGGCAGTAACCCGACCATACTTTGTTGTAGTTTTCTGCATCAGTGAAAAAAAAATGCAGAAAAATCTTTTCAAATATAAGGACAGAAAGGGTTCCAAGTCATTATTTCTGCATCAGAACAGAACTCGATGCTCTTAGCTATGGTGAGCATCCGGTAGCGGCACACAAAGGGGAGGTTTGACGCCTTTCCAGTCTCATTAGCAGCGATGACTGGTCTGACCTGGGCCAGCCCCATTCCTGTTCCAACATCTAGGTTGGGCAGGAAGAGGCCAAGATATTAGCCATTGATACATACAAAGTAGTTTGTAGGAAGACTTCTAGAAACATGCGCGTACACAGAGACACTTCCCTCAGGAAAAGAGCCAGCCACCGTGTAACAGAAGCCACTCTTTCTTCTGGAACCAGCAGAACACAAATGGAAAGAAGTGGGATTCCCGAGGGTACCACTGCGAGGTTAATCACCCTGGGGCCTGGTTGACTCTGCCCTCATTCAGTCATCTGGAATTTCTATTGGCTGCAGCTGAAATCATCCCCACAGATGCATTATCAGGGTGAGGTTTGCTGGATGTGAGCTTCACACCATTCCCAAACCTCTACATTAGCATTCTTAAAAGTCCTCCTCACACTCAGTAAACAATAAAATCCTAGAATGTCATGTCCAGGCCTACTACAGAATTTTGTGTATCGAAGTCTTTCTATTGGTTCCCATGGCCTGTATGGTCAGGTCCAAACCTCTCCCGATGACAAATACTTAGGATTTCACACTTCCTTCCGCAGCTGGCATCTCCTCCATTTGCTTGCTTCCTTAAATCTTCCTCTTAACTATACAGAACTGCATTCATATGTTTTCTATATCCTCAAGATGCCCACAGGCTAACTCGAATGTCCTTCACATGAATTAATGATAGCGAAATCCTTCTCCTTCTGTAGTGTTTCATCGACATCCGACTAACATCTCTCGGAAGCAGTATTTTCTTTTCTACGAATGAACACGGGTCTGGAAGGTGTGCTAGAGAGGCATATGAGCTTGCGACTGTGGGCATCATAAGAACTAAGTGTTGTAGAACTCCAAGAATATAGACAAATGGGTTTGACTGGGGCCTGGCACATGTAGCTGTTGAAAATCCCAGCAAGGAGAAACCATAGGTAGAAATTCTGAGGGTTCAGAGAAAATACTGCTTCTCTAGAGGTGTTGGTCTGATGTCAACAAAACACTACAGAGGGAAAAGGATTTTTTTCACTCTCATTATTCATGTGAAGGACATTCGAGTCAGCCTGTGGGCATCTTGAGGACACAGAAAATGTGCTAAATTAATGTGATGGTGACTAATAAGATCCTACCCTGTAGAGAGGTGCCCCAGAGCTAGAGGATGAAGCTATAGGCATGGTGTTACAAGTCCAATGGGTAAGCAATTATTCTACTTGTAGCAGAAATTAAGTTTCTTTCATTCATTTATTCGAGGACAAAGGTTATAACAACAAAAACTGCACAGCTATCTCTGTTTTTCTCTACTTGGGAGCTAATATCTTCCCAAGAACTCAGTGCTAAAGCAGTTATATGGATTTGCCTATATTCTTCCTTCTATAAGAAGAGGCACCACCCCCTTCCTGCCTCCTTCACAAACTCCAAGCAAATAAACACGTAATTCCTATCTTGAAAGCTTACTCCTCCTTCCCCGTCTGTTTGATTCTTTTCACTGGGATTGCCGATTACACACCCTGACTCTGGGTATATGTGATCATATCCAGCTTTCTAAGGATTCTTTGTGATTTTTATAATGGAAACTGAGGGAAACATGTCTTCTTTCCAAAGGAGTCTCAAGTTGGAAGGTTAAAAGGAATGTTCTTTGCTGTCCATTGGGGGGAAGCATCCTCAACCCCTTAGAAAACAAGTCCAGGGATGCTCAAGCACCTTCTGTGCTGAGATATGACCTATGCATAACTGTTCATATCCTTGAAATGATTTCTAAATGGACAACGATAACTAACACAATATAAATGCTGCACAAACTGTCATTGTTGTACTGTTGTCTCACACAACGAGAAGGGTAAATGTTTGTGCATGTTCAGTATGGACGGAATTTGCTTTCCAAATAGTTTAGTCCCAGAGTTGGCTGGTTCTCCAGATTGAGATTCTGTGATGGAGGACCGACTGTAGCTAATGTGAGTCATGTGTAGAGTGAAGAAACAAGGTCACTGTTCAGCTCCCTCTAAAGTGGAAACATCAGGCCCTCTCACTTAACCTTCCCTTTCCTCACGGAAAGCAAGACTGGGACACTTATAAATAAAGAAAATGAACCCTACTGGTGGGTGTTTCAGCTACAGCCATGTTCATTAGTACATTTAAGCCCCATGAACTGTGTAACATGTATTATTTTATAGATAAGGGACCAAAAGCTGAAAATAGTAGAGAAGCATGCTGAGACACCCAACAAGTAGCTGAGCTGTGTTCCAAGCTGGTTCCCTCAGATCTCCAAATACCACCATTCTCTTTTCCTACTTCTTTCTGCAAATTCCCCTGGATATCCTCAGTCAAAATTTACTGAGCTACTCCATACACTATGTCATCAGAGCAGGGCTTCCTTCATTAATAAACATAGACATTATTGATTTTGGGTGTTACAGGCATCAGTTAAATAACCTAGATAAACTGTTTCTGAGAACAGAAATAGATGTTATTTTAAGCCATACTATCAGAGATAATATTTGTCACTTGACATCCCAATAACTAGGAAGCAGAACAGGGCATGTGTATATTTAAGCTACCTAAAGAGAAAATGTTCACATACGTTTGGTATCTGTAATTTAATGTGTTTGCATTAGATACAAAAATTATAATTGGCACTTTCAAACTAGATTTCTTCAAGAGACCTAAAATTAAAAATAAGGATAAATAATTTCAGAAAATTAACTCTATTTATGAGCATCCTTTTGCCCCTACCCATTAGATTTTTAATCAGACACTTCTTCTAGTTTCAGAATTGGTTAACATAGTTAAACTGACCATGGTTTTCAAGGTCAGTTAGTCGCACAAATCTGAGAAGTTCTCAGAACTGTGAACTTAGGCGTAAGAAAGGGGAGGGAAGCAAACAAACCAAGAAGAAATGAATTTGCATGTGAAACTAATTTGCCTTAGAAGAAAAATAGGTATCTCCGTCAACATAAGGGTGCATTCAAATTTGTTTTTCATATTAGTAACTTATTTAATATGGCACTGGGCAAAAGGCAATCCATTTTAAAAAAGCAATTTTCCTCTTTCCATGGGGTGTTTTATCATTTGATGTCGAGCACTCAATCAGAGTACAGCCATCCTTTCATATTTTATGAGCAGAAAACAACTTAGTTGGGCATGTCTCACTTCACAGAAGTAAAAACACTCTGTGAGCCTTGAAAGATGCCCAGAATGGCCCTTGCAACATGATGGCTAGCAGGAGGCCAAATTGGAAAGTTAAACTCGAAACGATCAAAATATTGGAAAAATTGTTCTGTATCACAAATAGGCGTTATTTTAAAAACATAATAAATTTAAAATCACAGGATGAGTTATTTCAGTCCCAGCTCATCTTTTCACTTTCTGAAGTTTAAGAAAATTCTGGAAGTTCCTGGGGGAGAGAGGCCCTTTCTGCTTCAACCATAGCTGCAGTATGCAACACATTACAAATGTTCGGTAGATTTTTTACTGAGCAAATGCATACAAGTATCCTTATGTTTGGCGAAGGGACCATAGCACCACTCTGTCACTCAAGTCCAGCCTCCACGCAGAGGCAGCTCGAGGACCTGCAGGGCGACCTGAAGAGAACGCCAAGGACTTTTCTTCATCAGAAGCTGGGAGACAGAAGACGAGCAGCTGCGTTACTGTGCCGCGTCCATGAGCTATTTCCCTTCATCTCTGTACCCTGTTACCTCAGTTCACAGGACTGCGGTCCCTTCATTATCCTGACTGTAATGGCAAGATCAAATTCACACTGCCAGAGGCCAAAACCTGTGACATCCTCCAACTCCATCTCATGCACAGGCACCAGACAGAAACTCGTGAGATGGCTGGCGACCTCAGACTACTGCCACCTTGGTTCCTCTCCCTTACCAGGATGGCCCCACTGACGGAAAGGCCAGGTTTCCAGGTCACATCAGGCCCACAAGAGCCGTATCCACAACCCACTCCAGAATCCGACCATGCCTCCCGAGCCAGTCCCTCCAGGTTGAGTATTAGGCCTCTCACAGGCTCGCCACACTGACATTTCTGTATTGCAGTTACAAAGCCAAGACAGTACTTAAGTCTTCATCCCCAAACGCTGCCATTCTAGGAGTTCTGTTCTGGGGACTGTGAATGGCTAGAGCAGCACAATGACCCGGGTGAGTCATTACCAGATACAGAATTCAGCTCCTCTGCACTGCTAACATCTCTTTCCCTGCCACCAGGCCACTCTTCTGGCAGACTAATGACATCAGAGCAAAGCAGAAAGTGGTGCCGGGAACATCACAGCACAAGGGTACTCCTCCTGTTTCCCAACATATGGTATTAGGAAGATGGAAAGGGTGGGTAAAAGAGGCAACGTAATTGAGTAACTTGAACACAGAAAGCCTGGTGCCTCTACATTTTCTAGAAATGGAAGGATTCAGAGGGCCTTATTAGTAAGTGACTTTAAATAGTCCCCTCCATGAAACTGAGATAAATACTAGATCGTTATCAGATGGAGAGACTCCAAGGGGATTGTTTGATTAGGGCTTACATTCTTAAGCTGAACAAACAGTAAGGGATATCAAAGACAACAGTCTCAATTAGGGAAGAGGCAGACACCTTATATCAGGGATCCCTAAGGGCTGCAACCTCAACACTCAGTGAAGAGCACAAATTAACAGACCGCCCTGGCTTGACTGTCCCCATCCCAATGCAATTCCTCAGTACTGTAGCCTCGTAAGCAATGACCTTCGCTGGCAGTTCTATGCCAACGTTGACTTCTTTACCTAACTGGCAGCCAATGGTCCAATAACTTAACTTTTTAGTTTTTCCTTTATTAATTCCTAAATTTCCTCAACATTATCTATATCTTGCTCTCAAATGTAAATAAAACATAACCCCCTTTTCAATTTAATCACAAGCCCCTTCCCATTAATTACGCTACACCATTATCTTAAGCCCTCAAAGCTGGTGGTCACATATCTATACTTTTCACAATAGAATCACATACCACCTCCAAAATTTTCCTGATATAAGCAGTCTTCTCTAGTACTAGTGTTATTAAGCCTGAGAGGAAGGATTCATCCGTGTGCTCCAGTTCTGTGGATGGGAGAAGTGAGAATTGGCTGCTCAAGGAGACTTGGCATAGGCAAGGACAATGGAAGGAGATTAAGTCATATCTGCCTTCATGTTAAAGCTAAAGTACACCAATGAGCCAACAGGCAAGGATATTATTATCTCTCTTCTTGGATGTCCTCTTAGAAAGTTAGTCATGTAAGAAAAAGAGCCCAAAGCGTATTTCTAGCCAACTTTTCATTTTCAGACACCCATTTTCTTCAATAAGTCTTTCTTTTTAGAGTAAATATTCCCCACAACTGAAACACTGGTAGCAAAGAGAATTTCATTACAGTATTCAATTCTTCTTTATAGGAAAAAATTGTTTCAAAAGAAAGCAAAGGAAATGGTCTCAAGAAGCCTAAGAAGTAGAATGCAAGGAAACAGTCCACAACAGATGTTCTACCTAGCCGAAAGTGAGGCACATGGGACATGCACTAATTTTTATAATATCGGAGCCTCTGACCCAATACCCACCAAGTCCTCTCTTCCTGTAGCCTTTAATGTTTCTATACAAAACAGACATTTAGAAATACACACACACACACAGGACACCTGAGCCAGAGAATGGACCTATGGTAATGGCATGTGAAGGTCGGCACTCTGGGAAGTCATCTCATGGGTAGGGGAAGCTCGGTGCCTGCCGACCTTTACACCCACGGGGCACATGCACCCTTACTTACGCAGCTCGCCCACTTTCAGGATCTCGCACAGCATCTTGGTCAGTTCTATACTGCTGCGGCCGAAGGGACACTCGTGCTTGTCCTCCCGGCTGCTGTTCTCAAGCACAATCTGTGTGGAGAAGAGGAAAGTAGTCAGAGAAGGTCAGAGAAGATTCTGTGACCAAGCACATCAAGACTCTTAGCTTACTCCAATAAAGATGTAAGGAGAATCACCCCGACCTATGGGGCCTTCAACCAATGAATGTTGAGGCCAGGACTAAGAGAGCACAGTGAATATAGAACCTAAGACTTTGCTATTTCTCAAGCCTCCTACAGCCCTCTGACCTTCAGGAAGAGGTTTTGCTTGGCTCGTTGGTTTTCATTTGCACAGAGGTGCCTGTGAAGAATTTTTCAAGACAAAACAGTACAGATTTACTACTTAAGTGACAGGGCATCATTCTTGTCTCTTATGCCGTTTCTCTTTCTAAGGAACAGCAAGCTTGTACAACTTCAATGTCAACATTTTCATGGCTTATTTCCTGTTAAAACATCCATATTTTTGCATAGTCTCACTGAAGCATGTCTGGGGAACACGTGAAGAGGATCAACCACAGTACTTCCCTGAGACTTCCCCAGTTAAATGAATGGTTTATTTTTCTTGTCAACTTGATTGGATTATAAACTATCTGAGCTCAGGGACACACAACTCTGCGTGTCATAAAGGCATTTCCAGAAACAATTACTGGAGTCAAATGTGGGGGACAAGTGTCCACACAGGCCCTAACAAAGCGTTTTGAATAAAAGTTCCCAACACACAAACACAGAGTCAGACACGGCTTACTAATCCCACAGTCTCTTGGGTAGGCTATGGTGCTACAGAGATAAGGAGTCCAGCTGCTGCCCGAGGGCTTAAGCCAGCCAGCGCCATGTGTAGAGTCATGGGGTGGCTTAAAGCTTGGCTCACATGCTCAGAGAAGGCTGCAGGTACAGAGTAAAGCAGTCCATACCAAAAGAATTTCTAAACAGACATAGCAAAAAATGGGGATAGCAAGTCATAGAAAAACCAAACAGTTTAAAAAGAATAAAGTCTTAGCATGACGGTGGTGGCTCACACCTTTAATCGCAGCACTCGGCAGGCAGAGACAGCCAGATCTCTGTGAGTTTGAGGCCAACCAAGTCTACAAGAGCTAGGTAGTTCCAGGACAGGCTCCAGAGCTACAAAGAAACCCTGTCTCAAAAAAATCAACCAACCAACCAATAAATAAAGTCTTTAAAAAAAAAACTGTAAAGTATTAAAAAAAAAAGATAAGCACATAGGGTGGAAAATACAAAGGGCATCTGGATCCTATACGGTGCATTGTTGACTTTGAATTTCTTTAATGCTGATGAGCGAATGGCAGCTGCTGAGAGACATTGGATTATTGAAGGGACTGCTGAATGAAGCCAGCTTATATACTTCAGAGATGTCTTAGCTTCTAAATGCAGGTAAATGTGTTGCATTGGGGGAGAGGTTATGCTTTTGTTTCCACAAGAGACAAAAAGCTATGTATTCCTCCAAATTTAATAGAGATCAGATTTAATTAGGGGAGAACTCTGAGGATCTTGGCTATAGACATGAGGAAAAAAGTAAAAAATAAATAAATAAATAAGAGAATAAATACCTACAAAAAAGGTAACATACATGCTGATCCCTCTGCATGGGAAGAGCTCTCAGACTGGGTAAGATATAATAAATCTTGTTGGCTATAGAGTCCTCATGACTTATTATTACATGCTATTTATTCATATGGCATGAGTGTAGGTTTTATTATAAAGTTCAAGCAAACTTAAAAAGTTAACAGATGACTTTTACCTGCTCAAACATAACACAAAAATGTCATCCTTGGGATCTGGCCGGCAGGACAGAGAAAAACTCTCTGTATATCACATCACGAGGCTGCTCTAATCAGTGGGCAGAATTTTTTTTTTTTTTTTTTTTGCATCTAAATATTTTTATTTTTATTTTTTTTTAAATTTATTAAAGATTTCTGTCTCTTCCCCACCGCCGCCTCCCCTTTCCCTCCCCCTCCCCCAATCAAGTCCCCCTCCCTTGTCAGCCCAAAGAGCAATCAGGGTTCTCTGCCCTGTGGGAAGTCCAAGGACCACCCTCCTCCATCCAAGTCTCGTAAGGTGAGCATCCAAACTGCCTAGGCTCCCACAAAGCCAATACGTGCAGTAGGCTCAAAAACCCATTGCCATTGTTCTTGAGATCTCAGTAGCCCTCATTGTCCGCTATGTTCAGTGAGACCGGTTTTAACCCAGGCTTTTTCAGACCCAGGCCAGCTGGCCTTGGTGAATTCCCGATAGAACATCCCCATTGTCTCAGTGTGTGGGTGCACCCTTCGCGGTCCTGAGTTCCTTGCTCGTGCTCTCTCTCCTTCTGCTCCTGATTTGGACCTTGAGATTTCTGTCCGGTGCTCCAATGTGGGTCTCTGTCTCTGTCTCCTTTCATCGCCTGATGAAGGTTAATATTCAGGCGGATGCCTATATGTTTTTCTTTGGGTTCTCCTTCTTATTTAGCTTCTTAGATTTCTTGATAATACCAAAAGAGAACAGTATTTTTAAAGGTGGTGAGATGAAGTGGGAGTGTAAATGTGGGCTATATCTGTCCCTGGATGCTTCCTGTATTCTCTTTTCTCCTCTCCTTGCCCGCTATGATGTTACCTACTTTGCTTTGATATGTCTCTGACCCCATGATGGCCTGACACCTGTGCAGCCATAAGTCAAAATAAAAAGCTATGTTTCCTTCAGTTCTTTCTGTCAGACAGTAGGCAAGTCACAGTGACAAGAATAGAAACTAATGTAACGGGGAAAGCTGGCCTCCCCACGCTGACAGCATCCATGGGTAAGAGCTAAAGAATTATATGGATGCTAGTGACAGAGAAGGTAAAAACAGAGGGAACGTCTGTGAGCCCAGGTCTCCTATTCTTCATGTAGAGGATACTTCCCTGGAGTCAGAGCTTGGCCTCTCAGTCCATCTTCTGAAAGTCTGCTTTTCATAAGAAATTCTCCTGTCTCCTATAGCTAGCTCAAAATGATCTCACTACTTAGACCTAAGGGAACCATTTTTTACACGGATAGAACAAAAACAGAACACCCCAGCTCTCCAAAGTAAATAAAATCCAAAGTCAGATGTCAACAAAGCAATAATACTTGAGGAGGCTGCTTACTTCACACACACACACACACACACACACAGACACACAACCACATTATACACATCTGAAGCTATGGTTGGAACTCTTCCTGTGTAAGGCCAGACTCCTATCCCCCTCACTGCCATTCCTCTCTAGATGCTGGCCTCCCAGGAGAATCTACAAGGATGCTGTGCAGTGTGTGTTTCAGGTTCTCCTTTGCTATAGTTTGGAGATGGTCTTTGTGTGGGCCCTTTCCCCCAGCCAGGCTGTGCTGAAATTTAATCCCCACTGTGAGGGGTTAGGACAGGTTAAAGTTTAGGGGAGGGGCCTATGGTGAGTGATCTGGTTCAGATCAGGTCATCAGGGCAATATCCATGACTGAATACTGATAGTTTTATAAAGGAGGTAGGAAAAATAGACAGATAAAAAGACACTAGAGGGAGTATAGGTGTGTGTGTGTGTGTGTGTGTGTGTGTGTGTGTGTGTGTGTATGCATGTGTGCTTCATGGCTATTGCCAGGTTATATGTCCTGCACACCTCAGGACTTTTGCCAGCAAAACAACCATCACCATACATGGGGCCTTGGCCTTTTAGTCCCAGAACTGTCAGCCAAAATGAATCTCTTTCCTTTGGAGCTACTCATGCTCAGACATTTTGTTATAATAGCACAAAGCAGATGAAGGCACCACTCTAGACCATGAACTCTTTGGTGTCAGGGATAAGGACTTTATTCATTTTGCCACCAGTATTAATCGAGCACCTATGCGCTCCCAGGAAGATGGCTGGACATCATCGGATAGGGAACAAGGTGGAAAAGGGCCCTGACTTCACTATGAATGCATTCTGATAAGAAGAAAGGTGAAAAGCTAAGATGCAGTTCCTACCCACCACACATGCCGTGAAGAGACGAAGCCTGGGAGTCTGTGTCAACAGGTCAAGGATGCTTCCCTGGCTGTTGAGAGACAGGGCCTAGATCTGTGAGCAGGAGAAGTTCCCAAGTAGAACTATCATGGTCACATCCCTTGAGGTAAGTAGGTGTCAGGAACACCAGGTCTGGCCTACAGAGTGAGGGGCCTGGATCTGTAGGGAGGCATCTGGAGCACAGAACCCAAACAGACCAGGCTGGAGCAGAGTGGCCATGGGAACGCAGATGACAGGAGAGGCACAGGCAAGAGGATGCAAGTGATCAGGGCAATCTGAAAGGAGGGAGACCAAGGCTGACTTATCTCTGCACACAAGACCACTGCCAAGAGCACAATGATGTGGACTCTCAGGGCAGGGTCCTTCCAGACACGGTCATCTCCTGAGTCCTTGATGCCTGGCTCCCTGGCCAGGGGATGCCGTCAACCGTCTCCCCAGACCTCATGCCTAACTCCCCACGTCTTTTGACAGACTTCTTTCCGGTTCAAAGCAGGGATTCCAGATTGAAGAGAACGGCTGCACTCCCATCAATCAGAAAACCTTGTTTCTCTTTTTAAAAAAAAAAAAATGTATCTGAGAGAACAGATCAGGGAGCAAAGTGAATCTCCCGATAATGAGGAAACAAACTGAAGAAAACAGCAAGCCGAGCAGACAGAAGGCAAAGGCAGAGACAGGTAGCTCACGTCCAGCTCCCGGCTCCCAGCGAGCACATTACCTTGTATTTCATATTAACATCCTATTAACATTTCATGAGTGCATCAATATTTAATGAGGACGTGATCCGCATACACAGGGTAGAATTACTGCAGCCAATAAACGCTCAGGAAACATTTCCAAGGCACGGTTTATTAGTAGGCACTAAATGAAGCAGTAATCTAAGTAATCAATATGTAAATCACTCGGAGAAGCCCTTCTCTTTCCTTCTTCAATGCATCATCTACCTTCTCATATTTACCTGCCCCAGGAAAAACAAACCTTTATTCCCGATTCGTGTAGTCAAGGCAGGCAGAGTCTTTAAAGTTCCTTGTTCGAGTGTTAAGGTAGGAAATTTTACTGGAATAATTTAGAAATTATTATCACAACTATTACTAATGAGGTTTTAGCACAATGAGAGACCCTATGGGGAAGTAGCTTTCATTTTTTAAACACACTTCTATAACTAGACCCAGCTTCAATATTTTGAAATAAGCCCCGTCTGCCTGAGTCAGTTATAAAAGCTCCATTTGGAAATATCAGTGCACGCTTTTTCATCTTTATTTTTCTCCTTTACTGTTAAATTATACTCTGGGACTGTGTCTTAGTTACGCTTTCTACTGCTGTGATGAAACACCATGGGGACGAAAGGGTTTATTTTGTTTATTCGTCCCTCATCATCCAAGGCAGTCAAGACAGGAACTTGGAAGCGGGAGCGGATACAGAGGCCATGGAGGGGAGCTCCTCACTCGCTTGTTCCTTGTGACTTGCTTCTTATAGCACCAAAGCCCATCAGCTCTAATGTGGAACTATCCACAGCTGGCTGGGCCTTCTCATGTTAATCACTAAGGACATATCAGTTAGATACGGCGGCACATGCCTTTGATCCCAGCACTTGGGAGACAGAGGTCGAAAAATCTCTAAATTCGAGGCTAGCATGGTCTACAGAGGGAGCTCCAGCCAGAGCTGCACAGAGAAACCCTTTTCAGAAAAACAGATAAAACCAAATAAATCTACACTGGAGTGTTAGGTAGACGCTCCTTCAGTTGAAGCTCTTTTCTCTCAGACAACTCTAGTTTCTGTCAAGTTGACTTAAAACTATACAGCACAGACAGAAACCAAAATTAGAGTCTAAATGTTTTACTTACTTTAGTTTGCATTATGTGGGAGGGGGTGCATTAAGTGAACATGAGTGCAATGCTCAGGAAGGCCAGAAGAGGGCACTAGATTCCCCCAGAATTGGAGCTGTAGGAAGCTGTGAGGCACCTAAGTGGATGCTGGGACCTGAACTCAGATCCTCTGCAAGAGTGGGGTTAGCTTCCAAAAAGTGAAAGCTTAAAAATCACAGTTATGGACTATCTCAGAAAATGTCACATACCAAAAAAAAAGTTACAATTGTCTGTATGTTTTACAAATAAGAACACTGGATACCTGTTTAATATTAAATGAACTTTATACAATATATAATATTTTGTAGTTTTCAGACTGTCTTTCCTGTTGTCTATCAACTGGTCCCCAACATGTCCACAGGACTAATGAATGTGTTAACTTATAATATCCTCTCAAGACTGTCGGGATGACAGCAAGACGTGAGTTCTCAGATCATAGCTAGCCTCTGTCCAGCATGGAGTTCAATTTTTAAAAGTGCTAACTGGGTGTGGTAATACAAGCTGCCTGTGATCCCAGCACTCAGGAGCCTTAGGCAGGGGTATTTTGAGTTCAAAGCCTGTGTGGGCTACACAGTTAGACACTATCTCAAACAGCAACAATTTTTTTTTTCTTTTTAATCTTCCATTACCAAATCTCTCCCAGCCCCATACACTGGCTTCACACACCTGCAATGAAAGTGGACTTAGCTCAATTAGGCTAAGGGAAGTATCTCTCCCAGCCCCGTAAGAATATACACTGATTTCACACACCTGGCATGAAAGTCAGTGGATTTAGGTGGATTTAGCTCATTAGGCTAAGAGAAGGAGTGTGTGGTGTGTGTGGTGTGTGTGTATGTGTGTGTGTGTGTGTGTGTCTGTCTGTCTGTCTGTCTTTCTGTTTCTGTATCTCAGTAAAACAGCTCCAGGAACTGCAGTCCCCCTAAAATAGACACAGCTCACTAAGTTGCTGTGGTATCCCTGCAGGTTTCCACACACTCCACAACCCCATGGCATGCTTAGAACACCTGGTTTTTCAAACCTGTTGCAGATGGGGGATCCATTTGTCTTGGGCCTGAGTAAAGAAAGGGGCTGCATGCTCACTACCAAGCAGCCTCACAATTCAGACAGACAGGACTGCTCACACACGCCTTTGTTTTCAGAATCCCTTTGCTGATCAGCACTCACACACTTACTTCCACCACCCATGCCCCCCAGGCTCTAACCACTGCTAAGTACAATAGGTTCAGGGTTCTTGAGGCCAGCCCTGGAGTTAGCCCCTTGGCTATTAGTGTCCTTAATCACCACTGTTTTTTTTTTCCCCTCCTACTCTCGATCTTCTTTCTGTTGCTTTAGCTCTAACTGAAGGTGTGAGAAGGCACGGTTCTGTTCCCACTGGCCCTGAGGACAGCTTGGAAGGTCTGATTCTGCTGTCTCCAAAGAGGAGGGACTGTCAGTACTGCCCGATTCTGACACAGGACCAAGCCAATGGAGCTGCTACTAACCCAAGGGGGCTTGTACATGACACTGTACCTCCAAGGTCTACAGATACCTATTCTACAACACCCACCTTACCGGTATGCTGTGCCTGTGACGTTACTTCATGGAGTCAGGATTCGCTCTCTACTGCACTCCACCTTCTTATCCCTCTGTGGTCCTTGGCCAGCATCTCATGCAACAGATTTACCAGCAACTGAACTAAACTCAGAGCTCTAAAAAGATTACCTCTCTGGTGACAGGCCTCTGGGGACACATGACAGCAAGCCGGAAGCCTTCTTGTTCTTCTAGTATAGGGGTCTAGAGATCTGGTTGGGTTCTCACCCACTTACACTGCAGGTGCAGGCAAGGAAGTCTTATGCCCTATTTCAGCCGGAATCCACCCAGAGATACAAGGTGGAGCATCACAAAGATGAACAAGGAACCAGAACAAGTCCCCCCATGGCACCCAGCTTCTGGCATTGAAATCCTAATATTAATTATGGAAAGCCACACTGAAACACTTACTCTTAGAACTGTTAGTGACATGAAAACACACACACATACACACACATACACACTGTAATACCCATCTTCTGCCTAGATACAGAAACACCTGTGTCATCCCATAATAAACCAAGAAGTAAATTAAAATCTTGACTTGTAGCAATCAGCTTTCACATACCCCCAACACAAGGGGTGTTTTTGCAATAATAACAATATCAGCAGACACCGTGGATAATGTTAGATTATGCCTCCAACACCAGATTCCTACAAGGCCAGAGAGGAAGCAACTTGTCCTCTCTAGAAAAGGATCAGCAGCCAGGCAAGAATACCTTTCTTCTCACCCTCAGTGAAATAATGATTGCTCCTCAGAAAGTCAAAGACAATTGCTCAGAGGAGCCCAGGGTCACCTCATTGAGACTGTACAAAAGGTTAACTGTGATCATGAATCCTAAGCAAGTTCATGGGATTAAACAAACATTCCAAGTCCTAAAAGGAGAGTTTGAAGCGGGAAAAATAAGAGTTCTGTAATTGTAGAAGGCGTTCATGCAGGCCAGCGCACCCCAGCAAGTCAGAACCTGGGCTGAGAGCCTGCTGGAGTCACACGGCCACCAGATCTGCAGGTGAGGGAGTGAGGCTCCAGAGAAAAGACACCTAACAGAAAAAAAAATGCCTTGAGAATTCAGGCAAGACAGCAACAAAAGATAAGCATCCACTCCAGAGCTGTTCTCCCAGACCTTGCTCCAAGAGCTTTGCCTGGTTACCTCCTTTCACTCACAGGCTACGTAACTGAAGTATGACATCACCCCACTTCACAGATGGGGACACCTGCAAAGAGATGCTCTAGCAACCACAGGAGCTCTTGCTCTGGGTGGTTAACATCTGTATTTCCGAAACAGGCTTACGACTCAAGGGCAAAGTGGTCTCAAAAGATGAGAGTACACAACACGCAGCTGCTGCGCACACTGTTCACTACAGCAAAACTAGGCTGGGTGGGACAAACACTGGCTCTGACTTAGATGGTTCTCATCAATTTCCTGTAGCTGTCTTTAGAACAGTCGTTCATAAACTCCAGTGTGTGCCAGATCTGCTGGCAGCCTGGTTTAACAGAGAGGTACTGCCTGCTGCCTGTGAGACTCCATGGCATTGGTTAGACCAGAACCCAAGAAAATATGCAAGCCAGGAAAATAAACAATTAACTTTTGAGACACTGCTGGGAACAGGGACTATTAGAAGAACATGTAAGACATTATAATATAAAAATATTTTTAGCAGTATAGTCCTAAAGACAAAAACAAAACCTACCTGAGTCTCAATTTGCTATTTAAAATTTACAGGCAACTGTACAGGGCAGAAAGTCTATGAATAAAGCCTATAATGTCCGGACTGAAACTCAACAAAGTGAGAAACAGCCAAGGTAAGAGCAAGTGTAGCTAACAGCCAGGGCAAGGTGTTCCCAGTGCAGAGTGTCCAGAAGGTTTAGGAGC
This sequence comes from Alexandromys fortis, assembly GCF_014885135.2. Lineage (NCBI taxonomy): Eukaryota > Metazoa > Chordata > Mammalia > Rodentia > Cricetidae > Alexandromys > Alexandromys fortis. The sequence goes on from NW_026067924.1 coordinate 18,104,834, forward strand.
TGTATCTGAGGGCAAGAGAACGATACAACGCAGGCAAGAAAGGAAGAGAATTCATGAGAGATCAGACTGGTGAAAAAGCAAAAGCAGCAAATACACACAGGGAATGGAGATAAATAACAATCTAGACAAATGAGAAAAATGGAATAAAATCCAGTTAATGAAGTAAAAATGCATTTAGCATGGAATTAGGCAGTTGCACATACCAAGGCGTAATAAAGGCCATAAATAAAAGATGGCAAGGAATCGACTGGGTAATGGTGTGGTAATTAAAGCCTGGAGGTTCATAATAGACCTCGAATTGAACATTAATCAGCCAAGAAGAAACACTCCCTGCACTTTGGTACAGTGCAACGAAAGCCAGACATGTGGAACACATGAAGCAATCACAGCACTCGCTGTTGGCCCTCCCGTGTGAACAAGGTGTGGGGGGGGCGGGGGGATAACAGCGCTGATAATGGGAAAAGATGTGTCTCTGTGTGTCCACTGACCCCAACATCAACGAGGAAAGCCAACAAATGGACTCTTCCGACCACCTGAAAGTTAACAGTAGCAGAGGCATTGCTGCTTTTCCTCCGGAGAGCTGGGCTTCGATGCTTCTCCATGTCTCCCCTTAGATATGACTCAAATGGCAACTATTCAATAAATCTTTCCATAACCCCTTCCTCTAAAAATCTACAGTTCTTTCTAGTTCTTTTCCTAGAATATTACTCACGTTGGAATTCCAACGTGCCCAGTTGGAATGAAGATATATGCATTGGCTTTCTTGCTGGGATCAAAGCCTTGACAGGGCTAGCTCAGCCATGAATTCCTCACACCGGCAGAGCGGTGGGATTAGCAGGCCCTTGCTAACACAGCTACTGAGCAAGTGAGTGGTGCAAAGGAGAACAGTTCTAGCCGTGCAGGGAAGCATAGGCCCTGACATTCACAAGGAACTCCACTACACTCGATCTCTACATGACCTCCCAGAACTTGCTCTTTCTGTGCGTTCACTGTATCTTAACCACAGTGAGATGCGACCATCTTCCTGACCTCTGCCTTCCACAGTCTGCCTTCTCTTTCACCTGTGTTGCGTGCCTGGGCCGCAGACCTCCAATCTTCCTCTTCGTCATGAGCCTGCCTCGGGGCTCTGGTGTCACTTAGCAGGGTACATGTCTACAGACTGCATCCAAGCTCTGAAGCAAAATATTCATGGAAGCCGCTGTACTGCCTGTCTGTGTCTGTTGTGCTCCCAGGGGTGCTGTTCAGGGTAGAAGAAGGACTTCAGAAGCAGGTCCTAACCTGGTCAAAGCCTACACTGCAAAGGCCTGCTCTTGCCTATTGAGCTCAACCTTCTTTGTGGATGGTGAGGAGAGAAACGTTTACATAAGGCTGGAATGTGCGGAGATGTCCTAGCTGTGGGTTTCTGGGAAACACTTGGCCAGTGTTTGCTATAAATGGTCCCTGTAAATGCTGAGTGGGAAGCAGAACAAGACACGAGATGATGGGGAGCCAGCTCCCACGCCAAGGAGGTGTCCCCAACACGTCCCACCTGCTGCCTCCACAGTAGCACCCAACCACCCACAAAGGTTACCATGGGAATCACAGTGAGCGAGGTTGCAGCAGTCACAGTCTGTGACTGGACACTCAGACACTGATCCCCCGCAGCGCGGCCCCTGTTCTAGCGGGAAATCGCCCCTGTGCGCACTCTGCTTTCCTGGCCTAAAGAATGGCTTTTCGGGTAAATAGTGAAAACACTCAGGAAATTCCCGAGGAATGGGGCTAGTAAGGAGATTTCTCCTAATTCCTCTATTAGGATGGGAATTTCTGACGCTGGATATGAATGGGAAGAGAGTACAGCAGACTAAGGAAATGGCACCTGTGGCTTTCCCAGGAAGCAACTTAAATGCCCTCAGGAAAGAACCCCGTATCTTCAATCTGCCACACACTGGCATCACAGACAGGTGGTCTGCTTTTGACTCCTGAGAAGCCAAGGAAATTGAGAGTGTAGATACTGAGATACTAGGTAAGGCAAGCATCTCAGACTCATATATCAAAGTGGCTTCAATGTTTTTCAGATCCTTTCTTTAAAGACTCACCAAAAATAAATACATTTATTAAAAAAAATGGAAAAATTCAAAATTGTGGTTAAGCCTGCCACCATGGCAAAGGGGTCACACTGCCCGATGGGCATTCATTTATTCAGCACAGGATATGGGATTTGCTGTTTCCCACAGGCCTGAGGTCAGGTCCTGCCCCCGCCGACACTCCTCACCTGTGCAGCTCACCAGAGCCTAGGGAGAGCATTCTCCCACAGCACTTACATGCTGCTAATGCCTTGCCACTCATGCCTCAGCCATGGGAGAGCCCCGCCTGCTCGTCAGGGCCCATTCCCTCTTCTGTGCTTGTGCAAGGGTCCTGTGGTACAGGAGCATCACAGTTCAAAAGCTAAAAGATCAGCCAGGCTACTTTCCCTGTGGTTGGTAATAGCAACTTTATAGACAGATGCTCTAAGGGTTAATCATGCTTGTCAGCTTGGCCAGAATCAACTAAAAAACAAGCTACTGAGCACATCGGTGTGGGAGTTTCTTATGTTAACTGAAGTGGAAACACCTACCCTAAATCTGGGCACCGTTCTCCAGTGGCAGTCCAGACAAGAGGTCCAAGGGAAACACTTCTGTTCTTTGCCTTCTTTTCATGGTACCTCACTGGCAGGTTCATCTACTCTGTTGTTACTGCTTCTGCTCTTTCTTCTTTACTGGTCATAACCCAGATTCTCTGGGCTCCACACTTGGACTGAAGGCCAGTGGGAATATGTTTAAAAATACATGAAAATACTGCCCATGAATTATGATTTTATACTAAAGTTTAGTATCTTGCGTTGTATTAATGCAGGACAAAATCTGATTAAAATTAGGGTTAATATAAAAATAAAATTACCTGGCAAGGTCACACACTCCTAGGTATAACAGGTCTGTCTACTGCACAGTTCCTAAGGCAGGAGAGCTACTTCTAACCAATATAATGCGATTTGGGGCACTATTACCATCTAAATTTGATAGCACCAATACAAAATGACTTCTGATTTGTCAGGCAGGTGGTGATACTGGCTGGCCTAGTATTATACGGTCATATGAATACAATTCAAAAATGGAAATCAGCAGTGAGTCACCCAAGTATGAGTGCCAGAATATCTGGGGCAAGGTCATCTTGCAGCCCGCTCTCTCTTTGGTCCCCGTGCCAAGACAGACGCGGGCCAGAAGGGCAGGTGCAGTCAGGAGAATACTGTGTCTACTGCTCCCTTCCTGAGGGTAAATTCCGCCAGGAGGCATGACACCAGAACTTTCTGGAAGGGCCCTGCCACTGATTTGGGCACTCATTTATGAAGAATAAAAACAAGAGCTAAGTTCCTACTCTGGGCTGCAATGATGACACTGGCAGCTGAGATCCTCTCTCCTTACTCTCCCCCATGGGGCTTCCAGGTTCGTGAGGGAATGGAATGAGCAAGAAATATTAATGCCAGGGGGTGGGGAGGGCACAGCAGGCCTGTAGAGGAGGAGTGGACAGAAAGCAAAGGGGTGGAAATTCTATGGAAGTCTCTGCCAGCAGAGGAAGCGGGGGAGTGACCTCCATGTCTAACTAACGGACGTCCAAGAGAAAAAGTCAGAAGAAGGCCCATTGTGCAGAGCCAGCGGCACCCACAAGGTCAGCAAGCCTGCTATAGAGAGGACTCTGCCTCTCCATCATATCTAGCAGCCCTAAGACTCTGAGCAGATGACTACATCTGAAGAAAAGACTAGTGAGGCCTGGGGGAGGCAGAGGCAGGCAGGTCTCTGTGAGTTCAAGGCCAGCCTGATCTACAAGAGCTAGTTCTAGGTCAGGCTCCAAAGCTACAGAGAAACCCTGTCTCAAAAACAAACAAACAAAAAAGACTAGTGAACAAGCAATCGAGAGGGATGCGGGCAAGAGCTTGAGCATCAGACATTAGTCCTGGTGCTCTTACAAGGCCCGACACTGGGATGGACCTTCCCTGAGGGATGACTATGCAGGGAAGCAACAAGAGGGCAACTATCTATACACCAGTAACAGAGAGGGACCTCAGGAGAAACTGCCCCTGTTGACACCTTGATCCTACCCTACCAACCTCGGAGCTGTGAGGAAACAAATCCCTGTAGTTTAAGCCATCCAGCCTGGGATTATTTAGGTATGTGAGCTCCAACTGATGAATACAAAGTAGCAGTGTCTGGAGTTGAGTGGGACAGAAGCAGAGGACACAAAAACAGAGCCACGAAATGTTGCTGTGACCCCTAACATCCCCCATCAGAGGGAGGAGGGAAGACTCAGGAAGTAACTAAACCTCAGGCTACTGGGAAAGGTGAAAGATAAAAATCCTGTCACCCACGATGGCAGGAGGGAACAACTGCAAAGAAAGAGGATTCTGACCGGTCCAAATGTCTGCACATCATGCAGACAGCTCCAGGGCTGCAGCTTCCATGAGTCATTCCCCATGTAGGAATGAGCTTCTTGGTGATACAGTTGCCTTTGAGTACCATCAGTGCTCCTGTAAATAACCAATCACCCCTATTCCTATAAACAACTCCAAGTTTACTAGCTTACCACATCGGACGTTAGTAGAGTCTATGCTGGTATTGGTTCCCCACCTTGGGTGAGTAGACTCCCCAAAGGTCTGTTGTCTCCCCAAGGAAAGGCACACAAGAGATGTAAGTAAGATGTAAGTAGTAGGTGTCCTAGACGGTACTTTGCATCAGAAGGGAACCACTTAGGGTTGTGACAGGGCAGGGATGCTTTGGCCAAGCTTGGAAGGATCTCACGGTATCTTAACAGTGTGATTAACATGGCGTGAGCAGATGAGGGGAGGGAAGCTGGCAGCAGCTAGAGCCGGCTAGTGAGTTGTTAACAGGACTGTAGGAGAGAGAGCTGACATGATGCATTATTTTAGCAGTGTGTGAGTGTGTGTGTGTGTGTGTGTGTGTGTGTAAAAGCAGGCTGTGAACATTGTCTGAGAGTAAAGTCAACAGGCCTTGCTGGTGATGTTCAGCTTACACTCCTCATTGCAATGAAGAATAACCTTAAGCCAGAGATTTCCAAGTCACTGGGAAAGTAGAGCAAAGCAAAGCACATCCACTTCCAGGACACGAGTGCCAAGGAGGTTTAGCTAAGCCAAAATCCTGCAGGAGGAACAGCTTCTACAATTTCACCATAGGAAAAAAAAAAAGAGAGAGAAGAAATATTAAAGCCCAAAGAAAGGAATAAAAGCAGGAGTAGAAATCTATGAAATTGAAAGCAAAATCAGGAGAGAAACCAAGGAAATCAAGTCGACTCTTAGTTACAATCAGGAACAATTTTAACATACTAAGGGAAGGAACAAAGATATAAAGCTAATTACAGACAGTGAATGTGAAAAAGGAGCCTATGCTGCAGAATGCGTGGACTTGATAACCAATTCCCACAGACAGCTCTATGCTCACACAGTCTATGTTCAGACAATTTAGAGGAAAGGACTAATTCCTTGAATGACATAATGCACCAAAACAGATCATCCAGGTATTTCCAGGTCTATTAAAGGAATTTAATCAATAACTAATAACCTCCCTAACCATAAAGCATCAGGCACAGATGGTTTCATGGGTGAATTTTATCAAACAGCTTAGGAATGATATGAACTGATTCCCTACAATTTATTCCAGAGGACAGAAGCAAAGGACTCCTTCCTAAACTCTCCTGTGAGGCCAGATCATCCTAACACCAAGGCCAAAGGAATGGCAAAGAAGAGACCAACAAATCTTTTAACATACATGCAAAATTTCTCCAGGAACATTTAACACAGAGAGCTGGGAACTCAATGCTCACACAGACAGCTGCATGCATATATTCATAGTGGTTTTATTCATAATTGTCCAAACTACAAATGAATCATGTTTGTCAATGAGTAAACAGTAAAACAAACTGTGCCATGGATCCATTGAACACTACATATATATATATATATATATATATATATATATACATTCTTGTTGCAGAGAACCTGCACCTTTAGAGAACTGTACCCAGTGCAGAAATCTAGCCCCAACACTAAATGTGCATGACTCCATCTATGTGACATTCTTTAAAATCACAAAATCACAGATATGGGCACCATGTTGGTGACTGTGATCGCCACAACGAAGAAAAGGATGGCAGTGGGGAAGAAGTGAACAGTTAAAGCGGTATAGCATGAGGGGGAAACAGCTCACCACTCCTGACTTTTGTGGTGATGCCAATTATACGCAAAGTGCATGCTATACAATGTATAGCGCAATGACATTGTATCAATAAAGGAACTACAAAACATTAAGTAGACTCTAACTATGAATAAAAAGAATTACACATCACAATTGAAAATCAATTGATATAAACCACAGCATTAACAAGTTCAAGATCTACTAATACCAATAAAAAAAAAAGCACTGAACAACATACAGCACCCATCCAATGACAAAATTCTCATGAACTTAAAACAGGAGGAAATTTTATCAGTTTTATAAAGAAAATCTATAAGAAAATAACAACAACAGCTAACATCATACATAAAGGTGGGACACCCATCACCTTTTTCTCAAGTCTAGATACAATACCCCTCCCCCCCACACACACACACTCCTATTCACTATCTTATTGGTAGCCCTAGGTAATTAAATAAGGTAATAATAAGAAAAACTGCCTCAGATTGGGAAGGAACAAACAATGTTGCACTTGTTTACAGATGACATGATTTCTCAAAGCAAAACTCCCTGCAGCTGCTAAGCAATTCCAGCAGGGGCTCGGGATAGCCATTATTCTATAGCCTAAAACTGTCCCCAACTGCAAAGGCCATCAATAGAAATAACAAAAAGTCAGGAAGGACTGTAGCCCCCCAATCTCTCTATGAAACCTTTCCCTCTCCAAGAAAGAAGCAGGAGTGGGTTTTTACTCTGAGCTCCTGCACTGCAACTACAATACAAGGCAGTAATGGATGCCGTGCAGGAGGAAGAAGCTACAAGCCCCAAGAGAGCTCTCTGCACAGGCCACACAGATGGGCATGCACTTGAAGGAAGGGGTTCATAATCACAGCAGAAAGAAGCAGGGCTTGTCACAAAGGAGAGATCCAACAAACCTTTAGTTACATCACCAAGTAAGAAAACAAAACAGACAACATGGAGGAATGATGTACAGAATTAAGAACCCAACTGGGCTTGAGGCAGAAAAACCACAGCAGCCCCTGAGAGGCAGCAGCTAATGCCAATAGGGCCATGAGGGTGGCAGCCACACATAGGCCTTCTTCTATAGCTTCGAATTCACAACGGACTTGAATTTGTAATGTGCCAAGAACATCTTTTTTTTTTTTTTTCCAGCAAACACACCAATAATTTAAAATCTACTGCTTCTGTTTGTTGCTGTAAGTTTAACCCAGGGCCTCCTACTTGGTAAAGGTATATAAGCACCATGCCAGTCCTTCCCAGGGCTTTAAAGTTGACTAGAAGACTCTGCATAAGTCAGTGAAAAACTCTGAAACTATATCTCAGCTTGGTCTGGAACGAAGAAAAACTAAATCAGAGACATAGCCATGTTGCAACAGAACTCCTGACATTTCAGACACTGAGAGGAGGGAGCAGGAAAGCAGGTGGGGCAGCAGGTGGCAGGTGGTCTAGGGAGGCCATATATCCATTGCATCCATCGGTGCAACTCTGCGTGTCTGTCCTCCTTCCCCAAGGACCAGTCCTCTGAAATAAGCCAGGCCCATGTTTAACAATGATCTCATCCTAAGGACTGAAGCATTCCATTCAAAGCTTTGGCTTTGGAAGTCAGAATTTGTGCTTTCCAGCCCAATTAGTAAACCTAATCACATGCATTCACACTCTCAAGGGGTCCCGATTGTTTGGCAGTAACAGCTTGCGGATTCACAATCAACGGAATTAATGCTGCTATTTTTAGGCTTGAAAAAAAAAAAAAAAAAACCCTGTACATAAAAACAAGCCTCCAAACTATGGACCTTGATCAGAGAAAGAATAAAATAAGAAAATAAGCGGCAAAATAAAGTGTTTACATGAATTATTAGACAAAGAATCATTTTGTAAAGCCCCTGCAAGGCTCTGCCAAGGGGTCCTTGCTATTCTAAGCTGAATCTTTTCTCCGCATCACCTAGAAGGAAAATGTCACTCAAATAAAAAAGGTTCCTTTACACGAAACCGTGTGTTTAAGTGGCAACATATAATTTTATTTTAAAAAAAATTAGGAGCAATTGCTGCTGAAGCTACTTCGGGGACAAGGGGAGGGGAAGATCTGTCAGTGCTATGGGAACGAAAAAATGATGTTCCAGCAAGCTGTATTCCAATCATTTGCTTCATAGTTAAGTTTAATTACATATTACACACTGTCCTGTAATTATGCTGCTTGGAAAACTGCCAATTTCCCCCTTTGAAATGTGAAAAGTTCCTTAATTTACTTTGAAGAGTCAGCATCGCCCCCACCCGCACCCGCCCGAGCACAGGCACGCGGCCTACCGTAGGCCTACTACACTAGATCCCACTTCCCTGCAGGACGGGCTGGTGGACAGCAGCTAGCTTCGTTCTCTATTTCTTAGAGCCACCAGGTGCCTGATGGTGCTCACAGCTCCAGAACACAAGCCAGAAATTTTACCGAGTGGACAATGTTTTCTTTCCTTCCAAATTTACAGCAGGAGAAACTGTGAGGCACAATCGCTCCCAGTCCCCTTCCCTCCTCACAAGAGCCTGGCGTTAAGTCCTTTATTCTCAGAAAAGGAATGAACAGACAGGACAAGATGAAGTCCTGGTCTCACGGAGTTGCCTAGGTTGGAGAAGAGCAAACAGGGAAGGCTGAGAATCTGAGAAGTGACAAAGGGCACAGCCAGTGCAATCATACGAAGACCTCCCGGGTACCAGTAACAGGCTGAGAAGTTCAGTCAGCTGAAGAGGATTCTTATCAATGGCCACCAAGATACACAACACAGAAGTACCAAGAAGACACAGAAAGCAAGAAGAAGCCAAACAGAATAGATTAGGGAGTCTAGGTGACTCATTAACAGAGGGAGAATAAGAACTGCTTCCGGGGAAATCAAATTCTCTTTCCTCAGACTATGCCGGGCTAGTGGGGCAAAGAGCATCTGAAGGTTCACCTGAAGTATGCCTGAAAGTGCCACATAAATCTCCTAGCCCAGATTAACCAGATGTAACTGGTACAGCCACTCTGGAAATCAGTATGTGAATCCTCAGAAAACTAAAAATAAATTACTATATGACCCCTACCCACATGGCATACGCCCAAGGGACTCAGCATCGTATTCCACAGATACTCGCTTGGCCATCTTCATTGCAGCCCTATTCACAATTGCCAGAAAGGAAACCAACTCAAATGCCCTTTAGCAGGTGCATGCTAACAAAAATGGGATACACAAGCACAACAGGATGCTATCTCACTGCAGAGAAAAATAAAGACCACACACTTGGATCACTACACTTGGATTTAACCTGAAAACATCTTTCTTACAGTCGGGCTTGCCAAAAGAGGGTAGAAATTAAGTAGTCCTACCAAGATGCAACACCTAAAAGCCACAACGATGACAGGTCGAGATAAAGGTACAAGTAGTGGCACTCCCAAGTTAGTGGCAACCAACAGTTGTCTAATTGTATTCCAGGCTCACTCAACAGAAGGGAAACCTAACCAGCATCCCAGGGCTAGACCGCAGAAAAGAATCTACTCCTATCCCTTTGCTAGACCAGCATCATCCTAACTACATTCTAAATCTTAGCTATATACTCCGAGATAAATGTGGCCATCACACTCATCCAAGAGGCTCACTCTGCAGCACATGGAAACCATCACCGAAAACCTCAACTGGACTGAGTGCAGAGATCAACAGATCATGGGGAGCCCAGCCCCAGTAGATGTATCTCCATCACAGCTCCTGCTCTGTAGCTCAGGGAACATTCTGGAATCCAAGGCAGAAGGATTGCAAGAGGCAGACTATCAAGATGTCTGCTGTGAAACTGTATTGTTTATTGACTGATTGCATCGATCGCTACATTGTGTCCAGATGAGGTTTCCTGTGACGGTTCCCATGTGTTGTAGAGTAAAGCCTCTTTGATGAGGGGGATAGCTACATTTTGTGTTTTATACAGGTAAGTGTATATTCATATAGGTTTATGCACACACATTTATATGTAACAATAATCAAAGAAAATAAGCTATTAATTTGAGGGAGAGGAATATGGGAGAGGCTGGAGGGGGAAAGGAGAAGTGGTTATTATATTTTAATAAGAATACATTTAAAAATCATAAATTTTAAAAATTTAGCTCTGGTATATCTCTAGCTCTGTGACCCTGGGCAGGCTCTCGCTGTGTGTCAGTTCCCTCAAGCATAAATAGGGAAAGTACCAACTGCAGAACAGTATGGTGAGCAATTAATGAAGACCTTGCCGTTACCTCCCAGCAAGCTCAGTTATAAGTACGTGCTCGCTGTAATAACTGTGCAGGAGCTCTCCGTCACTGCTAGGAGGAAACTTGACGAGAGCATCCCTGCTAAAGTGAGGTGAGCCTCTATTGACAAAGCAGAGGGATATGTAGATAGAAGATGAGGTACAGAGTCACCTGGTCACCCCACACTGAGGAAGGGATCACAATGTTTTCCAAGACCCCAGAAGTGACACTTCTCATCTTTCTCATCCAGAGCACTCTGAGGTTTCTGTCTCAGTAGCCTCAGATCAGTATCCAACTACCTAGCCTCTCCCATCTTTCTCTTCTGTGCTTCTTCCTCCATCCCTCCCTTATTTACCTTCATTTATTTAGGTTTTTGAGACAGTGTCCCTAGCGGAGACCAGCCTTGAACTTGATCCACAGCTTCGTCCTCCCAAGTACTAGGATAGCAGGGATTTGCCACCATTCCTAGCCCTGCCGACTAAAAAGTATTGCTAGGGGGATACAGTGGAAAAATTCCACTTAATGTATTTTTAAATATAGATATACTTTACATAGTTCATTTCTGAAAAATATGGCTCTAATGAAAAGTGCCTTGAGAAACCCATTCTTAATTTGAGATATACATGGTTCCCTACAATCTCATACATAACATACTATCAATATTTTTGTTCTGATTTGGTATAATATTAAAAACATATATATGCACTGGCCTGCAACTATGTGAAACTAGTATAATTAATCTTATTTTTAAAAGATTTCTATATTCCTCATCAGGAAATTCATTATCGTCTGCTATAGTCACCTAGTGTCCCATGATATTGCAGTGGATAAAATGCTAGTCATAAACTAGGAAGTATGATAAAGCAAGAATTGCACAAGAATTGGAGGGTACTCCACCAAATTGCATACATTGATTATGCAAATTGTTTTCATAGACCAATTATACCTCGATTTAAAAAAAAAGGATTGCAGGTTATGTAAAGAACAAACCAGTGCCAGTATTAACTTTTCATTTTCATCCTGGAAGCCTCCAGATCTTATAAATCCTGTTGAGTAACACCTTTGCTGGTGAGAGTCTATAAATCAGTGAGGGAGCAGCTTCATTAGGGAACCATATTTACGATACAGCCCCCACAAGAACTGAGGCGGAACAATGAGTTAGGTCTGCTTTATTCCACACTGACCAACTGCCACCTGATTTCTTCAGAAAGTCGGGTCATTGTCTAAAGTCAGGTCACAGGAGGAAGCCCTCAATTAGTCCTCTGATATAGCTAAAAAAGATACTTCCAAAAGTTGTGAAGATTGACCTGTTCCACATAGTGTGAAAAACCTCACATTATCAAAGAGAGCTTCTACAACTTATTAGAGGGTTCCCAGTGCTGTGTACATCTAAAACCCCCTAAGGAGGCAAGGAATTTCCCAAATGGAAAGCAATTATTACTGTTGTGTGTGTGTGTGTGTGATTATTTCTTCTGTATAAGAGCTAAATCTTAGCTTTTATCCTTACCATCACATCTACTGCACATGGTAGCATGTCTGCTTGGTGTTTGATAATATTCGTGAATGAGACAATGAATGAATGATTGTAACACTCAAAAAAATAATATAGTGTGTTTTCTTCAACTTTCGTTTAGCATCTAAGGACATACACCTTACCCTGCCCCCAATAGCTTTTGTATTCTCTGGTAATATACAAGCAACTATAGAAGGATCTCACTTGCATGCATTTAGCTTTGATTGTTGCACATTTAAAACTCATCTAGTGTCTGTAAGGGTTGGGCTCATGCCTGAAAACAGGTTCTGAATATTTGGATTGCTTCTTCTTGTCATTTTTCATGTCACTGCTTTGAAACAAGGGATCAATCAAGAATTCTCTGCTACGACACTTTTACTGGGCGCTTTTGTTCCTTGAAATAACACTGTTTGGTGTTAATCAAATGTTTGATAATATGATGAAAGATTCATATCTGAAATCGTGGTGATTTCACCCCACACTCAGTGAGATGCTCAGATCTGTAATTCCTCCTCGGGTCTGTGCCCATCCAACTGTGGGGTAATTCAATTACATCTGCAACTTTCACTAGAACACAGTTACTGTAGTTTTATTCAAGTATTACATAAGAAACCTAGCCACCCATCAAGAAATTCATGTGGCAAACCAATATCTTTAGAAGTATGAAGGCCATGAATTTCAGATGAGGACGAAGAATAAAGCTAAGAAAATTCTGTTCTTTTTTCCTTAAGAAAGTTTTTCATGCACTACATTCTGATTATATTATTTCCCTTTCCCTAACTCCTCCTAGATATTTTCCACCTCCCTACACACTCAATTTCATGTTCCTTCTTTATTTCTTAAAAAAGAGAAAGCAAAAATGAAACAAACAGTAAGACAGCAAAAATATACCCAAACAAAATGAAAAAAAGCATATAAAAACAAACAAACAAACATGGACTCTATTTTGCAGTTCTTTAACTGCTTGATTAATAAGGAAATATTGGAAGGTACTAGGCACTAGACAGTGGGCCAATAGTTGGAAATGTAAATGAACTTCAGTGTCTGCTCACACAGTTTATTTTAGTCAATTCCAGGAGACACGAAGCACAGGTAAATATATTTAAAGCTATAAAAGGTCACAGGAATTCGATTTGAGTGTCCAAGGTGCAGGGTCAATAATATCCTCCAGGAAGAGGGCCAGGGGTTATCTAAAGACACGTTTTGCTTAGAGAGCTGTCCATCAGGCAGGTGGCATGAAACATTCAAACATAAGGGTGTTGCAAATACTTAGGCAGTATTTATAACTGCCTGGTTAATATGTGGCCTGCCATAGTTTTGTTTTGACAAAGGGTTAGGTGGTAGCTCAGAGGACAGAGAGAAAGGAATGGGTAGGGAGAGATAAAGGCACGGGGATGGTGTAGAAGGAGAGTTTAGCAGTCATACAGATGCACGGACTAGAGAGGGTGCGCATCCTTAAGAGGTGGAATACAAGGAACGCCAGGTCCTATGTGTTTCAGCTCTGCACCTCAAGCTCACTGTCTGTCTCACAGAAACACTCAGGTAGATGGTCAAAAGGCACAGATCAGGAAAAGGACAAAAAATTGGGGGTAGGGAGCTCTAAGTGGCCAAAGTCAGCACTGTCACTTAGGTCCCTCAAGCCCAATGTCCACCTCTTCTTTGGATAGCCAAATTTACTTTATCTGCAAGCAAATTGTTTCTCCCCACTGGTATGGCCTTACTGGAGGCAGTGCATCACTGAGAGTAAGCTTTGAGGTTTCAAAAGCTCACACCAGGCCCAGTCGCACTCTCGCTCTGCCTGCTGCATGCGGATCAGGATGAAAGGCTCTCGGTTACTGATCCTGCACCATGTCTGTCCACTTTCCACCATGATGATCGTGGACCAACCCTAAGTATCAACAGAAGGGCAAAGGGAAGGAAGGTCTGCAAAGTGATGGGAGTACACATGCAAGTGACCAAGGTTGCTAAGACAAAGGCAGGGACCTAGGGCAGAAGGCAAGACAACACCTAAGACCAAAATGATCATGGAAACATGAGAGAAGAGAAATGTCAAAAACAAAGGGAATAATGGTAGGGGTGGGGAAAAGAGGAAGAACACCACACTTCCCCTCCCTCCCCATTTTTTTCTCTTGATTATTTTTGAAACACAGTTTCTCTAAGAAACTGTCCTCACTGTCCTGGAACTCACTCTGTAGACCAGGCTGACATCAAACTCACAGAGACCCATCTGCCTCTGCCTATACCTCATCAGTTCTGGAATGAAAGGTGTGCACCACCACATTCAGTGCACACTTTCTCTTTTTAAACAAATCCCAACCACAAATCTGAGTGACAAAGAACATGAATGGCAAGGCTATATTCAAGTGCAGAAGATGAATCTATCAAATAATACACATAATAAATGAAGAGCTGAATACATACTGGAGCTTTACCTTGTTAAAAACAAAAAAGGAGTGGATTTTATTTAAAATAAAAGCTTAACAAAGAATTCAGAGGTGGTAGATGACTTAAGGGAAACAACGTTTTCTGGACACAGCAAGGCAGATGTGCCGTGAACTTACAGAGATTGTGTCTGCATGCCTAAGAGCTGTGTGAGCTAAAACCAGATGAAATCCTTCCCTTAGCTGGGTATTATTGGCAATGGATAGCTGGTGGGAGAGGCAGAATCGGTTTTCTTTAATAGTGAAACCTCTGATATATTAGTCAAACTCCCAGGCAGACCTTACTCTCATGAGTACTCGGCCAGCAGAAACAGGACTGGATGAGGAGTGAAGATAGAATAAGAGGTTACGTGGGGCAGAGAAGTGGATCTAGGAGGAGTTAGCTTTGGCCTTCCATCTAGTAGTCAATGCGCCAGTTACAAAGGACCTCGTGGAAGGAACTCTTGTGAGAAAATTTAACAATATACGAGGTACACATATTTCAACCCATAAAGAAAAGGCAGAAGAAGAAGAAAGACCCCGCCTTGCTTTGCCCCTAAGCTTCTCTTCAAGTGCCTTTGTTAGATACAAAGTTCTTTCAGGTTGCCATGGTATTGATTTCACTTACCAGAGTGTAGAAAATGCATTGAGAAATCAAGCTTAAAACATTAAATTACTTTTCATAAGACATATGCTTCTCGTGCAATTAACAATACATTTGGCATCAGCGAGCTCTAATCTTAGAGGCATTTATCTGCAACCATCAATCAGTTGATGTGAAACTCAATTTCTACTTGGCTGCTACTTTTCCTACTCAATTCTCTGAGGCTAGATATTGTGTGGTCTCTCGAAGTACTAATTTTCCTGTGATGAAAACAGATTACATCCACAGAAAATGCCTGTGCCGTAGGTATGTGTATATGTAAGTGAAATTAAAGAAGGTTTTTTTGTTCTTTGGTTTTGTGGGTAGGGGTTCTTGTTTGTCTGTCTATTTACTTTGAGACAGGCTTGCACTGTGTAGCCTTGGATGGCTTGCAACTCGCTTTGTAGACCAGGCTGTCCTCAAGCTCACAGAGATCAGCTGCTTCTGCCTCCCAAGCACGAAATTAAAGGCATATGGTCACCAAGCCTGGGCCTCAGATCCAAGTTTTACAGAAAACAATTATGTTAGAAAAGACTGAACTTCTGGCTATGTATCAGACTGCAAACCTTTCAGAGAAATGACCATAAAGGTCTTCATGTATTCAAACTACAAATAACAATTCACAATAGGTCAAAGCTTCTCAAACTGCAAACATTTAAAATATGGGCCCTACAGAGAATACGGAGTTCAACATAACCTCATTCAAGGGAGTCACTGCTGAACGGTACAATGTCTCACTGCAGCTTACACAAATATACCCAATATCTTCCCATGGGCACAGCAACACTCACTGCCAAAGACCTGCTAAGGAACTGTCATGGCAGAGCGCCCCCACGTCTCCTTTGTTTATCAGAAGAAACTTTAGCCCAGACACAATGGAATCATCCACATTGAAATCACTAACTAGTAACAGTGCCCGGAACATCTCCAGAAGACTGAATCCACTGAAAGTCCAGCGGAGAATTCCCCAGCACATGGAGGACATGCTCCATTTTCACCTCAGTCCGATGCTTCTTACTTTTGAGCAATTCGTACTTCAAACACTTTCTAACTTCTGGACTTAGTCATCATTGTAGCCACATGCCCACTCCCTTCTCATTGACATCCCTCCTGGATGCCAGCCTTGCATCCATTCCACTCAGTTACATCTGAGCTCTCCTCCCTGAAGACATGAACACAGTGTCACCATGAATCCAGATGTGCAACCCAGTGGACAAGTCTTATGTCACTGTCCCCCCACTCTCTTCTCTACAGGGCACTGCCCAGGCAGCAGGTGGAACCTGCTATTACACAGAAGCACAGAGGTCCCCATTTCCTTCCCATCAACAACCTAACACAGTGCCCTGAGTATGCTCAGGCTTTTACAAAATGTGGAAAGATTCTTCTCCACAACTATCCCATTTTTCTCTTTATTTGTGTTTATTAGGTTTTTATCTCTTAACATTAGACCGAAAGGAAGCAATGCAGCACTGAGGATCCTGGGCCTCTTTCCAACTCCGGAATAAGCTTAAAAAGGGAATCTCTACCAAATGTGAGGTTTTGCAGGATTTAGGTATGTAGTTCATATCTGTTCCCTTAATTCCTTAATAGATTTTAATCACACTTCCATATTAAACTATAGAAAACATTTCCCAGTACCAACTATATTGTTTAAATAAATGGAAGAAATGTATCAGTTAAGTATCCTTATTTTAGCCCCTTGGTCAATTGCATTTCTTTAGTTTACTGCTGATAAAAGAAAATTCACTGGATGACTCGGCTAATAATCTCCTCTGTGCGTAGGTCTGAAAACAGAATTCCGTAGGACACAGGCAGTATCTGAGAAGAGCCAGCACACTTACCCGGATGTATGCATCCTGATGGTGCTTAGCGAAATACAGCATGTTGTCCAGAGCCAGCATGCCAGGAGGCGTCTGTGTGAAGTCCATGGCAGGATTGACATGATTCTAGAAAAAGAACAAAACGTTTTCGGTCAATTCTTCAGCAAACATCAGCAACCACAAGAAAACTGAGATCCTCCCCAGGACTGAAACATCACAAGGTGAACGCCAAATAATCAAAAATGGTGGCATTGCTTGTCTCTGTGCCAAAACACATTGTTGGGAATTCTCCCAGCGTCTCAGGTTCAGAAAAAAAAAAATCAGCTTCTATACATGAGGTTGGGAGACCCAGTTGGAGATCAAATATAAGATTAGACAAGTAACACATTAAGAAAAAGAAAATAACGAGTGAGTTATATTTATGGCTGTCATCCTGAAATGAAGCCATTGGCATCTGGGAGAGGGACTATGTGGAGATGCCACAGCTCTGTCATTTATGATAGAAGCTAACCACAAGAAGCCACAACCCACCCATGTCTCAACTTCTTCATACTCATATGAGGCCAGCTATAGTCAACACCTCTTGGTTGGTTTGAGAACTATCCCGAGTTAGATAGGTATCTGAGTATAGGCAATGGGAATGGTGGAGATATACACAGGGTTCTGATATCCGCTTGCCCTGAAGAGGGTATCTACATGTCAGTCACCACAAACATCACGGTGATGACTTAACGCAATTATGCCTATGAGAGGTTGAAGCCTAAATTATCTGCTCTCCCTATCAGTTAGTAAAGCCAGGTCAGAGTACACTGATCTAAATGATGATGGAATTCAAGAAAACTGTGGGTTTTTCTTTTTGATATTATCAAGTCGTCATCAGAGGCTTCATCCAGAAGCAGAAGGGAACAGATGCAGAGACCCACAGCCAGGCACTATGCAGAGAGAGATGTGGGAGAGTCTAAATTGAATGTCTCCATCAAACCTTTCCCCTCATAGGCCAAGGAATCCTGCAGAAGAGGAGGTGGAAAGCTTCTAAGAGGCAGAGGGGATGAAGGAAACCAGGAGAACAAGGCCCTCTGAATCAACTAAGCAAGGTGCACACAAACTCACAGAGACTGGAGCAGCAAGCACAGGGCCTACATGGGTCTGCACCAGATCCTCTGCATATATATCACAGCTCTCAGCTTAGTGTTTTTATTGGACTCCAGACTGGGAGAACGAGTGGGACTCTGATTCTTTGAACTGCTCTTGGGACTCTTTTCCTCCTATTGGGTTGCCGAGACCAACTTCAATATGATAGTTTTGCTTACTCTTATTATACTTTATTTTCTCATACTTGGTGTTATCTCTTAGAAGCCTGTTCTTTACTAATGAGAGACAGAAAGGGAGTGGGTCTAGAGGGCAGAGGAAGGTAGGGATGAACTTGGAGGGATCAAGGAAGGGGAAACTATAAGCAGAATACATTGTAGGAGAAAAGAATATTTTTTAACAAAAGAAAAAATTTAAAGAGAAAAGAAAAATTAAAGTTGAACTACAAATAATCAAATATGATGGGATTTTTTTTTGCTCCATGTCAATCTAGACCTCATTTAAAAAATCTATATAATTTGCATGAAACAATTATTTTCATTTGCTCTTAGTGCTCTCTAATAAATAGCTTAATTTTCTGTTTTCAGAGGAAAATTTGGTTAACGGTGATTCTTTCTAACCCGAGTATAAGAAAGCCTTTTTACTCACTGCTTCGAGGTTCAAACCACCCACAATTTTCCACAGCTGAATAATGTGTTCATTTAAATGAGAGTTCATGTCGCCTGTCTTTTCCAGGATGACCCGGAGTTTTATTTAAGGACTGATAAGGACTATCTAAAATCCTGGAAGAGCAGTTCTGTCTGCACCCCAGAGTTCCTGTTTCAAAGCAGCTAGTTCATCATGTGTATTCAGGGGACCTCATTAACACAATAGTTTGCACGCTATTATGGCATTCCATCCTGATTCATTTGATAAAACACTGGCAAGCCTTTAAAATACCGAGAATCCACCACTGATGGGAAAGCTGTGCCCAGCTCATGAAATTATGGTAACAAAAAAATCATTTGGCATTTCAAATAGAGTGCAGTTCAGTCTTGTTTTTTTTTTTTTTAATTAGAAGTCTTTGTCTGTAGTTGCGTGGGTTTGTGCACCTGTGAGTGCAGGTGTCTTCAGAGGACAGACGACGGCACTGGGATGCTTCGAGCTGGTGTTACAGCTGCTTACGAGCTGCCTTATATGGTGTTGGGAACTGAATTCTGGCTGCAGACAGAGAAATGCACACTCCTAACCACTGAGCCAGCTTTCCAGCCCCAGTACCATCTTAATTCGATGTTTACTGGAGTGAGAGGGTCTGACTCATATCAAAGTACAATAGAGACTTCAATGATTTTAGTTATTTGGCAAAAAAAAAAAAATTTAGAATGTGAAGACTAAGTAGGAGACAAAGAATCACATGCCTGCCCTGGGATCTCCGCCTTCGGCCAGGAGGAGACAACATGGGCTCATCTGGTGCCTTGTGGCACCAGACAATTGGACTCTATTATGGTGAGTAAATACAGGGAGAGGTATAGAAGAGAGAGAGGCAGAATGGTTCTTGCCCTGTGGAGAGAGACAGTCTGAATAGGTGTGGGTGGGTCAGTTCCGAGCGTATGAGAGCAGAACTGGCCTAGCCCCTTGCTCCGTGTTGCATAGGATGAGCTAACCAGGGTGCTGGGGAGTTCACCCTGGTATTGAAGATGAGGACGAGCTGGTGGGCTTACCAACCCAATAACCTCCCAAGCCCAAAACCAGGCTATGAGTTGGAACATCCCAACATCCACCCCATCCATGATCTGCTGGATCACGTTGAAGGGGCCAGTCCTACACATCAAAGTTGCAGGATCTCCATGACATATGACAACAACAGGATATTCAAAAGGAAACCCAATGAGGAACCAGTATCAATAGTGTGGCAGAAACCAGCGGCCTCAAACCAGATCAATGACTCATTGCAATGAACACTTGCAAGTAAGATGTATGGACTTACTGTGACACACTACAGCTTTCATGACCAAATTTTTATTTTCTTTTAAAACTTTTTTTTTAAACTTTAAGGAGAAGGTTGCAAGGGCAAAGGGTGGATGCAAAGGGACAGGGAGAAGAGTGAGAGCGAAATGCATGATGTGAAAGCCACAAAGAATCAATAAAAAGTTAAATAAGAATAGCAGAATGTGTCTCATGTAGACAAACGAATACTCTGATACACCTGGACTTCCAGAGCCAGGCTACAGACATCACAAGGACTTCTACTTACTGAGTAGCTTAAGGTGCTATTGCTACCTTGAACTTTGTATGCACTCAATCTCACCACATCCCATCAAGCAGAGAGGTCACTGCTCTCCTTGTATGACTCACAAGAAACTGTGGCTAGATGCTTCCAGAAGCCTGTGCAGGACCTCACAGCATAGCTTTGGCCAAGACTTGGTAACATCTTCTTTGGGCTCAATACTTCAACCATCTTCTGTTCCTACATTTTCCCGCTACGAGTTTAGAAGGTAAACTCACTTTAGTGCTGTTGGCATTTGAAATAAAAGGGGCTTCTTTCACAAAAGTATACACTATCCAGTGTTGACTACCATGTAGCATGGACCAGGTAACAAGGCAGAGTGAGACAAAGAGAACCAAACATGATGCTCATTTCAGACCTATTCCTAGTATTAGCCTATTCCTCTACGCCAACAATAAACACAAAGGAGATCAAGCTGTGCCTGGTTATGCAATCTTAGCTCCTCTGGTGGCTGAGGCAGGAGGATCCCAAGTTTAAGACTTGTCTGGGCTATAGAGGGAACTCAAAGCCATCCAACAATTTAGTGAGGGCCTATCTCAAATAGGAAATACTATGGAGAACTGAGGGTATACCTCAGAGATAGAATGCTTGCCTAGCATGTGTGGGACCCTGGGTTCAATCCCCAGTACTAAGGGAAAGGTACTTATGAGAAAAAATATTAATTTTTCTGAATTCTAAATCTAACAACCCACTAAAAGTATTGCTGACTAGGCCCCTTGAAGCTTTCTCCCATTGACCACATTCTTTCTCAGCCATATAATGTGCCTATTAAGTAGAGTACTGGAATTCAGAGGGTCCTTATAGTGAAAGAGAGGGAATGAGGGAGGGAGGGAGGAAGGGAGAGAAAAAGGAGGGAGGAAAAGAGGGAGGGAGGAAGGGAAGAAGGGAGCGAGGGAGAGAAACAGGGAGCCAGAGGGAGGGAGGGAGAAAGAACGGGAAGGAGGGAGGAGGGAGAGAGAGACAGAGAGAGAGAGAGAGAGAGAGAGAGAGAGAGAGAGAGAGAGAGAGAGAGAGAGAGAGAACAATTGTCCCCTGTGTCCGTAAGAGACTGATTTCAGATCCTCTCTGGGCAACAATATCTCAGAATGCTAATCCTTCATCCAAAATAGCATACAGCTGTATAAACCTAAGCAAATTTTTTGAATATGTCAATCCCCTCTGGACTACTTGTAGTATCTAATATAATGTCAATGATATGAATGATGTTATAATGTATTGTTAAGGAATAACAATAAGCAGGAAGCTCTATTTGTGTTCTGTACAGAAGAAACATCTTTCGGGTATTTTCAACCTATGGCTGGTTGAATCTGTGGGTGAAGAACCCATGGATTTGAAAGGCTGAATGCTATTGATGTTTAGAGATCCTTTAAGGTACCATGTAGTCAGTTGGTATATTATGAAATCACTTATCAGGCTGCAGACTTTGTGCAAAGTGTCCATCAAATGCTACTTCTTAATCCTCATTGAACCTTAAGCAGGTTCAAGAGGTTATTGTCTTCTTTTGATGAAAAAAGGAAACAGAGGCACTGACAGTTTAAATAGCTTGTCAGTTTCAGAGTCACTGTATGTCAGAGGCAGAGGGCAAACCCAGGGCGCAGGTTTGAAGCAGAATCTTGTGATGTCAAGATGTTGATCAATCAGACATTGCTGTAAATTTCACAAAGATATCCAGTGCAGGTAACTAACTGTCAGTTCTTCTGAGGCCACATAATCCCTCGTGCAGAATCCTATTTAGCAAGAGTTATGTCTCCATTATTTCCCGGCACTGTTACAGACCAGACTCTTTATGTACTATTGGTCTCCAACAAATAGGCTATTGCTACACAGAAGTCAATAAGAAAATTGCTTTTGATTATTCAATAATTTGTTTTAATTAAGAAAAATCACAGAGAGGAGAGAAAGAGAGAGGGAGGGAAGGAAGGAGGGAGGGAAGGAGAGTGAGGGAGGGAAGGACGGGTGGTGGTGATGCACACCTTTGGTACCAGCAATGAAAAGGCAGATGCAGATAGATCTCTATAAATCTCTGTAAATTCACAACCAGCCTGGTCTACAAAGTGAGTTCCATGATAGTCAGGGCAACACAGAGAAACCCTGCCTTTAGAAACCCAAAAGAAAATTTAAAGAAAAAAAAGTACACTTTAGATGGAGAATATCCTATTATAGATGGGTGGACTGTTCTTTCTGTCTGATTCCAAGTATCATATTCCCAGTCTCCTGAAGTAAAATTTTGGTTTCTGTTCTTTAATAGTGAGTGAAATCATTCTACATCCATGGACTTTTTTATAACAAGAAAAGCAACAGAACTACAGGACTAAATATCTGGAAATATATGCCCAAATATTTGAAAATTTTCCTCTCTCTCTCTCTCTCTCTCTCTCTCTCTCTCTCTCTCTCTCTCTCTCTCTCTCTCTCTCTCTCTCTCTCTCTGCGAGATCTCAGCAAGGCCAAGAGCTGGACCACTCCTTCCTCATTGATGAGATGCTCGGCGAGCAGATTTCTTTTTTCTTTTCCACCTGTTATTTTTTTTCCACCTGTCTTGAAAAGGAAGGTACAAGGCTTTGATGAATAGCCTGAAATTTCCGCCTGTTTTCCTGTGCAGCCTGTGCAACCCTGTACTTTCTTCTGAAATGTCATTTGTTAGCTCCCAAGGAAATGTTGCTCCGTGAATCACAACAGACAGCTCTCAGCTCCCAGGGGATGGGGAAAGGAAAAACTGCTTCCTTTTCCCAAGCGCCAGAGTCTACACTTTGGGTACAATGTACTAAGCAGCTGGAGATAGAGCAATTTACTTTACCATGACTACCTTCAGCATTTACACTTCGGTACCTAGGCCTGTGGCATCTGGGTATCTCCTTGCCCACATGCAAAATTTTCAGTTGAACTACTCCATCAATACATCCTAGGGGTTACAAGCTCCAGAAGATCTCTGGACCAATTCTGGACCCCAAACCCCTTAGTTACTGAAGAGAGCATTGGACTGTGCACCTACAGTTAAGACCAGGCCCTTCCATTGAACACCCTGGAGTGGAGGACAGCATTTGCTCAAACTTCTAGTAGGCCTCAGGATTCCCAAAGTGCTTACTAAAGCAAAGACTGCTGGGGTCATTGTCAGAGTTCAGTTTGTTAGTGCCATGAATCAAGAACTTGCATCTCTAACAAATTCTCAGGCGATAGACCTGCTGCTGGTCAGGGGGCCTCACTCTGAGACCTGCTGGAGGGCACAGCAGCTCATCTCTGGTTACACAGGCATGGGATGGAGAACTGGGTCTCCCAGTATCCCGGATCCCATACAACAAACACTCCATCACATTTAACTCGCTGGTTCAACAGTAACACACACGCTGTTCACCTGCTGTGTGTTTAGACTATTCATTTAAAATGCATTCATTCAGAAAGGGGGATTACAATTTAAAAGCCTCGTATTTATCTCCTTTTCTAGCAGAAATAGTGTGCCTTAACACCTTGATGGGAAGTGATAATCACTCAATAGTTCCTGCTCTTCAGTGCTTCCTGTTTGGGGAAGCAGAGCTGGTTGTAAGCTGGATGATTTTTAAATGATCCGTGTTTTTCAATTACCAATGCCATGCTAGTCCTTCATTAGTGTGGATAATAAAGAGATGATTACAATAATGCCTACCAGATGGCATATCATGGGGAAAACCTTGGAGGATTTAGGAGTGACTATTTGTTCTATATGGGTGTCTGCATTTGTTCAACAAATATAGTATTACAAGCAACCTTTAAAACAAATCACATTGAGTGAATATTCACTTACCATAGGAAATGCCCCATTCACAGAACACTATGTAGTCAGGCAGTGGAAGGGTGTGTACTCCAATGCGAAGGAGGGCCATGTAGGAGCTGGAGCAATATGCCTCTCCCCTCACCTCCCCACTCAGGGGTACTATGTGCATGCTATTGCATCAGGCTCCGTAGGGCTGGAATACAGCCTCAGCTATAGCTGGGAATGCACAAGGGAGCTGTTAAAAATCCCAATGTGCTGCCTATATCCCAAATTAGTGAGAAACTAGCTGGGAGCCGAGCAATTAGATTCTTAAAACTCACACATGATTATGATGCCCCAAAGACACCAAGAACCACTTTTCTAAACCAGTAATTCTCAAACTAGAAGGAACTTCAGAAGCTCCCAGAGGCTGGGTAAAGCCAGACATTTCTGGTTCAGTGGGATCAGGGCAGAGCTCAATAGCTATTTAAACATCAAGCTATATGGAAACCTATGTTCCTCCAACCTGAGGAAAACAATGTAAATGGTAGAGATTGCTGGTGGCATGGGAGGAAGGCAGGAGCTGTTGGTGCTCAAGGGTTAAGTGCACATGTAGGATTCGGGGCGAGGAAAGGGCACAGGATAGGTCATCCGAAGCTAAATGTATACAAAGAAACTTTGTGGAAATTAGTTTATATGTTCTGTATGTTCATTTTAAAATATATATTTTAAAGTAGTTTGAACAAAAGTACCCTTCAGGGGTGGGGCATGTGGTCAGGGAGGCTCCAGAGGCAACCAAAACAATACAGGCAATTGCTACTGCTGTTTGTTAGCCATAATAACTATGTGGGAGGACGTTTTTGCTGAAGACTCCCTTTGGATGCAAGACATAGAGAAAACAATCTTGAGCTAGCCAGGAGAATCTCTCCCTGCCAGAAGGTGTTAGGAGAAAAGACATCGTCTTACTCAGCAATGGCCTTGAATACTACGGTACTGACCTCCCTGGCAAGTCGTGCCCACTGGTGCAATAGAGGTAGGACAGTTGTGGGGATAACAACTGCTTTCCGATTGGATACGAAGTCTGTTCCATAAGGAAGATGTCTGGCACTGTAAATTGGTCAGAAACCCATGACAAGGGAGATCATAGGCCCTAGGGGATAGCCTACTAATTTTCTTTCCTAATGTTCATGTTGTCAAACTGTCTTCTAGATATTTATGTTTATGCTTATACATTTGTTCCGTCCTCAACGTTGGTCAGAGAAGTTAGTTTACATAGAAAGTAATGGTTAGCTCAGAGACTCACAGTGGTCCAAGTACTGAGTGTTCAGCTGGGGGTGGGTCATCTCTCTCTACCCTGGCTCAATCAAGGCTCAAAGAACATCACATAAGAGTGGGAGGAAGGGAAGTCGGAGCTGGGATGGAGAGGGGAGCTGTGAAATCCTGGCTTTAACATGGCATGGCTGTTGAAATGCACCACAGCGCTTGGGAATACCTACACAATCATGCCAGCCAAAACCCAGCATCAATGGGAAGACTCTTCCCTGAGCAAAGGAGCAACTGATGGCTGCTGAGGAAGGGAGACTCACTCTCCTTTGGGGATATGGCAGCTGGCAGGTTATCCATACCCACTGGACATTACTAATTGGACTTGGATTATTAATAACAGAAAAGGGAGGACATGAAGTTGGGATGCAGACGAGGCAGGAGAACCACAAGGGCTTGGAAATAGTTATGGGTAAATTATGCAATCAATATGTGTTCTATAAAACTATAAAACTTTCTAAGAATAAATAAGAATGTTATTAAAAATAAATTCAAAAGGTCAGAAAAAAATTAAAAGAACTTTCTCTTTATCAAGACAACTCAGGTTTCTTTAAAAAAAAATGGGGAAATGAGTAACAAACAAAAAGAACAAAAGTTCTCAACCTCACAACTCAAAAGCATTATGTTAAATCTCACTGTATGTTTTCCAAATAAATTTATATGCATTTTTAAAAGCTTCCATTTGTGCAGGTGTACTGAAATGAAATTCAGCAACATGTACTTTGAAAAGTACTGAAATGTAAATTGCAAAACAACTGAATTCTTTTATAACCAGCACTGTTCCAAAGCCACCATGACAAAAGGAAGGGAGGTAGGGATTGCTGTTCTCGATGATGCAGCTGGAACCCTCCGTGTCCTGTACCAGGTACTGGGAGATATATCACCTTTTCTGCAATGGCTGCTCTTGGCGGAACACACAATCCGAGTTAACGCAGCTCACAATGTCTCATCTGTTGTTTGCCTTTGTTTGTATAATGAGGCTCTTGGAAGTATTTGCCCTCACAGTTTCCCACACAGATCAGTGTCTTCAACAAGTATCACTGAAGAATTTCCCATTCTAGTCATATATTCTCTCTCTCTCTCTCTCTCTCTCTCTCTCTCTCTCTCTCTCTCTCTCTCTCCCTCCATTAAATGCAATAAGAACCTATAGTTTTTTTCTGGTGGCAGCTCATGACAATGGCAACATTGGGAAGGTGGAAAGCAAGGGGATGTTACCACAAGTTTGCATCAGGGCTGAACTGCAGAAGGACTCCCAGGCCAGAGTGGGCTAAACAAACAAAACCACATGAGGATAATAAAGAGGAGGTGGCCTGTCTAATCATGGAGGGGACTATAGCAAACATGACGAACAGCAGAAAGATAACTGACCTGTTCGGGCACTGGGAGTAATAGGTAGCATGCCAGGCTCTGAATTCAGGATTTCAGATAATCCTCCAAGTCCCCATTGAGACTTGAGCATTAGAAAAGGGGGATGCTACCCTGATCTTCCAGCTCAGGGTCAGGACTTGAGACTTCCACAAAGTCACAGTTAATAACTGTCACCACCTTGACAATTTTATAGTTTTGGCTTTCCCCCTCTAACTTAGGTTCCAAAGAGCTTCAGAAAGTAGGAAGCAAGAAAGGACTTAACCAGAGAAATAAAACATGATCTTTGGAAATTTAAGCGTACTTCTCCAGAACAAGGGAAATCTTGCTTAAGAATAATTGATGAGAACCCAATTCCTCATCATTAAAACTTGATTCTTTGAATAATTCACAAACGGTTCTCAGGAAAGAAACACCCAGGATGCTGCTGAAGATCCAGGCCCTAGACTTTCACCTCACAGAAGCCTATCAATCTTTCCCTTGGCTGAAGTTTCATCCATGCACCTAAACCCCCTAGTACCTTTGCAGAGCTCTCCAAGCCTGTTCACCCCCAGCTACCTCCCGGCCCTCAGACCCAGCTCTCTGTCTCCTTGATAATTTCAAACTAAACTGCTGGACAATGAATCTAGTGCAGCTAAACTGTGGACTGTCTCCAATTACCACTGCCACTAAGGGAATTTACTCTCTGGGAATGTCCCACAGCCTAAGAAAGTCTATATCTACCCATATCCATAAGAGTTAAGTCTAAAAAGGTAGGCATTAAGTTCAAGAAGGCACTGACATGCACACACATACAGTTACACATAATTTACATCTTTGTGAGCACACATGAAAGACCCTTCATCATGGGACTTGGAAGGAGGCTCATAGTTTAAGAACACATAAGGCTCTTGCAAACAACTTGAGTTCAGATCCCAGCACCCACGTCAGGCAGTTCACAGCCATGTGTAACTCTAGGGATCCCATGCCCTCTGTTAGACAACCTAGACTCCAGCACTCACTTGTGCAAACCCACCCCATGCGTACATACATGATAAAATGAAATAAAATCTTTAAAACAGAATCTTTCATTTAAAACAAATCCATATTTGGGGCCGTTGACAGAGCTCAGTGGGTAAAGGTGCTTGCCACCAAGACAGATGACCCGAGTTCCATCCCTGGGACCCACATGGTAGACTGAGAACTAATCCTCTTGGTTGTGCTCTGATTTCCTTATGTGTGTACACACATGTGCATATACTACACACAAATAAATAATATTAAAATACACACTTAAAGGAAACCATGTGAAAAGCACTGCTTCAAATTAGCTGTACAGCACCAGGAATGCCTTTGCCCTATCATGCACACAATTCATGGAAATCTGGGTTGACTTACTTCATTATCCTGAAGATACAGAGTAGAGACTCACTGAATAAAAGGATAAACAGAAGCATAGTTTATTTGGTATGATGATTCAATAGGCAATACACAGAATTACCATAAAACTCAATTAAAATGCCTTGGGAATAAATTTTCTTTAAAATGAAGCTTGCTAAAGTTTTCTTAAGCCTTTATGAATACGGGAATTGTGCTGTCAGGGTTTACAGAGATATCCACATTTTTTCTACTCAGTCAAACACATATGGGGCTCTGGACAACCCGAGGGTCACCCTGCATCCAGTAGCATCCCTCTCTCTCATCTGCCCTTACCTCCCTGCTCATTACCGTTCCACTCCCCTTTCCAACCATTGACGGAACTCTAGCCAGTCGGAGCATGGCAAATATGGCTCTGGCAGGCCTTCCCCTTCCCCCATTCCGTCTTCCTTGCTAAAAACCTTTAGATTGCATTCCTAAAGCTAGCCACCAAGATCTATTCCCTTATTTGGCCAGTTGCTCCTCCTGAGGCTGATCACCAAGATCCAGCTATCAAAGTATTGCAGTTCAGCAACCAAATTAAATTTAAATGCCTTCTCCTAATATGGGGTCTCCCTTTCTACCTTTATAAACTGCCATTTGCCTATGGGCCATGTCTGTCTTCTTTCTATCCAGAAAGTCCTTTGTCCCTCCAGCACAAATGTCCCTGCTCCCTTCCCCTTAACCCTCATCCTCTACCTCCTGTCTTTGTATCTTATTGTCTACCCTCTGTCACACTGGGAACAAATAAATCTCCTTTGTGCTAAGAATTGGTCTTAGGGTGCTTTGTGCAGAACACTGGTGCCTTTAACCACCCCTTACCACCCCAAAACAAGGGGTAGAGTAGGAGCCGCCATTATCCCTGCCCAGGAAGTCCTCCACCTCATTTCCAGGAAGGGCACAGGCTAAGCTATCCAGCACAGGACACAACCATTGTGCAGCCATCCCTGCAGGACACTTATCCACCACCAGCCCCTTTTCTTGGAGTCCAGCACCTCCCTCCATCTGTCTGGGCAGCTTCTGGTACAGCAAAGACACTGGCATGAGAAACAAAACATGCCACGAGGGACCCAGGAACCCATCGTGCTCTAGCCGCTATCTCTGCCAAGACATCCTTCCAGGCTTTGTTTACAATAGTAGAAAGGCTCAGATGGTGCCAACAGCAGGAACTGAAACATCCACAACACGTTAATGGATGGCAAGCCCTGATCCAAGCTGGCGGTAGGGCAGGGCAGGACCGTGTGTGGTTCAAGAGCCTAACTGGGTCCCATTATTTGGTTTTGTACAGATGTGCATCTAGGCTTTTTTTTTTTTCATTTTATAACTTTAAATAGATTTTTTTTTAAATCAAGCAGCAAATAATCTGTGGCCTGCAAAGTACATGGAATTCAATTCCCATGTCTATAATGAAGGCTTTTTTTCTTTTCTTTCTTTTTTTTTTTTTTTTGGAACTCAATCATGCTCATTTGTCTAGGGCTCATTTGTAATAAAGACCTTCAGATGGCGAACAAAGCCTGAACATTTGTCACCTGGCCTTCGCGGAAAGCATTTGCCGGCCCTTGTTATAAATATTGGGTCCTCCCAGCAACGGCATAGTTTAAAAACACACAGTTCCCACTGACCGAAAATTAAAATCCTAGTGTTTCACACCTCGGACAACACCATGGCTCTTTGTAAGTGTTCTGAGTGTTCACTCAGGTGCTGCAATGGTATAACAGGCTCCGGGGCATTTAACTGGACAGACTGTCCTAGCAATACTATACCAAAAGGAGCTCTCTCAGGAGCCTTCCCTCTCAAGAGGGTCCCCTTCTCCTTTCTCTTGCCAGCCACTGGCCACAGTGCCTCAGGTGCTTCTGAGCCCAATTTCTATACTTTCCGAAAAGGAGCTTCAGGTGGGGCCTTACATATATTCAGATGGAAACGACTGCCTGTAACTTGGAAGAATTGTGTTTGGTAAGCATTCGGCTCCTCTTCCCTTCCAAAGAACCACATTACCATGGCAGAGGCTGACTTTTCAATTTGAAGAGCATAGCTCCGTTCCCATAACAAGCTCATTTTAAATATTAACAAACCCTTGAGTAGAGAGAACTTAACCATCTTGCCCACATGCACATTAACCAGTATCCTGGGATTTGACTTCAGCAGCACACAGTGTGTGCCTGAGATTTACACCTTATAGAAAAACTTAGCTACGCAGTGGAGTATCTACTTCTGAATGTTTCAGCTTTTCTATTATTTTCATAGAGTAGTTATTACATAGGACCAAGGTAGACAGTGTAAATTTATGTCAACTATATTTCTGTACAATTTCTATAGTAGGACATGTTATTTCCTATGTATATATCATCCATAATCTTCTTTATATTCTTATTAGATAAATCAAGATAGATATTTTATAACGGCATTTTTAAAGCACTAAAAACTAAAATGGAATTGACCAGGATATTTATAACGATTTGTAATGGCGGGAAAATGGATAATACTTCTTGGGGTTCATTTTTTCCTAATTAAGGTACATTGATTTTTACTTAATATTTGACTAGGGGTGTTGCACAGTGTTCTAACATGAAAACAAATTCATTTCATAGCGAAACGTGAAAAATAGCCTGAAACTTCATCCTGCGCCAGACTTTTTCAAGAATTTCTCTGTGGGGGGTTGGAGAGATGGCTCAGTGGTTAAGAGCATTGCCTGCTCTTCCAAAGGTTCTGAGTTCAATTCCCGGCAACCACATGGTGGCTCACAACCATCTGTAATGAGGTCTGGTGCCCTCTTCTGGTCTGCAGACATGCACACAGATAGAATATTGTATACATAATAAATAAATAAATATTTAAAAAAAAAGAATTTCTCTGTGGGTCAGTATCCAACTATGCCAGAGAGGCATGCTTTGATAAGAAAAGGGCATAGACGAAGCACCACTTCAGTCAGCATAGATGAGGAGGATGCTTTAATCTGAAGGGAGGGAGGGAGGGAGGGAGGGAGGGAGGGAGGGAGGGCAGGCGAGCCCTATAGGATCACCACCTTCAGTGTAAGAACAACCCCAGATCATCAGGCCTCCTGAGACTTGGGCTGCACCGGGATGTTTGCTCCATTTGCCTAACCTGCCAGAATCAGGGTTCCAGCCTGGGTCAGCTTTTCAATACCAACCATGCCATCTTAGTCCAATCGCCTGGCAGTGTTGGACACTGACAGCAGAATGCTGGTGTGGTTTTCCAACTCCTATGCTCTCCAGCTTATGCCGGTGGGTGAGGCAACTGAACCGTCGATACCCCCCATCTTAGTTCAAGCTAAGAACAGCTAAATTCACAGGAACCACCTGCATAGCATTGAAGACTGAAAGGCAACGGCTGTCTGAGAGTGAAGCAACCCTAGAGGGAGTCAGTCAGGGATGTGAGTAAAAGACCAGATTGCCATAGTTTTAGTTTGAGCATCAGAATAAATTTTAAGTTAACTTTTTAATTGCACTTGAGATACCACATTCTAATGCTAGTATTGTAGAAGCAAGGCCTCAAGGTTCTGTCTTGTGGGCGAGGCTATTGCACTCATGAACTCTCTGCGGTTCTGGTCACCTGCACAAGGCTTGCACAAGAGTGGGCCCACCAACATTCAGTCATGGCTGAAGAGGGGGTCCATGGGATCCGTGGTAGCTAATCTTGATTGTCAGCTTGACATATCTGGGTAGACAGATTCGCAATTCAAGGATGACCTCCAACAGGTCAGCCTGTGGGCACATATGTGGGGCATTTTCTTGATTACTAATTGGTATAGACGGGCTTAGCCCACAATGGGCAGAACCATACCTAGGCAGCTGGGCATGAACTGTGTAAGAAAGGAAACTATCAGCTTGAGAGCTAGTCCCCAGTTTCTGCTCCAGTTCCTGCCTCGAGTTCCTGCCTTGGATTCTCCCCAAGGTGATCTGTAACCCCGAAAGGTGAAGTAAATCCTTCCCTCCCCAGCTTTCTTGTGCTTAGCGTTTTATCACAGCAGCAGAACTAATCCAGGACAAGGTCCAATTCCTTCCTGAGAACTATGGGAAGCTGACAGCGGCTAAAGGAGGGCGAATAGCCACTGGAGAGTAAGACATGGTCCAATGGATAGCATCACCCTTGTTCTCGTGCTGGCATCCCTGTTAAAACTTGGGAATTACAAAATAAAAAGACTTGATAGTGGGAGAGGGACTTGTTGGGAAGGGAGGGTAGGTAAAGAGGGTGAGAAAAGCTGGGGGCAGGGAGATGAGTGTCGCCAGAATGGATTATATACATGTAAGAAATAGTCAAAGCTATATTAAAAACAGCAACAACAAAGAAGCCCCAGCAAATGAAGAGAATCGAGGCCAGCAGTCTTGTTTCAATTCATAAAAATCTGCCCAGCCACACAGAGAGCCGTGCACCTTCCTTAGTCTGGAGTAAGGCCCTAGGACAACTATCAATAACAAAAGCAATAAATTCTCAAAAAGAATAAGAAGTGTCAGAAATGTTAAGTAAATTCCATGGAGATGCCCAGTGGCCTCTAACCTTAGCAAATGGTTTAAATGGAATTAAGATTTATTATTTACTCTAAAGCTTTTGTTGTTCTGGTGACCCTCATGTGACATGGTCCCAGGCAGAACAGAATGTAGCTGCAGGATCTGGGCGTGAAATGAGGCAGAACAAACTAGAAGGGATCAGCGAAGGTCTGAAAATCCACAAATGCCCATCTGAGCACACAAGGACTTGGTTCTCAGCTGGACAGAAGGGAGCTTCATGGGAAGCCAAGGCTCGGGGTGGGAGGAAGAGGGCTTTGCTAGAACTGAGTGAGAGTTTTGGGGCAGCTGGGTAAGGCACCTTGAACAAGGTTCTCTCTTTGTAGCATGTTTTACCACGATTTTCCAAACACCGTCAGTAACAGCAAGTTCAAATACGGAATGCAACAAGTGACAAAGCTCTCCATGTCCCTTTGGGTACAGCAGAGATCATGTGGACCTTAGCATGTGTGTGCATTTCATGTGTTCCTCTGCAGGCAAGAGCAAGAGTGCATTTAGAAATGGCAGACAGGGCTGGAGAGATGGCTCAGAGGTTAAGAGCATTGCCTGCTCTTCCAAAGGTCCTGAGTTTAATTCCCAGCAACCACATGGTGGCTCACAACCATCTGTAATAGGGTCTGGTGCCCTCTTCTGGCCTGCAGGCATAGAAATGGCAGACAGAGTTTGCTGTCTTACGGCAAAGAGAGCGTATGAAGAGGAAAATGTCCATACCTGATGGATGAAGCAGGAGAGGCTGCGTGTGAAAGAAACTGAAATGACCAGAATTCATGATGGGAACTTACATATAAATGCATTAGAAAGGATCTGCATATGTTCACATAGGACTGTGAGTATGCTTGTGATATGTTGAAAAGCAGAGAAGCAAGCTGTTGTGTGACATATATGAACTGGTTGTACAGGGGGAAGGACAGAACAAAGCAAACAAGGGCTTTCTGTGTGTACTGGAGCTGCACAGGCCAGAGGGACACCCCATGGGCTGTGTCCAGATGGGCAGTGCAGCCCAGAGCAAGGCATGGTGGGAGGAGAAAGGAGAGCTACCTTCTTAACTACAGCTGGATCTTTTTTTCTTTTACTAAAACAACTTCTCACAAGTAGGCATTTCGATAATTAAATCTCACAGAAAATTTAAATTATTCTTAAGTCTCTAAATTGATAATGTTACTATAACACGCAGTTAGCGAGAGAAATTCTCTTAATGTTGCCACAATCCTTCTTCAAAGTGTGCAAACGTGCAGGAGGATAATACAGATCAATGGTGGATAAACAAGTAAAGAAGAAAACCAGAGGACTGAATGGATCCGCAGCCACCCTGTTCCTCTTCCTCAGTTACCATAAACTAGTCAGATTAGAAGGAAGCTGGAGGAGTGAGCATGCACATCACCACTGGCATTCTGTTTTGTCCAATGCTCAAAATATTAAGACATTAAAATTTAATTCAGAAAATATACTTTATTATTTATGTATCTGACGCTTAAAGCATAATTAAACATTATGACCATAGTGAGGTTAGGTAGTTTGAATTACTTCAGAATTTTGCACTTTAAATATCACTGAATAATGCAGCCAAAATAAGATCCAAAGGCGGTTGGTGCTAGAAGCCCGGATGTGTATTTACTTTCAATAACACTTCAGTGCTGAACGGCGAGCTTCCCCAGCTGCTATGTGCCGGCAAATAAAGGAGGACTGAATTGTAGCTTCAACAACGAGGAAGGGATACTCTAAAGACGATGCTGGAAATGAGTTTTCATATTATATTTTGTGACATCCAGTAGATGCCTCTGTTTCTCTCAGATAAGGAATATTAATAGGAATAATTCAATCCTGCACAAATGAATCCTTTCTGAATAGACTCGGTGTGTATGTGTGCGGCTCTTGTAGGGCCGCCCTCAACATATTTTACATCCTTCTGTCTACAAAAGAGCACATTTCCCTCCTCCAGTCCACATTTTCTAGTCAAGGGCTATGTTTTCTCTTTGGCATCTGGTGGAAGAAGCTTCTGTGGATGCGTCAAACTGTGTAGCACAGAACCCAGAGTCCATGGGTGCCCTTGCTCAGTCACAAGTATTCTTTCTCTTGGCAAGAGATGACAGGCTCTTTCTGGTAATTCTGGCGGCATGGGTTAAAGGGCTGCTGAGATATGTCAATCAAGGGAGAGCCCAAAACACACAGCTGGCTCCCCAAAAGATGCTCAGGAGACTCTCTTTTCTGGCACATGTGCTAAAGCTTCCATGACCTCTGCCATTCAGAAGACTCCATGTCCTTAAGACAGTGGCCCTGAAGGCCTGGAGGTCTTTCTCAGGGAGAGCTGCTGGCTGACTGAGCTGACCTGTCTAGAAATTTCACCTCCACTCACTTCCTTCCCTGGTCTGCTGTGGAGTCTTTCTACCCTCTCACTGCCCTGGCATGCAGATAAACCAGAAGAGGCACAGAGCACTGGGTGGGCCCTAATGAAATAGTAACAGTGGACCAGTAAGTTACTTTCACCCTCAGTCCTCCACTGCTCTCAGCAATTGCTCCCCAGGGGGCAAATCTTCTCTGCTCCCTCTAAGCTTGGAATCCTTTAGGATCTCAAACAACTGTTTAGACTTCCCATGTCAATGGAAAGTTGGCCTTTTCACTATATTCAAAGTTCCACTGCCAGGGACTTTTCTGAGTCCATGCTGATCCCCAGACCTTGCAAACATCCTCCTAACGGGCCTTCCTGCCTGACTCCATGACATCATTTCCCCATTCCTAGGCTGCTGCCAAGAGGATCAGATAATACTGATTAAAAATCAAAACTCCCCGGATGTAGTCTACCTTCTCTGACTCCCTGCATTCAGGCGTGGAAATTTCCAGTGTCCCATGGGGAAAGGTAACTTGTTCTATTTATAAGGATTTCTGGCAAAGAAGACTCAGTAACATTTCTCAATTTTGACACACGGATAGATTCAGCCACATTTTACCTAACTTCCAGGTGCCGGGTTATGTAAGTACTGCAGTAATGTTCCCAGAGTTGTCCCTCCAACCAGAATTAGAGACCTAAGTCACTTCAGTCATGGGGTACTTTAAGTACAGGCCGAGTATCCTTAAGCTGACAACCAAAACCTGAAATTAGAAATTTTTGGAGCACCAACATGTTATTCAGGGACTTTTTAATTTTAAAAAGATTTAAATATCTTTTAAATATTTAAATAAAGGTATCAGATTTAAGACTAAAGACGGTCAGTAAATAACATCTATGCAAATACCCTAAAATCCCCAAACTTCTAGATTCTGAACTACTTCTAGTCCCAAGTACAGCAATGATGGATGCCCAACCTATGCCATCCTGGGAAAGGCTTGGTAACTGGATAAAACTGGTACACTATAAAATATATATATATATACAAGAAATTTCTTCTTACTTGTTTCTACACATTTCACTGTAGGGGATTTTACCAAATTGCTACAGAAAACCCTCAAATAACCAAAGAAATATCTATCTTGGCGAAACACAGTTTCATCTTCTACAACAGTCCAGGTGTGGCAGCATTTCTAAGTAACAGAAGGGAGGGGCACAGAGGAGAGAGGTATGACGGGAAGGCTGGAAACGAGAAGAGCGAGAATCACAGTGTGCAAAGTGCAGAGGTTTGAACTCAGTTCCGTGTCTTAGAACATTTTTCTTCGAGCTTACTCTAAGGACCCAACTAATGAGTTTCAGGGGGTTCTGAAAACAGAATGGCTTCAAGCTCCTTGGAAAACAAAAGGCAGCTGTTGAGAAGCACTTCCCACAAGGAGTAAAAGGCCCTGCCGTGGAAGATAAGGGAACACAAACGCTTTCCCCAAGGCTGCCTGCACAAGCACATCCCTAACTTCTGAAGTGGGTGTCCCGGTCCTGGGTGTCTCTCTGCACACCTTCCAGGCCTACCTCCTGAAATTTTCATCCACACAAGAAGAATTACTAAGAAGTCATATTAGAACCACTAGATACAATCTAAGCCATGCATAATCTCAGACACCTGCTTCTGAACATGCTAAACCCACTGCAGGAGGCACCAGCCACAGTGGGCAGTCTTTAAATATGAATCCTAGGAAATGGAAACTCTATGTGACTTCAAGAGTTTAACGACAGATGAAGCAAAAGTTTCTAGACGTTAAACATGGGACTCCTAAAAACAATAAACATGTATAAAGATTTGTATAGCTTAATATTGAGGAACCTGGCAGGGTGCTAAAAAAAAGGAGTCTTGCAGTTCAAAGATCAGTTTGGGGTAGAAAAGGATACATTGTGTTTCCAGAAGGAACTTGACGGCAAGGTTGCTAGGTTACCTGGAAAGCTACAATGTTCTACAGAGCACTAGAACCTTCGCTGTTAGCCTTCCTGTCCTACCAGTCACAGGTCCTGGCCCTGACATTCAACTGCAGGCTGGCTGCTTAGTGGACAACTGTCAACAAAGTCAGACATTAGACAGAATTAAGTAATCCTTGAACAGGCTTTTTAAAAATGTTTAATGAGACCCTGAAAGGAAATGCCATACTAGCTTTTTTGCTTTATTCATATTTCTAAAAAGATGACAAGCTATGGCTACAAAATTCAACACTGTAAGAGAAAGCAGCTATGACTTGAGATGTGCCAGGGAGCAAAAGCTGACATATTCCCTGGCTCTTGTTGTTTTTAATTAAAAGAATATCTTTTAAGTAGAATTTTTAAGAGTAAAAACAAGCAGCTGACTTATTAAGAAAAAAATAATTTTAATCCCTTATTTAAATATGCAAATTGAGTCACTCCAGATGTTCTGAATGCATTGTTAATATCTGTGAGCATCGCAAGAGAACGGTGCTTTACATTAGGAAGTGAAGACACTTCAACTCTTAGAGCCTGCGATTTACAATTTTGAATTATGACTCTTACGAAACCCCACAATTCAGAGATGATTCTCAGCTCACACTGAAAATTCTGTAAGTTCTATTTTTACTTAGTAGGACTCAGAATTAACACTACCATCTTTCATTGATTCTAAGAAGCCTTTTCTCACTCCTCCAAATTTTAGTGTTTCTAAACTTGGGGGAAGAGAGATTTTTGCAAATTAATTGTTGTCAGATAGACAGCCATCATCATTTTCTCTGCTTGTCCAGGTGTGAATATCAAAAATGTCAGTATCAAATGAGCAGAGTGGGTACCAAGGTCTAGATGATAGCCCGAGAGCATGCGGAAGAGTTTCTAAGGCCAACATCCAAGTGGCTGCCAGGCTGTTTCTCTCCATCCTTAGCCCAGAAGTTGCCAGAAGTGTGCTGCTCTAAAGACTCACTCGAGTGTAGCTGGAGCACTAATGGGCTTCTGCTCTGCTTCAGATCCTTTTAAAGCTGTGCCGCCAAACCTCACAGCAGCATCGGGGACAAACACTGCAGTGATGCTGAGTCATTCAGACATACTGGACTCAAAAGATAAGACTATCAGGAATGGGGCTGGAGAGACGGCTCAGTGGTGAAGAGCACTGGCTGCTCTTGCAGAAGACCGGGGTCCAGTTCCCAGCACCCACATGGTTGCTCTATATTCCAGAGGATGCAACCCTCTCTTCTGACTTCCATGGTCTCCGGCATGCGTGTGGTGCATATAAACAAAAACACACATAAAAATTAGAGATAAATAAAATACTTTAAAAACACACAAAAAAGAAGCTTCAGAGACAAGTTGCAGCTGAGATGTTTCCCTTGTACTTTTCGTTTATAAAACTGCTAAACGTACACGTTTATGTATCTCTGAGTCCACCAGAGCTCATACAATGGACATAATATTTTTTAGAATATCTAAATAATAATAGGCATTGGGTGATAGTTCAAAAGGTTGCACTGGACATAATGTATCCTTCATTCAGAGTGGCATGTTGCACAAGGACATATGGCCATCTACATGTAGATACACAGAGAGAATCAACTTATTATTATTAACTACAAGTAATTTATTAGTTTATTCCTAAAACCAGACCTTGTTTCTCTTTTAATTTATGAGAACCTGTAAAGTGTATTGAGCTTAAAGAATGTATTTATACCTCACCTTCCCCTGAGTATAATCGGTGCTAAATAAAAAACCTGAAATTCGTCAAAAAAAAAAGCCAGGAATAATCCTTGCCTCTATTAAAGAGGAAAACAAGCCCTAGAGGAAAGTGCTGGGAGATGCCTACTGTGTCAGAGCTTTGGAACTGTACACTATTGTCCGTCCAGGAAAAGAAAAGTTTCGAGATTAATCACACACTATTTCAAAAACATTTTAGAACACATAGAGGATACAAACGACCAGATAGTACTAGGAGCCAGGGTGAGAAGAGCCCCCAGCAACCATCCTGGAGATAGTTCTCAAAGACAGTGTGTTTCAGGGCCACGGTGAGGACAACATCAGAACAAACAAACAACAAACAGCAGTTCCCTATAGACACCACTGATTCCAGATGGGTCTCTTGTCACCTTCAGCTCTGAGCCTCTTCTCCTTTGAAACACCCTTTTCTTTAGAATTGTGTGAAGGCTGAGGTGAGAGAGACTGTGGTTTTATCTAAAAATTCCAACCAAACAAAAAGGTCATTTCAAACTGAAGTGCTCTTCAGAGCCACTTAAGATATTTCAGAAACAAAACTAACTCGTAATGCCCAGGAAATGCTCTCTTGATGCTTTAACATAAGACTAAAAGGCATTTCAACAAGTTTACATTTCCCTGTCTCCCGGGGCCCCATCCAGACACTAGGATTGTTGACTACACTTCTCTCCCTCTTTTGGAGGCTTCATCAGTTAAACGGGAAAAAGGTAAACTCCGTCTCAAGATTCACAACATGTGCCCAGCTAAGCTGTGTCAGTCAGTTGCCAGTGACTGTTTCTGAGCTGAAACATTGTCAATTCCAACAGAACTGGAACTCAAGGCAACGTTCAGTCACCTAACTGTGAGCACCCTGCAAGCAGACACGTGCTGAGGAAGAAAGGCAGCAGCTCCTTGGGACACTTGAGGCAAGCCAATAGGATCCAAGTATTCCTACAAATACTCAGTACAGCAAATTGAGGCCCCAAAGGCGATATTCACAGAACCCACCCTGTTCTCCATCTCAGCTCTGAGCAAGTCGATCGTTGCTGTGGGGCCAAGGGGGTAGAGAGCTGCAGGGAACCTGGGTCCTGGTGAGGAGAAACATGGGAATGGACATGCAGAAGCTTCTGTTATAGCAAACACATTTTGTAAGACTTTACTCTTCAGTGAAATGTGAAATGCTATTTCTGTATTATAACGTAATCTGACTTATACAATATCTCTAAGAATTACATCTACAGTAGCTCAGAATTTAAAACATACTCCTTTAACTCTAGAGACACACGCTGCAGTTAGAATGGAGGACAGCAATATCATGCCCTGTTCTCTAACTTCACCAGTAGGAGAACCAGGGCTGGAGCTCCCCTTGTGTGGGACACTATCTGCTGGCCTGAGTGACCACCTGAGTGTCCAAGGAGGGTCACTGAGGAGACATATCACAGTGACTATGGATGGAAGGAAACAATGGATTCAATGTCTAAAACTCCTTTGATTTCCATTGGAATGTACGGTTTCAAATATTCCTGTGGTTATAAATAGGACCAATAATCAGAGAATTTATTTCAAGTGGAATAAAGAAGATATATTTCAAAATCTCAGAGTCCTGATAATACTTTTGAGGATAATAATTAAAGGAGGGTCTCCGAAAGGATTTTGTAACAACCATGGACTCCCACCTCCTCTGACTGCTTCAAGGCTTGTGACAACATCTGGCCTCAGTAATCCTTAAGGGATATACACGGGGTAAAACCCTGCTTGGATATCAGCTTGTTACATGCAAAGCCTAGAGAAAATTGCATTCCTTCTAAAAGGCTGCTCTCTTCCCTGTTGGCTCCATACAGAACCTCGACGACCATAAGCCAGAAAGATCATTGAACACAGCCTGCAGTGGTGGCTTTGGAAAGGTCAAAGACAGACCGCCACAGTGGAAATGATTCTAAGCCTGCATGCTCACATCTGCATATCTTTTATATTTTTTTTTTAACAGAAGTAAGCTTTTATTTCCATGTTTCGCAGACTAAGCTATCTGAGTTGGTTGCTT
This sequence comes from Alexandromys fortis, assembly GCF_014885135.2. Lineage (NCBI taxonomy): Eukaryota > Metazoa > Chordata > Mammalia > Rodentia > Cricetidae > Alexandromys > Alexandromys fortis. The sequence goes on from NW_026067924.1 coordinate 18,145,433, forward strand.
TGAGAGGGTTAGTCAAAGAGACCAAATCCCATGTCCTCATCTGATTCCTCCGACTCTTCCTTGGCTTCAGCCTTGGCTGGGGCTGCAGCAGGAGCAGCAGGGGTGGCAGCAGCCACAAATGCAGATGGATCAGCCAAGAAGGCCTTGACCTTTTCAGCAAGTGGGAAGGTGTATGCAGTCTCCACAGACAGAGCCAGAACCTGCTTGGACCCGTTGATGATCGAGTGTGGCAGCAAGCAACAGTCGGGTAACCAATCTGCAGCAAACACTGGCAACATTCTGGACACCCTATAGTGAGAGTGCAGAGGCTGGTCTGTGATGTCAAGCACTTCTGGGTTGTAAATGCTGCCATTGTCCAGCACCTGCTGGTTGATCAGCCCAAAGGAGAAGGGAAAGATGTTCAGCAGCGTGGCTTCACTGGCTCCTACTTTCTCTCCAGGTTTTATCAGCTGCACATCACTCAGAATTTCAATGTGCCCCTGGAGATTTTAATGGTGATGCCTACAGCCTGGGGGGAAAAAGAGGTTGTCTTGGGCTGCAGACCAGTGTTCTAGGCTGGCACAGTGACCTCACATGTGGCAATAGCACCAACATGGGCAGCGACTGGTACCTTATGGGCCAGCAGCATGTCCCTCATCTCAGTGAGGTCCTCCTTGGTGAACACAAAGCCCACATTCCCCCGGATATGAGGGAACCGTTTTTCCAGGGCTGGGCTGTTCTCCAGGTGCTCCCGAATGGCCTTCCGCATCATGGTGTTCTTGCCCATCAGCCCCACAGCCTTCCCTCGCAGGGACATGTGGATCTGCTACATCTGTTTGGAGCCCACATTGTCTGCTCCCACAGTGAAGCATTTTGGGTAATCATCCAACAGTTGGATGTCTTAAGGAAGTCGTTGGCCTTCCAGGTCATCCTGTCTTCCCTGAGCATCACAGCAGTGACTCGGGGATTGCCCACTCAGGGTTTAAAGTCGATGTCATTCTAATGAGGACACTGGCGAGAGCCACATCTGCGTATCTTTTGATGAAACATACGTGACCTAGCTTGGGTCACATATAAAACCTTATAGCTATGGAAAAGACAGTATACACACAGCTCCACTCCAGTCCTGCATCTGTTGGAAGCACTTACCCAATTCCTTAACAAAGTGGGTGAGACCCTGACTAATGGCTTAAATCTTTTGTCATGAACCTTGCCCAGCTTACCCCAGCTTACATACACATCTCAAGAAAATGAGTTATCCATCCCAGGGGTCATGCCATTCCCGCCATGAGGGTGTCACCAACCAGCTCACTTTTCTGTTGTTAGTATAAACACTAAAAGGTCCCACTTCATTGAGACACCCACGAAAGGAGGCAAGCTTACTTCTGTTTATGATGCCTGGGGAAAGATAGTAGCAATCCGGTTTAATCATCAAAACTTGAGGCCCTAAGCTTCAGCTGGAAAAGAAATTGAACTGGCTTATGATTGTTTTCTAAAGAGTCAGCACAGACACTGTGCCTAAAAAGAAAAGGATCAGTTTACCCCTGGGCATCTGGACATGTCAGCCAGAAGCTTCGGAGCTCATCAGCCATCTGCATTGAGCAGCTGTCTGGGGACGAATGTCAGGTCTCTCATAATCCAGCATCAAGCAATTGAGTTTAAATGGCATTGCTGGCTAGATGTCCAAGGGTGTGTGCGCCCACTGGGTCCCTTGGGTAAAAACTCCCTACGCTAGCACCTGGTTCTACTCATTGAACGGTAGCCACGCTATGATCTACGGCTGAAAAACTGATAATTACGTGGCAGAGAGAGGTCAGCATGCGGCTAAAATGAAATCAGCTGCCCCACAATACAGTCGAGTCCACCTGAGACACTGCTTTATCACCCTAAAAGCGCTCACACGGGGCCTCACAGGGCAGTCTCGCCTCTGTCACCGGCCTCTAAATGCAATCCCCGAGGCCTATAGTTTTTCACTATAAAAATCACACTGCCTTAGAACACTTCAGATTTAAACCGGTTTCCCCGATGGGTTAAGAATGCCCCCAAACACGGCAGAGTGGGGAAAGCCAGAGTAGAGGGAACACACAGCAAGGCAGTGGGGAGGACAGGGAGACGGGGAAAAGAAAAACAGCACATTACACTTCAGAAGCAGGAAAAACAAGGAGGAAACGGGAAAGGGATTTGGGGAGAATGTGATGGGTGAGCATATCAGTGTGTGTTCCTTCCAAACTTTTAATCTGGGCTTCACAGCAGGCTGTCCCCCGGAGCGACCATCTCACAATACAAACTGGCCACTGCCCACACTGCTTTAAGATAGTCCAGCAAATGTCACTGTCCAGTTGGAACGGGACGACGGCACTGGCACATCACAGAAGGCGTTGTCAGGCTTGGAGCAAGTCCTCTGGCCTCCAGGGCGAGGGAAACCAAATCGCTGCCTGGTCCAATTGCCCTGCCACAGACCCATACACAGAGTCCCCTTCAAACACTTCTCAAACCTTTGCTCCCCCTCTTCCCTTCGACCAACTCAATAGCCAACAAACGGCCCATGCTCCTCACATTAGAATGGACAGCATCTCCAGTCTCAGGGCAGAAGAGTGGGCACGCTTTTAACTGGAAGTTCGCCTGTGATGTTTGAAAATGACTGTTGATGGCAGTGGGTGACAGATTAGACACACAATCTCTGAGTAATATTTGGAATGGCAGAGCAGAGAACAAAGCTAGTTTCTAGGGCTTGCTATGGGAGAGGATACACGATTTTTATTTTACCAGAAAGAACTTTTGGGGAGAGTCCAGCAAGCTGCATAAATTAATTTCAAGGTGGCCTTTTACAACTCTGTACTAGCACAAGCTCCCCAGAGACTCCCAGACACTATCCCTTCACTGCCATTTCCTATTCAGAACTTCCTGAGAACAGCAAGGCATCACGTAAGAGGACTGCTTCCGGATTGAAGGCCTGCTTATCTCCTGATCTCTGGCGGTGACAAAGCCCTTCCATGGAAGACACTGCTAAAGAACAAAGAGAGCAGAAGGCAACAGCCAGACTAAGAGCCATGAACATCTTCAAACACCCAGGTAATACACGCGGGAAAGAGAAGCTGTTAAGCGCAAACATGCTTGGTTGACTTGTGTTTATAAATGGAAAATAACAGAACCACAATATATTGAATAAGTAAAAACATCAAAGCTGGACCGAAGAGATGGGATGGCTCGGAGTACTTTCTGCTCCTGCACAGGACCCAAGCCCAGTTCCCAAGACTTACACTGGAAAGCTCATAACTGCCTGTAATTCCAGATACGGGAATCTAAAGCCCTCTCCTGATCTCAGCAGACACCACACACAGGCATGCAATGTGCACGTGATTAAACATAAATTTAATATTTTTTTAAATATCAAGATGTATGGCAATGCATCAACTCAGTGAAGGGAACAACTTTAAGGTGACTGGGAATAACAAAAACAAGAAAACACTGTGACATGGTGTGTCTAGTAAAACAGAATAATTTCTCCTGGTGATGATAAAACCTAGAAAGAATCAGAGAATAAAAATAGCAATGGAAACCTAGAACCAATCATTGTCTTGTCACTGCTACTGGTACAAACACAAAAATAGCAAGAAAAATTAAAGAAAATAAAAGAACATATTTCATGGCTTTCAGAAATATGTATAGTTTACGCCAAATGATTCTGATAAATCAGTGGGAATACACAGCTCAGTGACAAGGCATAGAGCTGCTATAGCAGCAGAAAATATTTAGGGAGCACTTTGGGTACATATTTCAGGGGGATGGGGCCCCACGCAGAAACAGACACACCCAGTATGTTTAAAATCAGGTAGCAGGAGGAAGTGTTCTCAATGGGATTGAAATGAAAAGCCTCAAGGAATCACAGGTCGCCTTTCCAGCTGGGTACTTTGATGGATGGTCAGTCCTCTAAGCACAGCCTGCTCTAAGGAAGACTGGGGGCTGACGTAATAAACTTACTTTTCTCTGCCCTGCCTGGAAGCCTTTTGCACATATGTAGCTGGCAAATTCTCCTGACACCATAGCACTGGCTATGAACCACTCACCAAGCAAGACACACCAGCAGCGAGAACAACAGAGCAAGGAGGGTGCAGGAGCACCACGGGAACGGGGCTTGGCATCACCGTTCCCCAGCAACAGAGCAAATTAATTTTCCTTTCCAATTGGAAGCATAGATGATTAGTGATATTCAAGTTACAGCACACTAATTTTGAGAGCGTGCCAGGAACCATAAGCGGAATGAAACCTTAGGAAATAAACAAAGGTGACCTTCTAAATAGTAGCTTCATTTTGAAAGCCTACCCATATTTGTTTTCCTCTGCTGTGGGTTTCATTTCATTCCCGTCCCCGTGCCGAGGACGTCGCTGTGACAGTTGTCCAAGGTGCACTGCCAATGAGTGGCTGTCTGAGCCGCTGGGGGACTAAGTCCTGAAAGTGCGTGGGCTCCTCCAGCCCTTTAGGTTGACTTGTTGTTTAATACTCAGTGTATACGAAGGCCAAGAGGAGTCATGAGTGAATGAAACAATATAAATCCATACCTATTTTACTTCTATTTCTGGGGTATATATATATTTGATTAAAATCAGTTTCCAGAACAACTCACAGACAGAAATAAATTTCCTCCTCTCAAAATCAATGCCGGTAGGGTCACTTGGATGGGAAGTCAGAAACTGGAAGGCTCGCTCTAGTAGGATGGTTAATGGGATGGCTAATGTCTTCATCTTTTTTTTCTGTTCCTTTAAGGAAATGCCACTGATTGAATACATTATTATTGATAGAAGCTAATTTGGCCCAATATTCCAGAGACTTGGAAGTTCAAGATCAATCTGGTGAGGGCTGTCCCAAAGGCTGTGTGACGGGAAGAAACAGTGCATGTGGTAGATAGAAGGACGAGGCCTTACCATATCCTTTGCATCCACGCCAGTGATAACTAAGCCACTCTTTCAATAATCCCCCTAGTCCACTCATGAGAGTGGAGTCTGTATGGCTGAATGACTTCCTTAAGGTCACGCTTTTTTTTTCCTCCCGAGACAGGGTTTCTCTGTGTAGCTTTGGAGCCCGTCCAAGAACTCTCTCTGGCCTCAAACTTGATCCACCTGCCTCTGCCTCCCGAGTGCTGGGATTAGAGGCGTGCGCCGCCTCCACCACCTGACAAAGGTCACGTTTCTTGATACCATTACAATGGCAATCGCATTTCAACCTGATTTGGAGGGGAACATTCAGAACACAGCAGCTAATTTCGGCCGTCAGCTTGAGTAGACCATGTAATTGCCCGCATCTGGTTAAGCACACTTCCTTCCTAGGTCTGTAAAGTAGGTGACCCTCCCAATATGGTGGTCGCCATCTAGTCTAGTAAAGACTCAAGGAGAACGGAAACCGTGAAGGGAAACAAAATCTACACTTGCCTGCTTGGCTCGGGCATGGGTCTTCTGCCCTCGGGCTTCTACTTCTCAGACTTCAGGTTCATTGGACTCAGACCATCAGCTCTCTGTGCCCAGGCCTTCCATGACACAATGAGCTGTCCTGGGTTTCCATCTTGTAAGAGGCAGGTGAGAAACTCCTAAGACCCATGTAAGCAACTCCTGATAGTTAGCCCTCTCGCTCACTCCTGCGTCCTGGAGAACGTTAACTAATACTGAAAATCACTTCACTTCTCTTGTGCTTTTTGTAGGAATTTAGCTCAGAATCCACCGAGAATCACCCTAAAAATCCTGGAGGAGCACTCAAGACTTGGTATATTTTGTCAACATAATATAACCATGCTTTTCATGTAGAGGTTAAAATTTGCAAAAGAACTCGGAGCAAATGAAGCAACGCTCTGGTTTTGTATCCTGACTCGGAGTGCCCCCCATTTTATACAGAGAGTTAAAAGCAGAACTCACAGTATTTCACTTTAAAGAAATAGCAATTGAACCACAGACTACAGAGCACAGGAAGACCATGAGAACAGTGTTAAAAGTCAAGAGACAGCACACATCCCTTCATGCTGTGATGGAGGGTCCTTTGCCTCTACTCTGTTCCTTAAAAAAAAAAACCTAACTGGAGTCTAATCATGATATAATATCAGTCAAACGCAAACGGAAGAACAGTTTCTGAGGCACCTGACCAGAATTCATGAGAAGGCAGCACACGCTGCTGACAAAGAAACATGTGGAGCTTGTCTGGTGGCAGCTAGTGCAGTTGGAATCCCCAAAGGAAAGGTAAGCATTGGTAGAACGCCCAGGGAAACCAACCAGTTACCTGTGGTTTGCAATGCAACAGAGCTTTAACCTTTAGCTGAAGCCTTAGTTTTCTTCTTGTGTAATGGGTTAGCTAATCACACACATTAATTCCAAAATAAACATGCATGAGTTCAAAGCAGCAGAGAACTCCTCCTTAGGAGGAACAAACAGCTGTGACTGTCTGTCCATGCCATTTAATCCGCAACAACAAGAGCAGAAACATTTTCATGCCAAGTTGTTATCAGATTCATCAGGCTGGGTCAGAAGAAGCAAATATTTAGGAGAGGTTGGGTGAGGGGCTGGAGAAGAGAATGCAAGGCCATGCCACTTCCTCAAGAGCCTGCTCCTGGTGTCAGCTGGAAAATAATGACCTAAAGAAGTCACGAGACATTAGCTGCAAAACAGAACTGGAACAACCGACTTATTCTCAGGTAGAAGCAGGACCCTGCCCGGCAGGGGAAAGTCAGACTGAGGGGTGGGGTGCACAGTAATGCATCCTGCCCTGGAAAGATGAGAGCCCAGCCGGGGCCTCAGGAGTTCATGTCCCACTGAAGGCTTGGCCTAGTTTTCACAACCACTGTCACTGCAAACTCCCGTTCAGTATCTGAGAGGTGAGCACAGCAACAGCAAACTCTGCAGTGACGCACAAAGAACAGTGGCTTTACCCAGAATGCATCATGGCAGACCTTTCCATTCTGCCTTAGGGTCCTGATGTCATAAAACTCTGGTTACAGACTCTTGAACACAAAGTTAAGCTGCAGATTCTCAATGTGCTCTTGGGGAATTAAATCTGTTATTGCTGCAGCCCATGGGAGTAGAACAGGTTTGCACAGTAAAACTAAGAAATGTCACCCCAACAGAATTTTGGAGGAACTGTATGATTAACAATGTTTACAAAGTTAATACTAGAAATCAAGATACATTTCCACAGAGCAAGGATAGCCGAAGATAGAGTAGAAACCTGAACATCAGCAAAACAGGCAGTGAGCTGCACTCCTCAGGACACACCAAGGTCGAAGAACACAAAGGAAATCAGTTCTGTGGGTTCTGACAGCAACTGAGTGCAGAAGGATCCTGCACCAGGGAAAAAGATATGAGTGACACTTGGTGAAATTTGAGAAAGACGGAGTATTGTATGAACCGTAAAATTTCAGGGTTTACAACTGTACTACTGGCCTTGTTAAAGAAGTGTAAGCCACAGTCTCTATGGACACAAGTCCCAGGGCCTCACCATGCCTGCAAAAGTGTTAGAGTGGAGGAGAATGCACATGTGTCTACGCACACATGCAGAGACACAAAGGCAGAAGACACCAGCCAACGAATGAGCAATGGAATGGGAAGTGTGCGTTTGGTTGACAGTTATGAAAGACTTCCTTCTTCCTGGACTATTTTTATACCTTTTCTCCAATCTGAAGTTATATCAAAATGAAAAGCTAAAGTACAATGGTTACTGGCATCAGGGTGCTGGTATACCACATTGTGAGTGCAATGAATGAATTCTTTTAGGCGGCTGTTTTGTGTGGCTGATCACAATAAAAATAGTGATGACAAGCACCCATGTCACAAGGCTCACAACTGCCTGTAACTTCAACCCCAGGGAAGCAGGCACCACTGGCCTCCACAGGCATCCACACTTGTGAGCACATACACACGTACAGGTACATACAGGTACACACAACTTAAAATAATACAATTAATGCTTCAAAAATAAAAGTGATGAGAGATTCCAAATCCCTGATTTGGGAGACCACAGTTCCTGTGGGTATAAGTATGGATATCCTTATATATGGCTAGAAGTAGCACAAATAAACTTCCCTGGGAGGACATCTGCCTGCCCAGTGACCAGTGACATGCCTAAGACAGGCCCGGCTCAGAGGCCACCAGATTCTCCACATCTCTCCAGATGTGATTAAAGTATGGGTTTGGGGAGTGGTTCTGCCGCATGTCTCAAATGAGTGGTGTTTACCAAGCTGCCCTCCCTGCGGCCATCCCATTTATTCAGTGTCATTTGAACAGCCTGCCTTTGCTGGAGATGTCTTTGCCCTAAACACATAGGTGGGGTCGCCTTTGAAGTTCTCCATACCAGCCAGGGGTTTTGACAGACATACACACCTAGTTAGCAAGCAAGATGCCAGTTGATTTTAAAGTAAACTGAGAAGTGTATATGAAGATTTGTATCTAGGACACAGCACTGCATTCCACGTAGAAGAAAAACGTTTATCGCTGAGATGGGTATTGAACAAGGCAGCCAGGACAGACGGAATTGGTTATTTTATCAGAGAAAAGAATACCATATACATGTTTTCATAAAGTTTTTTTTTTTTTTTTTTTTTTTTTTTTTTTTTTTTTTNTTTTTTTCTTTTCGAGACAGGGTTTCTCTGTGGTTTTGGAGCCTGTCCTGGAACTAGCTCTTGTAGACCAGGCTGGTCTCGAACTCACAGAGATCCGCCTGCCTCTGCCTCCCGAGTGCTGGGATTAAAGGCATGCAGCACCACCCACCGCCCGGCTTCATAAAGTATTAAATGTTTTAAATGTGTGTGTGATAACATGTAAGATATATTTCCTCCCTCTCCTCCGCCCCATCCCTTACAAACAAAAGATAAAGCAACTTTGCTGTTTGGTTTATCCAAACTGAATCAGACTCACATGAGTGAACTAGGGAGGGGCTTGGCGTTAACCTCCTGTCTGCTCTCATCTCTGCTCAGAGGCCCAGGGAGTGCGTGCAAAACTGCGGAGATGCTGCCATCTAGTGGCAGCAGCAGGCAATAAGCTCCACAAGGAAGGTCCCTCTCTAAGCACCCCCACCTAAGACATCCCTGCCATTTGATCATAAACACACACCAAAAACATTAGTCCCTTTCTCTCCCTGGGTCTATTGTTCCACAGGGAGCCATACCTTTGCTGGTCTTCCTTTTGTCACATAAACCTTACAGAATGTCAGGAGGGGTGGACACCTGATAAGAGTCGTTTACTATGCAGGACCTAAGATGCTCGTGGTTCAGTGGCTGGAGGCCGACACAGCAGAGCGATCAAGAGTCAACAGGTACACTACAATATGTGTAATCATTTTTCAGGGAAGAAAGTTTAGGGATGAATATCACAAGAATCGTCCTGAAGGATGAACTCAGTAATTGAGGTTGTTGAGGAAAATGTTTAACACAAAGGTAGGGATCGGCGAGAAAAGGCAGGTCCGTTTATAATGGCCGATATGTTCACTTTTAGGGATGAGTATATACAACCTGATTGCTAAAATAGTAAATATTCTTCCATCATAGTAAGTAATGTGGCAGGAATTCATACGATTTCTTATAAATCTCCCTTAAAGCATTAGCAATGCGGACGTGAGAATTAGGAGAGAAAGTCAGAGAACAGTGGTGGCAAGATCGAAGCCTTGCTCCTCTGTTCAGCCCACACTCGGCTCTGCAGGGAAGAGGACAGAAACACCCGAGGCTGAACTACTCTCAGGGCCTCGCAGCAGCGAAAGCCAAGGACAGACACAGAACCTGCTCTCCAAAGGCCTGACGCACTAGCTGCACAAAGTAGAGGGCCACACCAAAGACAGAGGAGCCGGTCCTCCTCTGCAGCTTAGCTCAAGCCTGTCCCTTCACTGAACATACATACCGCCAATCTGGCTTCCTCAAGGCTACCGAAGACGAGGTCTACCAGATGAACCAAACTGCCCTGTCTGCTTCTACTTCATCAGTGCAAGTGGAAGGTCCTCGTGTGGGTCAAGAGTTTACATTTACAGATTCATCACCTACTGGGGAATTTTGGGAACTAGACTTTTTGTTTCTTGAGTTTCCACTGTTTCTATTTCTCTCCTGAGACTCCTCACTTCCTTGCTAAGACTTTTACTCACGCAAACATGTCTGTTTTCCCTGTGGGGTTACTTCAGGCAGACTTCCATCCTCCGCCCGTCAGTCTCAGCACCTGGCTCATCATGGGGTGGGACGTGCCTGGTTTCTTTGGTCTTTGCGCCTCATGTGCCAGAGAGTTCTGGAACACTCTGCAGATGTTGTCAGTGTCCAGCTGTAGAGATCCTGAATTCTGTTTGTTTTCTCTGATGAGCAATGCTTTCCCTAGTTTGGCGGATAATTTCTGGTCTGTGCTCAAAATGAAAACTGTTTCTGGGGCTGCTGCCTTGTCTCAGTTGAGATCGTTTGACGTCTATGGCTAGATGCTCTGAGTCTGCCCGTGTCAATGGTGTCGGTTGATGGGGTTTCAGTAGGATTTGAACCAAGCCTTCAAAGGCAGTGAGGAAAATACAGACACATGCACCGTGACAGTATTTAAACAGGCATATACACTTAAAAGTAGGCAACTGTCTGAAGGAGCATGGCTTGTGATGTGCGGAACAATGCTACTTTAAGAATTATTGATTACATGAAAGATCCAAAATAAATTGCAATAGAAAAGTAATTCTTAATTCAAGGTGCACAAAAAGCAGACAGCGGAAATATGCCACATGACCTTAGAAGAAATCAAAATCAATCTCTCTCTCTCTCTTCCTTCCTCCCTTCCTCATTCCCTCCCTCCCTCCCTTCCTCTCCCCTTTCTCCTCCCTCATCATCATTTAGACCCCCTCCAACCTCCAACCACGCTGGGACTAAACCCAGCATTGTGCTCTTGCTAGGCAAGCATTCTACTATTGAACAAAATCTGTAAACGCGACTTCTTTTCTGGAGAGGATGGAAATACTAACATGCATACTTTTTCTTGAATACTGGAAGACGCTTCTGCATCCCTGAATGGGTCCACAGGACTCATGAGAAGACATTCACCTGCACTCTGAACTGAAAGAAAAAATGGTCTCCATAACATGTGCAATCATGCAAGGAAGATACAGTGATGGCAGACGGTTGCTCTCAGAGGCTACACGCTTATACATCTGTGGTCACTCTAAAAGCTGGTCTTTGGTGACTACATGGAATAAGACCGTCTCTTAGTTAAGTGATAATCTCCTAGATAGATGAAGAATCTGGAGGAACTCTAGACTCTTCAATAATTGATCCTAAAAATGTAAAAATAAAGCAAATGGCAGGAAGTTTCTGCGGAATGAATCAAGTATGGTTTTAGCATGTTATTTGATCATTTCTAGTCTGATCATTATGATACATGTCACAAGTCACAAAGCTGAGTAACGGGACACAACTGCTTAGATTTTATGAATCAAATAAAATTCAAGCCTCTCAAAAAGCTTGGAGATTTTTATGTGGTCAGACCACCTTGCATCATTCCACAACCATACAAACAGTCATCTACCTGGGGATTTACTTTTATCCTTTACCTATACAACAAGGAATGATGATATTCGCCAGAGGAGCAGAAAAGATCAATAGGCTAATATTTACAAACTTCAATTCTGGTGATAAAATGTTTGCAGGAGCATAAAGCAAACATTATGCTAACCACAGGCTGTTGGTTGTAAAGAACAACAGCGCTCAGAGAGACACCTTGCATTTGCTTGGTTGCACAGACAATGAGCTCAGATGGACATTACAAAATCATAATAATCATTCAGTCATGAGCTCCTAGACCAACGTAAGAGAAAAGCCTGAATATGGTTTCTGCAGGAGGGGGAAAAGAGACATACACAGCCAAACACCTGTAACTGCCTGTCTGATAAAGCTAAGCCCACAGCACAAAAGTCATCTGTTCTAGCTCCTCTCTTGGAAAATATATGATTTATTTTCATTTGGTTTAAAATACATAATACAATTATATCACAGTGGAATTATAGTCATTTCAATAATTGTGAAGAATATCTGAAAATACAAATCTAACTTGTTTTTGTCACGCACCGCGCCCCCGTGTCTGCACTTTGTGCGCTATTACCCAGTTCGCAAGCTTAGGGCAAGGGGCTGGAGGTTAAAATACACAGACACACACAGAGAGACAGCGACATGGGTCATCCTTGAGTTCCCCAAGAATGCCCCCTTTATTGTGTTCAGGGGCAGTTTATATAGAGATAGCCACGCCCCAGCCAAACCCACCAGAAACCACTCTCCTGCCATCAGGAACTCCTGAAGGTCTCGTGCTCAGAGCAGCTGTAGGCACTCAGATCAGGGGATTACAAGAAATTCACGATCTGGGGTCTCATTGCTTCCAACAGTTTTGAGGGGTGCATGCGTGTGTGTGTGTGTGTGTGTGTGTGTGTGTGTGTGTGTGTGTGTGTGTGTGTGTGTGTGTGTTTAATGTGCAAAGGAAGGTGGTTGGCTTTTCTCTAAGTCATTTCAGTTATCTAGAGTTTTGAGTCGTCCACAATGAAAACCTCTTTCAGAAATAAAACAATTTCAATAGCAAATACAAATTACAGTAATTAGTGGCTGGGTAGATCACCCAATGGTTAAAAGTGCCTGTTGCCCTTATGGAGGGCTAGGGTTCAGTTCACAGAACCCACATGGGAGGGGCTCACAGAGGCATGTAGCTTCAGTCAAGAAAATCTAGTGCCCTCTTCCGGCCTCTGCAGGCACCCGCACCCATGTACTTTAAACACACACACACACACACACGCACATACATATGCACACACACAATTAGAGCTTTTTAAAAGAAATATCAAAATAGTTAATTGAAAACACAAATACAGAATACTTAAAATAATGACTAAAAATCTACCTTGTACTAATCTTTGTCAAAATTTTTTGTATCAAGAAAAATTTTTAAATTAAGAAGTACAAACAATAATTTAAATTTAATTTGAGTTCCACAAGCATTCTCACATTTTTGACTGACGCCTATGATTAATCGTGTCCAAGGAAATAATCTTAAATGTGGACAAAAGTTACTCAGAAATGTTTACAGAATCCTTCTGTGAAATATAAAAATGCCCCCACATACGCACAGGTATGGAAGAATTCATCCCTAAAGCATGAGCCAACATTTTTATGAAATGCTATCTATGAAATCACCTAACTTTATTGATAACATATGAACATTTGTGGTGCACATTTCTGGAAGCTAGGTGTGGTAGGACAAAACTACAGAGTTGGCACCCTGTGGTGTGAGGCAAGAAGCCAGCCTGGGCTCTACAAAAAGACCTGAAAAGCAAACAGACAAACACACAGTTCTGCCAGGCATAGTGGCACATGCCTCAGTTCTCAGAACTCAGGAAGAGTGAGACGAGGGTATCACACTGTTAGTTCTAAGCCAGCAAGGCAAAATAACAAGACCCTGTCTCAAGCAAACAAACAAACAACAAAAGCCCCACAACAACAACAAAAACAAACCCCACAACTCAGTGGAAGCTAGTGAAGGAAAGGTGTGGGTCTTGTGCCCGGCTCACTTGGTGAAGGTGGGGTTTTCTCTGAGCATTTGTTTTGCTTTCTCATAATTTCCTCTCCAAGCCTCCCCTGTAGGGACATCATCATATTGATCCCCAAAATAAATGTTGTTAAAAAGTGTAAAGAAAACGTTCATGGGCTAAACACACAACAAAAGAAAGCGGCACATGTGTGCTCAGACACGACTTTGTGAGGGATCTGAAATCCTTTTCAAAATACAACAGTGTTCCCTGGGTTAGTACCACCCTGTGATTCCCCAGTGCCTTGGCTGCCTCTGCTTCGGACTCTTTGGGATGGAAGCAAAGAATAAATCTGAGAAAAGAGACTCAGAGAGGATAAGCCCCTGTGCCAGGTAGAGCCTACAGTGCCAATTCCACACAGCAATGCTTATCCAACCAGCTCTGGCTGTGTGTGCTTGGCCCAGGCTAGACCTTATTTCTTCTCTCACGAGAGGGAGAGGGTGGGAGAAGGGACGACACTATTACATAATTAGGCATGCAGAGAGGAGAGAGGGAGGCACTGACTGCAGAGATAAAGGGAGCATCCGAATGATGGTGCCAAGAGTCCCCCACTCAGGGTAGCTCCCTGCAGGGCCAGAATCTCCAGTGTGGCTCCTTAGTAACAAGGAGCTTTATGCAGCAAACTTACTCATCCTCGGGACTGAAAATAATTGAGCACCATATATAGGGCTGAGTCACTAGGAAACCTAAAAATAGGACTGCGCCAATGGCTTTTTATAGGAGACTATCAATTCTGTTCCCTAATTCTTACAACAAATTAGTTTCAGGCCATTCCATTTCCAGTTTTCTTCCATAATGCTCCCTATTTCTGGTACAGAGATACATGAATGATCACACAACCTTAAAAGGCAGACCCAAATACATGACCACACAGACACACGAGTCTAGTTCACACTCTCTCAGACTCTCCCCTGAGCATTCAATCTAACTGTCTTACATGTAAGCACAGGAAAGATATGAAAACTTCAGGTGTACACAGGAAGGGGATGGAAAGGACATATGTGTGCAATCAAGAGACAGGAAGGACATGTGTGCACTGAAGAACACGTGTGAAAAGGACATGTGTGCACAGGAGGAGACGGAGAGGATATTGACCAAAGCTCCCAACTTTTCTGTGAAAGTGGCAAACCTGTAGTGTTTCCCCCCTTTTTTTCCAATATATACTAAATTTTTCATAACAAAACTATAGAGCAACTATAACAAAAATAAATCTTTTCATTAAAGGTGTTTAGCCATCCAGAAACTCTTCATATTTCCAGCTGATTCATACCCGATAGGCTCATGGGACATGGGCTCAGCCCTATGAACTTCTGAAACTCCTTTCTCTAAGGTCATCCGGGCATCCTCCTCTTGCTGGTTCTACTCCAAATGCTGCAGCCCTCTCAATTCCCATCTGCGTGCTTCTCTCTGTGGTATTCACAGCTCATGATCCAGGCTCGGTCCTGTGGCAGCACTTTCCTCATTGGCCTTGTTCTTGGCCAACTATCTCCTCCGGTTCCTTTTTCCTCTACCTGAAGGCAGGTGCTTACACCCCGTGCAAGTGGTGCTGGCCTCCTTTCTTGGCTGAATATAAACTCTAGCTTGGGCAAAAGTCTTAGTCAGGTTCTCTCTTCAGCTCATCCTCTACAAACCAGCATGCTCTCTGGTTCACGCTCTCATAAACAATTTTAGCAAGGTTTAAAGAAAAGCACCCAAGGCTGGAGAGATGGCTCAGAGGTTAAGAGCACTGCCTGCTCTTCCAAAGGTCCTGAGTTCAATTCCCAGCAACCACATTGTGGCCCACAACCATCTATAATGAGGTCTGGTGCCCTCTTCTAGCCTGCAGGCATACACGCAGACAGAATACTGTACACTTAATAAATAAATATTTTAAAAAGAAAAAACTGGAGCTGGAGAGATGGCTCAGAGGTTAAGAGCACTGGCTGCTCTTCCAGGGGTCATGAGTTCAATTTCCAGCAACCACATGGTGGCTCACAACCATCTACAATGGGATCTGGTGCCCTCTTCTGGCATTCAGGCAAACATGTGGACAGAGCACTGTATATATAATAAATAAAATAATTTTTAAGAAAAGGAAAGAAAAGCACCCCAGACCCAATGTGTGGGGTTTATACCAGATATCAGATATTATCTTTTCTCTTTCCATTGCAGCTTTCTTTTTTAAATAACAAAACACTGCCTAGATTTCCTGAGTAAATGTGAAGAGTCAAATATTACTCTGCCTTTGATGGCTTTCTGGATACTGTCAAAGAAAAGGCCTGGAGTCATCCAAAGTTCCTCCATCTCTGTTTGGGCTGCTGTCATAAACCACTTCAAACAGGGTGACATCAGGAGCAAAGCTTTCTTTGCAACAGGTCAAGCCACTGAGAAATCCAACCTCAAGCTGCCAGCGGATTCTCTGCAACAAGGGCTCAAAAATGGCACCCTGAGTGCTGTCCCCATAGCAAGGAAGGGGTTAATGGGCTCCCGCTGGGCTCCTGCATAGGGGCAGGAATAGCTGCTGTGAGAATTCAGCCTCACTGTGTAGATCTGGATTGTGGGAAGCACATTCAGGCAGATGTTGATTCCAGAAAGGAAGAACTCGTCTCCTGGGTCAAAGCTGCATGCCCTGGATATGGGAAGAGTCACCCCGTTTGCTGTCTATACAAGCTGTTCTACATCGCACAGCCCCCCACCAACCCCGACATTCTGTACCTTCGCTCTCACATCGATCCTTTCCTTCCTGTTCCCACAGTCCCTGTTCCTGGTCTTCACCAACATCACCCCCAGGCTGTCCCAAGTTCCTACCATACTCTTCACACAACTGTGAAATCCTCCGCTTTAACCATAATAATCAAAAACGATTTCCTACTTTAAAATTTACCAAACTCCAAATGCTCGAGCAAATGTATTCCATGACCTGGATTAAAAGGAGCAGAGATAGAAAGATAATTCTATTCTTCAATTTTTTTTATCCTAGTTCTTCACCCCTGCTCACCCACTTCAACACAGCCTACTCACACCCATCATTGCTTTTACTAGAAAATTCCACGGATTCCACTAACATGGTATTCTTATTCCCTTTGTGAATGTTGAGGACTCTTTATAGCCTTTATTTTCCATAATATATATTATATATTTTCATATATATATATATATATATATATATATATGACTCTACTTGAATGTATACACAAAGTAAGCAACTGTTCTTTCTTAAATGAAGAATTAGTTACTGATCCACCAATTCATTCGTTAATTTGTTCATTTAACATACACTCACCACATGACTACTGAAGATGGGAACTGTGCTGAGTGACAGGGATGCAATGCTGTGCCAAGTAAACAAGGTCCTCGTGCCATGGAGGGTACCGGGTTAGGAGCAAGTGCTAGCAATGTAGCCATGAGAGCTGAACTGGGAAGGGATGAGAGCTAGCGCGGCCCTCGCTACGCTCTCCTAGAGAAGCAATAGCAGGCCGAGAACTGTGGAGGAGAACGACATCAAGCAGAGGAAACTGTATGTGGAGGCCCAGAGTGACTGCGTGGTCATCAGCTGAGTTCCAGGGAGGCCTAGGCTTTCCCTAACTCACCTTTGAGACTGGAAGCTCATTGATTCAAAGTCGTAAATATCATAAATGCTAATAACTAGGTATTTTTAAACGAACCAGATAATTTGGTTCTTACATTTAGAGCAGATTAAAAGCCCACTTGACCATATTCCATCCCATGATCTATAAAGGTAGCATACAGGTAACCAAGAGAGATGCACTCGCTTGGTGATCCGGACAGCTGGAACCCATAAAGCGCTCCTTAGCTTTTGACACCTGGTGTGGATTCTTATCCACAAGCAACCAGCGAGAGATGGGCTTTCTCCAAGGAGCTTCAGGGCTTGCTGTTTTCCTCAGAAGAGAGTGAAGGGTGAGACCCGAGCTGTCTTCTCTGGGGTCTCACCTGGCTGTTCTCCCGACAGACCTGCTCCCAAACGTGCTCTCTCTGGTGACCCTTGGGATGCAGAGGCTCACTGATTTCCACACGCCAGCCCTCCTCGTTTCCTGAGCTCAGGAATAACAAGGAAGCAGCTGCCCTACAATAGGCAAAGCCTTTTGGTGGAACTAAGAAGTAAGATCTTGGTGCATCTCTTCTCAGGTAAACAAAGATAGCCCTGCAGACTGATCAAGGGAACCAAAATCAAAATTCGTAACTTCACTTTGTGTGAACAATGAGAGATGGGAAAAATAAAAAAACTACACAAGACCAGCACCTGGGTTGTGGCTGAATAAAGGGTGATGCGCGGTTACAAACTGAATCTTCGAGACACTGTCTTTTCCCTTTCTTTCACTGCTTTGTTTGGCTCCATAGAAGGGTGAACAAGAAACGGAAAAGGGTCTCTAAGTCAGGGAGAAGAGTGGGAAAAAGGAACCCGAAAAGAGAAGCAACGGATGCAGCACTGAGAACAAGCGCTGACGCTTGCTGCTGTGACATTTAGGAAGGAAGGTCTCCTAGCACCTCAGGAAGCAGGCTGAAGGCTGTTGGAAGAAGCAAGCACTCCTCAACTTTGGACCCAACAGACCTGTGGCCTTGCTCCTACAGGTTCCGGTTGAGAAGTGTCGTATACACCCCTCACGGAGAGACAAGAGGACTGGAGTTCATTCCTCACTGACTGTGATACTATGCACAACAATATAACCCCAGGGTAAAGCAAGCACTTGGTACTTTTTCAAGAACTCTAGAGGGCAGGCTGAGTGTCTTTCATATCCCCCTTACAGTACTGGGAGCCACAGAAAAGCCATGCAATGATACGCTGTTCTCATCTATCCTCTGCCTTGCCTCCATTGCAGTGTACACCTTTGGTTAAACGTCAAGAGAATGAAAACAATATCTTGTATGTCCTTATACAGCTGAACACTGAGGCTCTTTAAGGAGGACTGCAAACTTATGAAACTGGAAAGTCATGATTTGTGCCTATCTACATCAGATGTCTATGCCTTGTGTCTCAGATGAACTGAGATATTATCGCAGGATCCCTACGGGACCGAGGTCTTGAAAAGCTCCCGAAACGCTGCCACTCCCAGGGCAGGAGATGCAACTCTAGTGGTACAAAATCAGTAAACCTCCCATGGACTACCTAAAGACCTACGTACAGCAGGCTAACTACTTGGGGAACGCAATCATTTAAAGAGTAAGGGCAAGGGTAGCAAGGTCAAATAGACAGCCCTCTTCCTTATCAGTACGTTATCCCAAGCGCCATCTCAGAACAGCCATTCAAATGTTAGCATGTTTGCAGGAGTACACGGAAAACTCCCCCCATACTCCACTCTCTTCTTCAGAATGAATCACAACAAAACAGAGAGGGAACCGAGGTGCCTGCATGGGGACAGCTCTTATATAACCATGTGATTCTCAAATTGGTTCTGTCCCTCCCCATCGGAAAGGTTTTTGAACATCTTCCTACACATCCAAAATGCCATCTCCAGAATTAGAATCCCACGCCATGGAGCCAGCTCCCAGCTCCAGCTTCCTTACAGACACGAAACAGATGTGTCCAAGTGAATATGGCCAGGAAGTTCACATCACACAGAATTCAGAGTGAGGAGGGACACTGGCAACTGGTGAGCACTTGGCAAACAGGAACAATATAAAGTGTTTTGCAACCGTGCAGTGTCCCAAGACAGGGCCAGAAACAAGAGGCACGTTCAGCTCACATTGGACACTTCAAAGCGGTCAGAATCAACATCAGTGGAAAGCTGGTGGCTCAGTTATGAGACTCTAATCTGGTCATATCATAAGTTCTTACCTGTCCCCCCACAAAATGCCCAGCACCGTGCTCTGGGATGCCCTGATATAATTCTCCAGAATCCAAACACCACTGACGTACCTGCGGCAAAGAGCCAGAACCTCTGAAATACTCATCCTAAGTTAGACCTCTAGTCATGCTCAGTGGTCCCAGTGCCATTCCTCCTAGGACTTAGGTGTCCCCAACAGGGTACTGTGGCACTTGGGTGTGGTGGTGCATGCCTGTACACCTGTAATCGTGGCACTTGGTAGGTGAGGCATGACTGTGCACTTAAGGTTAGCCAGGACCACACAACAAGACGTTTTCTTCAAGACCACAAATATATCATGCATAGAGTCATTTTATGTTATATGAAGCAATACACCATGGTTTTGAGGCTTTCCTGCTTTTATAAATCCTGCCTCCATGAGAGCAGATGCTCTAGTAGATTGGGTCTATAGATGCAGGCCTACTGATGTGCCCAATGCTAGATCCTCACTGGAAAACAAAAACTCCTTCACTATGAAACATTTACGCTAAGTGGTAAGAAAAAAGTGCTATTTTATAAAGATTCTTAGGAAAATTGCCTATAATTCACGGATAAGGGGATGTGTTGTCCCCGGCACTTGGTCTGGTGTTGAAGTCTCCTGTTTTCACTCCCTAAACTCACTTGACTACGGTCAGATAAAGAAGTGCTCCAGTCATGCAGCAGGGCCAGCACAGGTGCCAGTTCATCTCAACCATCATCTACAGAGAGCATCAGCAATAGCAAGACTGAGACAGGGTCAGGGCTTCGCTCGGTAAGGGCCTGCTGAACAAGCCTGCGGGCCGGAGCCGATCACCATTTCCTACATAGAAAGTGGATGGGATTGTGGTCAGTACAGCTTAGGCTCCTGTGCTGGGGACACGGGGACAGAGGATCCCTGGGGCTCACCGGTCAGCTAGGGTAGTCTAATTAGTGAGCCTCAGATAACACTGGGGGACCCTAACTCAGGAAACAGGATGGACAGCTTCTGGCCGTTACACTGGGAGGCTAGCCTGTGGCCTTCACATGCACACACACACACACACACACACACACACACACACGGGGTGCATGAAAATCTGCTCATGGTGATGCAGGTTCTGGTATCTATTAACTCATTATTCTCCATTACAAGCCTAAGCAGGAAAGGCTACTGTAGCCTCCTTGCCAATGCGCCATTAAAAGGTTAAACAGTGCGTGGTCGGTCAGCAACTAAGAAGCAATGGAACAGGGATGCAAAGCCTGGAGTCTGGTGCCAGAGACTGTGCGGGTCGTAAAAACATCATGCACACCGGTCTGCAGTAAAAATGGATTTCTCCCAAGAACACCATTAGCCCCTCCTGTTTTCTTGTTTTCACCCCCCATTCACCATCCCTTCATTCTCTGGATGGTGCCTTTTTGCTCCAGAGTTCCGTTTACAAAGAAACGCTGCCAGGGTTGTATGTAACAAAAGAGGTGAAAATGGATCTTTAAGTTGCCTTCCATCACAAGCGTATTATGAGGGAGATTCTTATAGACTTAAGGCTAAAAATGAGAGAAGACTACAGACTGGGAAAATTCCTCCTGAACCTTTTAGAAATACATACATCACAGGTTAAATGCCCCTCAAGAACAGAGTTGCTCTTTCTCATCCTTGGCGTTTCCCATTACCTGACTTTGTCCTGGAGCGCCGCCTAGTGGCCAAAAATCAGATCCACTCAATAGGGAGAAAAACCTTCCATTTCAAGGCCTAGAGCAGCAGGTCCTTAATAGAAGAGCTGGGAAACCAAAAGTAGAAAAACCTGTTTCCTCTCCCCACTTACAATAACCACCCCGATAGACTTTGTCCAGAGCCAAAATTAATTTAAAAAATTAAAAGCTACAGGAAGAATTAAACTCAGATATTGCCATGGCAATGAATTCATTGCTTTTACTAGTTTCCTTCAAAGTGCTTCCTTTAAAACAATCAAAGCACTTTAATAGTACAATTATCCACGAGTTCTCTTTCCATACAGTAACAACTGCAGACTGCTGGTGGCCCTGAAATGGGATTATTCCACACTGCAACTATTGTTCCATCCCCTTGCTGCGTCAAGAAGCGGGAGTAACGTATCGCACCCACAAAATCACCAAATGGACACAAATGCAATAGCAGCGCAGGTCTGCAAACAAAGGAGACACGGGGCTGACCCTTGACCTCAGAGAGTGACAATCTGGGCCATTATGTTCCGGGGCAGTGGGACAGCAAAGCTGGATCAGGGAAAAAACAGATCCGCAAGTTATGAGTGATTTTCGGGCGTCTCTCTCTGCACCCTGGGAGATAGATAATGGTGCCCTGTGGTAGAATCGGTCGGCTAGACCGCAAGCATCAGGAGGCGGCACTCTGGGCAGAACCCTGCTAGTGCTCCACCTGTTCAGTTCCACCGTGAGGAGCGAGGTGGAAGATCTGGGTTTCCCAGCTTCTGGAGGACAGCTTTCCACCGTCACTTTCTTCTGCCGCTTTGTCAGCTAGAACTTTAGACAACCGTGGTCTCTGCACGTGAAGCCAGGGTGAACCATGACCTATGTTATCTAGCCAAAGCCAAGCAAGAAAGGCCACAGGACGAAACCCGGCCCATACAGCTCAAAGGAAAATGCTGAAGCCTGATTGTCAAAAGGCGCTATTTAGACAAGAAATGCCGCCAGAGCCAGGCCCACGTTCCCAGACCACGGCTCAGCTTCCCAGCAGGCTGGCTCACTTCGACTCATGCGCCACTCCTGACCTCTCGGTGGCACTGCTGCCACACGGTTTAGGGAAGGGCATTTTAAAACCTCAAAATACATTTTTCGTGTTTTTAGCCAATACTGGCTTGGATTTTCCGTTTCAAGTGCATTTGGCAACATTTCCATGGTAAAGACAGAACGACAAAATAAAACTAGCTGCACTATGCCACGTTTAGAAACTTTCATGGCAGCAGAAAGAGAAGTGATCAAAAATGAGACCCCAGAAAGGAAGGTGATAGATTATAGAACTCAGCTCCCAGGTGCAGCGGGCAAATTCCACTTCACACGGAGAACAGAAAGACATCTTAGAAGGCTGCTAGTCCCTTCCAGGGCACCAATGCAGGCTTGGTGACTCCAAGCCCCCTGACCTGGTCCTGCACCTGCTAACTCTGCAAGCTCTCAAGCAATGCACCAGAAACATCAGCCAGAGCTGGCAGAGTGGAAGCTGACGGCTGTGGTTTTTGCACCACCTGGTGGCTGTTTCTGCTCTGCATTTATTAGTGATTAAACTAGCTGGCTTTTTGTTGTTCTTCTTTTGTTGGTTTGTTTGGTTTTGATATAATAATTTTGATCATGTTTTCCCCTCTCTCCTAAACTTTGTGAAACCCTTCCCCACTTCTCCAGCCACTCAAATTCATGTTCTGGGTTTAATTCCACATTGCCTCAATTTGAACCAATATTGTGTCGGAGGCCATAGGTGACAACGAGTGTTCAGATGTCAACCCACAGAAGAATGATTCTCTGATGGAGAAGAATTCCAGCCAGGCAAGGTTTGCAGGACCACTGACTCAGGAAACTGTGGCTCCTGGGTAATTTTACATGGGCAAAACCATCTATGGTGTCTCCTCAACACCTATACTATAATGTGTAATCTCAGGTGATGTAATCTGCCGATTACATCTCAGTTTTATGGACACAGATATACGTAGATGGTCAGGAAAATGACTTCTCATTAAGCTATGTGATTTTGATCTATCAAAAATACTAATATATGATTCATAGCTAGATCTATTGTCTCACGAGGACTGTAAGACACTTAAAAGCTCACTTTGTTCCTTAAACTCAAACTAACATAAAAAAATTTCTCCCCAGTATAAGACCAACTACACACCTATTAGCTCATTTTTATCTCAGAACAAGTTCAAACCACACTAAATATTCAAGCTAGACTGAATGTCTCTATACACAGATAAGTTAAAAACTTCACAGATTACACAAGGACAAAGTCACAGATGTCTGACCAAGGTTATTAACACAAAGCAAACTAAGAGACTATGCCAATTCTTTGCTTACTAAAGTTTGGCTGGTAAAGACCTGACTCTCTGTGCAGATCTGTCTGCTTCTTGTCTCACCGGGCACATTGCCCCCAGCCACTGGTCACAGTCTTACACGTGAAACCTTAAAATCTTAGGTTGCATGATAAATGGCTCTGCCCCTTGCTGTTTATTCAAAAAACATACTATATAACCTTCAAAGGCAGCTTTGTAACTTTTTCTATTATTGCAAAAAGCCTCCTGTAAAACAGATACATACCTATGTAACAAAACTTAAAAAATTAAAAACATAAAAATTATAACTTAAAATTAAAATTATAAAGGTAAAATTAAAACTATAACTAATAGACAATAAATTTAAGAACACATGACTCAAACAGTCCATATGTAAATTTATACCATATACTTCTCAAATTAAAAAAACTTTAAGTTCAGTTTTGTTGAACTATAGACTTTCTCCTGAAACCCTAGATGTAGCCTTGAAAGCTGGTCCAGAGATACAATAATATTGTACCTAGGGATTACTGGAGCTAGTGCTTGACACCAACATGTCCGATGGGAGGAGAGGGTGCACGATCCGAGTGAAGAAGCATCAAGGATGTTGAGAAAGGTGGTAACTGTTCCCCAGGAACCAGGCCCACAGTATCTGTGAGTCCACAAGCACCAGATACAAAGCTGGGAAAGCTGCTGCAGGCCTTCAAGTCCAAGAGATAAGATCTCTATGAGTTCAAGGTTATCCTGGCCTACACAGCAAGTTTCAAACTAGGCAAGGCTACATAGTTAAACCCTGTCTAAAACAAGAAAGAGAACAAAAGGAAATAAAAGAATCATAGGAATCACACACTAGGTTTCTGAAAATCTCTTTGTCTACACCCCCATGAGTTCCCTGGATAGGAAGAACTAGATGGAGCCTGTATCCTCACAAATACTAGTCAGGATTTCCTCAACGAGAACCCAGGGACCTCCAGGATTCTATAGACCTAAAATGTACAGAATTTTAAGAAGTATGATGAGCCTAAAAAGTGTTATTGTCCTTCAGCTTTTATGATCTATTATTTAGGGGTACATATGTCGCTAAGATATAAGCCACAGCAATTTCTCAAAAAAGTAGGAAACAACCTTCCTCAAGACTCAGAAATACCACTTTTGGGTATATATCCAAAGGATGTTCAACCGTGCCACAAAGACATGTGCTCAACTATGTTCATAGCAGCATTGTTTTTCATAGCCAGAACCTAGAAACAACCTAAATGCCCCTCGACCAAAGAATGGATAATGAAAATGTGGTACATTTACACAATGGAGTACTACACAGCAGAAAAAAATAATGACATTTTGAAATTTGCAGACAAATGGATGGCGCTAGAAAACATCATATTGAGTGAGGTAACCCAGACCCAGAAAGACAACTATTATACGTACTCACTCATAAGTGGTTTTTAAACATAAAGCAAACAAGCTTACAAATCACAATCCCAGAGAATCTAGACAATAATGAGGAACCTAAGAGAGACCTACATAGATCTAATCTACATGGGAAGTAGAAAAAGACAAGATCCCCTGAGTAAACTGAGAGCCTGGGGACCTTGGGAGAGGGTTGAAGTGGAGGGGAGGGGCAGGGAGGGGAGCAGAGAAAAATGTAGAGCTCAATAAAAATCAATTAAAAAAAGATATAAGCCACAGGACTGACTAATAATACCACCCAATTATCACACTGTTCTAGGGGGAAAGTGGCTCCATCTTCAGCAAAGCTCGTTCTACGCTGTGTTTTCCGTAAACTCCTTCATGCAAAAAAGGAGAAAAACACCACAAAGTGAGAGCAGTGTCACAGCCTAAGTTCCCTGACCCACAGTGGCTTAGCCACTCTTACTAGCGCTGTCCTTGTATTAGAAGACACCGAGGCACATTGGCAGTGAGCAAGCCTGCTCACACCCTGGTCCACCATGCTAAATCAGCAGACAGGCTGCTATGGGCTGAGCTCTCAGCCTGCGACAGTTTTAGAGTAAACACATCCAGGCGCATGGACGTGGTATCAGGTTAGCAGCAAAGCGCTTCCCAAGGCATGTTCTGCTTCAAAATACACGAATCAATCCACTGTAAAGTACAGTGTCCTCCCCACTCCACCTTTCTGTACTTTCCAAGATCACGAGGTGTATGCAGAAACCCTATAACTCAGGAAGGGGCTTGCTCTCCACTTTCCACAGGCGAGACCCTCTAGGACATTCCTCTCTGGGTACATAAGGATAACAACCAAGTACACCAGATTCTCCTTATCAGAAGCACTCGCGATGTTCTTCAATGAAACACATGTGTGTGCACAGCACGGCCATGGAGGTCCCAGGACAACCTGCAGGACTCACTCCTCTTCTTGTGGGTCCCCGGGCTCCTATCCAGGTCTTCAGGCTTGGCAGCAAGCACCTTTACCAACTGAGCAATGCCACCTTCTCAGTGATGCTTTACACGTCACGGCAAGCTCTAACCTCACAACTGCACGGCTCCTGGGGCAGCACAGGCCTAGATTCAGGCGAGCCTCTGGTCACGAATTTATCTGCTGTTGATGTTAGCGCTGCAGTACTGCAGCTGCCCCGTCTGAGTGTACTTCTACTTAAAGACACCTTATTTAATATTTATGGTTCATTTGCTTCATTCGGCATGCAGCCAACTGCATCGTAAATCCAGGTCCCAAACACAATTCTGCGTTTTCTCCACATAGCACATCAAAGCCTCCTTCTACCTAGGAACCGCAGGCAATAAATCAGTGCTCCGGTATTAACAACAGGAAGGGGAGAGTGAGCTGAGGCAGGCTGCAGAAAGCCTGCTTGCAGGGTGCAGGCTGACACCCGAGTCTGCTCAGTGTCAGGGGAGTTGCATCCAAACATGAGCCAAGCAGCTGCAGGCCAGCATGTATACGTCTGAGAATGACATTGAAAAGCATCTGGCATGTTCATGTTGCAGTTACAATAAATTTGGACAAGTAGGAGACTTATTAAGGATGGAATCCAGGAGTAATGAGGCTTGACTGTGTGTGTAGTTCAAACCCTTTTTGAATATAAAAACCTTTATAATCTTTCCCTCACTCTTTTTCTTTCTACACAACATAAACGCTGGGCATGCGAACGGTCAGCAGTTTACCAAGCGCACAGTGCACTCTCTCACTGAGCCCAGGGCAACCGACAGTTCCCACTTTTTCCTGTCCCCACATGTCACGGTGTCTCAGTCACTGGGCTCCATTTCAAGGACAGCGCCCTTAGCTTTCATAACTTCACGTAAAACCATCTAGATTCGTGGGTTCTTTCCACGTGCTAACCATCACTCAACAATTGATTAAGTATCTGATAGCTTAGAATCATCAATTTATTGATAGAGATGGCTATTATATCTTCCTTGGTTTTATTTCTGTATTTACTAATTAGCAGTTTGGAGGAACTGAGCCCAAGGCTTTTAAACAAGTTGATCAAATGCTCGCCCATTGGGCTATGACCAAGTATCTTATTTGAAGGCTTCAAAGAGAGAGAGAAAGGGGATCTGACCTGCACTACTACACAGTCTAAGTGGGGGGGGGGGTGAGAAAGGGTGTGAGCAACATGGATCCAGAGCCTGTGTTTAATCTCAGAGTGGCATTCTCAAAGCAGTTCCATGTCATATTACGTAAAACCAATGATGCAGCCTTCGGCAGCTTGGAGACTGGAATGCAAGGGGAGGTCAGCATGAACACAGTCCATGTCAGTTCCTGCCGTCTACTCTCAGGAAGACATATTCAAGATGACAGCAAGCCCTGCACTTGTAATTATGTATAATCATATCTGTAAAACTGCATAATCACCTCCTATCACTCAAGAAGGCAGAGAGCCTCCTGAATATCTGGATGTGAATATTAATTCTGCAGAAGTATATTCATATCAATAATTATCTTTTCTGAAAAAAAGCCCATGTTTTTATTTTATATGTGTGTACTCTGCATGTATACCTGCAGGCCAGAAGAGGGCATCAGGTTCCATTACAGATGGTTGTGAGCCACCATGTGGGTGCTGGGACTTGAACTCAGGACCTCTGGAAGAGCAGCCAGTACTCTTAACCACTGAGCCACCCCTCCAGCCCACTGATTATCCTTTCTGCCTTCTTATTTTTTTAAGGTGACTACAAAAAAGCTTAAAAGAAATGTCTAGAAGTTCTCACGTTAAAGCAAATTATAGTGGTTGAAAACCAGAGTGTTTTGTTTTCCAGTTTATTTTCTTAGTTGAGGCAACAGAATGGGGAGGCACCGAATAAATAAATAAATACATAAATAAATAAATAAATAAATAAATAAATAAATAAGAAGGAGACGAAGAAGAATTTTAATCAATTATCTGCCCTGACTGACCAGGACGCAGAAGGAAAGTCAAGCCAGAAAGAAACTCTGACAGAGTCCTGATCGGGGCTACGAGTGTCACCAAGTATTAAACCAGTTCCCCATAGACTTTGCAGGCAGTGGGATGGTTTGTGCCCTGGTGGCTGTTCTACAGATGGCCTCGTGGCTCCTCCATTTCAGTAAGAATGTCAGCAGCCGGCTTCTCCCACAGGGACCTGGCTCCTCCGAATCAGGAGTCATGACCACCTTAGAAGATCAAGCAGCTTTGTTTTAAATCAAGATGTCCTTCTCTGTTGCTACAAACCATACAAGCCACATAGTAACCTTACAACAAGATTCTGGGATTTGGGACACTCTAGTGAGACCCGATCTTTATACATATATTTCTAGAATTCTTTTTATTAGGAAGCCCTGTTCTTTGGGAAAGCTGGGCCAAGGAGTGTGAAACTCATCTACCTCCTCCATCAAACAAACTGTCATACTTAAAAAAGAGTGTCCTTTCTGCCTTGTTGGGGCAGCAGCCCCTTCTGCGTTGGTACCACGGTTGGTTTTAATGTCAACTTGTCATTAAATCATCATTTTGATAACTATCTTCAAAATCTACTTACAATCAAGATTTGTTCTTCATACCATAATTTTTAAGCTGTGTAACTTGGTTGTGAATTTATTAGAACTATGTATAGCCCGGGAAGAATATTTTACTTGATAAGTCTATGTGAGGAAGAAGACCTCCAAATTAACACAGAGAACAAATGAGTTTCTGACTTCAAGATAAACTGCACCCTTCTTCCTTAGGGTGCCACCAGAGACTTGATGCAGTTTCCCAAAGAATATTTCTGAAAGTCCCTTCTATCAGTATTTGGTATTCTGTGATGGTTTCTGTTAGTCATTTTATTGTTGCCTTGAAAGGTTTAATTCATCTCTGTTTGCTGTGCTTCTTAGAAGATTAATTGTCACCATTACTTATCTTTAGAGGATTTCTCCTTGAGAACAGACATAGTCTTGTCCTTTATTGAACTTACATATTGTTACTTGAGAATCAGGGAGGTTTCACCAGAATTTAAATAGGAAAACATGGGGGTTACATCACCTTTACCAATTTGTTTTGCTATGGTATTTTCTAAAAGCTAATCTTAAACTGTTTATATTCAAAAGCGTGTGGTTGATAGGAGTGTACTTCTACTGGTTCACTCTTCACCAAACTGCTTGATTCACAGCTAGTCATTGCTGAAAGTAGTAAACACTAATTGCAGGACAAATAACGCCTACTTACGCTTCACAAAAAAAAAAAAGGAAAGAAAAGAAAAAAATCAAATCACCTGGGGGTCTCGACATAACTATCCCAGCTGCCTTGACTGATAAAGAATTCAACACAGGTCTGCTGAGACCATGGAGGGGAAAGTTGCCAACAAGTCTGCAGCAGTTCTGCAGAGCGGCCGCTAGGTGGCAGACCGAGCCTGTGAATCTGTACCCAGGCTTGTTTCTGCCAGGCCCGGGGTTCACCAGTGAAGGATCAGCGTGTCAACATGGTTGGCCCCTTTTCAGCATAGCTCATTCCTCAACGGTCTTCCAACTTCTCAACCCTCTGATGCAAGGCCCTGGCCTCGGCCTGAGGAGACACTTCTAGGGAGGTTTTTAAAATAAAAAATTCGTGGAAAAAAAATGAAGGAACGCAGCGTTCCCTCTGGGATATTCTCTAGTGAAAGTCTCCCTTCTCCCCCCAAAAAAAGAACTGCCGATACTGCCACATAAATTCGAGAGTCCTCAGAATCACATCAAATTGACTTTCGGTGAAAAAGCTCCACCCTTGCCCATCGCATACTCAAGAAACTGAACAGGTACAAAACAGAAGGTCAACAGCCACCTACAGCTGAAAACGGAAGTGGGATTGGATTTACCAATAACGCTAGGGCAGACAGCACAACCCAGGGAAAATCGCTCATCCCTCGGCTCAGGATATAGATCCACAGGCTGGAAACACCACGATGACCCTTCCTGCCCCCACCCAGACACCCTGACTTCTCTCTCAGAGACACCCAGCATCCTCTGTTTTCTGCTCTCCTCTGGCCTCCTTACTGCAGTCTGGATCCAGCAGGACCTTGGGCAGATAAACAGGACACAGAGCAAACACTGTGTTGATAGCTGGTACATGATTCAAGAGAGATCCGTGCCAGGATGAGTTCCATGTGGCAATTTTGATGATTTGTGTATAAAACAGACCAGATGATCCTGCACTGCTTCCAAGTAAAATAGATGTGTCTTGCTCGCCCCACACAGAAGGAAACCTTGGAGGACGGAGGAGGAGAAGCGGGAGGGGGATGAGGTCCACCTTAAGGCAGAGGAGGTGAAGTGGGAGGGGATGGGGTCCACCTTAACTGGGCTGCACCTCTGTGAAAGGGCTAAGGCAAAGGTGAAGGAGGTGACACCTATGGATACCAAGACACAGGAAGCCCCACCAGTCAACTCAATTCAACTAAAGATATGAGACGTGGAAGAAATAACGCCAAAAAACATTTTTAAATAAGCTGCAAAGTTGAATACGTTATCTTTAAACATTCTTATTTGGAGAGATCTACACTACAAAACCAATAGCTCGGACTTTTTTTTTTTTTAATTAAAGAGACATTATGAAGGGTTGAAAAATGGTCCCTTTGACCCATTCTAGATAAAATGTGAATGACTGGATGCTTATTGAAAGCAATTTGGCGCAATCAAAAGCTAGTTGAGATTTTTTTCCAAAGAGCATCTGAAATAAAAACCACTGCCTAGTGATTTCTAACCACTAAAGCCAAAATCTTACTTGTGTAATTAATGACGGAGGTTGAAATGGAAACTTAATTTCAAGTTAGCTAAAGGTCACTCCCAAACTTGTGACACTCGGGGTAAGAGTAAAATGCAGGCGACAACAGCAAGGCTAGACTCAAGACGTGTTCTGATTTGTAAAGTGTGTGTGTGTGTGTGTGTGTGTGTACACACGTGCGTGCGCACATGCATGTGGTGTGTAAACCAACCATTAACATTCGTAGCAAAATAAGACTTAAAAAACAAACTGTGTATAAATCTCATCATGACTCAGTTCCAGGAGAGGTCCGGCTCTCTTTCGACACGGAATCAACCGTGTGAGCAATCCAATCACCAACCCAGTAATAAGACGCATCCCAGAACTGCCATCGCTCACTCAGCCCGGGAAAACCACAGCATCTTAGGAAGGAGGCTCACTCAGGAAGGCTCGATGCATCCCGGGGCTAGCTACCCTCGGTTACACTTAAAATCAGAACTGCACAAACAAGGGCAGTATTAGTCACACTTGTGTAACTTATTCCGTTTCACCGCAGCCAGAAGAGATCTGCATGTGATCCTATTTAAACCAGCGAAACATCTGGAAACGTGGAAACCCTTCTGTACGGCACAAGAGGACCACACGTTCGCTGCGACTGAGGTCCGCCGGGGGAGGGGCGGAGGGGGTGAGCTCGCGGGAGACACCGGACTTACAATGAAGCCGAGCTTTTTATAATCCCGCGTGTACATGGACTTGCGTTTCTCCACGCTGCCGCTGCTGCTGTTCGGTTCCGACTCGGCGTCGAAAGCAATTCTTCGAAGTTCAAAGATGATGTCTCTCTGAGCCTGAAGGAGTTGGGGAGAGGGAAAAGGGCATAAAGGAAAGCTGCTTTCACTGTGTGCTGCGACATAAGAACCCCGCTTCCCCAGAGTCTAAGGGAATCGCTGCACTCAAGAGACGACCCATGTCCTAAGTGAGAGAAGGCTCTCTGTGCTTCGCGGGCTTGGCACTGATCTACAGCTGTCCTTCAGCCAAGTCCATTGCAGTACTGATAACAATTAGCCAGGGCAATCCTACCTAAAAGCCCCTAACACAACGCAAGGGCCGTGACGGGAGGAGTCTAGGTCGGAGAATCTGCGAGCAATGTTCTGTCTGAAGCAAAGTAAGAGGCACACAAGGTTGGTGAGCAGCATTTGAGCTTCGATGGATCTCTCACCCCACCAAGGCCTGACTCATGGAAACTACCACACCGTAAAAATAAAGGAAGAGCCCAAAAGACAGAAACAATGCCACGTGGACTTCCAAGGGTGAGTCTGGTTACAGACATAGGTGGGGTATTGCTCAGCCTCAGACAGGAGCGAATTCTAACACATTACCATATAAAAGAACCTTGCGAGTATGCTGTAGGACTGTGTCTTCTAGAAATATCAGGGAAGGTACAACAATAAAGTCTCACCAACGTGGCTGCCAAAAGAACACCTGAACGAACAAGGACAACGCCAAGAGACATGCTGACCTGGAGGAGAAGCTCTCAAGCCTCCGCCCTGTGCAGACAACTACAGGAAACTAAGGGATACTAAGTGTGGGGGAAGCAGTCTTCCCCAGGGAAGAGCACACCAACTGGTTATCCAGTACCCGATGGTCAGCACACACAAATCACACACACAAGTCATGTTATATGGATGGAGAAGGTTGTGTTTAGGTATTTCGGAATAAACACACACACATAAAAAGAACTAAAGAAAAAGAGGCCATGAATTTGAGAGCAAGGGAAGTAGGTACATAGAAGGTACTGAAGGAAGGAATGGGATGCGTAAACAATGCAATTATACTGTAATCTAAGACATGAAAAATAATAATAAAAATAGTGTAGAAAGTCTAGCTACAAAGTGACAAATATTTTTTTACTTATTGGGTCTTCCTAAAGTAGTCAAATAAAAGGGACAGGAGGCAGAGCAGCGATTTAGAGGGAGCCAGAAGGACGGGGAGCAATGGGAGGAGAGCAAATATGGTTTCATGGGCACAGAAATTCAGTTTGGCAACAAAAAAAAAATGAGGCCTGGAGATGACCGCAGCAAGATTTACAGGAATGTGAATGCATTTACTGCTTAAGATGATAAATCAATAAACAGGAGAAAGAGTTTCCAAAGAGCGCCGCTCCACACTAAGATACACTGACCCCTCCCTCCATACTAAGATGCACTGGTCCCCCTCCCTCCACACTAAGATGCGCTGGTCCCTCCCTCCACACTAAGATCCACTGGTCCCTCCCTCCACACTAAGATACACTGACCCCTCCCTCCATACTAAGATCCACTGGTCCCTCCCTCCACACTAAGATGCACTGACCCCTCCCTCCACACTAAGATGCACTGGTCCCTCCCTCCACACTAAGATGCACTGACCCCTCCCTCCACACTAAGATGCACTGGTCCCTCCCTCCACACTAAGATGCACTGACCCCTCCCTCCACACTAAGATGCACTGGTCCCTCCCTCCACACTAAGATGCACTGGTCCCTCCCTCCACACTAAGATGCACTGGTCCCTCCCTCCACACTAAGATGCACTGGTCCCTCCCTCCACACTAAGATGCACTGGCCCCTCCCTCCACACTAAGATGCACTGGCCCCTCCCTCCACACTAAGATGCACTGGTCCAAGTAGCAAGATAACAGTCTTATCTCCCTGGGATTACCATGCTTGGCCTGACAAAAAACTTGGGGCACGACCCTTGGCCTCTCTAAGCCTCCCCATCACTCTTCATCACACAGCCTCTCCCCATGGATGAAGGGCTGCAGCGGCCACACACTCAACACGTGCGGCTCCACATCTGCAATAGATCAGGCCCTCACGTGCCAATAATGAATGTTTTCCTCTGCAAAGCTGCAGGGCTCTGTGAGCTGAAAATGTGTACAGCAGGGGCTTGGGAGGCAGGGTTTCCAGCTGTTTCCTCTCACTCTACCCTCATTCAGGGAAGCTGCCTCAAAGCCTTCGGGATGGAAACAGAATGTTCTATACGCAGTGAGAGAGGTAGCAGGGAGTTAGAGCAAATAGCCAGCCAACAAAAATGTCAGCCTAGAAATGAGAAGTCGCAGAAGGAAAGGAAGAGGTCTTCCCTCTCGGCCCAGGGTCTCAGTTACTAGAGGATGGAAATTGCTCCCCGCTTGTAGAAGTGATGCCACACTTGGCTTTTCCATGTCCCCTCAGTTGTCTGGGAACTTGACTCCATTTAATGTATTATGGTCAAAAGCCCGGGGGCTTTACCCTCAAGCTCTTGGCCAGAAACGAAGAACACGTATGTATACAGAGCCTCAGGGATTTTATTTGCTGATCCTAGGTTCACCCAGACTTTAAAGTCACATACCCATGTCCTATGATGTCAATAAAACGATTATAAAATCCATCAAACTTCTGATTTCAGAGTAGCTCAAGGAGGGGTATTTGATGACACTGTCTCTGTCATTGCTTTCACTTGTGGGGAGCCCCCACTCACCTGGTCCTGGGGGTCCATCTTGGTCATCATCCTGTCTTCCAGAAGGTTAAAGGTCAGCACTTGGAGCACATACAACTGGTGTGCCATCTCGTTGTTGATGGCCCGCTGCGCTCGGATGACATGCTAGAGACGTGGTTGACAAATCAGATTTTTAAGAATTAGTAGAGAAAGGCTTTAGAACACAAAGTTAACTCTTGTCGTGATTCTGAAGTTCTGACACCTGACTTCTTCCTTACCCAGAAGAACCTTCACCCAAACCCCATGCCACAGGAAGAAAACTTTGCTGTGCAAACGAAGATGGCTAAGGCTACCCTCTAGTGTCCTGAACACCCAGAGTCCAGTACCCTGGGACTAGACACAACCCACGAACTCCACAGCCCACTGCAACCACCAAGCTAGCCAATCCTGAACCTGAATAGCCACTTTGCTGGAATGTGTTCCTTGAAGCATCCCTTCCCTAGGAAATCATGGTACAGGCTCTGGCCCACATTTTCCTGTGTCTGTCTTGTACCCTGGGTCCTCCTTCTTGTGTGGCTCCCATGGTACAGCACACCCCTTCTTGTAAGACATGCCACTCCTTCAGTGAAACTTTTGTCACCAGTTTTCTATGGTGGCAGTGGCCTTTTAATCTGTTTTCTTCTCCTTACTGCAGCAATGTACCTGAACAATGGCAACACACGTGTGTGTGTGTGTGTGTGTGTGTGTGTGTGTGTGTGTGTGCGCGCGCGCGTGTGTGTAAGCTTGCTGAGCTCCAGAGTTATAACATCAGATTGGGTTGTTGCTGTTTGGTAGTTTGATAAACATTAAACTTGCTTCCCCCCAATAACCAGTAGGGAGGTAATAAAGAACCCTCTCTGTTTGGTTCATCTCTAAACATTTACAAGGTTAACAATGAGAGCTTCTTTTCTGCTGAGGTTTAAGGATCTTCTCTCAGGACCTTCCATCCTTCCAACTAGCTTCCTCATCAAAACCAGAACAAGCTCATACTGGTGGATTGGTTGAGCCGAGGCGTCCCCGATTTCCTTTTCCTGCAAAACTAAGCCCAGGGACCAGCAGTCAAGCTGATGCCCTGCTTGACTTCCTCCAGCAGGATGACTCTGCCCTCCAGCAACAAAGGCAGCTGCTGCAGCAGGTTACTGTCTGTGGCAATTCTAAAACACCCTCCCCCTCCCTGCCTGGTCCTATTGATGAACTCCAGTGGCAAATCCCAGAACAACCCACAAACGCCAGGTCATCTCTCCCCGGCACAGTGGCTTTGGCACACATAGGTACTCACTGTTAAAATGATGTAGCGCAGCTGCTTCTGAGCCAAGATATTAGCCATCTCCTGTGAAGGAAAAACACGGCCACAGAAGGCTTCGGTTAGAAAGGCTCCCT
The DNA here is from genome assembly GCF_014885135.2 of Alexandromys fortis. Lineage (NCBI taxonomy): Eukaryota > Metazoa > Chordata > Mammalia > Rodentia > Cricetidae > Alexandromys > Alexandromys fortis. Next base: position 18,180,751 of record NW_026067924.1, read on the forward strand.
TCCATACAGCAGGAATGACCTCATCCTGGGCGTGCTTCTTCACTGTATATCAGCAGTATTTCTTAGGAAATAATCCATTTAAATCAATTTTTGTACATTCCACTTGGATTATAAAATCCAGGTCCAAAAGAAAAGTAATTTTTTTTTAATTTCTGTTTGTTTTTTTTTTCTAGAAAAGAATTAAAAACTCAAACACTCCAAAGGACAGAAATAGTTTGCCCCCGTGAGGCTGTCTCTGTCTCCCACAGGTCCTATCAGTACATTTTAACTTTGTAAATTTACTTAGAAAAGAATAAATAAACAGACCAACCAAAAAAAATGGAAAGTAAAAGTCAAATGTTGAAAGCCAGTTCATCGTAATTTGTGCAAAATGAGAATGAGGACCCCAGACCCTAGACTTGGAGGAAGCTATACCAGGGATCTGGGTCTGAATGATGGAAGGATAACAACTAGACAGAGGCATTCAGCTGGCTCAGCCTAGCTTCTCTACTTTGCACTTAGCATTCTGAGGGTTCCATTGCACTGGTTCGGAGAATTTGGACTTGTAATGGCTAATCCTAGTTTTCATCCTGACACACCTAGAAAACCAGAACTTTAACTGAATAAGTGTTTGGACCAGATTTACCTGCGGGCAAGTCTGTGGGGCATTTTCTTGATTGCTAACTATGTGGCTAGAGCTATCCCCAGGGAGTTGGGGCTGGAATGCTTAAGCTTGCTGATCAAGGGCTTGGGTGCAAACCAGCGAGAAGAACGCCCACATGGTTCCTGCTGGAGTTCCTACCCTGGCCTCCCTCACTGTGACTTGTAAGCTGAAATAAATCCCTTCTTCCCCAAGATGCTTTTTTGGTCCTGGTGTCTATCATAGACACAGGACGTAATCTGGAAGAGGCCTGATTCAAAGATTATCTTTAGGAATACTGGCCAGCAAGTACTCAGGGAAAATTAGTAAAAACCGGCTTTGAAACTTTCAGAGAATATGAAAATACTGCTTATATTCAGGAAGACACCCAAATATTCTTTTTTTGTGGTTGCTGGGGAGTATTGTTGGCATTGCAATTCTCCCTAAGTAGAGATGCACCAAACTACCACTACAAAGCAAAACTATAAATTCTACCAAGATTAAATTAAATTTGCAGAAAGCTGGGAGAATCAAGAGCATGGGGAGAGAAGCTAACAGGGGTCATACAGGCAAGGAGGGCAGGAGCAGAACGGGAGAGCAGGGTCCATTTATCTAGGTTGACAAAGGAAACATGGTGACTTACAGTCAGAGGACAATCAAGGATGTCAACATTGCTCTCTACATCAACCTAACAGCGCCATCACCACCACAGAGAGGAACGCAAGCAGGAGAGAAGAGGGGATGGAAGTTCAGAGCGCGCTCCATTAGAAGGGGGCAGCTAGGGTGTCAGGCCCTGCGGGCCCTCTGCACTGGAAAGGGTGGAGATACTCTCAGAACAGCCTAAGTGACCAGTCCGAGGTCCTCTTCTGCACTCTTAAAACCAAAAATGAGGACCATGTACACCTCCAGAAACAATCTGAGTGGCAACCCAATAGACCCACCCTCCACACTGGAGAAAGCGGTATTCTCTTTCCACATAAACACAGGGCCCACTGGCTTCTTCTATGTCATATTCCTTCTCTTGCTCCAGATAACAAATAGAAGAATCAAAGGATCCCACAGCTCTTTTAATTTTTTTAAAACTTCATAAAATTATTTATAAAATCAAAGTACCATTCAATAATCAGACCAACAAAAATGGGAAACGAAAAAGTAGCTCATTATTTCACACAATATAAAAGTGAATTAGAAGAAATAAGACAGTTTCATCATCTGCGTATTTGTTTACACAATTCTTCTGATTGGGGCACCTCAAGGATGCAGAGGATGCCTCATTCTTTCTATTCCAAACCCAAGGGTTGATGTTTAACAATGAACAGACAGAAAAAAGGTTTGATCAAAGATCAAAAGTATTTTATACAATTCTCCTTAAGAATAGGAGCTAGATCAGAGAGGAAACAAAAGTATACTTGATCTCCTCATGGATATATGTCTAATATTAGTGAACTGTTTGAATAATGATGAGAGCTTGCAGGGAACATATTAAAGCCTTAAATGATACAAGTATACACAGGGAAATATACAAGTATACTGACATGGGAATCGGGCCACACATATCTTTGTTGGTTTTAAAAGTAGTTTTGTAAATAGAAATGGCTAACTCTGGCGGGAAAAACATACAAGTGGAAGAAATAAAGGAAGAATAAAGAGGTATTAGTGCCAGGAATGGGTCTCAGCAGTGAGAGCTGCAGGGGGCCACCCTGGGACCTTTCAGCCTTCTGCAGTTTGAATTTGCCTTTTCTGAATGTGTTACATAAAAGACATTTTCAAATAATTCTTATAAAAACATTATGTATTTGTAGAAAAATTTGAAAAGCAACTTCTCAACACGTCTTCCATTAAAACAGCAAGCAAAGAAAAAGATCCACCTGCCCAGCAAGCAGTCACGCCTTCCCAGACAAAACCAAAGCAGAAATTCCCTTCATCTGAGCAGCAAGAAAGGATTCCCCATGGGGCGGTGGTGGCACATGTCTTTAATCCCAGCATTTGGGAGGCAGAAGCAGGCGGATCTCATTGAGTTCGAGGACAGTCAGGACTGTAAACGCTGTCTCAAAAAATTCAACAACAACAAAAAAAAAAAGGAAGGAAGGAAGGAAGGAAGGAAGGAAGGAAGGAAGGAAGGAAGGAAGGAAGGAAGGAAAGAAAAGAAAGGATTCCCCAAGGGGAGGGACAGCACAACCACTACCCCAAGGAAGACACCAAAGCTTAGTTATTCCAAATTCATTGCATACATTTAGAAAATAAAATAAAAAAAATCCTGATAATGGAGTGCTCTGACCATGTCTGGCCCCCAAGCAGGAAAGAGGCATCAAAGGAAAGATGTTGACTGTAGCAGAATTGATCCAATGCCCTAGGCTTAATCATCGATTTTTTAAAGGGAGTATTCTGTAAAAATTGAAAGCACAAACACTTAGCTAATAGTTTAATTGGAATGAGAAAGCAGACCTCATTTCCTCGTGATGTCTGGGAAGCCTCTACTGTAGGAGATTCCCGTTTCTTCGCTTTTAAAAGCGAGTAGGAGGCGGGGCTCCCAGCTCTGGCTCTCACCACTGTGGTGACCACCGGTCACTGGTCAGGGTCTTTCCTCCCTTGGAGCCTCAGTTTCCTCATTTGTAAATTGGAAATAACATGCTCTTCCCTTAATGCAAAAATGATACCAGAAACACTACCAATATCACTTTAGACCAGCTCAAATGCTATTGTGCATCTAAGGTCAAGTTCAGATAAAGGTGTTCTCCCTCAGCTGTCGATACAATCCACGGCAACCCAGGTAAGCAGTTAGAGTAATTCCCATTTTACAGGCCTCCACTGAGCAACCAAAAGTAGGGTCATCATGAACCTGGGTCTTGACCTTCTAGGTTTGCTCTCCTAACTTACTCAGGTATTTTTTTACATTTAAAAGCCATACTTCCCCTGTTCTGATGAGCAAGTCTTAAATTCAGTGACTTATAGAGTCAACATTAACTTTGCATAGAAAGTAAAGACCTTATTGCTAACTTATTTCAAATACTAGCAAGTTATATAATAGTCTGCAGATTTCTGCTGGATTATACTGTACATTGATTGGTTTATTAAATGACTTAAGGTTATTAATCAATATTTTGTGATGGTTTGTTACTATCATAACAATGCTTGGTAAAAAAAATGTGTGTGATTCCCATTTGAATAATTTCAAAAAGTGATTCACATAATCCATACCTAATTTGTTTTTATTTCCATTATTTGTTTTTATTTCCATTATTATCAATGACCTGAAATCAGAACAGATTGATATCTGATTTCTTATTTGCCCAAGATCAGAGAATTCAATTCAATAAGGTGACAATGGTGTTCAGCATAGGATACAAAAAAACATAAGGTATATTCATTTTACTCAAGTCCAACTCCAAAGATCCATACACTTTCACTTTTGTTTACCCTGACCTAAAAGTTCCATAAACTTCTAAGAGTTCCGCCCAGAATGCAAGTTTGTAACTCAGGAACCATGTGGTTTTGTTGGAAGTCCTTGATTGTATGGCGAAGGGACAATGTTCCTCTAATGCATGGTCGGTGATATACCTTCTTCCCAGGCTGCCTGGGACTTATCATGAGTTCAGCAAACAAAAGTGCACCCCACCCACAACTCCACTTCAACCTGCCAAGTTCACCTTCAAGTTAAGTCAGAATCTATCACATTTACAGGCTACAGGTTAAAACCCTAGGAAACAAAAAAAAAAAAAAAAAAAAACCATAAAATAAATTCAGGAGCACGTTGCCTTTCTATCTTCCTGAAACAAGATCTTGGCAGTGCTGTGGAACTCTTGACGGCCTTTCTAGAGATACGAAGAGGCATCCTTCCACCCAGGCCTTCAAAGAAGAGAACTTTGGTCAAGACAACACGTGCTGCACAGACCACTAAACAGAAAAGCGCTCTGGAGTCTGAGCTAGAATCCAAGACGGCAAAAATGCCACTTTCCCCAAATCTGCTGATGTGGGAGTGTCATATATCAATCTGTTGATTTCACTGGTTAATTAAATAAAGAAACTGCTTGCCCTGATAGGTTAAAACATAGGTGGGAGGAGTAAACAGGAGGAAGAGGAAGTGAGGTAAGACTCCTCAGACAGACCCGACAGCTCTGCTCTCTGGAGCAGAGACGCCATGCTCAGCTCTCCTGGGTAGACGCGATAGCTCTGCGCTCTGCGTTCTGAGGCACACGCGATGAAGCTTCGACCCAGGATGGACGTAGGCTAGAATCTTCCCGGTAAGCGCACCTTGGGGTGCTTACAAACAATTATTAGAAATGGGCTAGTCCAGGTGTGAGAGTTAGCTGAGAAGAGGCTAGATAGAAATGGGCCAAGCAGTCTTTAAATGAATATAGTTCGTGTGTTGTTATTTCGGGCATAAGCTAGCAGGCGGCTGGGGTGCTGGGGACGCAGCCCCGCCGCTCCTATTTCAACAATCTGCCTCAGCAATGGTCCTTTCTTCATTTAAGAAACAGAAACTATAGACCAAGAAAAGCATCAAATTATTAGTTTAAAATGGGTATAGTTGAAGGGTTCCTCCTTTTAATAGTCTCCGAGCCACATTCACAAGCCAGGAGAAGCACATCACCAAGCAGAGCGTTAGTTCCCTGACATTTGAAAGTGGTAATCTCAGCCAGTGAGCAATCTAGGAGTCCCTTCTCATTCTCACCTGCTTCTCTACCCATGACTTGGGCCAAGTAAAGCACCCACAAGCAAATGGGAACCCCAGTGACCATCCAATGATAATGACAGATGCCAGGGGCTTCCACATCTGACTCTACCAGAGCAGCAATGCTTCTCCGTCTTCATGCTCCCAGCCTATACACTTCACAGGAAAAGACTTTCTTGCTGCCACACTCCTAGTGTTCCTCCCCAGCCAAGCATTTATGCATCTTCAGCTACTTTCTCCTCCCGTGTCCTGGCCAACCTGCATAGCATATGGCTGCTCTGTAGCACCCACCTTCAGACAGCTTACAGAGAGAGAGGAAGAAGAAATCATGTCTTCAAGGAGAGTTCCCAGCCCCAATCCTCATCACAGCCTGGGGACTAGAGAACTGTCACTCACCTGCCTCCTCTCGTCAGGGGCCTTCAGGAAAAGCGCGTTGATTACAGCAATAGTGTAAGTCTGGATTTCTTGATCTGTCCTGGAACAAGCCAAACAAGACAGGAAATGAGAAGAGGCTAGCCCTGAGTCAGCCCATGGGAAAAATCAGTATCACACACAATCGCCGCAGTCCTTCACCAATGAGAAAGGTGGCACCTAGAAAATGTGGGCAGCACTGGCAATGCATTCCCAGCATGCCTGGGCTGGACAGAGCAGATACTCAGCTACTATTCTACTAGGTGATCAAAGGAGACCGTTCATGAGGCTAGTTGCCTGACTCTGCTTTCTTTATCAAGTACCAGACATTGTAAGGTAGGTGTGTGTGTGTGTGTGTGTGTGTGTGTGTGTAATTTTCTGTTCAATGCCTGATACACGTGAGGGAGCAGCTGTAGATGTCTCAACATTCCTGGGCTTATCTAAAAGGAAACAGCTTTGTTCCCATGGTAATGTTATATAGCCTATAAAGTCGTTGGCAAACAGAATCCTCGTAATAGCAATAAGTGTTGGCAATTTTTGTTGTAAAAATTTGCTTTTTTACTGGAAAGAGAGCAGAAATTCCAAAGGAAGCAAAGATCTGGGGGAAGCCAAGTGGCAGCAGGAAATAAGGGCTCAAGACAGAAACCACGAGCCTCGGAGCTGCACTTAGGGAAGATGCTATTTCCCAGGGTTGCTGTACAGAAGACAAAATTAGAAACTGCACCTCCATCCTTAGCATAGCACTTGGTGAACAACAGGCTCCTTTTTTTTGTAGTGAACTGCACTGCAAATGAACATTTGTGGCCCTGAGATTCAGAAATAAAATTTCGAACAGTGAAGTCAACAATGTTCACACTCAGAGACAGCGAAGCAGTGTCATTTTCAGGGAGAATGCATACAGAACTGTCCTTCTGGGGAGTGAGCTGAGTCTCAGGGGACAGTCACAGCGTCTCTGACTTAAGTTTGAAATTCTGCTCATCCCCATACTTCCAAATAAATTAACATCTACTGTACTTTTGTAGGTTATGCTATAAACGTATGTCAGCATCTTCAGTGTGTAGAGAACTGCTGGACTGATCCTTACATTGCTCTTAGATCACCATACCCCATGGTCCGGTTAGGTTAATTCTTAAGAATAAGCCAAAACGCTAGAACCTCGGAGATAACAGAGGTGAGAGTCCTTGGGAGCCAGGTCCCCTTGATGCCGGTCTAAGAATTTCCTAAAACACATCTCCTTAAATCATTTCCGGCCTCTACAAGGCATCTTCATGACCTCCTAACTCCCTTCTTGTGTGAGTTGGCTTACAATGTTTTCTTGCACCAGAAGTGACCAGTATTTAAATACAACAAGCCACATCACACAACAGAATACCCCTCAGGGTTCTCTTTAGAGACACCCTTCTAGTTTACCAGAAAGTAGAAAGCCCCAAAGATTGCAGGACTTGAGGGTAATTGTCTAACTTCCACATCCTAATTAGGCTTTTAAGCAATGAAATCCATGTGTTTTACTCATTCATCATTTTATTGGTGAAAGAAGCCTCCCTTTAAATATCTCAGTTATGGTGACCTGGACTCAAAAGGACAAACGCCTCATGTGCTTTCTCATATATGGATCCTAGCTCCAAATCATTAGGTTTCAAAACATATTAATCTGGAGTAACTACAGAAGCCAGGGAAGTAGAGAGAGATCATGAAGGGAAGGGGAAAGCAGATCTAGACTAGGAGAGACAGACCATGAAGTGGGATGGATAGCAAGTGGAGAAGACCTGGGAGGAGCTGGGGGAGGAGAATGAATATAATCCAAACACACTGTATGAAATTCTCAAAGAACGTATTTTAAAAATTAAATCTAAAAGAAAATCCTACTTAAAATGTCAAAGTAATTATAAAAATAGTCCCTGTGCAACAGAAAATATTCTATAGGTAGGGCAGACTGTTGAGACCCTAAACAAGAAATGGTCCTAGTACGTCTTCTAAGAAGGACAACTCAATCGATGTCTCTCAAAATTCACCAGAGCTGAGTGTGTCCTACGGTCTAGGCACTGGGGACGCAGATGTGGAGCACAGAGTCACTGTGCCATTGCAGTGTGATGACGATAAGAGGAGCACCTGGTTTGGTACCAAACCAAAGCTTTTTGTGCATGTAACTAAACCAGCACACAGTGTTTATCAAGCCATCCGAGTGATTGTCCTCCAGAAACACGGCACAAGAGTGCCTAGCGTGCTTACCCCTGAAGATGAGGAATAAGTTGGCCGATGGTGATCTCCTGGGCTACCTTCTGGTAGAGATCATGGCTGTTGAGAACCATTGACTCCAAAATGGCCAAGGACCTCTGCAGGATTGAGATGTCTATGGCAGATTTGTTCACAAAGCTTGCTATCTGAAAAACAAAATTAGGGCACAAATGACTGCCCGTGCATGGGTGGTAAGCCAAACAAAGAAGTCTAGAAGGGAGCAACTACAGGAATCAGGGAGCTCGGTGAAGAACAAGGCCCTGCGGATGCAACCTACTGCAAAAGACCAAGAAATATGTGGAACTAACAATATCCATGAGTCATCGCAAAATGCAGCATTTTTTTTAGGACTTAGCAATGACTGACTGCCTCTTCTAAGGACCATCCTACCAGAATTGATATTCTGATGTTCCGCTTTCAAAAACAGACACATGATGAGGTCTCTTGTCTAAAAGTGCAATCTCAACTTTGCCGATGGCCACTCTTCCCCATGTCCTAAATTGCTCCTTTATCCACATAATCCAGACCCATGACTTTTATGTTCTTACTGTGTTCCTGCTATGTTCTTACGGTGCTCACACAAATCATACTTGCCAATATAATTTCACAGGTAAAGTTCTGCACCTGCCCACTCTTCTGGCCATTCTTAAATAAAAAATAATAATTATATTCCTATGCTTTCAATTTCCTGTGGCTAAATTAAACCTTTCTCTTGAATCATGCTAGATGCAGCAAACAGAAGTCACTGAAATTAGCAGTGCTAGGATAATAGTCTAGTATGTAAAACACAGTCTCTAAGAAATTAGTCAGCAAAAACCTAAATACAATAAATCACAATATAAGAGGGAAACAGAGCACAGGGTTAGAATAACGGCTCATAGCAATCCTAACACATGAGCACCATAAAGGTTTTATTTTGAAGACCTCATTAAAAGTTATTGCTGTCTGTTGACAGCTCCTACTAAAGACTGTTAATGACATCAACACAAGGATGGCTTCAAAGCTGCCTGGCTTAGTTCTATGACAGTCGACTCTGGGCTCCCTCTGTCAACACCAGTTTCTCCCTTTGTGCCGTGCCCTATATACCCCTTTCCCCTCGAACCCTTCCAACCCTGAACTTCCATACAAAGGTGCCCTGGCAGTTTCCGGCTGCCGTGCCATGGTTTCCACGTGAGGGCCAGGGGTGAGGCAGGGATGGGGTCTTAGCTGACTCTCCCGCCAGATCCATGTGGCAACAGGAAGTAAGGAAGCAGTTGAGCGCCATGAGGTTTAACACGCCACACACTGTTTTTATAGCATGAACTGCAGGAAGTGTGCGGGGATTTTAAGATCCTTAAAAGACCATCTCAGTTCCTCTCGCTCGAACGTGTTTACTGTCCCTGGCATGCTCTTGCCGCAATTCTCACATCTGTTACAATCTACAAAATCCACCATGTGCACACCATCTCCCTTCCTGCAAGTCCAGTGCTTCTGACAAAAGCCCAGCTGCCCTCACAGTGTTCATGTCTATGCACCACTATGTACCTGGTGCCCACAGAGGCCAGGCAGGGAGTCAGATCTCCTGGTTGTGAGCAGCAGCATGGGTCCTGGGAACTGAACCCAAGTCCTGTAGAAGAGCACCCAGTCTCTTAACTGCTCAGCCATCTCTCTAGAGCCTGGCCAACTTTTTCACTAAATGGAAATTTACCACTTACTTCCATAAACAGCCTCTGACAATAATTACTTCCTCAAAATATTCCATTGGTACTCTCAAATGTTTTCTAAGATGAAGTATACCTTCTTAAAATAGATTTTCAATTCTTTGCAGAACGTTAATTCTCTCCTCACACAACGGGACAGAGTGGGGTCACCTATGATCTTTGCTTTCATTTAAGGCATTAGCTTTGTCACCCACACTTCATTTTTAGGTGCCATGCCTCCGTATTTCTCATCTAGAAACTAACTGTTCACCTTCATTTATACTCTTTATAATTCTTTTCTATGAGATCACCTCTCCTTTGACACAGAGTAACAACCATTTGTGGAACCCTAAAACATTTCACCTAAAGAGCATTTTACATAAGCACAGAGTTGGGAACAGGCCTGGTAGGAAGTGTGTGCCCAGTTTATCAGAGTACTCACACAGAGCTGACGGAAACATCAGCCAAAGCTTTAAAACTGGCCTCTTCCCTTTGTTGTTATCTAGCAGGGGCTGTAGCCAGACTTTGAAATGGCTCAATACTTTCAGAAGGGAGTGATCTAAGCAAATGCAATGACTGTCTTCTTCCAGGAAGCTAGAGACAAACTCCTTAGGGAACGTACAAACATCCTCAGTGCCCAGTTTGTAGACTACAGATGAGAAAACAGCGAGAGGAGATTAGAGATCACCCTGTTAAATTCTAGATTAACAATGCTTCCTGTACCTTTCAGTGTCTCCCACGTATCACTGAGCCTTCACCAAGGCAGGTGGTGCAGCTCGGGCAGGCACGGCACAGACTGGTGAAGGCAAGTCTGTATCCAGAAGGCAGTGACACTGGACGAGCTGGTAATAAGATGCATTCAGCTTTCCTCAGGCCCCTCATTTATGCAAATCAGTAAGTGAGAGGAATACTTGAGTAACTTTTAAACAGCTAAGGGGCAGAGCTGCAGGAGCAATAGCTCAGTTGGTAAAGTGCTTGTCTCGCAAGCATAAGGCCCTATGTTTGATCTCCAGGACCCATGTGAAAAGTCAAGCGTAATGGTGTGGGCCTGTCATCTATCACAGGGAGAGGGAAGCAGGTGGATCCCTGAGGCTTGCTGGCCCGGCATAATTGGTAAGCTTCAAGTCTTTGTCTAAAAGTCTGAGATAAATGGCTCCAGAGGACCAACACTCAAAGATGACTTCTGACCTCACCACAACACACAAGCACATACACTCACACAAGAGTGTACAACCCCACCAGCCCACCACACACACACAATCTAAGAAGGGACATCAACAATAATGTAAACCAATGGTAGCAAAAATACTTTTTAGGTTTCAAATGTCTTGAATGCTATTCAAACTTTAAAAAGCCATCCATTGGAGCACCGGACTGAAATCTCAAGGTCCAAATCAGGAGCAGAAGGAGAGAGAGCACGAGCAAGGAACTCAGGACCGCGAGGGGTGCACCCACACACTGAGAGAATGGGGATGTTCTATCGGGAACTCACCAAGGCCAGCTGGCCTGGGTCTGAAAAAGCCTGGGTTAAAACCGGTCTCACTGAACATAGCGGACAATGAGGACTACTGAGACCTCAAGAACAATGGCAATGGGTTTTTGATCCTACTGCACGTACTGGCTTTGTGGGAGCCTAGGCAGTTTGGATGCTCACCTTACGAGACCTGGATGGAGGTGGGTGGTCCTTGGACTTCCCACAGGGCAGAGAACCCTGATTGCTCTTTGGGCTGAGGAGGGAAGGGGACTTGATTGGGGGAGGGGGAGGGAAAGGGGAGACGGCGGTGGGGAAGAGACAGAAATCTTTAATAAATAAAAAAAATAAAAAGCCATCCATAGTTATCAGGAAGCTGCACTGTCAAATTTGCAGGGGCTCAAAAATCTCTCCAGGTACCAAAAGGCAAAACTCATTGGGTCAAAGAAGAAGATGCTTGAATGTCTGCATCAGCATGAAAAGTATCTGTAAGGTGAGCCAGGTCCTAGGAGCTTCTGTATGAGGTTTTCTCTCCAAGACAAAACACTGATATTTTATGTGGCTAGGAGGAAACCGACTCCTAACACAGAATGTTCTATTCTTTCCTTCCTTTCTGATGGTTGCCCACTCTTTCTCTAAGTACCAAGTCTTTGCAAGGCAACCACATTATTCACGTCAGTACGGATGGAGACGTGTCTGAGCTTTGTAAAATGAGATCTGCTGCAGCAGTTTGCAAAGTAAAGCCCAGAGCCACGCTGACAAAGTCACAGGAAAAGAGGCGGAGGTTAGCAGGGCAAAGCTGTTTCTGCACACTGGTGTGTGAACTTGCATTGGAAACCACTGTGGAGCACAGGGAGAGGCAGCTTTGTGTGTTTCCTACCTAGGTTTTATTGAGATATATCTCTATTTAGAAAAGGTCCCCGCACACAAATCCAGGTGCTCACAATGTTGAATTTGGGTTGACTTTCTACAACGTAAGTAGTTTTCTGCTGTTTTACAAATTCTCTTATCTAAGAAGCAATGCAATGGAAATTAGAACAAGAATTTATGAAATACGCTGCTGCTAAAAATACTTCAGTTTTGATTTAAAATGCCAAGACAATTAGCTTTTGCATCCTTAGTTTAAATGTGATTTCAAATTTAATTTAAAGGGAACTGGAATCATCATAACTAGTTAGAAAACTCAATTACTTCCATTGTCTCTGAACACTTAACTCACATCATTTACAGAAACAAAGCTTTGTTATTGCTGACTCCTGACAAGGGGCATTTTACTTGAAAATACATTTAAATCAACTTTCACCATGTTCCTTCAGTTTTTCAACTTCAAAGATTTAAAAAAAAATAAATGTTTCTCTGGCTAGTTAGGAAACTCAATTACTTCCATTGCCTGTGAACACTTAACTCACATCATTTAAAAAACAAGACTTTGTTATTGCTGACTCCTGACAAGGAGCATTCTGCTTGAAAATACATTAAAATCAAGTTTCACCGTGTTCCTTCAACTTTTCTTCCATTTTTCAACTTCTAAAATTTTCTTTTAAAAATAATTGCTTCTCTGGCTTGGAGGTGGCTCATATAGAAGCAAGAATCCCTGAAGTCTACTGGGAAGACCAGGGAGGGAAGCACAGCAGATAGGGACAGATAGGAAACCACCTATTGGCTCTGTGCCTGTGAGGAAGCACAGATGTGGCTAAGAAGAAAGAACTCTGGCCATGCCACCGAGGAGGAGATTCCCCTTCACCATGACCCTGCCGACCTCCAAATGACTGTCCTCAGTCCTCATCAAGAGAAGCTAGGTTTAGCTGCACAAAAGGAGGAAGAAGGGGGAGGAAGAGAAGGAGAAGCAGGAAGAAGACAATGATGATGACAATGACAACGGTGCCCATAACGACAGTGAGAACCGTGACAGCTAATGCCACTGAGCAGACACGACTTCTGGGAGCTCCCACTCAAAGGGTGTCATCACTCCCCAGAGGGTCTCTGGCACGTGATGAGCAGGACATTTGGATTGGGAAACAAGGCCTACTATAAATTCAGAAACTGTTAAAAAAAATTAAGTATAAAATTCCAGAAAACCCAGTTCCTTCATGTGTAGATGTGTTTCTCTAGAGCTTATTCTAGGAAGACAAGGCATGGCAATTCATGTTCTAGTCTCAAAATATATTGCCTACAGCCCCTGCCACCACCAGCTGAATGCTTTCTGACACAGGAGTATGCTTTTGATTTTATCATCTATAATAGCTTCAACTGGCAATGCTGTGATCCTCTTTAACTTTTCTAACCTGAGTTCATAGACATATCACAGGAAATATTTAGAAGTATGTCAATAAGTCCCTTAGCTTCCAATTAGCTCTCACCTTAAATAACCATGCAATATCCTGCAGACATGGGATCTGCAGGGCTTCCACTGCCAACACCCTGTTCCAGAGTTTCTTTCCTGCCTTATTTAAAGTAGTTTTCCAAGAAGAACATCAAATGGAAAAACCAGTAACAGCCCTCAAGCAAGTAGGATGGTCTGAATGAAAATGGTCCCCACAGACTTTTATACGTGCATGCTTCGTCCCCAGTTGATGAAGTGCTTGGAAAGGATTAGGAGGTGTGTCCCTGAAAGGGGACTGTAAGATCTGAGAAGTCCATAACATTTCCAGTTAACCCAATCTCTGTCGCGTGCTTAGGTCTTAAGATCTATAGCTACACCGTACACTTATTGAAGCAGAGAACTTTGATTTCTCCTTAACTCTAGGTTCTCACCATTTATGATCTCTGTGGGGATCAAAATACAATTTTCATACAGCATTCGGGGGCCCTGTTCCCCATATATATAATACTACCAAAATCATTCCATCTTTCGACATAAAGAACTGAAGGAAGCAATTGTAAAGCACCCACGATGCAGAGAATTGTGTATGCGGAGAAAAGGAACAGTGCTGCGCTGAGGAAAGTACAGACTACGTTACCTTCTTTATGAACGCCACTGAGAATGTATCCCATGACACGATGCCGTGGTCCATGAGCTCCACAAAGGCTGTCAAAGTGAAGGACAACATGTCTCCAAAGCTGCAAAACAAGAGACATCAGAGTCACTGACCCTAAGATGAGCACCAGGAAAGATGTAGACATGAGAAGGCTCAGAAAAGTCAAATGATCAAAGACCATAGGGATAAGAAGCCGGACACTAACAGGAAATACTCACATTTACATTATGGGAATGTAATGTAATTACAGAAACTCAAAACAACCAAGGAGAGTCAGCGACTGCACAGGTTTACCTCACACGGAACACACTTTGGAGAGCTGGGTCACATTGGACAATTCACTTGACTGCTCTGAGACTCTGTTTACTTCATGGGGAAGCTGGATAATTGCTATGTAACCACAAGATGCAGACAGAGCACTTGACTGAGTGTGAAGGGTAAAAGTGTTCAGGTTAGCTTAAGTGACTTCTCAGCAAATGACAGATGAATTAAAAGAGGAAATGTACGGGCCACAGGAATCAGGAAGAAAACTTAAGAACAATTATGTTAAGCATACTAATGTGACAGGCCAAGACAATGCAACTCTTCTTCCATCTTATATTCTTGCTATTTGCTTGCCCAGAGCCCCCACCACCACCAGCAGGGGCTTATCTTAGCTTCTATTAAAATGCTTGTTTGTGCAAATCCTGCCCCCCACAGCTGTTGAGCAAGATAACGAGATATGGGTTTTGCTTTTAAAAACCCCTTGGTCTAAATGCACAGGGTTTCTTGTAGGTCCAAATATCTGAGTGTAGGCAGCTGGCTACAAACTGTCTGCATGGCCATCTCTGGTGGGCTCCCTGCAGCACTAGCCCTTGAGACAGGATTCAAAGGCAAGGAAAAGATGGCTCAGGGGTTAAGCACTCCTGCCGCCCTCAAAGAGGGCCAAGAGTTCAGTTCCCAGCACCCATGTTGGGTGACTCACAACCACCTGTAGTATAATTTCAGCTCCTGAGGAATCCAGAGCCCTCTTCTGCCTCCACAGGCTCTTATCCACACATGAGCATAACACATGTATGCAAATAAGTCAAAAGAAATCTCAAAACAGCATCCATGTGCTCTATACCAGTGATTCTCAACCTCTTTAGAGTCACATATCAGATATTTACATTAGGATTTATAACAGTTGCAAATTTATAGTTATGAAGTAGCAGCAAAACAATTTAATGGCGGGGGTCACTAGGGTCAAAGCATTAAGAATATTGAGAGGGGCTGGAGAGATGGCTCAGTGGTTAAGAGCATTACCTGCTCTTCCAAAGGTCCTGGGTTCAATTCCCAGCAACCACATGGTGGCTCACAACCATCTGTAATGAGGTCTGGTGCCCTCTTCTGGCCTGCAAGCATACACACAGACTATTGTATACATAATAAATAATTTTTTTTTAAAAAAAGTATATTGAGAATCACTGCTCTCTATGCTTGCATGTATATACACATGTAAGTAAATTCACTTGTTTTAACTTAGCTAGAATTTTATCTTTAGCCATTGGGTTTTTTTTTAATATTTATTTAATTATTATGTATACAATATTCTGTCTGCGTGTATGTCTGCAGACCAGAAGAGGACACCAGACCTCATTACAGATGGTTGTGAGCCACCATGTGGTTGCTGGGAATTGAACTCAGGACCTTTGGAAGAGCAGGCAATGCTCTTAACCGCTGAGCCATCTCTCCAGCCCCCTAGCCATTGGGTTTTAAGGAATGTCTGTATGTGGGAGGCATGGAAGTTTTTGTGTTCACATATAAGTACTGAAGAGGCCTCTGGACTCTTATTGTGAGCCTGTCTGTCTATAGAACCCATCTTTGTGGAAGACATCACATGTTGTCAATCTACAGAACCCATATTTATGGGAGATGTCACACGTACTCTACAAAGCATTTTAATGTAGTCATGACCTATGCTTTATTGTGCACATGGGTCTGAGTTTGTCACCAGGAGAAATAGGACTTAATGAGCTCTCGTTACATCACTGGGGTTATGCTCCTGTAGAGGGAGGGCAGTGAAGCCCTGGTCTCGTCCTTTTTCTGGCACAAGAAGGAGTTTGTGCTCAATTCCGTGTTCCTGCCACAATGAGCTATCTCACCAAAGAAACCATCACAGAATGCCACACGTGACTTCTATACTACACTGTATAGTAATGTGAATTTCCACACTCGGTTTTTAGTTGGTTGTTCAGACTTTACATCTACAAAATAACACTTCATATTATTTCTCCATTTCAAAGTCCCATAACAGAATTAGGTTGAAGTTCCCTATTTTCAACTAATACAGTAAAAAAAGAGGTTCACGGCTCATCTACAGCCTCGTCTCCACACCCCTCCCTGCTGCTGTTCTGCTCGGTCCAGCTTTAAAAAGCAGCTTTCATCTTGGAAGCCACCGTGCTGAAAGGATCCCACCAAAATGGCAGTGACTCTCACAGGACAATAAAGAGGAAGACACTCACTAAAAAAGAAACAGTTAGGTGGCCTCAAGTCACGTGGTAAAGGTTGGGCCTCCAGTTCTATATAGCAAGTGATTTCCCCATCCTGGCTTCAGTTTCTTCATTTATTAAAAGCAAGTGAGGAGGGAGTCCTTATGATGATAGCGGCCCCGACCCCAGAAGTGATTTAGAAAAGAGAAGCCAGCTAATGTGCCTGCCCTTCAAACGGTACAAAGAACAGTGAGCAGCAGACGAGGGATGGCTAATGCCACCACATAAAGGAAGTATTTCAAGAAGCAACTGAAGCTCAGGGTTTCACACACTACACACCCCACTGTGTAAAATATAGCCTGTTCTTAGAAGCAGGACCAACACAAGGAACCCCCGATCTCTCAGGTGCCCCTAGGTGGCATCAGAGGATTGTGCAAAAAAAAAAAAAAAAAAAAAAAAAAAAAAAAAAAAAAAAAAAAAAAAAAAAAAACTCCATACAGAAAATGCATTATTGGAAAGAGCAAAAAAACTAGAATGAGTAGAAAATAGGCTTTAAAAAAGAGAGAAAAGAACCAAGGAAGGTTCAGTAAAACTGTAGAAGTATCCCTAAATACAATAAGTCGTGAGAAAAATCCATTATCGGCCCCTAAAAGAGAAAAATGCTTCAGGATATAAAAAGCAGGTAATACATTCAATTAGTAATATTTATTTTATTACTAGGCTGGGTAGGTATCTGTATTGCTGTGAAAACATTATAATGTGTGTATTGTTCAGATTACAAAGCATAGAACAATCTGGCAGTGGCTTATACCTTATGTGCTAAAGGTTCACGGACACTCAAAGGAGAATCCATCCTAGCCTCTACTCGGCACCAAAATGTCTGACTTGGTGACTTCAATAGAAGAATCAACCAAAGAACAAGAGTAGCCCAGGAAAGCACGCACTGCTGGCTCAACCCTTCCTTTCCCGTCAGCTACCTGAGCCTAGGAGTATCCATGGCCTGAGGTTCAACATTTGTCTTCATTAGGTCCTTTAAAAAACAACAGAAAAACCATATATATTCCTTCTAAAGGGATCTACAGGCAAAATGACTCAGCTCCCCAGCTGTAATCTCATTCCAAATGGCCTTAGGGAGATAATCATTCTCCCTTCAAATGTTCAAGAGCTCTACAGATTCCTCTAACAGGCTTCAAGTCCTAGGAAAAGAAGATGGATGGAGAGAAGTGTGCTGGTTTCTGAATCTCCAAACTGAGCTGTCTAAGACTTCAATCTGAATAGCTATTAAGGAGAAAGAGCAGAAATTCCCAGGCAGCAGATAACAAACTCTGAACTTGCCAGTCATCATCAACGCTGATGACCAACAAGAACAGAAAGGCTGTATCGCATTATGTGCCTATCACGATGTTCTTGGTTCAGAATTGGCCCATTCACTAAAGCAATAGCTAGATGACTGACTGATAGAAACAATCACACAATGTCCTCCTGATGCATTTGATGTTAACATAGTAGTGTACTATGTGTGCTATTTGGTACACTATACAACACACATGCACGCAATACACATTATAGCATATGGTTATACATACATTCCAAAAATAACATAGAAGTCATTATGGCTAATTGCTAAGTGACATAGTATGTTCTCATAAAGACTTTTTCACAATTAAACTACAAATCTTCAGCTGCAAGGAAAAGATACCATGCTAAATTTTTATTCTATTTTAAATCAAAAGAGTTTCTTTGAATGAAGTGGAGATAGCAGCTTTTATTGAATGCTGATTTCAATATTTACTTCCACTCCTGCGGGACTGACTCAGACTCCACAGAGGAAAGACGAAAGCCCAGGTTCTACTTTTGAAATCAATGCTGAGTGGAGGATCAAGCCTTAAAAGAATGACAAATAGAAAGAAACCACATGGTACATTCCAGAACATATTTTAGTGTGTGTATGTGTGTGTGCGTGCGCGTCGTGCGTGTGCGTTAGGCTAAAAATTTTGCAGTAGTGACTGCCACAAACTGCACGTGCTAGTCGACAGCCACCCTCCCAGCTGACAAACCATGTGTGCTGGGATGATTCAAATAAATGTTTCTCATCAACTTGTAGATGAAACCTTCATTCCAGCAAAACGCAGCCAATCTAAAAACAAGCGTGTAAACTTAAGCTGCTAATTTTGTAAAAGCTAAGGCCTTCCAAATGTTTTCTTAGGATAGTGTGCCCAATAAAAGAACCAGAGAAATGATGAACATAAGGAAAACCTGTTAAGCTATTCGTGAACAGTAGCAAATAGATCCTTAATTGTCACGGGCTAGAGTTCCCTGTTTAGGCTTCCACGTACTTCCTATCAAATATGGGTAACATTTGTCTACATTGGAAGTTGTAGATACCTAAATCCCTAAACTGACAGTCTACCTATCCTCCAGAATCAGTTTCATTTGTATCAGTAGGCACGCTCATGACTTCTTTCCTGAACATTTAAATTGGTTATATTTCTGTTGGCCTACCTGCCTGTCTTCCTTGCGTCAATATCATACTGTCCTGATAGCCAGTCTCACAGTGAATCTTTTTTTTAAAATATTTATTTATTTATTATGTATACAATGTTCTGTCTGTGTGTATGCCTGCTGGCCAGAAGAGGGCACCAGACCCCATTACAGATGGTTGTGAGCCACCATGTGGTTGCTGGGAATTGAACTCAGGACCTTTGGTAGAGCA